>NC_135327.1:74641602-75266518 GCF_023851605.1 Tamandua tetradactyla
GCAGTGTTACTGAGGGGTGTTTTGTATTCCCACTGTGATACTATAGCTCTCAAAATGAAGGAAACTGATTATTCTTGGAGTCTGTTTCCATGTCCATTCGAATTGCTACTGACAGAGAGAGGAATAGAACAGTAAGTAACTCACAAAGATAAAAGTCAGCAGTCCAAATGCAAGGAATGGGTTGAAGAATATTTGTGAACTAAGTGAAGTAAGGCTGGTTTTTCTCTTTAGTTGAATCTCTTTGCCTTTAGTTGCCTACATTATAGTTTTTTTTTTAAGTTTTCTATGAGCTACTCTTTTCCTATTCTGTTAGTTTACCTTGCCTCTTCCTTCAGGGCTCTATTACAAGTTCCAGATCTCCTTCCCCTACTCAGTGACTATTTTTCATGAGTATCTAATCATTTCTCTGCCATTAGGAATTGGCAACTAATGAAACAACTAATAAGTCTTTGGCTTCTATTAATAAGAATTACTGATATTATATGGAACCAAAGTACTGGTAACATAAACAACTTTACACTCAAGGGCAAAGAAATGGTGATAGTGTAAAATCTTTTTGTTTTAAGAAAGACAGTCATAATTGCTACATCAGGGATAATTATGCTGGAAGTTTTATATTTTCTAAATATGTAGCATCCTCCTGCTTATTCATTTTGGTACACTCCAACTTTTATTCCTGTAAAATATTTGAGATAAAATGGACTAACAAGAAAGTGGAGTCCTCAAACTATCCAATCCATCAATTGCATCTTTAAGTTCTAGCTCAATGGCAGGTACATACTACTCCTGGTACTATGTAGCACCCATACTAAATGCTTGATGAGAGGCTAAGCCCCAGAGGGTCACTCAGGAATTATCCAAACTGAAATTCTATTCTATTAAACCCTTGCTATTCCAAGAATTCAATAATTCCAAGAATATAAGTAGAAGGTCTCACAGAAGAAAAGAAGGAAGGAAGGAAGGAAGGAAGGAAGGAAGGAAGGAAGGAAGGAAGGAAGGAAGGAAGGAAGGAAGGAAGGAAGGAGGGAACAAAGGAAGGAAGGAAGGGGAAACAAAGGGAAGGGAAAAAGGGTAGAGAAAATATAAGAAAATAAGAATAATATAGCAGCTCTCCTCTTTCAGATATATAAACAATTACATGTTACATCTAGAACAAATGTAGGATTAGGAATGAGAATTGGACTTGGATCTCCCTTTGTGGGCTGAAAAATATTTGAACCAGAGTAATCATTTTTCAGAAATAATGTTCAATGTTGCTTTAATTCATCATTTTCTTATGCTAAATGTCTATGAATATATTTCAGGCACAGAGTATTTAGAATGGAAACTTCTTTATAGAAGAAGAACTGGGCCCAGTTATAAAAATAAAGTTACAGGAGACATTGAAGTAAGTATCATTTCTAACTAAATGCAAAACTCCTCTTAAATAAATGCAGAAACTGCTCTCTATTCCCACTCTTTATGTCCTAGAACAAGTAGATGATTTGAGTGTCCCCAAAGGCACAACTAAATTGTGTCTTCCTATTGTGCATCAATGATGACAGATCCATTATTACTCATTTTACAAATGAGAAAATAGAGATCAATGTTAAATGCTTTGTGTATAGTTATCCTTCAACTGTGTTCAAATATCATGAACTTATCGTGCAGGGGAATCAACAAACCTAAAGATGGTCTTGGGGACCCACTTCAATGCAACCCTGTTCAGCACATTCTAATACCATCTGATGGCACCCCATTTAATGAAAGAGCTGGCAGCTCAGTTGCCACCCAGTCTCAACTAATATTTTACATGACATCCCAAGCTGCATCCCTTACTACTTCCCCCCATGTCTTCCAGCAAGTAAGATTAGGTAGCTCTAGTTCTATGTATTGTAAGACCAGGTGAGGACACAAGAACACTGTTTTTTTTTTACCCAAGTGTCAGCTACCAGCTCACCCCTAGAAGATTCAACAGGGGTCTTCTAAGGCCTTGTCTTCTAAGGTCAGTTCCTTTATCTTAACGAAAGCTGCAAAGCAATGTCTCCCCTATGTGACCCACTTCTACTGCCTTACTCTATTTCTTAATTCCAGTTTCTGACAAAGAATCAAAGAATAAGAGAGATTGAGTGGCTTTCCTAAGGTTTAATTTTTTGTAGGGCACAGTTAATGTTTTAACGTTTGTTTTGTTTCTATATGTTTATAGACCTTACAATAATCAACAGAAGTAATGTGTACTAAATAAGTGTGCAGTAAAGTGTTAACTCAGTGCATTTAGAGTGCTCAAACCTTGCACATTCCAAAGAAAGGATTGTCTCTGGGCCAGCTTGTAGGAGATAACTTTGAAACTCTTGGAATATACTCTCTGGTAAGAATGTTTTTGCATACCTAGGGTTTTAGGCTATGCCAAATAGTTTATACTAACAGTAAGATCTATGGTGCACACCTGCTTTTGTTCACCTGGGGCCCTGAGACGCACTTTATCAACTTATATCTGGAGAAGAGATGAAAATGAGCATGAAGAGATGAAAAGTCAGTCACCTGGATACTCCATGCTTACCTGACTGGCTTCCAATAAAAGTCCAAACAAGGCTCTGGTGAACTTCTCTGGTTGGCAACACTTTGCCTGGGTTTTCACACATCAACGTTGAAAGAATTTAAGAGCTGTTTGTGCTGTCCCACCGGGTGAATACAATGGAAGCCTGAACCTGGTTTCTTCTGGTTCTGCTCTGTATGCTTTCTTTCTTTGCTGATTTTAATGTGTATTCTTTTACTCTAATAAGCTGAACCATTAGAATAATAGGGAATCAACAAACCTAAGGATGGTCTTGGGTACCCACTTCAATGTAACCCTGTTCAGCACATTCTAATACCATCTGATGGCACCCCATTTAATGAAAGAGCTGGCAGCTCAGTTGCTACCCAGCCTCAACAACCTCTTTGAGAAAACTGGAGGCATGCCTGGTTGAATCCATTCTCCTTGGAAATTTCCAATACTCTGGAACTGCCTCAGACACCTAGCAAATATTATAGAATTCATTAAATTTTATATAATCTGACTACTTGATTAAATTATTTCTAGGAAGGTGTTAATATCAAAAGATAAGCTCCTAAAAGATGTGGCCTAATTGTAAGAGTATTCTTGGAGATATTTTTGAACTGGGTAGTTTATTTACAGAAATTCTGAGTATTTAAATCCTTATTCTGTGTTTTTCTGGCTCCTTCGATGAGAATAGTAGTAAGGATACTGTATATGAGGTTTCTAACAGTTCAACAATACCTTGTTAGTGTTTTCTTGTGTTGTTAAAGACAATAATAAAAATATATTTTATTTTCTCTTACTTATTATGACTAGGGAAAGGGTGAATTTAACAATTCATAGAAAGATGCAACATGAAGATGGGCTGGGTAAGTAATGACTGTGATTTATTGAAGGCCAAGTTTTATGGGATGGGCTATAAAAGAGAGCAGTGAGAGCTTCTGAACTAGATCTGAGAGCTTAGATGAGCAGTGCTGTCATGATGGTAAGGTCAAGAATAAGGAGACATGAGATGCTGCTGAATGGGTTTCTGGAACCATTCCAGATCAGCACCTCCAGATACACTAAGAACAGATAGTTCTGACTACAGAAGTTTTTTACTTTGATTTTTACATAAGTACACACACACACACACACACACACACATAAACAGATGGTTTTCAGTCCCCAATTCATCTGTCCAGAAAACATCACCTTGATCCATAAAGCAATACCATATAACAATTTCCATTCCCTTAGTTGGTCAAGGTCATTTCATAGTGCTTCAATCTATATTAACTTATATTCTCTTCTTACAGTGCGTGGGGGAAGTCTGGATGTAAAGTACTTGCTTTTTCACTATGGCAAATTTCCCTTCTATTTAGGAAAAATAATAGCACCTGAAAAATTTTCCGCAGGACCTAGCTCTTTTCTATATTAGATACTTATGAAACAATATATTTATTCTTATCAGAATAAAGAGAAAACTAGATTATTCTTCCATGTAAATCCATGAGAAGTTATCAGATCCACTATTATTCTGAAAAAGCAAAAGGGTCACAGTTGGAGGAATGAAACTCTATTCCCTCAAACATGCAGCAGTTAAGTAGAAGGTATTTGTTCTAGTTTGCTAGCTGCCAGAATGCAACACACCACAGATGGATTGGCTTTCAATAAAAGGGAATTTATTTAGTTGACATATAGTTCTTCAGAGGAAAGGTAACTAACTTTCAACTGACGTTCTATCTTACATGGAAGGCACAGGGCAATCTCTACTGACCTTCTCTCCAGGCCTCTGGGTTCCAAACAACTTTCCCCTGGGTGATTCCTTTCTGCATCTCCAAAGGCCTGGGCTGAGCTGCAAGTGATGAGATATGCTGAGCTGTTTTGGCGTGCTACATTGAACTCTCGCATTAGAGCACCAGCCAATTAAATCAAACACCATTCATTGCAGCAGGCACACCTCCTAGCCAACTGCAGATGTAATCAGCAACCAATGAGGTTCACATGCAATTGGCTCATGTTCACAGCAATAGAACTAGGCACCTTCACCTGGCCAACTTGACACCTGGACCTAACTACTACAGTATTATAATTTTTTTAAGTGACCAGTATTAAATATTAACATATCATTGAAAATTGAGATGGTCTGAAATCAGTTTCTTGTGTATAGGAGGAAGGCATGCATACATTCATAACTGATTAAATGAATGACTTTTCAGACAAGAAAAGTCTCAAGAAGACATGCAGTCTTGAGGGCTAGTTTGTTGAGAGATGATAGTTGGGAATGGTAGTTATGATTCTTTTCCAAATATCTTATTGCTAAGAAAGAGAGTCCCAGGGAGCATACTATAAGTTGAAAGTAAAAAGAACCAGGTATGGTGATCAGTAAGGGAAATTTAAAGCAGTATAAAATGTTTAGAAAGACAAGACATTCTAGAAACCAAAGTTATAGTTATAAAAGTGATCTAAAGGGGTGTTAAAATCAGCAAAATTAGGTATCTAAAATATTTAGCATAAAATAATTTGATTTGTGATCATAAGAATTAACAATGTAGTGTTTTTAGGAACTCAAGGATTATCTTGGCCAATTGACCCTCTTTGAAAAGCTGGGGTTAAAAGTACTAAAAACTTAGAAAATTGAAATCTATGAAAATTCAATCAAAAGGGAGTTCAGCATATTACTAAAATCCTGTCATGTTAAAGACTTTACTAAAATAATATAAATTTCCATATCTAGGTGGAAAACATGCTGAAGTAGAAATAAATTTAATGAATGTAGCTTATGCTTATGCATTTTTTAATATATTGAATTATTAAAATGATTTAATAAAATTTTAAAGGAAAAAACTGAAATATTTTATTCTTTTGTGCTTTCACATACTAGACTGGAAATATAAGTGATTTGACTGATTGCAAACTTAGTTGATAAATAACTCAATATGAGGTATGTTTTAATCCAAGTTAAACTGAAAATTGTTAAGTATTTGGAGATCAAGACTAGTACTGGTGGGTCACTCATTGAGGACTAGTTATTTGCTAAAATGGAAATAAATGGAAGCATAATACCTGGTCCATGCATAATTTCAAGAAGATAGAGATGCGAGAAAGTGATAAAGGCATGAAAGGAATGAGTAGCTCTTCTAGTGAGATGAAATATAGAACATTTCACAGAGACTGTAGCAAGTGAAATACGTCTTAAAGGAAGAATTTTCCCCATGGTAGTGCTGGAGTTACTGTGTTGAATAAAAGTAATTTATCATTTGGGGACATCTGTTTTCTTATTAAACTCCAAATTAAGGGAAATTTTCTGCCAAGTTTTCAGAACTTTTTAGTGATGATTAACACAATATTTGCTAAATCAAAACATCTTCAAAATCCTATTCAACTGAAAAGGAAGATTCATATTTAATCAATGTGATTGGATTCTGAATTTCAAACTAAAAAGGAGAACGGGAAGGTCTAGTGGAAAGAACATTTTGAAGAGATCCTATTCATAGGAAGTCTTCACAAGCTATTAAAGTATCAGTCAGTGCCAAGAAGCCTTTACTGTACTGACCTGAAGGTCATTTTATTATCTGTTTCCAAGAGCTGTAATAGTAGATAGTACTATTTGTTGGACGTATAAGAGAACAAACTGCATTGTAGGGAATGAAGAGCCATGAACTTACATGGAGAAGAACACCAGTGATCCTCTTCATAAATATCATCCAAAAGCAAATGGGAAATTTAACGTTGCTACCATAAAGTGTTAAGTTCCGTCAGATGCAGATTCTAAACCAGTCTTACAGCCTAAATATCAGTTCAAGTTTATTGCTACTATGACAAATGTGATTCCTGGACAATTTATCATTGCAGAGTCAGAATTCCATAGCTTATGTATCCAACATATGTATTTCCTGGATTAAAAAAAAAGCTATAAGATTGATTATATTGTCATTATTAGGATTTGGGAGGAAAAGGGACATATTTGATGGCAGGGAAAAATGGTGGCTGGCATCTGGATTTCAAGAATGTAAGATTCAAGAGTGTAAAGTCCCATGGCATGTGTCAAACACAGCATAAACAAAAACAGACAAAAAACTGACTAGTTGCTATTTTGGATGCATGAGAAATCATTCATTCTGCCCTATGCCCCAAGAAATTAACTTCTGTGCAAAGGAAAATAGCACAAAGCCCTAATGAAAAAATGTATCCATCTAAAGAACAAGAATATCTTATTCCCTTAGACAGCCCTCCAAATCCTGAGTTGCCCTGCCAGCATGGGTAACTAGGAAGTCATTCCATGCTTCCCAGGCGGTAGCAAGTACAGGTTGCTTCTTTCTGCCTGAAGACCAGCAATTCACTGACGTGGCATTCTTTACTTTCTTGTCCTTAAAGTGAAGAATGACTGCAGCCCAATTATAACATGTCCTCTTTTTCTTTTCTTCTTTTATTTTTTCAGCATGGGCAGTCTCCAGGAATCAAGCCGGGTCTCCGGCATGGCCGTGAGAATTCTGCCCCTGAGCCACCCTTGCACCGCCTCACCGTTGCACCAAATGATCTTTTCTTTTTTGGGGGGTGCATGGTCCGGGAATCGAACCTGGGTCTCCCGCATGAAAGGTGAGCATTTTACCAGTGAACCACCTGTCTGTGCACTCTACAGCCCATGATGTTCTCATCACCTCTAGTCACTGTATTGGAGACAGAGGGATCCCTTGCCCTAAATTCTATGACTTGACTATACATAACACACCTGACCCTGACAGAGGAGCTGGATAGCAGTTTATTAGTTCCACTTTCTCAAAATCTGGGGAAAAGGACACCATGTGGGGCCACGTGGGAGTTGCACTTGGGAGGAAAGTAACCCAGCAGGAAATCTGTCTTACTATAAGTTATGTTTGGCTTTAAGAAGAAAATTCTGGTCTACTGATTTTTGAATTTGTTTTGGACCATCAAAGGAGATGTGGACAATTTTATATGACTTTTTAAATGCAATTCACTTGGTTTCTTTATAGATTACTAAAATTATGAATGAAAGCTGAGTAAGACATTCTTTTCTTAATGATGCTACTAATTCCAGACTTAAAAGATTAGTGGTTATTGGCAAATTAAAAATTAACAGAGGTAACAAAGAATATAATTAAAACTGGATTAGCACCTCAAATAATATGAACAAACCTTGCTTGCTGTAAATGGTAGAAAACAACACAGAAAGAAAACAGGACTAAAAATCTAAAATAAGGTGTAAACATATCATTATTGGAAGAAATCTAAATAGATGGTTTCAATTAGAGAATCAAAAAAGACTTTTGTCAAATTACAAAATCTGTGTATGCTGAACAAGACAAAGAAATCTATTAAAGAGCCTCAGAAATGAGATAAAAGAGGAAAAGTGATTCCAAATAAACACAACCATTCCAAAACAAAAGCAAAATAAATTAGAGTTAAAATCTGTATATATGTATGTATGTGCATATATATATGTATTATTTGAGATAAAAATCAAATGCTAAAATGAAACAGTTTCCATTTTTATGGAGAAAGAGTAAATGCAATTAATCTACCTTTCAACTTATATACATATATAAGTAAAAAAATTAAATAAGGAATAAATGACAGAAATGCAATAGTAGTAGAAACAACCTGTCTTTATCAATCTATGAAAAATCAGTTGAAAGATCCATTAGGAATAAACTTGTATCCCATGTCATAACTATCACATTTTTTGTGTGCTGCCTTAGAAAACATCTTCCTTTGGCTAGGTGCCTTGCCACTACACTCACCACTGACCTAGTTAATAAGCATCTGTCCAGTCCTGGGGCATAAACTCTCCCAAAACTCAAAACCAATAAAAGAAGCCATCACCCACAGGCTTCCCCCAGAACGCATACCTCATTCCAAGTGAAATTCTAACCATCCCTGCCATCCCCTTGCCGCTAGTCCCTTGCCCTTTCTGCATGTGTTTGCTTTAAACTAACCAATCCTTGTCTAACCTCTGCCCTTAGACCACATTAAAGGCAGAAGCCCTTTGGGTTGGGTTCTCCTGCTCCTTGTATACTCCTTGCCTCCCGGTTGAGCCACTGAGGCACTCACACTTCCTGGCAACCCTTCTCGGCCCCCGTCTCTTTCTGGTGCCTGTGACTAACAAACAAGATTTTCTCTTGCATTATGGCCTTGTTTCCCAGTGTGTCAAACCTGACCTCTACCCAGACCCAAATTTAAAATTCAATTTAACTAATCTGAAACAACCCATTTAAAGATATACTTTATTCCATATTGTCATGACTTTAGAAAAGCTTAAACAAATTATTGAAAAAAAAAAAGAAACAAAATCACAGGCCCCATTCTTTTTCTAAAATTTATGACTTCATTTGATAAATATTTATTTGGCAACTCTGTTCCCGAAACTCTTTTACACAGTAGGGATATGGGCTTCAATAAGACAAAGTTCCGCTTATCTGGAGCTTATTTTCTAATTAAGTTCAGGTGATTCAAAATCAAACACATATGAAGTAGATAATATCAGAGAGCAATTGTTATGAAAAAATTAAAATATAGTGCTATGACAAAAGTATTTTGACTAAGTGGAAAATGGGGAGGCCTGAGTCATGCCAAGTGATGAGAGCTGTCATCTTGAGAAGCTGGCATTTGAGTTGGGATATAAGGGGCAAGTGACAGCCAACTATGCAAGGAAATGGGGCAGCATTTCCAGCCAGAGGGAACTGTAAGTGGAGCAGCCCTCATCCAAGAATGAGTCTGGGAAATTCATAAACAGAAAGAAGATGAATCTGGTACAAAATGGGTGAGGGGGAGAGTGGCAAGAATTAATGCATCCAAATTAGGGTTTGGCTTTTATACAAAACGCAATGAATGGAAAGAATGACATAATCTCCTTTCTATTTTAAACTCACACAGGCTACTGTGTAAACTGATGACAAGAAAGCAAGAATAAAATGCTATTCAATAACACAGATGAGGTACACTTCTGGTTAGAGTATGGAGGTGAAAGTGTAGAAGGAGAAAAGGGGGCAGGTTGGGGTATACACAAATCTGAGAGAACTGTGTGAAGTTATGATATTGGAGATGGAAATAACTAGTGAAAAAAATTTTTAAATGCATCGAGCTCTTCTGAATAGCATATTTTTGTGCTTAAGTGCTTTCATAATTGCAAAGTCAAAATTACAACACATAAAATAAATCCATGTAGAAAGAAAAATGAGATAAATGTAAGAAAAGTAGGAAGAAGAATTTATTAAAATATCTCTTTACCAGTCTGCCTTATGTCCAGAATATCAAAAGCAAAGGAGGTTTCTTGAGTTTAAGTTTTTTGCGCTAGGAAAATATCCTTGGGAAGGCCAATGCTCTCAGCTAATTCAGAACAGCAAAAGAATTCTAGTACAAAATGGCAGCTGGCTAGTAGTCTCTGATAAAACCTCTTCCAATTTCTAAATAAAACAAGCCATACAAGAGAAAATTTTGGAAAATAGAGCACTAAAGAATAAGCTTGTCAGTAGTCCAAACAGCAGAATATTGGCTCTGTCTTCTATAAGGCAGATGGGAATGAATGGAAAATTACTTTCCAGTTCTGCCCCTGATATGGCTGGGCTTCACCTCATTAAACTGAGGCCAAAAGACAGAATAACAATTTTTCTATCCCAGAGACACTGATGTAAGGGTTCTGTATTCTTACCATGTCTTCCAGCCTCCTCTTCACCACAATTTTATACAGCCAGTTCCACAGCCCCAAAAACAACTGAGCAGAAGGTAGCATATTAGAGGAAAATAAATAAACCTGAGAAAGAAGGATAAAAATAAAAGCCTGAAAGAAGTGAGTGGAAATTACCTTCTTGTATCTTAGTGGTGGTTCTCTTCTATTTCCTTTTTAATTGAAATAATGAAGCAAATCATAAATATATGAAATCATTAAAAAATGAACTTTAAAAGAAAGGCATGCATCCTTCACCATATCTCTGTCATTTGACCCTACACTTCTGCTCCATAGAAGCAACGTGTTCTATTTTATACTTTTGCCAGACTCCACAGTTGTAAATGTAGAGTCTGAATCTTAGATGGACCAGGCAATGATCATGAGTGAGTGGAACTGGTGACAAGTCTAGAATATTGGAAAGCCCAGGCTTCTGCCTAAAATGGCAGCCTACTCAACTCCAGAAAGTTTTGTCATGTCCAAACTATGAGATCAAATTTCCCATATATTCCAGTGCTATAAAATTAACAAGGAAACATTTTTATTTGAAATGATGGCAGCAATTCAAGTTTTACATAAACCAAACAAATCCATGACAGAATTTTGTCTGTATTTTTAGTTGATGACCTCCATCCTAGATCATACTTTTGACTCCCGAGTTTTAGAAATTTGTCCAGTGCATTTATACTGAGATAGTAGAAGATTTAGCTCAAAAAAAAGTTTCATTTTCTTTTCACTGTAGTTATATTCTCTTCTTTTCAGCTGCTCATCTTGGCAAATTCTGAGCATTAATTTCCATTTCTCCTTAGATCATCTTACCTTTCCTGCCACCTCTACTTTCCAAACCCAGAAACTTTTTTTAGGACCATTCATATTACCTATTTTAAACTGATATATAATTTTACCAATTAATTCTAAAAATAAGCATGAGAAAATTATGACTAATTAGTCTGATTTATTGAATTAACAAATAGTATCTTGAATTACATTTTCCTTTCTCTAGGCCAAAGTTATGACCTTGTGATGTTCAAGTCCTATGGGTTCTGTAATTGGAATTAGTAGATATGTTAAATATCTGTTCATTCTGCCTCCAAATTTGTTTGTTAATTTGAGAGGATGTTTTAGTTTTTATTTTCAAAAATATTTTCCCCAGTGTTGAAAGGTCTCCCTCAGTCAGCCTCTAGTGGGTTGAGTTCTAGTGAAATGTCATTAGGGTGACTAACAAGCCCCCCCCCCTTTTTTTTTCTGGTGAACTGATCAAATGTTTCTTGTTCCTTTGTAAGTAATCTTATTTTCACCCTGAAAACTTTTGTGATATAGCAAAAAATTCACAGTGAAAGGCTTAGTTACGGATCTTTTTTCGCTAATTGTGTAGGAAGCTCACTGGATTCATGCAATATGCAGCATAAATGCCTTGCTGAATTTCCTTTTGGACCAGTCATCCATTATTTTTATATGTATACATATTTTTAAAGTATTTTCAATCTCTATTTCTTTGTCTTGTTGTTTTACTCTTTTGGGTGATTTCTTCAAATTTACATAAAAAACCATTATATTGAATTAGATCGATTTATTATACATATATATGCATATTTTTATATAAATTTCCAAGATCAAAATAAGAAGTTACTAATTAGAAGTTTATTACCTTCATTTGCCCAGTTTTATTTTATTGCCACTTAGTTCTTCTTTGTGCCCTGAAACTGAATCCATTTTCCTATGGGCATTTTTTTTTTATCCTGATCATCTTTTTTTTTCAGATGTTCTCTTTCAAGTTGCTGGGTCTCCTCAAATATGCCAGTTCCCATTCACAATCGAGGTGGGGCAATGAAAGCTGCTTTGGATCTGTAATCATATTATAACCAGTGCCCTGCTGGCAATGGTGCCAGATGAGCCCTGATCCAGGTTCGATAGTCTCAAAAGTAAAAAAAATTAGAGATGAGAAGGGCAGTAAGAATAAATGGTAAAGTTTATTAAAAGGAGAAGTTTATCAAAAAGAGAGAGTACGTGTTAGAGATGTTAATGCAGAAGTACTCAAGGGAGGGCCACACACTGAGTGGAGTGGGTCAGCTTGTTCTATAGGAAAGTTTTGTCAGAACCAGGTTTCCATATTAGCCTTTGGAAACTAAGTGTCTTCTTTGTTCTAGGAGCAGATAGCTAGGAAAATTCATGGTTTGTTGTTGCACACCTAAAATTTCTCTTTGAGCGAATGGTTAACAATGCTTACAACCCTCTGCTTCCTATTATTACCTAAGAGTTTGCTTTGGGCCCAGAGTTTTACAAGCTTTTATGGTTTGGAGAGGTTTGGGGGCTTTAGGGAAATTATTGTTCCAAGTAGTTTGCAGCTCTGTATTAGTTCCCTTGGAGATAGATAAGAAACAAGGGATTGGAGCTGTCTGTTAACTCCTTCAGAGCTGAATTGGAAACCAGGGACTTACACTTGTCCTATTTTATCCTGCTTCAATACAGTCCCTCCAGTCAAGGAACTTACATTCAGACTGTGTAAATAACTGCGGTAACTCAATAATAAAAGTTAAATACCAAATAAAAAATGGAAAGTTTCTGAAAAACATTTCTGTTAGGAGGATTTACAAATGGCTGAGAAGTACATGGAAAGATTACTAATCATCAAGGTAATGCACAATAAAAAACAGTAATATATCACTTTGAACATATTAGAATTGCAAGATTCAAGAAGTCAGATCATCACAAGTGTTGGTGAGCATGTGAAGAAATCAGAACCCTCTTATAATGCTGTGGAAATGTGAAATGGTGCAGCCACTATGGAAAACAGTGTGGATGTACTTCAAATGATTAAACATTGAGTTAGTATATGACCCAACAATTCCTAGTATATATCCAAGAAATGTGAAAACAAATGTCTACCCAGAAATTGTGAAAAAATGTTCTTAGCAGCAATATTTGCAATAGCCAAAAGGTAGAAATAACAAATTTCTATCAACTGATGAATTCATAAATAAAATGTGTTTTATTCATATACTGAAATATTATTTGGTCACATAAAGGTATGAAGATCTGCTAAATGCTACAGCAAAGATGAGCCTTTAGCACATAATTCTAAGTAAAAGAAGCCAGTTACAGAGATCATTTATTATATGATATCACTTATTGGGGATTGACTCACATCTCTCACCAGAGACATGCTCAACTCTTAATCCTAGGAAGAATGTAGAAGTCAGAGGAAACCAGAAAAGCAGACCAAAGGAAAGAGACACCATAATGTGACAAGGGGCAGAGATGCAAGCAAAGGATCCACAAGGATTGTAACAAAACAGCACCATAAAGCTTCAGACATTAGGGAGAGAGATTGGATTGCTGAGGCACTGACTTTAAATGTTTACTCTTCTAAATAGAGAAAATAAATTCCTATTGTTAAGCCAACCACTGTGTGCTATTAATCATAGCAGCTTTGATAAACTAAGACACCTTTTATATGGAATGACCAAAACAGGGAAATTTACAATGACCTAAGGATGGGCTGAAGGGTAGGGGGATAATGATAGGTAATGATAAGGGTTTCCCTTTTGAAGTGATGAAAATGTTCTTAAATTGCCGTGGCGATGGTTGTACATGTTTGCGAACATACAAAAAAAAAAAAAAGAAAAAGTCACTGAACTTACAATTTAAATGACTGAATTTCATTGTATTGATCTATACGTCAATAAAGCTGTTAAGAACTTTACAAATAAGATGCTCAAAATAGGACAAAAGCATGAAAATTTAACAAATAAGTAATTGGTAATTTGGAATTGGAAATATATTTCTAAAAATATTTCAAAAGCTTGATAAAGTGGTTGGTTCTCTAGCAAATTGAAAATAATAAAAAACTACACCCCCAAAATCAAATTAAATCATCAAAGAAACAAAGAATGTTATCAAAGGAATTAAACATACAAGCGATCCAATATATTTCATAGGGTCATTAAAGATGAAAGTCTCCAATGCTTTCTAAATTGTTCTAGATCATAGAAAGTTTCTGTGTTCTTAAGTTATTTTTCATGAATAAAGCATAATAATAATATAAAAAATAAATAAGCAAGAAACCCTATAAAAGTTATAGTAAAGTCTTAATTATGTATTTGCTTACAAATTCCAAATACAATATTGATAGACATTTTGGTAGCTTGGAGCTAAGCATCACTGAAAAACATGTTCTTAAACATTATCCATTCCTATCGGTGTGAGCTCTTGTAAATAGGACCTTTTGATGAGGTTACTTCAAGTAAGGTGTGCTCCAACTGAATCAGAGTGGTTCTTTATCCTATTACTGTCAGGCTTATATGGAGGGTCACAGAGAGAAAGCCATAGGGAGCAGCCAGAAGCTGAAAGTCAAAAGAACCTGGGAGAGAAGAGAGAAGCCAGTAGAGGCCATCTGTAAATTGTCAAGTACAAGAAAAGCCAATGAGCCTGGAATCCCAGCAGCCAGTCCCAGAATGCCACAGTCTTCTGCGAAAAAAGAACACCTTGATGGCACCTTGATTTTGACAATTTTTCTAGCCACAGAACCTTGGACTAATAAATTCCTGTTGCTTAAGTTTTGTCACCAAGAAACTAAAGTAGCCATCAATCAGCAGCACAGCAGAAAAGTAATTTGCCGATATTAAATAAGTGTCGTACCTAGAGTGAAATGATGGTAAAATATTTTGGAAGGGGGAGAAAATGATAAAATCATTAATTATATTGGTTGTTAAAACAAGGGAACATTTTGATCATCCTAAATGTTGAAAATGCATTTGAGTAAATTCAACATCTACTCTTTATTTACAAATGCTTAATGAAAGAAGAACAGATTGATGCTTTTATAAATATGCACACAAACCTTAACATATGGAGTCTCATATTTTACCTCATTTAATGTGATGCTAATTTGAAGTATATAGTCTGGATTACAGTGAATCATATAAAATTGCTTCTACTTAACTGTTCTACCAAATAGAAATGATAATTTCCCATGGGCCACTCTAATATATATAAATATAACTAATACATAGAATTCTCAAGTTGCATCATAAGGAATGAAAAAAAAAAGTGAGAACACAAATTGCTAATACAGCCATGGGAATTTTTGGTAATAAACCAAAACTGAAGAAGCTTGTTTTCATTTGCTAATGTGACCAGAATGCAATACAGCAGAAATGGACTGGCTTTTATAAAGGAGATTTATTTAGTTACAAATTTACAGTTATTTAGAGGAAAGGCAGGTAACTTTCTTCTGAGTTCCTCTGTCACATGGGAAGGCATATGGTGACACCTGCTGGTGCTCTCTCCAAATGCTTTCCTCAGGGCAGTTCCTTTCTGCATCTCCAAATGTCTGGGTCTGAGCTGGCTCTGAGCTTTGATCTGCATTGTGCTGTCTGTGCTGAGTCCCTTGGAGCTGTGCCGAGTTGTTTCTCTCTCTTCTGACCTCTCTGTTTAAGCTGCACTCATTGTAGAAGGAACGCTGTTAACCAATAACAAACGTAAGCAGCCACAGATGAAATTCACATACTGATGATTTAAGTCTACAGCAACAGAAAATCGGGCACCATCAGCTGGCCAAGTTGACAACTGAACCTAACACTGCAAAACCCTTTCTTATTCTGGAAAAAAAAATTCCATATCATCTCAGTGCCAATAAATTTTACCACCTGAAAAAAAACCATCAGCCAACTTAATTGGCTAAAACCACCATTTAAAAGTTGAAATAAAGACAAAAAAAATGAAAATTTTGAATATCCAATCTCAAATAAAATGGTAAGTTTCCTGAAATAATGAGCTATAAAACAGTAAAGTAAAAGACTAATCCCAGTAGGAAACCAGAAAAAGGCATAAATTGTCAGTTTACAGAGAAGGAATTATAAATATGAAGACAGCCCCCAAATCTTTCATGACTAAAAATTGCAATTAAAACTTTAATTGGATACAATTTTCAATTGTATGGTTTGCAAATATTGGCCTACTCATTGGAATATAAGATTTTCAATCTTTTGGAAGGCAATTTCAGGAACTATAAAACCAGAGGACCAATCATTTTAACCCAACAATTCCACTCCTGGAAATAAATCCCTAAGAAAGGAAACACATGTCCCTGAACTTATGGCATTATCTGTAATAGCAAAGAACTGGAAACAGGAAAAAAATCCACCAATATGAGATTGTCAGATAATATATTTATACAATATTATTATTAGTATAATAGACTGGTATTAAAAAGTATCTTTATCTGTTTTATTGTCATTTATCTGTCTTTTAACTAACATAATCTGCAGTTATGTCTGAGATCTATTTCTTGGGGAAAAAGTAAAACACAAGACAATGGCTATAGGCAGCTAATATATATGAATGACAAATCCTATTTTATACATTTTTATATGAAAGTTTACTATAAAAACACATATGCAAAGATTATCTCTGGTAGAACATTTATTAACAGTGCTTCCTTCTGGGACAGGGAATTCAATGACCTTTGGCAGGCTGAGAAGTAAAATCTGAACTTCAAAACATAGATGATGGACTGTAACTCCCTAAAAGCCAAATCCTGGGTGAGACAATGTAGTGTCAAAAACAAGCCAGAAGGATTGAAAACTGTCATCTTGCTGTTTGAGACAGATTGTGCTGCCACAACCTTGATGTCAGAGGGAAAGCAGCTTCCAGGTAACCTATGTGGTGTGCCCAATACTCTGGGTTCATGGCTCCTGAACAACCTGTGCCCTCACATTCCCTCTGGACCTGTGATGGTGACCCTGTGTCTGAAAGAGATGGATTTTACCACCTTTGCTGTGGGAACCCCTCTGAAAGAACTCTGGTAACAAGTGGAGAAACCCTTTCTACCACCTGTCATGGCTGTGAAGCATGGCAAACCAAGTCCACAGGACATTGACCCCAGAACAGGCCCTCTCCAGGTTGGCACTAAAGTTGTTTAGTGGTCTGGAGATCATTGGCAACAACATATAAAACCCATCTGAGAGAGGGAGAGCAACAGCACCTCAGGAAGTGAACACAGGAGGCCCTGAGCAGGAGAGCTACATATCCATCATATCCTACAGGAAACCATCTCAGAGGGGTGCCTGCAAAACACAGGATGTCTTGGTTATAAAATGGGAGACAGAGCACTAAGACTGGTCTGCTAATTCTAAATATATTTATTTTTGCTTTGGGTAAAAAAAAAAAATCAATTGTTTAAAACTGTTAAATAAAAAGGCTACCTCCATTGGCCATTATTGAAGAGTTCCTTTCTGAGAAAGATTTTCCTGACAAAATGGTTGCCCTACAGGGACTTTCAGAAAAAGGAAAAAGAAAAGGAAAGAAGGAAGGAAGGTAGGAAGACAGGAAGACAGAAAGAGAAAGAAAAGAAGCAATGGAACGCGCCCTATAGAATCGTAGTTAAACAATCCCTGGTAATAAGCTGGCTTCAGTCCTGCAGAGATAGCTTATCAGAATGCACAAGCATACTGTACCAGTCAATTTATATGGAATCCCCAGTTTTTAAGATCCCCCAAAGTAAAATGGAAACTTAAATGCAGCCAATCAAAACATGCCCCTGTCTGTTTCCTTGTGTCAGCTCCCTCTTAACGTCGCCCACTCCCCCGCCTTCATGGAGCTATCTTTCCACCTGCAGTTTGGCTATTGCTCGCTTCAGGAATCATAAGCTGCTCAAATAAACTCATACAAATGATTTTATTTAATGCTTTATTTTAACACAGTATTAAGAAAAGAATGCCATACACACATGCACACACGCACAAAAATATATAGAACTTGGATAAAAACTGAAAGGAAAATTGAATTGCAAGGTGTATTGTATCCTAGATGGAAAGCATCACTATTTCAAGGGTATCAATTGTCCTTTAATTTATATTTATACATTTCTTTCTCAATCAGTTGTTGATCTTGACCAAATAATTGCAAAAATTCATCTTGAAAAGAAAATATTAAGGGAAAGTCATGAAAATATTGCCAGTGAGGAACAGTGTATTAGGATCTAAAAGATGAGATTTTAACCTTACAAATCTAATATCTACAGTACTTTAAAAATAAAATGAATTTAAGGGTCCAGAAATAAACCATAACGCTCATCCTTAGAATGTAAGGATGTGGATGGTAAGATCTGTTTTATTCACCTGACCTAGCACTCTCTCTTCTCCCCAACACTGCAATATGCACACACACACGCACACAGTCTTCCACATGCGCACTGTAGAATAAATAGGAAAGCAAAGGCAAAAATCCTAAAGTTGATTCCTACTTAATAGTTGAATATAAGTTACATATTTCCAAAAAACACAAAATCATAAGTCTATTAACATTATAGATAACATTGGTAATAATCATTTATTAACATACAGAATAATTAACATTTCTAACAATCAAATAGTATGCAAATCACAAAAGAAAAGTAGACAAAGGACAAAAGCAAAAAATTCATAAAAGAACACTTAAATGAGAAATTAATAACACATTTTCAGTTGTTGAATTTACGAGAATGAATATGTGTAAGTAATTTCTGATGGGAAACTAGTTTGAAATTAACTGTTAACATTTTTACATTGTACATTGCCTCCAACTCAACATTTTCACTTTTGGAAACCTGTCCTATGCAAGCACCTTGTCAATGACCAAGGTTTGTCTATTTGGGACACTTTAAAGTGTTATTTATAATAGCTTTGCTATTTTAAAGACAAGCTTCTAAAATTATAATTAATTAAATGAGTTTGGATGATTATGATCTGTATGAACTCTAAAAGTGTAAAATGCACATTAAAATACTGATTTTCTTTCATTAGCAGATTACGGCTATTTCAATTTCCTTTGGTGCTTCTCCTGTGCTTTTGAGATTTTCTACATTGCACATTCAATTCTTATGATGATGAATAATAAGTTAAAATACATTCTCTATGTATAAGGCATAGCATGCAAACTTATGTTTGTTTGCTTTTTTTCCTGAAAAATATATTATCTCAGCTTTAGCATGTTCAATTGGGATAAACAAAAATTTAAAAATATCCAATGAGTACACATCTTTGATATTCAAAAGTAACTGAAGTTTAAAAATGTTTGCTTGTCTAATTTACAAGAAGATAAACAAAAATATCTCAAATCGCAGCTATTAATCTTCAAGGCTTCACTCTCTGCTTTTACTCTGGTTGAAGTGATTGCCATTTTGACACTATTAGCCAGCAATGCATTTCAATTCACTCTCCTTTGCATTGAACACTTAGAAGTCACTAGGAAGGCTTATTATCTCAGAATCACACCATGCAATTGAACTCTTTATTACAGTATTTACTCCGTTTTCATAGTTTTGCCTACTTGATGCAAGTTTCAGATCAGAAATTGAAGTCTAGAAATCTGTTGTGATGTATAAATGGAAAGTATAAAGCAATTTCCATAATGGTCTCGAGTTTTATGACAGTGTGCTGTCATGAAGCATGATCCAAAGCACATTTTATAATCTCCTTCTCAAAGTCTCTTAAATTATGAAGATACTGTTTTTAAGTCTGTAGGACACTGGGAATATAGCAAGCTAAAGGAATATAAAGTCAACACTGGGCCTTATTTTTAGCTTACAATGGGATGTTTATTTGCCAATGAAGTGGTTTTATTTCACTCCATAGACTGAGAATATAGGGTCTCTGCAAATTTTGTTCCCTATTATGTAAACTAATTATAAAGTAAGTACATTTTTTCATCATGTAACTTGTGGACATCTGTTCAATCATCAAGGAAATTCATTCTCATCAAAATGATGAAAATGTTTCTTTTATTGTATGATGGGAGAGTACTGTGAAAGGCACTACAGATTGTTGTGGACAAAGGAATCATTGGCCAGTCACCCAAGAGTCAGTTCCTAATCTGATATCTACAAAACAAAATCCATACTTCATTCAAATGCTATTTCTCATTATGCAATCTCATTTTATAAAATTACTATAGTTCTAAGCTTTGCATTCACTACATTCTGATTATGCATTGTACTTTATACTAGTTTCCTATGACTCCTTTAACAAATTGCTACAAGCTTTTTAGATTAAAAAAGAAATACAAATGTATTATAGTTCTGTGGGTCATGTCTGGAATTGGATCTTACTGGGCCAACACTGAAGTGTTGGCAGAGGGCCTTATTCTTTGGAGGCTCTGTAAAAGGGTCTTTTCTCAGGGTTTCAGCTTCTAGAAGCTACCTGCTTTCCCTTGCTCATGGCCTCATTTCTCTTCAAAGCCAATTATGCAGGGCCAAGTCTTTCTTACACAGCCATCTATAAAACACTCTCTTTTGACTCCTTCTTCCATTTTTAAGGACTCTGGTAAATACAATGGACCTACCTGGATCATAAAGGCTAATCTCTCTATTTTAAGGTCAGCTGAATAGCAATCTTAATTCTTTCTGCTACCTTTGCAATGCAAACCAATGTATTCCCAGATTCTAGGGTATAGGATGTAGACACCTTTGATGCGACCATTTATATGCCTTTCATACATTCTAAATTGTTCTCCTAACTTTTTTTCTTTATTAGAGAAGTTATGTGCTTACAGAACAAGCATGCATAAAGGGTTCCCAGATACCTCCCTATTATTAACGCCTTGCTGTATGTGATGCTTGTTACAATTGATGAAAGCACATTTTTATAAATATACTAATTATAGTATGTAACTTCTTTATGATCAAATTTTTAATCTTTTATTGGTAGAAATATGACACCATAATACAACTCAAAAAAAATTCACATTGTTGTGAGTCATGGGAGTCTGACTAGAAATAAAGAAACTTACTTAAAAACGTGTGCCTCTTGGAAAATGGGGAAAGTTTGATAGGAATGAGTTAGGGCATATATGGTACAAAACAGTTTGAGGCAAAAAAAAAAAAGAAAGGTGAAGAAAGATGGGATTCCATGGTGTGTTATAACATTTTGTTAAGTTAACATATGTTCAACTTGTTCTTAGAGAATAGTAAGAACCTAGGCACATTAGAATCTCTTCCTTCTAGCCATGCAATTTATTTTCTTTTTTTTCATGGGCAGCCACTGGGAATTGAACCCGGGTTCTCTGGCATGGCAGACAAGCACTCTTGCCTGCTGAGCCACCGTGGCCCACTCAATTTTTATTTTTTTTTAATGTGGAGTCTCTCTTATGTTAGATCTATTAGAAATAATGAAGGAAAAGAGCAGAGGGGGATAAGGGAAGAAAAG
This sequence comes from Tamandua tetradactyla, assembly GCF_023851605.1. Taxonomy (NCBI): domain Eukaryota; kingdom Metazoa; phylum Chordata; class Mammalia; order Pilosa; family Myrmecophagidae; genus Tamandua; species Tamandua tetradactyla. The sequence goes on from NC_135327.1 coordinate 74,662,970, forward strand.
CATTTTAAAGGGTAAATTTATTGCTCATGGTCTGGAAGGTAAAAGCTTTACTAGGCATTTCATTTCTAGCTTAAAATTGTGACGATATTAATAACAGTTTAAGTGATTACTCCCTTTATAGGTGAGTACAATTATGTTGTGAGATAAAATAGTTTTCACTAATCACACGGCCAATATGGAGCATTGAATAAGGACTCAAACACTGAACACCTCAATTTCACATCCTGGACTCTTCCATTCCACAATGCCACAAATCAGTACAAATGCACCCCTCAGTTGCACCATAGTCTTTCAATGCAGCATGTGACTGAAATATATCTTCACGGGATTTTGGCTGAGATATGTCCAAAATGTACCTCAGCCTTTCTTCAAGAAACTTGAAAACAGCAATTGAATAATATCTGGTGTCTGGACCCACACCAAAAAGCATGAAATGCTGTAAGTCCTCTCGTTCAGTGGGAAATGCAGAAACCTGGAGTACAGCCATTCAGGTAAGCAATGTTGCGGTGTTGGGGGAATAGGCCTCTGTTAGATAGTTCTTTTTGTTGACTAAAACTCTCCATTGGTGGGCCCAGGCACCATTACACTGTGTGTAAAGGAGGATGTTGCCTTTCATGGTCCCTTTCAATGAAATACCAGAGATGGTCCTCAAGAAGCAGCTGTGGGAAGAGGTATAGTGTGGTCTGATGCTCAAAATACATGGGTCTGCTCATCCGTCTTAGGCAATATCATGTGAGGTTTCACCAAAATTGCATCAGTCAAGCCTTCCTTCTCAGGTGAGGGTCATCTGTCAACCACGGCTCATGGATCATTATCAAGACCAGCTCCACTCTTCTACATCAAGGGCTTGTTTTTAAACGCCCATTACCTATACTTCACCCATTAATGTTCATGAGGAGATGAAGAGCAGTGGTGTGTGAGGGAGGTAGGGAGCGGGGCGGGCTATCCACTCTTGTCTGTAATCCTGCCTGAAGCACTTGTTTTGTGAGAGACTGAAGTAGAGCCAAAATCATTTCTCATAGGTAATCTGATTCCACAAGGGAAGAAAATGTACCTGAAGTGCCCAGAGGTCTGTTTAATTTATTTAACTGTTTTTACTCTGGTTCTACTGTTGTCTTGCACTATTAGGCAAGAAGAGCTTTATTTAATTTATAGCAGTTAGTATAGAACTCTATAAACATTACCTTCTTTCTCACATTTCTTACCACTGGTTCATTCAATTCAACAAATGTTTGTTTATACAGTAACACTAGTTTGTAAAATATTCATGACTTCTTGCATTATCCAGACAGGTTAATATTATGCTTCCTTTGGAGCTCTGGCCACAAAAGTTTCACATGCTTAGAATGCTGACCAGATACTACACTGTGCAAATTTACTTTCAACTGATTCAAAATGGTATACATAAGTCATGAAGACTGAGGTTTTCAAGCTATCAAACTTAAAAAATCTTACTCCTGTGAGGCCAGACAGATAGAGAATCCCAAATGGGGGATGAGTCATGGTTATAGACCAAATGCCTTATTATCCTAAAAAGAAGCTTGACCGTTTTCAGAGACTGTCCACAGGAGTTCTCTTATTGCTGCCTAGAGAATGGCCTTGGAATGAACCTCATTTGACAACCTGTGGTTGACTACACTTCATGTATTTGCAGAGCATAGCAGTAGGAGAAAATGTCCTACAGGACACTCTTTCAGATCAAGGTCTCTAATTCAATATGGGGATATTGAGGTGGGAGGGGAAGAGGTGGCTTTTGGGACCATTCATCCTTAATTAGGCAGATCCATCCCCAAATCTTGTGGCATTATTTAACATTTGATGTGCATGGTCTCTGCTTCCTTTGTGTCTTCCCTGACTTTGTTCTCACTACAGCCCCTCCAACCTCAACCTTTTCTCAACTCACTTTTCTAATAATGTCTAGGCAATTTTCATCCTTAATTTAAATCCCCATGCTTATCCCTGATTTCTACTCTTGGATTTACCAAAAGAAAGCAGTATTCCCAATTTGACAGCACCATCTCCCCCAGTCATGCCAATTTGCTCCATGTTTCTACTTTTTCCCCATCCCCACCACAACTCATTGCTCCAGGTTAACCAAACTATTTCTTAGAATATGGGCTTTGATTCTATAAGAGATTTTTTTTCTCTAACAACCTAGAAACATCAGACTGCTTAGCACAAGTTGTGATCTACAAAATTTCACACTTCTCCCTTATAAGGAACCTTACTATGCATCACAGAAGGAGCCCCCTTTCTGGGCCTAGGTGAGGAGAGAAGGCAGTAGTGCTGCTTGGGGGAAAGATAGGCTGAAATTGGCCTCACTGCTCCATCTGAGAAAGATGGGGAAGGGGCAGTGTTGCAGGGAACAAAATGATGCTTGAGCATATAAGTGAGGAAAGAAATTAAATGATTAAAACAAAAGTAAATGTCTTAGAATTTTTGTTTAACCCTAGAGGAGAAGGTATATTTGAGTGTGTATGTCAAGCAAATAGTCTCATAAACTGTCTTTTATCTGTCAGTTTCTTCTCTCTCACTCTTTCACTCTGTCTCTGACTCTCTTTTTTTTTTTTTTTTTTTTAAAGGAAAGACAGAGAGAAGGAAGGAAGGATAGAAGAAAGGGAAACATCTTTAAACATTTTCTTGTTTTATTGTATTCTGTTTCTCCGTTTTTGTTACATGGGCTGGGGCCGGGAATCGAACCGAGGTCCTCCGGCATAGCAGGCAAGCACTTTGCCCGCTGAGCCACCGCGGCCCGCCTCTGACTCTCTTTCTATTTCAGTATTTGGCTGTTTCTACCCTCCTGCCACATACTTATCTAAGCAATCTAGTGAATAAAGTTTCAATTTCCTTTTGACCTACTTATTTGCCACTCCTATGGTGTCAGAAGTACCTGATTTTGAATTATCAATTGTAGTTTAACCTTTTCCCAAATGAAAGAAGAGTCTGTTGATGTAAGCCTGATTTTTGAAATCCAATAACTAGAAAGCAATGTCATACTTAAATTGACTCTCTGTAATCCTCCAAAGTAGGTAGCTAGATTAGAAAGGACAAGAGTTAATAGATCATGGATAGTCAGTGAGTAAAAATGTTCTCTAACTTAATTCATACCTCAGTACTGATGGACTCTGATAGCATTTGAAAGCTTAGGAATGGAAAAGTGCAATGGGTAAAAATTGTCTGAAAACAGCTGTGAAGTTTTAACATCTTAAAAGATAAAAATATAAAATGCTGCAGTGATGAATAAAATCATAATATCAGAGTAAATAAAAGCATAAAATTTTTGAAATCACTAACTGATCCTGAGCAGATTCCAACTCAGAATACGATTACAGACAAGACACATATAGCAATCCATACCATTTCTTAGTAAAGATTTGAGATGTGGGGAAAAAAAGTACTAGGAAGCTCAGAGGAATACACAATACTGATTTTAACCATAATATGTAGATTTCACACACAATTGCTTTTCCTCTTTTAATTAGTCTACGTCCACATTACACTAGTGGGTATAAAAACAGAGTAGTGTTTCTACTCTGCAGTTACTTAAAAACATAGAAAAATTAATGTCTTATCCAAATTTTGAATGGTGTAGTAGTTAAGATTTTCAACACTTATTTTTCTAATCAGCATACTGTATTTTAAGACTTAATATAACTAATGTGGTCTTTTTGTGTACTTTCAAATAAAATATAAATGAAAAATATGTCATTATACTTATGTAGTTTGTGTTGTGGTAGTTTGAAGCTGTCATGAACCCAAGAAAGGATCATGTTCATAAAGCTAATCCATTCCTGCTGGTGTGAACCCATTAAAAGGAGGCTCTTTTGGTGAGCATTACCTAACTTGAGAAGTGACCCACCTCATTCAGGGTGAATCCTAATCCTCTTACTGGAGTCCTTTGTGAGAGGATAAGTGACAGAGAGTAGACACAGGAAAAAGCCCCAGAGAAACTCAGAGAGAAAATACAGAAACACTGAGAGAGGACACACAGAATCAGAGGAGAAGCCACTAAAGCCAGAATCTAGAAGCAGCACAACCTGGGAGCGACATCATCATGTGCCTCACCATGTGACAGAGGAACTGAGCATCACTGGCAGGACTTCTTCAGAGAGAAGTTGTTGTCAGGTTGATACTTTGGTTTGGACATTTTCACAGCCTTAGAACTGTGAACTTGTGAACTCACAAATCTCCACTATTAAAAGACAGCCAATTTCTGGTATATTTTATTTCATTGCCTTTACCAAACTAAAACACTAACTTATTATCCTAACTAACTTTTTATCCTAACTATCTGCAGCATTTATGTTTGATTGGTGTGATCTGAAGGAGAGCTTTTCTGTGAAAGACCTTTTTTGAAGGTACAAACAACTTATTTTCTCTGTCAGTGAGATTTCAAACATTTAGCCTGTCATTCTTGCCTTGGAGTAGTGGAAAGAGCAAAAGGAAGAAGGATAACAAAGACAAAACAGCATGTGCTTGGAAACAGATGGACGTAGACTCAAAACCCGGCTTTGCAAATTGACAGATAAATAAGGTTGGTCAGCTGACTTGGCCAACTGAGGTAGAATGTCTTTGTGATAAAATTCAAGATAACACAACCATAAAATTCTCACATTGTCATTTAAGTAAGACCGTAAAGCATGAGTACACACAAGGTTCCTTGTCTGTTTGGGTTGGCTATTAATAAATATAAATTATTTTCACATTTACCCCTAAAGTTCTAAAATTCAAATTCAACAGATTAAGGTTTCTCTACCAGGCAAAAAGTTCTGATTTCATTTTTTTTCCTTTTTGAGTGGTCCTACTCTGCTGATTCTTGTACAAGTAGAAAAATGTGAGATAGGACTTTTTCTTTCCCTTACCAGGAAATCACTCAAGCAACAAGGTCAAAAGAAGTGGGGTGGTGGTAGCAGGTGGAGGACTTTACAAACACCATTTCCAATAAAAACAGGATAATTATATAATTTACAGACTGAAAAAAATTAAAGACTACCAAAACCTGCTGAGATTGATCAGATCTAGAAAGAAGGAAGTTGTGGTAGTTAGGTTCAGGTGTCAATATGGCCAGGTGAAGGTGCCTAGTTCTGTTGCTGTGGACATGAGCCAATGGTACCTGAACCTCATCTGTTGCTTATTACATCTGCGGTCGGCAAGAAGGTATGCCTATTGCAATGAATGGTGTTTGACTTAATTGGCTGGTGCTTAAATGAGAGAGCTCAATGTAGCACAGCCCAAGCAGTTCAGCATACCTCATCTCAGCACTTGCAGCTCAGCCCAGGCCTTTGAAGATGCAGAAAGAAATCACCCTGGAGAAAGCTGTTGGAACCCAGAGGTCTGGAGAGAAGGCCAGCAGAGATCACCCTGTGCTTTCCCACATAAGAGAGAACCTCAGTTGAAAGTTGAAAGAACTAATAAAATAAATCCTCTTTTATTAAAAGCCAATCCATCTCAGGTGCGTTGCATTCTGGCAGCTAGCAAACTAGAACAGAAGTGTATAAAACAGGATAGAATATGCTGAGAGGGAAAATCTCAGAAAGAACCAACCAACTTATATATTCATAAGGTGAAGGACTTACTACAACATACCAAATCATTCTTCCATAGAGGGGACAAACATGGTTGGAATAAGACAGGATCCTGGAGAGAGTAAATATATTGAAGGAAAAAAAAAAGAGAATGGAGGTATAGCCCAGAATTTCTGGATCTCAGAAACAGTTAATGCATATATGCTTCCTTGGTGTAAGGAACTCACCTTAAAAGTAAAATGTCATTTACTCTGTGTGTAGTAATGAGAGCAAGTACCTGATGACCAGGTATGACTGCAGAAACCCTCCCAGAGAAAGTTTGGTTCAGAAAAGTGAGGAGATGGGAATAAACAAAAAATCACACAGACAGCTACTTTATTAGGAGCAGTCCATCCCTAGAAACAGTGAGGAAGAGAGTGATGGATTTCAGAGCTGAGGTAGGATCGAGGGCACCTTGAATTGTTGGGGTCTTTGGATATGACTAATGGACCATAGTTTTCCTAGGGGTGAGTCAATGAAAGTATTGCTTGGCTTATATAAACAAAATAAATCAGGAACTGGAATGCAGAGTGATATCAGCAACTCAAAGAAAATTTATGAGTTCTTTGCCTATTTCCAGTTCTGAGTCAGTTGTTGGACTCTGATCCTATCAAATGAAAGGATCCTTTGAGAGAGCCCTTGCAACATTCATTTAGAGTATTAATATTGTATGGCCATAAAGGACAGTGGTAAAGGAAAGAGCTTGTGTAAGATACTTGTTTTGTACAACTGTATATGTCATCTAAGTATTCAGACATTCAGTTTTTCAGGAACTGAGTGGTAGTAATAAATGGGATGGCTGGTTATTGAGAGATTTGGAAGGGTAAGCATTAGAATTCCAGAGATTAAGATGCCTGAGAAAGAGGGAGATGAATGGACTCATGGAAATTACACAAACTGTGAGGATCTCTGGATTTCATGCCTATGTCCATCAGAAATAATCTGTGCAGAGAAGTCACTGAAGAGTTAACACATTGAAGAGTTACCTTAATCAGTGGATGTGAGCTAGGCTGTCTATATGTGAACCCAACAACACAGAGTTTTCTTCGCCATGAATGATTTACATTCTGCCACTGCTAGACATCCAATGTGCCATCAAGACCAATGCTCAGTCAAATGCCTGGCACTGTCCCTTGAGAAGACCTATAACCACTGCATAAGATGCTGGTTACATCATATTTTTTACACCATGGGCATCGCATCCCTTCGCCCTAACTAGAACTTGCTCTTTATCTGAATATGAGTTTGCCTACATTGCTAAAAGTGTCTCTGCCAGCTCACAGTTCATGGGCATATGGGGATTCTTATTTCTTCAGTATATTTTTATTGTGTTAAAAATATATAAAACATGCATTTGTTATTTTGATAAATATAATGCATAATTCATTGGCATTACTTACATCTCCAGTGTTGTGCAACTATCACCATTAGTATAGTACTTTCAAAACTTCTCATCACCCCAAACAGAAACTCTGTACCTATTAAGCAATAGCTCTCCACTTCCCCTCACACTATCCCTGATAATCTCTAATTTACTTTATGCTCCTATAACTTTGCCTATTATGGATATTCGATATAAGTAGAATTATACAATGTTTGCTATTTTATGTCTGGCTCATTTCACTGAATGTGATATCTTCACAGTCCACCCATGTTGAAACATCTATCAGGACTTCTTAAGGCTGAATAATATTCCACTATATGTATATATCGTATTTTGTATATATGCTCACCTGTTAATGGACACCTGAGTTGTTTCTACCTTTTGGTTATTGTGAATAATGCTGCTATGAACATTGGCATACAAGCATCTGTTTGAGTCCCCTCCTTTAAAGATCAGTAGGGCATCTTCTTGAGAATGTTATCTTGTGGTGTGTAGCTCTGTCTTCTGTAATTCCATGTGGAGAATAAACACTGAACCTAAGCTTATTATATGGGTGTTGGTCCCCAATAACTAGACTATATGTCTCTGGGAATAAAGGGAGTAAGTACGGGTTTAGTCTCTCACTGGTAATCCACTTAGGGAATTTGTGCTACCCTACTCACAATTTCAGGCTATGCACATTTAGAGGTGCTGGTTTCAGAAGAGAAATATTTTCCCCAGAGGATGCGGTAGTTCAACATTGAACCTACAGCTGCCACCTGTGCCTTTTAATAGACCAGTAGGCAAAGAAGTTCTATGCTGATGAAGATAATTAGGACTTTTAGGGTTGCTGCTACACAGTGAGAATGAGGATAATTTATGGAACTTGCATGTTCGTGGGGACATTTTTAGTTCCATCCATGACTAGTAAAAGCACTAAAATGGAAATTAGAGCAACAAGAACTTGATGAGGTCTCAGATACCCCTGCACAATCAAACCAGATGATTGAAGGAATGGCCTAACATGAGAATAATCTGGAGTGTATGATAAAGAAGGGATAGAATGTAATGAAGCTCAGCCAAAGGACCAATTGCAGAAGTGGGGCTATAGCATGTTCTCCGTATTCTCATATTTTAATTACTTGTTTTCAAACATCGTAGGTTTTTGTTTTTTTTTTTTTTCGCATGGGCAGACACAGGGAAACCGGAGGTTTTTGTAATGTCACTTTAAAGTGTCACTAAAGTATAACTTCACGTGGACTAGGAGCAGAGGTAATTAGAGTGCAATGTAGCAGACATGGTCAATGTGCAACCTCACGTCCTCTTAGCCCACCTCTGAGTTTACAGTGGACAATTCTCAGCACTGATTGACAGCTGACCAAGTTAACCACATGCATCTCTCAACTTCTCTGCCTGATGGGTTGGAAACCTGCCATGGGGCCTGTCTCAGCCCTTTCACAGGAAAACTCAGAACTACTAGCTAATTAACGCACCCAGAAGCAACTCTCAAGCAATGAGGGCTTGGAGTTGATGAATAAATAAACCAAGTGTTCCCTTCTCTTCATTTGCTGTGGTTTCTCTGAGGATTTCTAGTAAGACTATACTTTGGTCGCCCACAGTGGTAAGCTGCTCATTAATACACACCTTATTGCCTTTCAAAATTCCCAAACTCATATTTACTCACTGGGCTTTCTGGAGTCACCTTCCAAATAAATAACTTGCAATCAAGTTTCTGTCCCAAAGTCTTCTTTTGGGGAAGAATAAATTAAGATGCAACTCTAGATAGGTTTTCTGACATTAAAAATTAAACTTGGCTACAAATATTCAAAGTTCATATTACATACCATGGAACATTGACCTATTCCAATAAACTCCAAGATATATCTCAATAAATTGCAAAACCTTAAGAATTGAGGCATAATCATTTGAATAGCAGGCAAAATAATACATTTATTTATGAGGGAGACAAATGTAACGTGACCTCAGATTCTCTAGAGAAACAATCAGTGCTTGAAGACAATAGAACAAGACTTGTAAGATTCTCAAGAAATGAAAATGAAAGTAAAGAATGTCACATGGAGCTAACCCTGTCATTATGAAAGGATGGTCTCAGGTGAAGAGTAACGGTATGCAAAACCTGAGGGAGTAGTTTTCTAATGAAGTTCAACTGAGAACACCATGAGGCTAAACTTCGATCAAAAGCTCCTTATTGGCAGAAAAGGGATTCAGCAGTGAATGTTTCCTATGGAATTAAGGCTACAGCAAATGTGAGAATGAGAATGACAAAAAAAGTCAATATTATATAACCTGACAATGAAGAAATGATGTGATTAATAATATTTGGCAGAGAAAGGAATAAAGTGGGGATATATAAATCATCTGACTATATATTCCTGCCAGAAGACCAACTAGCCTCATTTGGAGATTTGGGAGAAAAATAGTATCATTTAATTTTTTAAAAGTAGGTGCACATATGCTTAACTGCACATATGTAAAAAATAAGAGATAATTTTATTAAAATTTATATTATTGCTTCAAGTAGGGAATAAGAAGATGTTAAATTAAATAGGGAAGGGCTGAGGTACTGCGATGTGTGCAATGTGTGTGGTGTGTATGTGTGTGAGTTTCTTCTGATATTTAGGATATTAGATTATTTATTAATATTTGGTAAGTATATACCTCATATTCCAAATGTCAGAAGATACCCACATGCATATACACAGACAATAAAGAAAATAGACCACATGCTGAAAAACTTGAAAAAAACCAAACCAGTAGAGATATTTTTTGTCTTACTGCAATGCAAGAAAAACTAATGCCCATTAATATAAGCAAAAGTGGATTTTCAGATCCTAGACTTCAAAACCATTATCTATGGGGATTAAGAAAGTGCCTACCTACTCTTCAAAATTTGTTTCCATGGCAATGCAATTAAGAATTTTTACTCTGTGAAATTTTAATTGCTGGAGCTTCAACCACTTTTCTTGTTGCCCTTCAAATTTTTTCTGCTTAAGAAAGTATTGGAGGCTATTTCATATGGAAATATTTAGCTAAAGAGGTAAATGTGAATTTCAAAATATATTTTGCTAACTGTCCCTTCCCTCCCAAATATTTTCTCTAAACTGACTCTGATGTTTTATGCCTTTCCCCCACCCCTCCTCTCAGGTCAATACTCCACGGTTCTACTTGTGTGCAGGGATTTTTTTTTTTTTCAGTTATTACTTAATGTTATTATTATTTTATTTATTTTTTTATTAACAGAAAGAAAGAAAAAAAAAGAAATTAACACAACATTTAGAAATCATACCATTCTACATATGCACTCAGTAATTCTTAACATCATCACATAGATGCATGATCATCATTTCTTAGTACATTTGCATCGGTTTAGAGGAACTAGCAACACAACAGAAAAAGATATAAAATGTTAACATAGAGAAAAGAAATAAAAGTAGTAATAATAGTAAAAAATAAAAAAACCCCTATAGCTCAGATGCAGCTTCATTCAGTGTTTTAACATGATTACTTTACAATTAGGTATTATTGTGCTGTCCATTTTTGAGTTTTTGTATCTAGTCCTGTTGCACAGTCTATATCTCTTCCGCTCCAATTACCCATTATCTTACCCTGTTTCTAACTCCTGCTGGACTCTGTTACCAATGAGATTTTTATGGTAGCATTCTTGCCAGAAGTTCTGTTTCCTTGCCTTGAGTGCTTCTCCTTCTCTCCATTGCAGCGGGATCCCCAGAATGTTTACTGGTCTGCCACTTTTGTCAAGGAAATGCATTGAGGACATTGATTAACCTTCCTTGGAAATATGATCAAGTCATGTAGTCTTCTGCATGTCTGTGCCTGGTGTTAGTGTATTCTGCTAAATTGGTTGCCCGAATCTTGATTCCTCTATTAGTCCCATTTCCACCAGTCTACCCACCCTTTGATCTTCCAACTTGGAGTTAATGGGATACTGCAGGGAGCTATGGACATGTATGCAATAACCTCATTACACAGGATCTAATGACTCTTATCCCTCCAATATGCAATGTGTATCCTTGCTATTCAGTGAATAACTTGAATCTGTAGTTCCCATAATCAGGACTTTTAAATACCCTAAATCAATTCAGGAAGGGTCTAAGCCAATTAAATCCTGATAGATTTGTACATGAACTGGACTATTCTCTGTTAATGAACATGAACTGACCTCCATTTCTAGGAATAGTGGATTGTGTTTTATCAGGCTAACACACCTTCCATGAATAACTAGAAGAGCTAGATAAAATAGGTATTTTTTTTAAAAAAAATTTACTGAAGGCTTTGGAGAGCACCAAACCACACAAGAATTTGAATGGCCAAGATCCCAGATCAAAGGGAAAAGAAGCAACTGTGATATTTATCACCAATTTCCCTTTTTAGTCATTTGATAAATGGTGGCTGTCCAAAGCCTGAGAAGTTGATAGTGCTTTTGGCAACATCATAAATGAAATGAAATTATATTGACCATAGCAAAGGCTAATAACAAGGCTTGATTCAACTCAATTTCTGCTTGTATTATGGTGATCTACCTCTAGTCTAAATAATGGTTAAGAAACCAAGTTGGTATAGGAAAATATCTTTAGACCTTGGAAGGCTATTACCTCCCAAGGGGGCAGGACTCTGGAGAAACAATTCAGGTTTCCAGTTGTTCCTGATGGATAATATTCTATAGTCATAAATTTTCCTCATGAAGTCCAAATTGCACACTTGGGTCATTTCATTCTCTTATTGGATCAAGGTGAATCTTCTCTGGAGGAAGAAAACAACAGAGAGCTTCATTTTCTCTCCGTTTCTTTCATATATAATGTCTAGCATTCAATCAATGACCACTAAGAATATTAAGAAACAAGACCAAGTGCTTGAAAACTAAGAAGAAGAAGAAAAATAAGCAGTTAATATAAGCAAATCACGAGATCCAGTTATTGGAGTTATCAGACATATAGCCTTTAATTTTTATTAACCTGTTCAAGAAAATGCATTTTAAATTTAGAAATGTAACATAACCAGAATACATAATTAAAAAGAATAGAATTAAAATTCTAAAACTGGAAATTATAATGCATGAATTTAAAACTGCTGTAGGTAGAATTCCAAGCAGATAGGACAGGGATCTATGGACATGTATGCGAAAACCACATTAGAAGAAAGGATTGATGAAGATGGGGGGGGGGGGGGGGTCATAAGAAAATCCAGACTGAAGCACTAACAAAAATAATGTTAAGGAAAGCAGAAAAGAGTGTAAAATACAAAAGGGACATGGATAATATGTTTAACATATGAATAACATATATAACTAGAATTCAAAAAAAGAGAAGATATAAAATGACATGATTCAAGCGGGTTGCTGGTTTCTCGAAGCTTGGTGATTATGGAAGAATATTGGTGGTGATATGTCTGTTGTCAAGCATAGAAGAAATAAGGAATGTGCTATGTAATATTAATAATATTATGTACCTAAGAATATTCATGGGGTAAATAAATGTATGCACGATTAAGCACAGCAATTAAATTTTTATTACACTTCAATACACTATTTGAAGAGATAATCAGTAATATTCCTAATCTGATGATAAACACCAAGTTACAGATTCAAATTTTGCTAATAATTCCAAAGAAAATAAAGGCAAAGAAGTATACTGTCCATTTGTAGCTTAATATAAGTCAAAATTTGGTGATTTGTTTTGTTCTTATAAACCTTAGAAAATAATCTGTCACAATATTTAGTTCATATTATTGTGATTTTTAGCAGAATCAGCTTTAACTTCAAATTATACTCATCCATTAATTTTCTGAAAAATACCTCTCCATCCAAAGTACTCAAAATTCAAAGAACTCAAGTTCAGATCTGAATTGTACAAATCATTCCTGCATTTTAATGTAAATAACCAAGATTTAACTGATAGCTGATGATTTGAATACCTGTAACAGTTCTCTGTACTCCACTTATATGGAGATTGGCCCCCACATTCATGAAAATTGGCCTGCTCTTATGTGACATGTATCTTACACAGTGTGTGGCCATAAGTCTTTGATGGCTCAGCAAGGCTAGAATTTCTGAAACAGGCTATAGATTTTCTGAGCTTTTACCTTCTATTTTTGATTAGAAAGAGATCTTAATGTACATGATTTATTAAGATCTATGTTGAAACAAGTTCTTTGTTTTCAGAAACTTTCAATTAGCCTTCTTTTCTCATGCATAGGGCCTTTTATTAAGATTAATAAAAGATTTCCAATTAGATTGTCAAGAATTACCTTTGAATGACTCCACTGTAGATTCTGTAGGCTGCAGAGATATGCACTATGTAGCCAGGCACACACGGTACTATTCTGGAAGGGATGTAGCAGTATGTGAGTATTTGGTATTTATGTTGGTTGCACAGAACTGGAGATTTATCTGAAATGAGATTGGTAAATGTGATATTTCAAATATGACACTGGTGGTTTGTGTGACTGACTGAAGTGCCATGTAGTGAAGATTCTGAGACTTCCCTTGATCCATGGATCTAATTAAAGAGTTCATTGGCCACTGGACCCTCTCTACTGTTTGTAAGGGTTAAGGAGAAATGACCAATGTGCCTAACTTTGACTGAAGATCCTTTTACAGAAATCATAACAAAGGTTAGGTGAAAACCAATACAGAGAGAAAAGAACTAACTATAGTAAACTATAGGTTACTTTTAAGTTAACTTAAACATGAATATAAAGTAAATGTATCAAGTATAGTCTGAAGTCATGGCTTGGAGATGAGCTTTAAGCTCTGGATGAAACAGTTGGCCTCAGAAGATTTTTGACCCAGCTCCCACCATATCCTGTTTCAAGTCCCTTGGAAAAGTGAGAAACTCAGTGACAAAACCAGATCAGGTTCCTGAGTTAATTTTGTCCTAATGCTTATATCATATCATTTGTTCCACATTGCAGTAATGGATTTTATTTCCTATTGGTAAATGGGGAAATCTTGCCTTTGATATATTAATTTTTTTCACCAAAGGCCACAAATTTGTTAAGTGCCAGTAGGGTTCAAAATCATAGATCATGCTTTTCCCACTATATCAAAGAAAAGATAGTAGGAGAATAAAATACTATAAGCACCCTGGTAAAGCTTAAATGCGAATTCTACATCCTAGTTTGACCACATGCTAAAGTATCACCTAGGTCAGCTAAAAGCATTCTTTCTCACTTCATCAAAATGAGTTTGGGAATAAACTGGAACTGGAATGGGAACTACAAACCTGTCAAAATGGGACTTCATGCTAATGAGGTATGCAAGTAGCAGCAGCAGCCAGAGGAAGAGTGGCTAATGCAGCAAAGAAAAAGAATCTCATGTCAGAAAAATGCCAGCCCAGGACTCTATATCCACAAGAGAGCCACAAGAGGAAAGTAGAGACCGCAAATCATCTAGAGGGGTATTGTCACCCTCTCTGGAAATTTGAAGGAAAAGAGAAGCAGCATAGTGTAATGGCATAGTTTTGGAATGACAATGATCCTCTGCTCACTGCTTAGGAAATAGTGGGCACACTACCTACACTTTATTTTTGCCTCATTTTTCTCCTCTGTTAATTGGGAATGATCATACCCCACCCATAAGCTTATTGTGAGAATTGTTTGGCATAATGAATATATTAATGATAGGGCAGTGTATGGTAAGTCTTAAACTTCTATTATTTTAGTCAACAAGTACTTATTGACTCTGTCTTATGTGCCAGGCAAAGCAGATAAGGCAGAGAACAAAGAAAAAGCAGAAAACCTGCCCTTGTTTACCATATATCCTAGTAGAAGTAGAATGACAGCATTGAAATCAATATATCAGATAGGAATAAGTGCTATGGAGAAAGACAATTCAGGAAGGAGGAATGGGGAATAACTTTGCAGGGTGTGGTATCTGCAATGTTCAAATGAGTTCAGGAAGTATCTCACAGCAAAGGTGACAATTGAGCAATTTCTGAATTGTCCTGAATGGGGTGAGATTTCATGTCAGGTGAATATATGGCCCAAAAACTTCCCAGGCAGAGAGAATAGTAAACGCAGAGGCCCTAAGGTAGACAAAAAGGCCTAAAATATTAAGAAAGAACAAGAAGCCAATGTAGCTGGACAGCAGAGAAATAGGGACAGAGTTGTGGAAGATGAGGTTGATGGATGACAGAAGGTCAGATTCGGCAGGCCCTTGGTGTCAATTGAATTTGAGTTACTTGGAGTAAAGAGATAAAGCCATTAGAGGGTTTTGAGCTGAAATGTGGCATGGTATAATTTGCAAAATTGATGAGCAAATCAACCTGTGAAGATAATAGAATGTGGGAAGGTGAGGAAAGTAGCAGGGAAAAGATTACTTTTCTCTAGTGAGAGATAATGGTGACTTGGACCAAGATGATTCCAGTGGAGGTATGGAGAAGTGGTTATTTTCTGGGTACATTCTGAAGTGGTACTCATATGATGTAGAAATATAATATAGCGTGTAATGGAAAGAGGGCAATCAAGGGTAACTTCAGGGTTTTGTTTGGTCCAAGCAACTGTATATAAGGTGTTTCTTTTTTCTGAAGTGAGAGAGCAAATAAACAAACAAACAAACAAACAAAAAAACACAGAAGGAACAAAGACTGGAGTAAGTAGAGAAAAATCAAGATCTCAGTTTAGAACATGTTTGGTCTGTTCTTTTGGTTAGACATCTAAATGAAAAGCTTAAATAGGCAGTTCAGTATGGAAAATGGTAGCTCAAGGGCATAGGAAAAGGTTGATAAATGTTCATGGAAAAGTGTAGTGAATTTAGCCTCATCCTGCTAATAGACATACGGTTTGACACCTCTAAGGAATCTACCATTGTCTAGCAACAAGGGCTTAACAGTATTGATAGACTTATAAAAATAAAGCAAAACAAAAACAGCAACCCCTTACATTCAGAAACTTGATAGAGCACTCACAGATGGATCAAACTATTCTTCTATTAAAAGTAAATAATCTCACAGAATACCAACCTCAGGCATGGTTTCCAAGAGACCATGACAAAATGAGTTAAAGCGGGACCACTTCATAATGGTATCTAATCACAGACAAAAACAAGGCTACTTTGCTTCTCCCAAAATACCAAACACTCCTTCTTTTCGCCGAATTGAGTGAGTACTACTTTTTTATCCATTAGCTTGATCCTCATTCTAATGTCCCCTGCATATAGATAAGATTTATTAAAATACTCAATCATGGGTGGGCCACAGTGGCTCAGCAGGCAGAGTTTTCGCCTGCTCTGTTCTTCTTGGCATCAATGAGTTATAAGTCTGACTTGTTTAACCCCATGAGTATCTTGGCTGAAGGTCTACAATTTGTGTTAATCTTGAAAAAAATTAGCAGTTTACCACAATTACTTAAAAATTAAGACAATCATAATGATACTGGAAATCTAACATAAGGAAATAAAGGAAGGATGAGAAATTTATAAATAGAAATGTTCTGAAACAAATGTAAAGCAATAGAAGTTTGATTCAAAACCCACAATGGAATAGTATATGGACATTTAATTATTTTTCTAAAGGATACTTGCTAAACATCTTAAATTGCTAAAAATAGAGTCAGTAAATTATGATGGATGTTTACATAAATACTGAAGCCAGTGTGCTTAGGTGTGACTTCCAGTTCCTTTACTTACTAGCTCTTTAACCTTACTTGGTCACATAACCTGATCTCTCATTTGTAAAATGAGGATAATATGCCTTCTTGTATGCTTGTTGGGAAGATTAAATGAATGGAAAAATACAATATCCATCCTATCTATGTATCTATCTATCTGTCTATCTGCCTATATATCCATGATTCAAATTATATGTATATGAAATTACATATATTTATCTAAGTAAATACAATATTTAAACAGTGGTTATTTGCTTATTTAAATTAGTAAGTTCACTTTTAGTCTTTGAGCTTTTTCCTTTATTTTTGCAATTTTACTATAATTAAATTACAGTAGATTTAAAATTATATATAAAAATTGTACTTAAAATGTAAAAATTGTACTTAAAAGATAATATATTGGAAGATTTTAGGATGTGATTATTTTTTAAAAACTCTCATGATGCTAATATCTCTTTAACAACTAATATTTCAGTTGAGATTTGTTGTAACTTCTCCATTTCCTGTGAATCATTCTTAGACACATTCGATTACACATCTCCACAGGTAATAATCTTCTCAAAGTAAGAGATACCATCTTGTTTCTAAATCTAATGACCATTTCTTAGTACCCATCTTACTTTAATTATCAGCAGCCTTTGACATTGGTGACCTTTCCTTTTTCCTTGTAGCTCTACCTTCAATGTTGTTTGCAGGCCTCACACCAAGCTCATTTCCTCCTTGCTGCCTCTAACCTAACTTTGCTAGTTTCTTCGTTTCTCCTCAAGTTCGAAACTGGGGGTGTGTTCTAGTTTACTAGCTTCCAGAATGCAATATACCAGAAATGGAATGGCTTTTAAAAAGGGGAATTTAATGAGTGCTAGTTTACAGTTCTAAGGTGGAGACAATGTCCCAATTAAAACACATCTGTAGAAATGTCCAATCAAAGGCATCCAGAGAAAGATACCTTGGTTCAAGAAGGCCGATGAAGTTCAGGGTCTCTCTCAAGTGGAAGGGCACATGGCAAGCATGACGTCATCTGTTAGCTTTCTCTCCTGGCTTCCTGTTTCATGAAGTTCCCTGGGAGGCATTTTCCTTCTTCAACTCCAAAGTGCTGGCTGATGGTCTCTCTGCTTCATGGTGCTGCAGCATTATTTTCTTCCAGGAGTTTGGTAATTCTAGCTCTTACATTAAGGTTTGTGATCCATTTTGAATTGATGATTTGTATATGGTATGAGGTAGTGTCTTCTTTTTTTTCTCAAATAGAAATCCAGTTTTCCCAGTACCATTTGTAAAAGAGGTTACTCTTTCCCCATTAAGTGGTCTTTACCCCGTTATGAAAAATCAGTTATCCATAAATGCAGCAGTCAATTTCTGAGCTCTCAGGTCTATTCCATTTGCCATATATATATCTGTCCTTGTGCCAGTACCATGCTATTTTGCTTCTTGTTTCGCTAAAACGTTTTAAGTTCAGGAAGTAGAATCCTCCAATGCCATTCTCCTTTCTCAAGATGGCTTTAGCTATTCAGGGCTCTTAATCCTTACATATAAATTTAATGATTAGGTTTTTCATTTCTGAAAAGAAATTTGTTGGAATTTTTATCAGGATTGCATTGAATCTACATATTTCTTTATATAATATTGACCTCTTAACAATATGGAAAAAGGTCTTCCAAATGTTGAACATGAAATATCCTTCCATTTATTTACCCTTTCATTGTCCCACACTGCTTTTGCCTAGATGGCAAATTCTGGGAAGAGGGTTGCTCCTTAGAGGAATTTCCCAAGTCAGTCTTTCTTACCCAAAACAGGGCCAGTGATCCATGAAGAGATGCAGACTGACTCCAAAGTGCCCTGGGGAGAGGATCAGGAAGGGTGCCACAAGCTTCTCCAATGGCTCCCCAAAGCTGAGCTTTCCTGGCTCACTCAGTAAATGGAGACCTTCAGCTAACTGCCCCCTGCAGTCCAGAAGAAATCCCATGTCTTTAAATTCCCACCTGCCTCTGCTCCTGTTCAGGGAGATTAGAAACAATGGCTGCCACACCTTTGTCAGGGAAGGATTTAAACAATAGCTGCTGGGACCCAGTGATCTGAATTCATTCATCTAAAGCCTTAATGAATGATTGGCTGTGTCTATCCCTGCTTTTGAGAAAGAGGATTTTTATGTCTTTTTTTGTTACCAGCGTCTAGCCAGGGACTGGACCTCATAGTGGCCTATGCAAAAGTGAGGAATAGATGCTGGTAGCAACTGCACAGAGGAAACAATTTACAATATTAGATATTATTAAAATATCTATATAATTTATAGTAATTTATATAATTTATAGTGACTTATCTAGGTCTTCCTCCTGTTCTTCTCTGAATGCTATGCAGTGTTCTTCTGGCCTTTGGAGTTTCAAAATAGTTTTTTCGGTCTGTTCCTGCCTGTTTAATAGTTGCTTTATTTGGGGGACTAAACCTTAGACCCCTTACTTTGTCATCTTCCCTGAAAGCTTTCTTCCATGAAAATTTTATACAGATTTATTGTTTCTTTCTCCAGCACTCTTTTGTCATAATTCTTGTGATTTTTAATATCTACACAGAAGAGTCTTTCAATACTTTGCTTTACATCTTAATTCCCCAGCAACCAATTGTCTAATAACTACTTAAAGCTCAATCATCTATGCCTTTGGACTCACCCTAAAATTTTTCAATACCAATAACATCTTCTTCATTTTAAATTGAATTATTTTATTAAGGGCATTTTCAAACATATACAAAGTAAAGAGAATACAATTATGACTTCCATGTACTAACCCACCAGCTTCAACAATCTTTGATTTGGCATGGCTATTCCATTGATTTCTCCTTTCATCCTTTTTTGTTGTTGTTGTTTCTTTTCATTTTATTTTTATGGATATATACATTGAGAGTGCTCATATTGTATTTAAAGCCATCAGACTAGATGAAAATACCAAAGGAGTTAGAGAAAATGGAGAAAAGTAGAGCTCTAAGACACCCTGTTCTGGTTTGAAAGGATGTATGTCCTCTGGAAAAGCCATGTTTTAATCTAAATCCCATCTCATAAAGGCAGAATAATCCCTATTCAATACTGTACGTTTGAAACTGTAATCAGATGATTTCCCTGGAGATGTGATTCAATCAACAGTGGTTGTTAAACTGGATTAGGTGACGACATGTCTCCACCCATTTGGGTGGGTCTTGATAAGTTTCTGGAGTCCTATCAAAGAGGAAATATTTTGGAGAATGAAGGAAATTCAGAGAGAGCAGAGAATGCTGCAGCACCATGAAGCAGACAGTCCATCAGCCAGCGCTTTGGAGATGAAGAAGGAAGATGCCTCCCAGGTAATTTCATGAAACAGGAAGCCAGGAGATTGCTAGAAGAAGCTGGCAGATGATGTCATGCTTGCCCTGTGCCCTTCTACTTGAGAGAGACCCTGAACTTCATTGGCTTTCTTGAACCAAGGTATCGTTCTCTGGATGCCTTTGATTGGACATTTCTATAGACTTGTTTTAATTGGGACATTGTCTCCACCTTAGAACTGTAAACTAGCACTCATTAAATTCCCCTTTTTAAAAGCCATTCTGTTTCTGGTATATTGCATTCTGGAAGCTAGTAACTTGTGTTCGGAAACTTGTGTTAGGTAATGATTAGACTTTACACCCAAAGTACATGCAGCAAAAGAATAAATAGACACATAGGACCACATGAAAAATAAAAAGTTTTACTTCTCAAAGGACTTTAACGTGAAAGTAAAACCACAACCTACAATATGGGAGAGAATATTTGGAAACCACATATCTGATAAAGGATTAATTTCCAGAATATAGAAAGAAACCCTACAACATATCAACTAAAAGGCAAACAATCCAATTTAAAAATGGACAAAAGATTTGAACAGAAATCTCTCAAAAGAAGATATATAAATGGCCAGAAAACACATGAAACAATGCCCAATATTATTAGCCATCAGGGAAAAACAACTCAAAACCACAATGAGATACCATTTCACACCCATTAGAATGACTACTGAAAAAAATAGGAAAATAACTAGTGTTAGAGAGGATGCAGAGAGACAGGAACATTCATTCATTATTGTGGCAATGTAAAGTGGTACAGCCACTATAGAAGACAGTTGGCAGTTCCTCAGAAATCTAACTGTAGAACTACCATGTGACTTGGCAATCTCACTATATATAACCAAAAGAATTAAAAGCAAACCTGAACAAACATTTGCACACTGATGTTCGCAGTGGCATTGCTCACAATTGCCAAAAGAAGGAGTCAACCTAAGAGTCCATGAACCAATGAATGAATAAATAAAATGTGGTATAGACATAGGGTAATATTATTCAGTCATCAAAAGGAATGAAGTCCTGATACATGTGACAACATGAATGAACCTTAAGGACGTCATGTCAAGTGAAGTACACCAGATAGAAAAGGACAAATGCATGATCTTCCTGTTTTGAAACAATTACAATAAACAAATTGGTAGATTCAAAACCTAGAATATAGGTTTCTGGGGATGGGGGATAAGGAATGGGAAGTCAAGGCTTAGTAAGTACAGGGTTCCTCTTTGGAGTGGTGGAAATGTTTTGGCAATGGATGGTGGTGATAGTAACACAGCATTGTGGATGCAATTTGCAGTACTGAAATATATATCTGAGTATGTGTGAAAGGGGGGATTTACATTGTATAGAAAGTAACAAAATAATTTTTAAAAAAAAATTTACGGAACTACACTACACAAATAGTGAACCCTAAATTAAATTAGACTTTAATTAATAGTATGATTATGAAAATGTGTTATCAATTGTTACAAATGTTCCATACCAGCGCATGGTGTTGTTGGTGGGATGGTGTAGGGGACTCTTGCATATTGTGCATGATTGTTCTGCAAACCCACAACTTCCCCAGTACAAAAAAACAAACTCTCCCTCACCAGAATCCTCAGGAATATGGGAAGTAAGCCTAAGATCTGTAGATAACAGCCAAAGGGAGAGGGAGGAGCACGGTGCACACCACAGCTCCTAGAGGGTGAGATGAGGTGGAGCGACTAATGTAATGAAAGCATAAATCACTGCCAGGAGGGTTCAGCCACTCGGCCACTGTTGGCCCAATGGTGAAGGGAGTGTGGAGAATTTAACAATCAGTGACTGACATGTCTGGAGGGAAAAGGGTGTTTCTACACAACGGTGTGTTTTGTGAAGGATTACCTCATTTCTGCTTTCAGAAATGAAATTTATGTAGTGACTGGGAATATCCGTGTTGATTACCTCTAAGACAGAGCACTTTGGTGAGGTCTTGTTGTTGGTAAAACCCAAGGAAGGTGTCTACCTGCGTCTGCCTGTGAGGGGTGGGGTGCAGAGTCCCGGCAGGAGTATGGGGGTCTGACGATTTCTCTCCTCAGTTATATTGATGGCTGAGGGTGGTGTTAAGGTCGAAAGAAGGGAATGACTGAAGAAAGTAATGAAATTTAACTTCTTCTTTCCTATTTTAAGAAAGACATTTTATGTCATCCCCTAATTAGTTGCAATGAAGGATAAAGAAGACAATTAATCAATGCCAGGGAGTAAAATACAAATGTTAACTGAGCATCGAAATTAGTTTGAAAAGAGATCAGTTGAGAAATAAACACAGACTGCCCTTTGAAAATTGTCATTGCCTAAGACAATAAAAATATCTACATGAATAGCTTTTAAATTGAATTGCTGGAAATGAATGAGTTTGACTCATTCAGCTTTGCTTAGACATAGTCTTAGAGGAATGTTGACAGATTTAGCAAATGAAATATAGACTACCCAGTGAAATCTGAACTTCAGATAAATGACAAACATTTATTTTTTTTAGTTTATGTATGTACCATACTTGGGAAATACTTGTGGCACAATACATTGCAATGTTTATCTGAAATTCGAATTCAACTAGATGTCCTGTATTTTATACGGCAACTCTACCTTAGAGAATTCTCTTCAGGGGACTTAACCCTGCTGGTAGGTTGCCATGCAGGAAGAACTGTGTGAAGCTATTTCTTTTTTAAATTTTCATTTTCATTTCTAAAATGTTCATGCTATTTTTAAATATCACTCTTTCCTGCAAACAGACAATATTGGTGTCTTAAAATGAAGCCAAAAATGAGTATCTTATCTACTTAAAATTGTTTAAACTATTAGTAGGTACTTAATAAACAATTGTTGGATGAATAGTATCAAGCTGATAACTTAGAGCAGTGAAAGGAAGACATTGTTACATGTATTTTTTTTTAAAGGAAGCAGTTTCTAGTACATAAAAGGAATCTCTAGTATCCTGCCTTACCATCAAAATCACCAACAATCTTGTTATCAGAAAAGACTGAAACCTGCTGTCTTTACGGAGGCACTCTGTGATGTTTTGAAACATATGCCTACTCCACTGCTAAGTTCTTCATTATAATTCAGGAAAATCTCATGGTGGATAATTGCAGAGGCATAAGGAAGGAGAGTAAAAGGAATAAATGAAAAGAGCTTTAAGGAAAATTATGTTAATACAAAGACAATATGCACTGTTTAAAGAACAAAGAAAATCCATAAAAATAAATATTATTAATGAAAGTGAAGGCTTAAGGATAAGGAAGCTTTATCCTGATTTATATGTAGAGAAAATAAATATTTTGAAAGATAGACCATATTGCTTTCATTACTTTGCACAATGCCACAAAGAAGGAATTATATTTGTGAGTTTCTGAAACCTAACAACTGAAGTTTGGAAAGCCTCAAACTAGATGGAGATGATAAAAGCATTTGAAGACAATACTAAATAATACATGTAACAAGAAAATTAAGTCAGGATTGCAACAAGTTCACAAACTTAAGTGGTAGCAAGTGTGTCCAAATTTTGATTGACAAAGTAATTCTGGAATCTAAAAAAAAAAAAGGTCAAACAACTGACATGAAGTTAAATCAAATTGTTTTAGATAAATAAAATGATATTTAAAATTATCTAGTCATCTTTGTGCCTCCTTCACACACAAAGGAGACAGACAACAAAATTTTGTATCTTAAAAAAAAAAGTTGATTTTTTTTCTGTTTAATAGAATTTGAAATGTAAATAAAAGTCCCTTCCAATTAAACATTGGAAGATCAAAACCCATACTGCTATTTTTGTTCTTAATAAATTCTTGTTTACAAAATTTCAAGGGGAATAAGCACATTACATTGTTCTCGAAGTACCCTCGTAAATAATAATGACAATGTGAATCCACAGACATTTATATGAAGAGACATATATTTGCTGAGGTAAAATAAAAATGGTTAAGAACAGAATGTTCGTATATACACACTTGCTTTATTACTGTGGGTCTGCAGAGAAGCAGATGCCAACATAAAATTAGACTTGCAGGAGGTTTATTGGGTAAATGCATGTGAAGGATAAAGGGCATAAAGCACAAATAGGGGAAATAAAGGAGGGCTGGATAAGAGGAGTCTCCAACTGCAGCACAATTTTAAGGAAATAGTGGCAAGACTGAAGAGGAGTGTCTTTGAGTCAATAACCTATTAGAAGAATCTTAAGTCTCATAAGAATTGCCATGCTTGGGTGCTTACCAGGCTCTGTTACAAGCTGGGACCAGCCAGCCAGAAATGTGGTTCCATAGCAAAAGCTGTGGTGCTTCCAGAGAGGGGCATCTGGGGCTTTCAGTCAATTATGCTCCCCACAGAAGTCAATCTCACTGTTAGATTTTCATGCTCCTGGGCTGCCTAACGTCCAAACTTCAGTTCTGCCATTTTTGTCTGTGTGATTCAGTATGAATTATGGCACCTTGAGAACCTGTGCTCTCATCTCTAAAACAGTGCTAAAAAGCCCACTTTAATTGAAATACTGTAAAGTTTGAATGTTTTCTTGTATGCTCTGAACTTACCGCCTGATCTATAAGTATTGCTGGTGGTTTGTTAAGAAGTAGTAGTAGCATTAAACACATTTAATTGCTTTATGGGGCTTCCTGAAAGTAGTATTTACTAAAATTTGGAAATTCATGCTAATTTTAGAAAGCAGCATTCATAATGATCACATCAATCTAATATTATCAGACTCTGAATTATCTTCCCATTCCATACTTGTATTTATTAAACATATTGCTTCTCAGTATTCTTGTCTTATCTTGGGAGTAGTTTCCAGCAGTCTCTCAGTTTTTATCAAATGAAACAGTGACCCTGATTTCAAGTAAATTTATGGAGACCTCATGACCCCTCATTTTTAACTCAAAGCCTTTGGGATTCTCATTTCAAATCCTGGCAAAAATCACTAAGAATTCATTGGTTCCATTTTAGAACAATCCCAACTGTCTATTGACAAAACCTAAGGTTTGTTGAATGAAATCGTGGTCACCAAGTCATTGTGCCCTTGGCAAGAAGGGTGGGTCTAAAGCCTGTTTAGAAGTCAGGGAGATAATTGCTTCAGGGTCAAATCTTTTTCTAGCCACTCTTACAAGAAGTCTTGTAATTTCTAATCAAAATATCTGCAGTGGTCCACCCTGAGATCTCAGAAGGAATATTTACAAACATATTAAACTATTCTGAAAGTGAGATCTGAAGCCTAGGTCAAGAAGTTTACACCTTATCTTCTTTCTATTCAAATTCCAGTCACCATTCAAAGCCCAGATCCAATCTGTGTTATTTCTTAAATCTGCATTTATACCCTTCTTAGAATTCTATTGATTAAAAAAAAACTGTATAGCGTATATTTTGGACATGATATATTTTATTGTTTATCAGAAATTGTGTAAAAATGGTATTGCAAAAACCATATCTGCAATACATTTTTTAGAAGTTAATAGCAGTTCCACAGTACCTATAAAGAAAACTTCAATTTTTAACCAGACCTTGGATATTTTCTTTCCTAGATCTGACATGTGTTAACTCTTTGTTTATTTCACCAACTAATAATCATGATCCAGAACACATATCTTCTTTTTTTATTCCTTATTTTGTTAGTACTTTTGGTCACATTGCTGGTGCTTCCAAACCAGGAAAATAGTTCTAAAATCATGTTATTTCAACATATTCTTAACTGTATCTTCTGAGGAATTTAGCAGCAGTATTCTTCAATCAACCTAACTTATTTAAATTGGGGGAAACATTAAGGTCACAAAAATGACAAGTTAGTAATGTTTCCTCAACCAACAAGGAGTCAAAGTCATGGTAGATGTTCCTTCCTGGCATCATCATCATCAACTACAGTGGAAAATGCTATTTATTTCCTTTGTGTTAGGCATAAAGTCGTAAGGATTCCACACAGAACAGCGAGTCATGGCTTAACAGGTTAATTGAGGGGGGAAAGCAGGGAGAAAGCAGGCAGGAGGGAGCCAGCAAAACTGCCAATGAAAAGAAAGGAAATGGCTCCAGCTCTCTTTCTGAGAGCTGTGGTTTTAAAGAAAAACCCATGCCAGGAGGGGAGTGTTATCAAGCAGGGACAGGTCTTGTCCTCATGGCTGTTCATTGTCTACTGGTGGGTGCGGTGCATTCTGATAGGTATGGCACTGGCATTCCTGGGGATCTTGTTTCTGCAAAAGAAGCTGACTGGCCCCCTGGCTAAAAAAAGTCCCTTAAATATGTGAAGTTCTTTTTTCTGAGACCTGACACCTTGCTTAAGAGAAAATAAATTAAATGATGTAATCTAAATTCAATCAGCTAATTCTAGACTTTGGGGAACTATCTAGGAAAAGTGATCCAATTTCTTCAATAGCTATGAGAACACAAATAGTAATGAACATAAAAATAAATGAAAAACAATAGGCTATAAGTTTACTGAGACTTAGGAGAAAGTCATGGGTATTTAAACATTGCCTGGAAATTTGAAGAAATTAAGGAGTTATTCATTTTCAAAGTTAAAAATGATATTGAAATTTAACAAAACACTATCCTTATTTTTTGGAAATATTTATTGAAATTTTTACTGAAGAACTGATACAATAGATTTAATTTCATTAAAAATGAATCTGAATGTTCTGTTTTGGGCCTATATTTACATTTCTGCCTAAGATGGAAAAAAAATCTGTACAAAATACATGAAGCAATGCTTTCAAAGATATTGGACACCAGGCAACAAAAGACAGTGATCCCCAAATGGTGGTAAACAACTGAAGAAAGCATAAAATTTTCTTGACTTTTTGCCTCACAAGATTTATCCACGTCATGATTTTGGAGGAGCAGTTTTAGGTGAGTGGTCTCCCTGAGCTAAGAAGACAAACCTAGGGGTCTGGAGGGGCAAAGGTGACAAGATTTCACAGGGCACCAGAGAAGAGAGAGCTGCAAATGTAAATAACCATGAGAGAGGAAAAGGGTCCCCTTGGAGTCTTAACTTGAATACAAAGTAGCATATTCAATGTGAGGAAATGACACAAGACTGGGGAAAGAATCACCTAAAAGAACTTGAACAAACAGTATCTGAGGCACTCAGAGGGACAGTAATAGTGTCTTTCCCCAATAGCCAGATTGGGGAACCACATAATTCACCAGTCAAAGGGTAGAATTCTGTGGTAGTTAGATTCATTTGTCAACTTGGCCAGGTGAAGGTGCCTAGTTCTGTTGCTGAAGACATGAGCCAAAGGTACGTGAATCTCATCTGTTGCTCATTATATCTGCAGTCAGGTAAGAGGTATGCCTGCTGTAATGAATGATGTTTGATTTAATTGGCTGGTGCTTAAGTGAGAGAGCTCAACATAGCACAGCCCAAGCAGCTCAGCATACCTCATCCCGGCACTCGCAGCTTGGTCCAGGCCTTTGGAGATGTAGAAAGAAGTCACTCCAGGGAAAGTTGTTCGAACCCAGAGGCCTGAAGAAAAGGCCAGCAGAGATCACCCTGTGCCTTCCTACATAAGAAAGAACCTCAGATGAAAGTTAGCTGCCTTTCCTCTGAAGAACTAACGAAATAAATCCTCTTTTATTAAAAGCCAATCCATCTCTGTTGTGTTGCATTCTGGCAGCTAGCAAACTAGAACAAATTCCAAGAAGGGTCTTTCCTCATTAATCAGCAAAATTAGCTCTAATTTTTAACTATGTGATGCTTGAAAAGATTAAATTATTTACAGGTAACTTAACTGTGCCCAGAGGTCCAAAAGCTATAAAGGAATACAAAAATATGCAGCATTCAGTGAGTTAAAATTTATAGAGTGTCATACACTATTGTCAAAGTAACACAAAAACATGAACCCTAAAGAAAAGAAAAATCTATAAATTGAAATTATCTGAGAAGTCACAAGATGATAGGATGCATAGACAAGAACATTAAAGCAATTTAATGAGCTTAATAAGATTCTATTCCATATGTCCAAAAAGTTAAAGCCAAGAGCATGTTAATTATAGACATGAAGGATTAAAATTAAAAAGTCAATTCAGACTTCTAGAGATGAAAACTACAATATCTGAGATGAAAGGAACTGATGGGATAAATGGCAGATCAGACATTACAGAAAAAAAGATGGATGGACTGAAAGACATAGCAATATAAACTATATAAATGAAAAATATGGAAAAAAGATACTTTTAAAGTGAATGGAAATCAGGAAGCTGTGAAATAACTTCAAACAGCCTATTCTACATATATATATAATTGAGTCCTTTAAGGGAGAAAAGAGAAGGGTAGGGACAGAAAAATGCTTGGATAAATAATGGTCAAAACTTTCTAAATCTTATGGAAACATGAAACCCACAGATCCATAAATCCCAATGAACCTCACAGGAAGCATAAAGAAATTTACTCTACTCCACATCTAAATCAATATCTCAAAATTAATGATAAAGAAAAATCTTAATAGAATCCAGAGAAAAGTAAGCACATAGCATACAGAATAATGATGTATTTGTATTCAAAATCCATGTAAGTGAGAAGACACTGAGACAACATCTTCAAACTGCTGTAAGAAAAAAGCAAACAAAAACACAAACCCTGCCAACCTAGAATTCTATACCCAGCAAAATTATCTTTAAAAAATGAAGGTGGAGTGAAGATTTCTTTAGGCACATATGCTAAAAGAATACATTATCAGAAGAAATACGCTATCTAGAAATATTAAAGCAGTTTCTTTGGGGAGAAGGAAATTATGTCAGGCATTAATATAGATGAACACAGAATTAAGAACTTTGGAAATTTTGTGTAGGCAAATTTAAAAAGGATTTGTAATTCTTATTTAATCTGTTTAAAAAGATTAATGGAGGGGCGGGCCGCGGTGGCTCAGCGGGCAAGAGTGCTTGCCTGCCATGCTGGAGGACCCCGGTTCGATTCCCGGCCCCAGCCCATGTAAAAAAAAACAAACAAACAAACAAAATATAATAAAACAAGAAAATGTTTAAAGATGTTTCCCTTTCTTCCTCCCTTCCTTCCTTCCATCCTTCCTTCCTTCTCTCTGTCTTTCCTTCCCTTCCTCCCTCTCTCTTTAAAAAAAAAAAAAAAAAAAAAGATTAATGGACTCCCTATAACAAAGCTTTCAACAATAAAAACTAAAACAACAAATTGTAGAATATTTCACATTTGAAAAATTAAATTGTTGCGGTAATATAAAAAAAGCTGGGTATGAATACTATGGGAATTTACTCTTATAAAATTCTTACACCAGAATGATGTAGTAATGTATATCTAGAAGGTAGACTTTGATAAGTTAAATGTATTCCAGAAACCCTAATATAGCTAGTAAAGTCACAAAACAAAGAGATACAGTGAATTTTTAAAAAGCAAATACAGTAAAATAGAGGTTTAAAAGGTATTGATTCCAAAAGAAGCAATAAATGGGGACATAAATAAGGAATAAAGAAAAAATGGGCAAGATAGGAAACAAATAGCAAGATGGTAGATTGAAATCCATTCTAATAATCATCCAACTTCATGCTATTGAGAGCATATAGTTAGGTCTTCCATTATATGTATAATCTGACAATATCAGCCTACTAATGTTTCTAGACTAAGTCTCTATAAGGAACCTTGTGTCCTAGATGAGTATGTCATAGAAGCAGTGGAGCAGGTCACCAAAAGAAACCCGAGGATTCTTTTGGTGACCTGAGTCTGAGGCATTGGGTGCTTCAGTCCTAACCAGTGCCATGAAATGAGTAGTGAGCTTCCTGGATATCTTGGGAAAGATCTGAGAATGAGGACAAATTATCATCAACACAGCCAGCTGGGAATCAGAGCTGAAATTAATTTTATTTGTGAAATTATAAAGTGTCTTATTTTGTGTACATTTAATTTGGGGTATGGAGAGTACCCCCTTTTATAAAAGCTATGTACAGACTATGTTATGTGTCTTTATTATGGCTTCTAATAACAGGATTCTTATTCTGGGGGATGAGAGGAGGAAGGCTCATCAGTTGATTGCAGAGAGTCTGAAGTTAAATACAATAAAAAATCTATGCATATATGTTTATATCTCTATAAGACCCATAGCTTTCCTCAGATTCCCAGAGGTATTTGTGAATGACATTGTATGAAAATTGCTAATTAATATGCTCCAGTGGGAAACCTTTTTACCCGGTGGCATCCCATTCCCTTTGCATAGAGAAGACATTGCACCTTTGATAATCAAAATCTACACTATCTCTCTCCTCAGTCACAGCTTGTGCTATTTAGAGTGGATTTTAGAGGTTTCTTTTGGAGCAGACTGTGGATGAAGGTTATTACTATCCCTTTCCTTCCTCACACTCAGAAAAGTAGTGAGTTCTCTTTCTATTTTCTATAGGGGTAAAAAGTTAACACATTTTACTTGTAACAAGTATTAGTGGAAAATCCCTATGCAACTTATAATTGGCCATAGCATGTTCTTACTTCAGTTTGCCCGTGCAACTTACAGAGGTGATTGCATTGAGCTGGTACAACAGAACGAAGCACCAGAGAGTTAGTTCACTGGCAGCTGGTAGAGTCCACATAAAGGTGAGAAGCAAGCAACCTGATAAAGTTGGATGGACATATTATTTGGAATCAAACACACCTAAGTTTATATCCTGACTGTGCCATTTAATAGCTGGTTGTCTTAACATAATTATGTAACTTTTTTGACAAAATGCAAATGATAGTTAACACCTGCACTTGCAAGATTCTCATGAGGATTAAAAATAATGTAGATAAAGCATTAATCAATTATTATCATATAATGAACTATTCATAGTCATTCAAGTAAGCATAGGCTAACAAAACTCTGAGCATTTATTTCCTCATATGATAAAGGTGATTACAATTCAAACGTAATGGAGTCATAAGAATTGCATACATAATTGTATGTATATATATGTACTATATATTGGAATATATGGGACTGTAAACACATTCACACCAACACTGTTATTTAATGCAAAATTTTTTCCTTCAGTTTCCCTTGTGGTCACAATCCCTGCTCAATTCCTACACCATGATCCTAAGAAACCATGTTCTTCCCACACTTTTATTCTGCTCTCTTTCCTACAGCAGTTGCAAGCTCTATCTCAACAGGGACTTTTCAACTTCTGAATATAATTTTAAATTTAGGGTACATTTGCAAGAATAGTACAGTGGATTCCCATGTATCCTTTATCCAGATTCACCTAACATTTACATTTTGTACCATTTGCCTTGTCATTCTCTATCTCTTTCTCTCTGAAACATTTGAGAGTAATTAGAAAATGGTGCATCACTTTTCCCTGAAACTCCAATTATGATTCCTAAGAACAGGAACAAGGACATTCCCCTAGAGATTGCTGTAGTTCAGTGCTTCTAAAAATGAGCTCAGTACACCACCTACACTAAAAATAAAAAAAAAAACAAAAAACAAAAATTGAGGTAAAGGTAGCCATTTAACATGCAGATTCCTGCACTCACTTTGGTTCTGCTAAATCTGAATCTCCAGGGGTAGGACCCTGAAGTTTTAATAGATTTCTAATATGTATTGCACTGCTCTGAGCTTTTTAGTACAAAGCGCCCAAATGAACTATTTTGCAGCTTAAAACAGTATACATAATATACAAAGGCAAGTTAAAGTTGAGGGCAATTCTGTTTAGAGAAAAATACCAAAGTATTACATTGATGCAAACTAACTTGAAACGTTGATTCTCCTTAGCATATATATTTTTTTCCAAAGGCTATTCTTTTCTAATCTGGAGTTCAAGAAAGATTTCCATCAACAACCATCATTCTGTGGTGATTTTGTGACTATGAGGCCGTCGCTCAGATCTGCTGATACATGAAGCATTATTGTAAGACTTTGGCCAGATTCCTCCTTCCTGCTTAGATAGAACAAGAAAAAAATGCAATTTTTCCAATATATACAGTATTAAATTGGATTTAGTAGTGACTGTGAGGCTCTAGGATTAGTTGCTTTCAAAATGGAAGTACCATCTGTAAGAGTTGTCAATCAAACATTGAATTCCTCTTTCAT
Organism: Tamandua tetradactyla; assembly: GCF_023851605.1. NCBI lineage: Eukaryota > Metazoa > Chordata > Mammalia > Pilosa > Myrmecophagidae > Tamandua > Tamandua tetradactyla. The sequence goes on from NC_135327.1 coordinate 74,694,889, forward strand.
TCCAAGAAAATTTTACTTTATTAAAGCTGAAACATGTTACAGAGGGAGATTTCGCTATCCCTGTCATTCCCTCTGTGTGTATTAAAATTGTGCCTTGTCAGAAGGGAAAGAAGTGGTGCTTGGTTGTGCCATTCACCTAGCACCAGGGGCCCAGAATTCTCCAGAATTTTCCAGAATTGTATTCAGTAGGTATTCAAGAAGTGTTTGTAGAGTAAAGATGATGAATTTATGTTCCTCAGAGATCTTGTCAGATTTATTTTTTTCTCTGAAATGATTTCCCATGGAAGGAAATTTCCACAACAAATTTTTTATAGTGACATAAACACTCATTTAGGTGCAGATTTCCAACCTACCAGGTCCCAAATAATATTTTTCTGGACATACTCAATACTTCAACATCCCCTTAAATTCATATTTACATTGACATTTTCATTTCTAATGTCTCTGACCATTTTACTAAGAAAGTTCATAGAAATTATTTATCTCAAACTTAAAAAATAAATTTTATAACCTTTCTTTGGATTTTGATGTAATTTTAAACTTCCTTCAAGTGTCTGAATTTTACTGTGCTTTCAGTATATTTATATAGATGCTATGTAGCAATCACTACAATAGCAGCCACAATATTTCTTTTTACTTATGTGTACAACCTTGAAAGTCCTTTACCACCTATTGATCTAGTTTTGAAATATTATCTAGCTTTTTTCCATAAAGAAAGAACAAACAGAATAACAGAGTGTGGAAACAAGTATTTATAATTTTATAAGTGTTCATGGAACTCACTTGAGCTCTAAGTTGTGCAGAATTAGTATTTTCCAAGGGAAGAGGAAATGTGGGTCATCGATTAAAAAAAATACAATATATTGAAAGTTAAGGTTATTTCTTTATACCTAAAATATGTGGTGTGTGAGTGCATGTGTGCATACATGTGTGTGTGAGTTTTCATTGGCAGTATATTGGTGTATTAATCTCTGTTGACAAGCTACCATGTAATTGCATTTCTGAAAGCCAGCTTGAGTTATCACTTCCAAATGCAATTATGTCACATTCCAACAGGTGGCGATAGAGCAAGTTGTACTTTAATGGCAAGTAGAAGATGAAGAGATACTACTGGTCTTAATTTCTCATGATCTACTCTCCCGGGTAAGACAAGGAAAAGCTGTGACACAGGTGGGAGGTGTCCTCAATAAGTCCAACCACAATGTCAGTTTCTTTCTAAACTTTCACTATGTCCTTCCAACTACCTTAATTCCAGGAAATACACAGAAAGCTTGTTTTATCTCTTGGATAACTGGTCATTGGGAAGGAAGAAAACAAGTTCAAAGAAGATCATCCTTAGTTGTTGAATTTAAGTCCTTTAGACAAAAAAAAAAGCCCAAGAATTTAAGTAATACTATGTGGAATTGCCACTCTGTCAACAGTAAGCTAATTTTGCTTTTTTTGTTCAGTTTTAATTGGAGGTCTTTGGACGTTTTAAATTATAATTTTAACCACAGGCTAAATTTTTCTATTATACACTCTTTTTTAACTGTCTAATTAAATCTATGAACACCATCTGTAGAAATATGATCATATGGACATATGAATGTTTGCTTACTATTTCAGACAGTTAAGACTTTTGTGATGTACATTCAAGGACATCCCCTGACCCAAGGGTCTCCAGAACATAGATTAATAATCTAGTTACAGCATGGAAAATTATGAAGAACTGTCATGTAATTCAAATATAGATGAAGAAACTGAAGTTGAATAATGACTTGTTAAGAATAAGCAAACTAGTCATCAGCTGACCAAAACTGACTTATGAAAACCGAGTCTTCCTATTGCAAATTCTTTGCTAGAATCATTAATGAATGTGTGATCCCATAAAACCTTGCAGCATTTTACTGGTGATATTAACCCCATCGCTCATGTTGCAAAAATAATAAAATTGGCTGTGGTTGTTCAAACTCAAGGCAATTTATCTAATAGTCACCAAGACTAATTTGATTCCCTTAGCATGAGAAAAATTGTCACTTGTTTTCAGAAATCAGAACAGAACATTTCCCTTTTTGATTTAGTAATCCTTTGAAGAATGTGGATGAAGTTATGTCAGCACATATCATTTTTGGTAAAACAATTTTTCATTCTGGTGTTTATCCTTTGTTAATGGGCAAATATCCATATAATGATAAAGAAGACATGTTGAGTACAGTGCATGCCATTCTGCTGAGAAATAAATTATTACCTCCCTTTACCTATGGATTTTATACAATCTATTTTAAAGAAAATGAACTAACACAGTCTTTTAAGTTTCATCATATAACTGGCCCTAAGAGAACACTTTTGAGAAAGTCTCAAGTGAAAGAAAGGATGAACCTTGATTTAATTCATATTTCAGAGCAATTAAGAAAAGTCTGCAAAGCTTTGTCCTTGTGCAGGACTAGAAAGCATATATAATCCTGTCATGGTGTGGTTCATGTGTAAACTTGGCCAAGTGGTGGTACAGGTTTGTCTGGTTGGGCAAGTGTTGGTCTGTCTGTTGCAATGAGGACATTTCATAGAAATAAATCATGACCATGCCAGTAGCATCCACAGGTGATTCCATTTGCAATCAGCCAAGGGGAATGCCTTCTGCAATGAGTGATGCTTAATCTAATCACTGGAAGCCTTTTAAGGAGGATTCAGAAGAGACAGGCTCTCTTCCTGCTTTGGCCGGCAAGCCTCTCCTGTGGAGTTCGTCCAGACACTCCATTGGAATCATCGGCTTCACAGCTGCCCTGTGGATTTTGGACTCTGCATTCCGACAGTTACATGAGACACTTCTATACATTTTATATTTGTGAGTGTTTCTTGTTGATTCTGTTTCTCTAGAGAACCCTAACTAACACAACTTGGTACCGAGGGTGGTTCTTAAGAAACAGAATCTTAAAAATGGGTTTTTATGAATGGTTTTCTACTCTGACTGGACTCAAAGGCATTTAGGACTTTGATGCCTGCAATCAGAATGACACGTTCAATCCATGGAGTGAGTTGGCAAAAGAGATAGTCAAAATATCACCATTTGATTCTCCTAAAGCTTCGCTTGTATGAAGCCAGGCTCTGGGGGATAATGTTTTTGACACCTTTATGGAGTTTTATGGAAATAATAAGTATAGAGATGGTGGTTGGTTGGCTGGTTGTTGTTAGATACACTGGATGCATTAAGGAGTAAAAGGGATGGGCTTAAAGCTTCAAACAAGAAGCTCAAGCGCCATCTTACAGATGTATAAGTTTCTACGAGTGTACTGAAGGAAAATCTTATTTCCTGTAACCATAGACATGAGATCTCTGAAAATCAGACTCAGAATCTCATTGTTAGAACATAAGCTGAAATCTCAATGTGACATGGTGTCTCCTGTTAAAGGTAGGGCATTGATTGGAAAGGAGTGGGCCCCTGAAAAATGGGATGTTGACGTATGTATTGATAATGATGTCAAGGGTGAGGTTGAAACCCTAGGTTATGCTGGATCTTCTCTAGATAACCCTGTAATAGTCTGCCTTGAGGACATAGCCACTCCACCTCCAGCTTGCCTTGAGGAGTTGGCCACCCAACCTCCTCCTGAATAGATTAGCCCTAGAGTGATTAATCCTGTTCACCAGATGAAACTGCAAATGAAGGTCCTGAGGCGAATGGTTTAGAAGATATTTCTAATTCTTTTCATGACCTACCCCCACCCCCCGCTACTTCTCATTTCTTCCAGACCTCTAATAGACTAAAGTCCCAACAGGCCCCTAAAGATGAGATACAAAGTATCACATATGAGGAAGTGCATTATACTCTAAAAGAACTGTGTGAGTTTTCTAATTTTTATGGACAGAAATCAAGGGAATATTTGTGGCAATGGATTTTAAGGGTGTGGGATAATGGTGGGAGGAATATAAGGTTGGATAAGGCTGAATTTATTGATATGGGCCCACTAAGCAGAGATTCTGCTTTCAATGTTATGGCTTGAGAGGTTAGAAAAGGTATTAACAGTTTGTTTGAATGGTTGGTTGAATCATGGATCAAAAGGTGGCCGACATTACCTGAGGTTGAAATGCCAGAACTGCCCTAGCATAATGTAGATGAGGGGATCCAGAGGCTTAGAGAGATGGGAATGTTATCATGCAAAGCCTACTCTTATACCCCAGGAATGTCCGGAAGATGCATCTCTTACCAGAACAGTGAGAAATAAATTTGTGAGACTAGCACCATCATCCCTGAAGAGCTGTGTAGTTGCACTTCTCTGTAGGTCAGATATTACTGTAGGAACTGTTGTCACTGAGCTGGAATCCTTAAACACAATGGGGATGACAGGATCCCAAGTTGGCAGAAGCCAAGTGGCAGCACTTAATCGCCAAAGACAGGGTAGACATGGCTATTATAATAGACAGCAAACTCAAAGCAGGAGTCAAAACGATATGACTCACAGAGATTTGTGGCATTGACTAGTAAATCATGGGGTACCTAGAAATACAATAGAAGGGCAGTCTACTAAATTCTTGTTCGAGCTGTATAAACATAAGAGTTCTAGGTCAAGCGAACAGAAGTCTAACCTGAATTACAAAAACACAGAGTCACAGCCCCTTAATCAATTTCCAGACTTGAGACAGTTTACAGACCCAGAGCCCCTTGAGCAAAGGGGAGGCCAGGTCCCTTTGGGGGAGAATCCTGTTACACTGTCACAAATTTATACTGTTAATCTTCCTACAAGCCTTCCCCAAGGAGACCAATGACCTTTGACCAGGGTAACTGTGCACTGGGAAAAAGGAAATGATCGGATATTTCAGGGATTATTAGACACTAGTTGAGAAGTGACATTAATTCCAGGAGACCCAAAATGCCACTCTGATCCACCAGTCAAAGTGGGGGCTTATGGAGGCCAGGTGATCAATGGAGTTTTAGCTCAGGTCCATCTCACAGTGGGTCCAGTGGGCCCCCAAACACATTCTGTAGTTATTTCCCCTGTTCCAGAATGTATAATTGTAATAGACATACTGAGCAACTGGCAGAATCCCCACATTGGCTCTTTAACTCATGAAGTGAGGGCTATTATGATGGAAAAGGCCAAGCAGAAGCCACTGGAACTGTTCCTACCTAGCAAAATAGTAAATCAGAAGCAATACTGGATTCCTGGAGGGATTGTGGAGATTACTGCCACTCTTAAGGACTTGAAGGATGCAGGGGTGGTGATTCCTACCAGATCCCCATTCAACTTTCCTGTTTGGCCTGTGTAGAAAACAGATGGGTGTTGTAGGATGACAGTGGATTATTGTAAGTTCAACCAGGTGGTAACTCCAATTGCAGCTGCTGTTCCAGATGTGATATTATTGCTTGAACAAATCAGTACATCCCCTGGTACCTGGTATGCAGCTATTGATCTGGCAAATGTTTTTATCACAATAGCTATTAGTAAGGACCACCAGAAACAGTTTGCCTTCAGCTGGCAAGGTCAGCAATATACTTTCACTTCATCCTACTTCAGGGATATATCAACTCTCCAGCCTGATGTCATAATCTTGTCCACAGGGATTTTGATCATTTCTCCTTCTCACAAGACATCACACTGGTCCATTATATTGATAATATCATGTTGATTGGACCTAGTGAGCAAGAATTAGCAACTACTCTAGACTTACTAGTAAGGCATTTGCATGTCAGAGGATGGGAAATAAATCCAACAAAAATACAGGGTCCTTCCACCTCAGTAAAATTTCTAGGTGTACAGTGGCATGGGAAATGTTGAGCTATCCCTTCTAAGATGAAGGATCAGTTGCTGAACCTGGCCCCTCCTATGACCACAAAAGAGACACAACACCTAGTTGGTCTTTTTGGATTTTGGCAACAAAATATTCCTCATTTGGGTGTGCTACTCTGGCCCATTTATCGAGTGACCAAAAAGCTGCTAATTTTGAGTGGGGACTTGAACAAGAAGAGGCTCTGTGACAGGTCCAGCTGCTGTACAAGCTGCTCTTCCACTTGGGCCATATGATCCAGCAGATCCAAAAGTGCTAGAAGTGTCAGTGGCAAATAGAGATGCTGTTTGGAGCCTTTGGCAGGCCCCTATAGGAGAATCACAATGCAAACCCTTAGGATTTTGGAGCAAAGCCTTACCATCTGCTGCAGATAACTACTCTCCTTTTGAGAAACAGCTTTTGGCCTTCTACTGGGCCTTTGTAGAGACTGAACATTTAACCATGGGCCACCAAGTTACCATGAGACCTGAGCTGCCTATTATGATTTGGGTGCTGTTTGACTCACCAAGCCATAAAGTTAGGGGTGCTCAGTGGCACTCTAATGTAAAATGGAAATGGTATATAGGAGATAGGGTCAGAGCAGTTCCTGAAAGCACAAGTAAGTTACATGAAGAAGTGGCCCAAATGCCCATGGTCTCCACTCCTGCCACATTACCTTCTCTTTCCCAGACCAGAGCTATGTCCTCTTGGGATGTTCCTTACAGTGAATTAACTGAGGAAGAGAAAACCCGGGCCTGGTTTACTGATGGCTCAGCACAATATGCAGGTACTACTTGAAAGTGGACAGCTGTAACACTATAACCCCTTTCTGGGGTGTTCTTGAAGGACAGTAGTGAGGGGCCATCCTCCCAGTGGGCAGAATTTTGAGCAGTGCACCTGGTTGTTCATTTTGTTTGGAAGGAGAGCTGGCAAGATGTGCATTTGTATACTGACTCATGGTATTGTTGCTAATGGCTTGTCTGGATGGTTAGGGACTTGGAAAGACCATAATTGGAAAGCTGGTGACAAAGTGATCTGGGGAAGAAGTATGTGGATAGGCTTTTCTGAGTGGGCTAAAAACATGAACATATTTACATCCCATGTGAATGCACACCTGAGGATGTCTTCAGCAGAGGAATGTTTTAATAATCAAGTGGATAAAATGACTTGTTCTGTGTATGCCAGTCACCATCTTTCCCCAGCAACTTCTGTCATTGCCCAATGGGCTCATGAAAAAAGTGGTCATGGTGGTAGGGATGGAGGTTATGCATGGGCTCATCAACATGGACTTCCACTCACCAAGGATGACTTGGCTACAGCCACTGCTGTGTACCCAGTCTGCCAGCAGCAGAGACCCACACTCAGCACCCAATATGGGACCATTCCCAAAGTTCAGCAGCCAGGTACTTGGTGGCAGGTTGATTACATTGGACCACTCCCTTCATGAAAGGGGCAGTAATTTGTTCTAACTGGAGTAGGTGCATACTCTGGGTATGGGTTTGCTCTCTTTGCACTCAATGCTTCTGCCAAAACTACCATCCGTGAGCTTATAGAATGCCTTATCCATCATGATGGTATTCTACACAGCATTGCTTCTGGTCAAGAAACACATTTCACAGCAAATGAAGTGTGGGAATGGGCACATGCTCATGGAATTCTCTGGTCTTACCATGTTCCCCATCATCCAGAAGTATCTGGATTGATAGAATGGTAGAATGGCCTTTTGAAAACTCAATTACCATGCCAACTAGATGGCAATACCTTGAAGGGCTGGGGTAATATTCTCTAGGAAGCCGTATATGCTCTGAATCAGCGTCCACTGTATGGTGCTGTTTCTCCCATAGCTAGGATCCATGGATCCAGGAACCAAGGGGTGGAAATGGGAGTGGTACCACCCATTATTATCCCTAGTAATCCACTAAGAATATTTTTCTTCCTGTCCCTGTGACTCTGAGCACTGCTGGTCTATAGGTTTTAGTTCCAAAAGGGGAAGTGCTTCCACCAGGAGAAATAACAATGATTCCATTGAATTGGAATCTAAGACTGCCACCTGGTCACTTTGGGCTACTCATGCTCCTGGATCAACAAGAAGGGGATTACATTATTGCCTGAGGTGATTGACCCTGACTATCAGGGGGAAATAAGACTGCAACTACACAATGGAGGTAAAAAAAGAGTTTTCTTGGAATATAGGAGGTCCCCTAAAGCACCTTTTAATACTACCACGCCCTGTGATTAAAATCAATGGAAAACTGCAACAACCCAATCCAGGCAGGACTACCAATGGCTCTGAAACTTCAACAATGAAGGTTTGGGTCACCCCACCAGGCAAAGAACCGCGGCCAGCTGAAGTGCTTACTGGGGGTAAAGGGAACATGGAATGGGTAGTGGAAGAAGGTAGTGATAAATATAAACTTCAACCATGTGATCAGTTACAGAAACAAGGATTGTAATGCTGTTTTGTTCATGTTATGCTATTTAAGTTGTAAGATACCAAATTTAAGAATGAATATTACCCAAGGACTTGTACCCTATTCTGGAGAAATTTAATGTGTTTCCAGTTATATGCAGGACAGTTCAATATTGTTAGGTGAAAGAAAAAAATGTGCTTTATTGTTTTTTATTTAGAAATTTTGTGTGGTTTAAGGTGATATGTATAGCTGACAAATTGACAAGGCGTGAACTGTCATGGTCAGGTTCATGTGTCAACTTGGTCAAGTAGTGGTACCTGTTTGTCTGGTTGGGCAAGTGCTGGTCTGTCTGTTGCAATGAGGACATTTCATAGAATTAAATCATGATCATGTCAGCTGCATCCACAGCTGATTCCATTTGTAATCAACCAGGAGGAGTGTCTTCTGCAATATGATGCTTAATCTCATCACTGGAAGCCTTTTAAGGAGGATTCAGAAGAGATAGGCTTTCTTCTTGCTTCAGCCAGTAACCCTCCTCTGTGGAGTTCATCCAGACCTTCCATTGGAATCGTCAGCTTCACAGCCTGCCCTGTGGATTTTGGACTCTGCATTCCCACGGTTATGTGAGACACTTTTATAAATTTTATATTTCTGAGTGTTTCCTGTTGATTCTGTTTCTCTAGAGAACCTTAATTAATACAAATCTTTATAACAACTGTATTACTGCAAGATAGATTATATTTATATATAAACATTGCAGAAAGTTGAGTATGACTTCTAAAAGATTAAGTAAATAATTGTTCAGATATGCATTTGATCTCCATTGAAAGCTATATGACATGCTCTTGCAGCTGATAAACATGCATACATGAGTGACAGAAAGAAAGAAAGAGAGAGCATTTTGTCTCCCTTTGTCTTTCTTTAGATAAAGTAGACTTGTGTAAATATAGGTGTGATAGTCTGGTGGCTTTAAGGACCCCAGATGTTTGTCCTTAAAGTGGATCCATTGCTGTGGGTGTGAACCCATTGTTAATAAGATCTTTTGGTGAGTAGGATATTAAGATGTGACCCACCTCATTCAGTGTGGATCTTAATCCTCTTCCTGGAGACATTTATAAAGGATGCCTTTTTGACAGAGACAAAGACACTAGAGCTCAGAGAAAAAGCCCTGACAGCCAGACACTGAAAGCAACAAAATTCAGAAGAGAAAGTAGAAAGAGAGATCAGTGGACACTGCCATGTGCCCTGAGAATTTACTAGAGGAATCCAGAACTGCCAGCAGCCTGTCTTCAGGAAGAAGGCATCGTCTTGAGGATGCCTTGACTTGGACATTTTAATGGCCTCAGAACTTGTTCTGGTTTGAAAGGAAGTATGCCCCCTAGAAAAGCCATGTTTTAATCAAAATATAATTTCATAAAGGTAGAATAATCTCTATTCAATACTGTATGTTTGAAACTGTAATCAGATCATCTCCCTGGATGATGTGATTTAGTCAAGAATGGTTGTTAAACTGGATTAAGGAATGACATGTCTCCCCCCATTTGGGTGGGTCTTAATTGGAGTCCTATAAAAGAGGAAATATTTTGGAGAATGGGAGATTCAGAGAGAGCAGAGAATGTTGCAGCACTACGAAGCAGAGTCCACAAGCCAGAGAACTTTGGAGATGAAGAAGTAAAATGCCTCCTGGGGAGCTTCATGAAACAGGAAGCCAGGAGAGAAAGTAGCAGATGATGCCTTGCTTGCCATGTGCCCTTCCATCAAAGAGAGAAACTGTGACTGTGTTCACCATGTGCCTTTCCAGATGAGAGAGAAACCCTGAACTTCATCAGCCTTCTTGAACCAAGTTATCTTTCCCAAGATACCTTAAATTGGACATTTCTATAGACTTGTTGTGATTGGGACATTTTCTTGGCCTTAGAACTGTAAACTAGCAACTCACTAAATTCCCCTTTTTAAAAGCCATTCCATTTCTGGTATATTGCATTCTTGCAGCAAGCAAACTAGAGCAGAACTATTAAAAACCAGCCCATTTCTGGTATATTGCATCTTGGTAGCCTAGCAGAATAAGACAATAGGGTTATAGAAAAAAGTATCCACTCCTATAAAACAAATCACCATATGAATCAGCCAGGGTTCTCCAGAAAAACAAACAGAATCAGCAGGACATAGATAGATAGATAGATAGATAGATAGATAGATAGATAGATAGATAGATAGATAGATAGATAGATAGATAGATAGATAGATGGATGGATGGATAGATAGGTAGATAGGTAGATAGATAGAGGTAGAGATATATAAATATATATATATATATCAAAGAGAGAAAGAGTAACAGACATGGTGGGGAGTTTGTGAGAAGAGGGAGAGAGAGAGAGAAAGAGAGATTTTAAGGAATCTGTTCTGTTGTGGGGTGCACCAAAAGAGAGACCACACAATTCAAAACTCCAAGCCAGTTTGGAGTCTTTATTAGCTGGTCAGCAACTGCCTCAAAAAACCTCCAATAAAGAAGATTCAGAGAGCAGCCCCCAGAGGTTTTCAAGGTGAGCTTGTAAAGGCTAAAATCATGTTGTACTTTGCAGTTGCTAGCAAGCAAGCATAATCATCGAAGCAGAAAAATGCTGTTGGCTGTTACCAAAACATTTCCTGTTTCTCTCAGTTCCCTAACATTGGTTATTGTTTAACTCTTGGGGACATTCCACCCCAATGTTGTGGGAACTTTCCCTGCTCGGGCCTGATTGATTGCTCCTGGCCCTCCACATTCCCCACTGGCTTAATGAGAGAATCAAATCATTGTTTCTTCATTTTGATTATAAATCTATTGATATTGGGTTTGAAGGACTAATCATTTAAGTTTGTATTTTTTTTTTTTGCACATATGAGGTTAGACAGTTGATTACACAGGGTTCAAACATTAAGCCTAATAATATGAGAATTAGGGGCCCTGCTACAGTGGACAAGAGCGTGGTTAGCCATAGGGACCAGGAAAATAAGTTTTCATATCATTGGTTTCAGTTTTTCAGTTTTCCTCCTGCTCTCGTTACCTGCTATGGACTAAGGATAGACTATTTTAATTATCCCTGAGTGGTTGGCATAGAAGCAGCAGGCTTCCACAAATGCCATGCATAATCCTCCTTGTTTTAGAAATAGTAGTTTTAAGCCCCTGCGATTTTGGAGGACGACCTCGGAGGATCATTGTCAGGGGTCCCGTTCATTGGGCTTCTAAGGTGGCTCGCTGAAGCTTTTTTTTTTATTCAGACTAGGTCTCCAGGCTGCACCTGAAATAGATTTTTTTAGGGACAGGATTTGTTGGTCCCGGATGGGCTGACTTCATCAGTTTCTGAGTTTGATATGTGGCAGATTGCAGGGCCTGTAATGATTTTAGAAGAGAATGGTTATTTAATTCAGCTATTTTTTTCTTCTCCTAATTAAGGGATTAGTGGGGGTGGTCACCCAAACATGATTTAATATGGGGTAATCCCCTTAATATAGAGAGTATATTTAGTTTTTAGGAGGACAAATGAAAGGAGACTCACCCAGTTTTCACCAGTCTTGAGCTCTAGTTTATTTAAAGTTTCCTTTGTTGTTCTATTTGTTCTTTCAACTTGTCTTGAACTTTGTGGCCTATAAATACCACGTAATTTCCATCTGATATTTAATATTTTTGCTACCAATTAGGTAACTTGGGTGATGAACGCCGGCCCATTGTCGGACCCCATTGCAGTTGGCAGGCCAAATTGGGGGACAATTTCAGAAACTAGTTTTTTTATTACTATTTGTGCTGTCCTGATTCTGGTAGGAAATACCTCAGTTCATCCAGAGAAAGTGTCAATGAAGACTAACAGGTATCTGTATCCATATGGACCAGGTAATATTTCCATGAAATTTATTTTCCACTGTTCCCCTGGGGTTTGTCCCCTCAGCCTGGTTCCTTGGGGCATTTCTTTTCCTCTGCTGGAATTTACCTGGATGCAAATGTGGCATCTGGATGATACCTGCTGGGCTTGTTGTTGCAATTGGGAAATGTAGTAATTTTTCTGTAAGAGTTCAGTTAGTTTTGTACTGCCCAGGTGTGTACTTTGGTGAACCTGGGTAACTAAATTTTTCCTCAGGTGCTCTGGCACTAGGATTCGCCTGTCTGGGAGAACTTTCCAACTGTCTGGATCTGTTTTAGTGCCCAGAGCTTAGCCCTGATTAATTTCTTCCCCGGTATAATTTGGAGGGTTTGCCAGTACCTGTCTCGGTAAGGCAGGAAGTATCTGCAGTGTCTCCACTGGTTTTTGGCCAACCTCTTTTGCTTTTATCAGCCAGGGCATTTCCTCTGACAATTTGAGTCTCAGCAGTCTGATGTTCTTTTGCAATGTGTAACAGCTACCCTCTTTGGCAGTCAGATAGCCTCTAGCAAAGCAAGTATTTCTGGTATATTTTTTTATTTCCTTGCCTCCTGATGTTAAAAGTCCCTGCTCCTGATACAGTGCCCCATGGACATGCACAGTTGTGAAGGCATATCTGCTGTCTGTGTAGATGTTGACAACCTTCCCTTTTCCCCACCTTAGAGCTTGGGTCAGAGCTATCAGTTCGGCCTTCTGTGCCGAAGTCCCATGTCCTAGGGCCTGAGCCCAGATGACCCGGTCTGCAGTTACCACCTCTGCCCCCACATACCTGATTCCCTCTGAGATGTAACTGCTCCTGTCTGTATATAATTCCTCATCAGGATTTGGCCAGGGGTTGTCGGTGAGATCAGCCCTCAGGTTCATGAGAGATTCCAAGATCTCACAATAGTCATGGATGGGCTTGGACGGGTCATCATCCAGAAGCAAGGTGGCGGGGTTAAGAGTCGCCATTTTTAGGAAGGGGATCCTTGAGGGATCCAGTAGCAATACCTGATACTGGGTTATCCAGGCATTTGAGAGCCATCTCTCGGGCGGGCTCCTTAGTAATGTTTCTACTGAATGTGGGGTCGCTATGTATAGGTCCTGTCCCAGAGTCAATTTGGATGCTTCTTTGACTAAAATGACCATGGCAGCAATGGCTCAGAGGCAGTTTTGCCACCTGGCCGCTACATAGTGTAATCTTTTAGACAGGTAGGCAGCTGGCCCAATGTTTGTTCTCTTTTCAGTAAGTGCATTGGTTTGCACCTAGGCCCAACTTTTTTCCTTGGTTTCCCTTTCTTTTTTTGATGGTTTTCCATCTTCCTTTTTGTTTTTCTTGTTTAGCCATTGCAGATACTAGAGTTTTGGCAATTTTTTTGGACTGCATGGTTCTGGGGTCATCTCTGTTATTAAAAGTCTTTTGGGCAATCTCTATCAGTTTGGACAGCACTTTACCCTCAAATCCTTCTAAGTTCTGTAATTTTTTTCTTATATCTGGGGCTGACTGGGTGACAAATGCTATATTTATGACTCACCTATTTTTGGGTGCCTCTGGATCTGTAGGGGTGTACAAGTGGTATGCCTCAAAGGAGCCACTCAAGGAAAGTGGCCAGAGATTTATCCAGCTTTTGTATGGTTTCACTTACCTGAGACAAGTTAGTTGGCTACTTGACTGCCACTTGTATTCCCCAGAGCAGAGTCTGGCAATATCGATTGAGATCCTCCTTACCTCTATCAGTGTTGGGCTCCCATCCGGGATGGGTGGAGGGGAACACAACCTCTAATCAGGTTGATTCAGTAGTAGGTAGTTCCATGAGGTCCAAGAATTAATTTCTTCGCCTTTCTCCTGACTTGGTCTCATTCCTCGGAGGTGAAGAGGGCCTGGAGGAGCTGTTGGCAGTCATCCCAGGTGGGCTGGTGGGTAAAAAAGACAGTCTCTAAGAGGCTTTTCAGTGCTAGAGGAAAAGGGGACATAGATCATGAAAGGTGGGTGGTCATCCTCCGGGGCAGGGCCAACCTGCCCCAAGGGTAAAATTGGAGCTCCAGAAGAATCTGGTACTTGTGAACCAGAAGAGGGGTGGTAAGCAGAGCCACTTCTGGTATGGGGGGAACTGAAGGTCACCTCCCAGCTATCAGAGGGGGTGGTTGCCACCTCTTGGCTGTTTCTCCCCTCTGGTCTCAGAGGGGGCAGAGGGACTGTTGGGTATGGGGAAGGACCCATCAAGAGTGGATCTTCCGATGGTCCTGTCAATGCTGGGATCCCATTAGTCCTTTGTTTTTGAGAGGTTTTTTTAAGAAGGTCATTTTGGCTCTGGGGAGTCTTTCTTCTTGGGGCTCCAGGCAAGACTGTTGGCTTTTCTGTTAGGATTTCAATCCAAATTAGTATATAGTGGATTTGGTCATGGTGGCCTGGATTGCCAAAAATTGTCCTTTGGACTTTATAAGCCACAGATAGATCTGTGGTTCCCTCTGGAGGCCACCCAGAACCAAAAGTTGGCCACTCCCATGAGCAGAATTTTTCCAAATCAAAGGTGTTGACAGGGGCTCCATAGTCTCTAGCTTTCCACTGAAATTCCTGGAAATTTTTCAAAAAACATTGAAGGGGAGTACAGACAGATGAACTTGACTAACTCATGGTAATTATGACAAGAACAACACAGATTGCGATGAGACCAACAATTGAGAGGAGGGACAAAATGAACCAAGACAAATAAAGCGTTATCCCTAATTGATTCTTGACTAGAATCCCAAGAAACGTCTTGCTCCAGGACTGGACCTTGGAAGTAATGCTGCATCCAGCCTTGCAGAGGTCCTCACTGGATCCAATAACAAACCTGTACTCACTGGTGAGGTTTCCAGAAACAGATAACTCCACCAGATTTTGTATAATTTCGGAGGGTCCTGTAGATCCGGCCTAGTCACTGATCATTGCCTGGGGTGGAGGACTGTTTCTCCTATGCTGGACCTCAGGCCTGGGGCAATCCCCAAGACCTGTGGTCACCAGATGTCCCATCAGAGATGATCTCACTGGGGCCTCCAAATGTTGTGGGGCACACCGAAAGAGAGACCACACAATTCAAAACTGCAAGCCAATTTGGAGTCTTTATTAGCTGGCCAGTGACTGTCTCAGAAATCTACCAGAAGGAAGATTCAGAGAGCAGCCTCAGAGGTTTTCAAGGTGAGCTTATAAAGGCTAAAATCATGTCGTGCTTTGCAGTTGCTAGCAAGCAAGCATAATCATCGAAGCAGAAAAATGCCGTTAGCTGTTGCCAAAACATTTCCCGTTTCCCTCAGTTTCCTAACATTGGTTATCGTTTAACTCTTGGGGACATTCCACCGCAATGTTGTGGGGACTTTCCCTGCTAGGACCTGACTGATTGCTCCTGGCCCTCCACATGTTTATGTGTTGATGGAGACTAGCAAGTTTGAAATCTGTAGCAGAGCCCAGCAGGCTGAAAATTCAGTCAAGAGTCGATTTGGTAGTCTTGAGGCAAAATTTCTTCTCTGGGAAACCAGTTTTTGCTCTTAATATTTCCAACAGATTGGATGAGATGCACACATATTATGCAGTGTAATCTCCTTTATTTTAAGTCAATTGATTATAGATGCTAATTACATCTATGAAATACCTTCACCACAGACTCTAGGCTAGTGCTTGACCAAGCAACTGGACACCATAATCTAGCCAAGTTAACAGATAAAGTTAACCAACATACCAAATAATTTCTTTTCCTAAAGGCAGGGCAACAAAAAGCTATCAAATTGATAACCGATTCTTCATGCTTGGAGACAATGGAGAAGTTAATAAATAATATCTAGCTACCTAGCTATACAAGTATCTATCCATCTAACAATCCATCTTTCTATGTCTCAATCTATCTTATCACTTGTCTATTTATGATCTATCACAACAGTGAATTTAACAACTACAAACATATATATATATATATGTCTCTTCAACTCTTTACCTTGCAAAAATAGTTTTCAAGGACTTTGATTAGAAAAACTTCTATTAATTTCAGGCTCTTCACATCAAGAGCTCTGTGAAGTTAAGTTGCATTAATTCTCTAAACCTCATTTTCTTGATTCCTTAAACACAGTTAACTTGTGGTGATGTGAGGGTTAATCTCACCCAAGGACCTAAAGCAGAGATACCTAGATCCCACACCAAGTATTAATGTTCAGGTGGCCTCCAGGAAGATGCAGATATAAATCTTTGCTTTTGTTTTGTTTTCATTGACCCAGGTAGTACTCATGCAATGTGAAGAATCCTTAGGAGGAAAACCAATGCATAGTAAATTCTCAATATGTGATAGGTGTTATCCATGTTGTCATCATCACCATCATCATCATCATCAACTAGAATGTATGGTTTCTGAAATAAATTTTCACAGCTAAAGGTATCATAGTGACCTTGGCAATCAAATGTAATCTTGTGGTAAATTCAAAAAAATACAGAAGAATCTATTTTCAAAAGCTTTATAAGCCTTCTGCTATAAATGAAATCTTCATTTGTTGCAGAATTTATTGAAGATGGTTTTCAGCTATATTAGATATTAGGATCAGATTTCCACATAAAGAAAATAGCAAATACTGTATTCCAGATAAATTATTGTAAGCAGAATTAAATACACATAGTTTAATTGAATCCAATTTTCTCTAAAATTGTGGTATATGAGAAAATAAATGTGATATGGCACTTCTCAAAAGTTTCCTTGTTTTAAAATATACCTAGATAGCCTTAATAAAAGTTTTATTTTTATTAAAAAGTAAACCAAGAGATAGCATTGTTTGATGCTCCTCATTGGTGATCCATGTGCTACGCATTTTCAATTGGAAAAAAATACGTAGCATAGTAGGTATATTATAATTACTGCCTAATGTAAATTAAGAGCAGATGAAACAGACCAGAAATAAAGTGTTTTGAGTTCACCAACAAAATGGTGAAACGTTGCAAAGAACATAAATTATTAATTACTTATGAATTATCATTACCCTCAGGCTTTTTAAATTTGCTGAACATTCTCACAGTTTGTAAATCCTTAAGACTTCATTTGCAAAATGTAGTGTTTTGGATGAACTCAGCCTGTAGCACATACTCTGGAATAATGCAGATCATGTGCTAATCCTAACTAATTCTCCCTCATGATGAGGGCACTTGACATTTCATCAAGGAGCCATTTGAGGACCAGGTAGAAGCCTGCAAGAAATGTAAGGGCCCTCAAACACTGAGGAAGCCACTTGCTATTGATTGGTTGCACTAACAACTTCCCTTCTAAGCTTTTGGCAGGATCTGGGCATTTTGTATCACACCCTTAATTTCAATTTTGCTTTCTCATGACAAAATGAATATGTTCCTTTAAAGAATAAGTCAAATTTCCCAATACAATTTTTTTAGACTTTTGGCTAGAATATTATTGAAAGTTTCTAGTATTTTACTGCTAATAATAGAAAACTTTTTAACAGTTGAGTGCTTCAGTAGTCATTGTAAAATAACGCCACATATCTGTCGTTAAAAATTGAGGTGTTGAAGAGGGAAGCCCAACAACATTTATCAGAATACCCATTTGAGATAGCTCCTCTCTACACACTCCCCCACTGGGCTTTGGTCAACTCTCTTAACCTAAGTATTTTACTAACTAGCAATTGATATATATATATTGCATATTTTTAAATTGACATCTCCTCCCTCAATAGAATATGTCCATTGAGTGAAATTAAATGAGAAACACTTATCAAAAGAAGGAGATATCTCCTTTGTTTCCAAGATGGAGTTAACCATTAAAATTATGAATAAACTGTATTTTGGATGTTAAGATAAATGAAAAATTATAGCTAGAAAGTCCTTTAATGTATAGATTACATTATGCTGCCTCCCTTTGGGTCTGGGGAGGGGAGGCCGTCACTGCAGAGCCATCATAATTGAATGCCTTAAGGCAACATATTTTGGGCCAAGTTGAGGGTTAGGCAGATGTTATATTTTTACCTTTATTTGTCTTCAGAGTGCATCAAAAGCTACCTGAATTTGCTAAATTATCTAGATCTAATAAACACTAAAGTGCAACTTCATCCTAGAGCAACAAGCCCATATCTGGATCATTGGCCATCCAAATTGTTTCATCTGTCAGGCCTAAAGTTCTTGGTTTCTCTTGAATCAGAGAAGTGCATGTTGTCAAAAATCTTTTCCCATTTTATAGTATAAGTCAACATATTTTGCATGAGAAGAATATCTCTTAAAAGCTTTCAATCGTACCAGGAGAAATCTACTTTATGCATAGAATTCAGTCACTTTTCTCTATCAAAGCATGAGAGGATGTGAATAGCACCCTTCTACTTTTGCCTTCCTCTCAGGAATTTAAAATCTAAGCTTTGTGAACAAAACCCTGTATCTCAGACAAGACCCCAATCTCTGGTATATCTTTGTTACCACTTTGTATGATTTCTTTAACTTCTTTTTTCATCCTTAAAATAACCATGCCTTTCATATGTTTTCTTACTTCTGGTTGACTTAAATACATTAGTAAGTTCCTTTTATAATTAGCTGTGTCTTAGAAACCACAGACTTGGTGGAAAAATTGGCTGCAATTTTTAAAATGTATAAAGCAGTCACATACTGGCTACTAGTTTTAATATTTAGGTTTTTTAAATTAAAAATAGTAAATTCCTTTTCCTATGAGGGATGTATAGGGTTTTCTTGTGCCAAGACTTTCCACTTACCATTTTTCTTCTGATTATTACAGTTTCTATGGTTGCAAAATTTATGTTGTTTTGACTTAGGAGCTTTGTAATATAAGGCAAATTACTTCATCCTAATTCTGTGCCTTAACTCATCTTCTGAAAAATGTGTCCCAAAGGAGTATCTTCCTTCTAGCCTTGCTATGAAGATTAATTAAATTTTCAGTGACAAGCTTAGAAAAGAGACTGGCACAGAGAACTTCTAATAAAGGTTAGACAGCAGTATTCCCATGCTTACTGCTTGCCTTCCCACTTCTATCCAAACGTTGCATTTGGTTATATTTTCAAACTCCCCATAGAATGAAAGTAAATGGTTATACCAGTGTCAATCTGGTCCTTATCACAGAGACGAAGGAATAGAGCTAAACATAGTTCTCGCTCCATGTATGCCATATATTTAAGCAAATATACAGATGTTCACATCTGTATATATTTTTTGGAATGCAATGTTTTTGGAATGCAGTCTGAAGGTTCAGTTTTTAATATGGGTGCAGGAATGAAGCAATAAGCAAGGCAGCTGAGGTCCAGGATCTTATGGAGCTTGTGTTCTAGAGGGAGAGAGAGAAAATGAATGGATAAATAAGTCTGAATGTGCTAAGTAGCAATGCATGTGAGGAATAAAATTAGGGCTATGAGATAGCGACTACCCAGGTATTGGCTAAGGGAAAGTGCCTTTAGTTATGGCAATCAGGCAATTCCCAGTATATCACCCTTTCCATTAGTCAAGAGCATCTTGCTTTGTAGATTTCTCAGGTATGAAGCAGAAATATACAAAGCAAGACACTTGGGAGAAATGTGTGGCACAAAAAGAACTTGGCTTTTCACTTTTGACAGTAGAGTTTTGTATCTAATTCTACATATGTGCATGTTTCAATAACTTCAGCATTATCAAACACCTGTTTTGGTTTGTGAAAGCTGCCACCATGTAGTATACCAGAAACAAGATGGCTTTTAAAAAGGGAATTTATTGCATTGCAATTTTACAGTTCTACAGCCATGAAAATTTCCAAATTAAGGCACCAATAAGAAGTTACCTTCACTCAAGAAAGGCTGGTGCCATCTGGAACACCTCTGTCATATGGAAAGACATGTGGCTGGCATCTGCTGAATTCTTTGGCTTCTGCACACCTCTGTCAACTCTGGGAAGGCACATCATGATGTCTGCTAGCTTTCTCTCCAGCCTTCTTGAGACATGAGGATTATCAGGGGCATTTTCCTTCTTCATCTCCAAAGGTCTCTGGCTATGTGGGCTCTGAAACTTTTTCCAAAATGGTTTCTTCTTAAAGGACTCCATTAAGCAGCCCCATCCTGAATGGGTAGAGACACATCTCCTGTAAACCACCTAATCAGAAGGTCTCACCCACTCACATTTCATGGACCAATAAAAAAGATTCCATCCAGCAATATTAAATGAGGATTAAAAAATATGGCTCTTCTGGGGTATATAACAGTTTCAAACTGATACAACCTGTTTCTTTATTTCTCCATTTGACAAAATCTGTTTCTCTTTATCATCTTCTCTGGAACAAATGATGTGTCTCCTAGTTAATCTGAGCTATTGGATTGTTTAGAATGTGTGACCCAATGATTTTAAATCAGAAGGCTATTTTTCATATGTTTACATTCTTAACACAAATCATTCTATTTTTACAGCATTTATATTTTGTAATATTATATAGCACGTGCTATTTGCATTCCAAGAAGAAAAATAAACACCTAAAATGAAAGCCCACCAATGACAATGTCAGCATATGTATGCATTTCCTAATTGTCTTTTCTATGCATACATATAGACAAATTTATTTTATTACAAAATTGGGTCCCACTTTATATATACTCCCTCCATTGTTGGAAAGTTAGTTAATTTCTAATTATTCAGCTAATAATACTGCAATTGATGTCATTATTACATAAGTTTTGTATGTCTCTGATTACCATTTAGACATGTTATTTGGCTGTGGTGTTCTCAGGAGAAAACTATAACAATTTTATGACTCCTAGTACATAGTGCCAAATACATTTCAGAGAGGAAGAGCCCTGAGAGAAAATGCAATTCTATTTTAAACTCATCACTTCTAGAACTTTACATCTCCTAGGAACAGACCTTGAAGGTCAAGAACCCTGCTCTAGGGGGCTGCTGTATTTCCCAGGAAGACGAGGTCTTCTAAAAAGAAAATAAAACCACATTCTAATCATCAGAAACTGTCGGGGAGAAAAATAACTCTATTTCAAAATGGTTCATGAATAAATGAGTTTTCATGAGTGAATAGACATCAATTTACCCTTCACATTCCAAGGAGAGTGAATAAAGCAGAGTTGAGCTTTTATGCTTTTCAGTAACATTCATTAGTATTTGCAGGGAGGCACCAACTGCTTGGATATTCTTGGGCAGGCACTTTGTTGGCAAGATTCTGTGCCTTTCTTAGAGGCTGGGGACTCATTCCACTAATCAAAAATAATTAATTAAAGGAAAATTGCATTGAGCCTCCTCTCCCCCCCTCCCCCAATATTTTTGTCAAAGCATGAAGTAATGGTTAAAAGAAATGCTTTTGGCTGAGTGCTGCTAGCGCAGAGTCTACCAAGCTTATCATTTTAAGTCATTGAGCAATAAAATGTAGAAATTTAGAGGTAGACAGAATTGCAGATTTCTGAGCATTAGGTATTTTCACCTCTTTCTTCATTCTTGCTGATTTACAAATGCTGCAATGCATTACAATTTCTCTGTTTTTGAATCTTTGTAGATTCCCTCTATCATGTGTTTCTCTAAATTTCTTATATTTCCTTAGTTCCCCCCCAAAAATCTTTTTGTCCACTCAATTCAGAATGTGATGTCAAATGGTGATATATTTAAAACAAAACCATTATATATCTTTTTTAAATGTATCAAATTAAATTTTTATACCATAGTAAACTGATGGCCACTATCACCTATTTAAAAATTAACTGGGATGTTCTTTAACAATCAGAAATTGTACATTATAATTTTATATTCTTGTACTTGTATTTCCAGTTCAGCTTCCCTCACATAATTTTATCTAAAGATATAATTTTGTGCTTGAAATTCCTTTATTGAGTATTCTTGCATACTTCTCTGCAATGGAAACATATGCACTAAGTGAAATTAATTTAAATATTCCATGTCCAAGTCACTACTTTATATTAACTTTTATGTTTAAATTTTCATTAGTTTAATAATGATCAGAATAATAGAAATGAATTAATATTTAGCAATATAATTACTAAATTTGTCAATTTAACTTTCAGTTGGAAATGCATACAAAATGTTATATTTGTCGATTTTCCCAAAAAGTTCATAAATCCACAGATGACTATTAATTACTACTAGGAGGAATAGGGCTCATAATCCACATTATAATGTTTTATTTTCATAGATGAAAACTTTAAAAAGCATTGTTCAAATAAGTAATCAACCAGTGGGAAGTAAGGAAATGTAAATTCTAGTTATAGCAAAAGATAATTTATTTGACCTTCTGAATTATATGCTAAAACCATCCTATTTATTTATATCAATTGTATTTTCATCGATCTTTCAAATGACATGCTGTTTAGGTCCATTCTTTTTTAAAGCAAGGGATTCTAATGTTCCTGATTCATAAATGGATTTTCTCAGTCCATAAAGCCGTTTGCTACCTCTGGGTTCTTAACCAAAATCATTTACCGAGACATGAAATGATTCCTGATTATTTTCCTCTAAGAGTCATCTTGCTTATCTAACATAATGGAATTTTATAAGAGATCAAAAAATATGTATCTTTAATACTTATTTACAAATATATTTTAATAAAATGATTTTTTCTTAGTACACAGTTTAAAAGGTTTTGCAAAATCTTAAAGTTACAGTTTTAGCTTATTCAGTTGAAATAAATATTTATCATATAACCTATTAAATAAAGTCTTCATAATAAGCCAATTAGTCTTTATGGAATTGCTTTCTGTCATAAAAAGAAATTAAACATTCTGTTGGAGTAATCATAATTTAAAAAATATACTGCCTCATCCTTTCAAGATGCAATACATTCAATTTTAATGTCAAGATTAAGATTATGTAGAGAAAACTTAAAAACATGTATAGAGAGTATAACAAAGAGATTTCATTTCATAATAACTTATAAATAGAAATATAATATAAATTATCATACAATAAAAATATAAATATAAATAAATATTACAATGTAGTTGTATTTCCTTAATTTGGAGGTAATCTGTGTAATATTTGTTAGGCATGGAGTTATTAAGGATTCCACATGGGACAGCAAGTTGAAGCTTAACAGGGTTATTGACGGGATAAAGCAAGCGGAATGTAGGAGGAAGTGGGCTGAAACTAGGCAGATGGGAGCCAGGGGAACCTGCCAGCGAAAGGAAAAAAAAAATGGTTCCCACCGTTTGTTCTGGGAGCTGTGTTTTAAAGGGAGAGCAACGCCAGGAGGGGAGGGTGCCCACTAGGTGGTGTGCTGTCCCTTGATCGGATGGGGGCTAACTGACTTAGGGTATGGTAGATTACTGAGGTATTGATGATGCACTATTCTCCTTTGACATGCAATTCCAGGTATCATGTATGAGGCACTGGTAGGGGAGGGCGTAATCATCAGAAACAGATTATGATCGGATTTCTAGTTGTCTGGGATGTCTTCATTCACCATCTGGAGTATACACTGCGGGGGTGGGGGGCGCTGAGGGGTTCCTGCATTGAGTTCCTTTGGCTCTTAAAATTCTTTCCTGAGACCTAACAATATTTATCTAAAGTTATACGTGATTTAAGAAGCAAAAAGCAGGGTATATGGTGTGTCCATAGTTATTAAATCTTATTGCTGGGCTTTGGGAAACAGCTAATCTCAGAAATAAATCCACTATTTTTTATAAACCCTATAATCAAACTTTCCTCATGTCTTTAATGAAAGAGAAAATTATATACTTCTAAAAATGAATTCATAGTGCAGTTAGTATGACAGTTTTTTTTTTGTTAATTGAAAGTCAGAAAGAAAAATCATCATATATAATGAAATAAAACGAGAATTGACTGTAATTGTGTGTTAGATTTCCAATCTGCTATGAAAAATACCATACAGTGGGGTGGCTTGAACAAAGGAAATTTGGTGACTCACAGTTCTGAGGTAGAAGGAGCCCAAAACTGAGGTGTCAACCAGATAATGATTTCTCGCCGAAGTCCGTAATGGTCTGCAGCTGGCTACCCACTGATCCTGGGGTTCATGTCCTCTCTTTTCTTTTCACAGTCCCTTGACTTTCAATTTTTGACTCCTCCTCATGGCTTTCTCTCTAAAAAGCCTCTAGAAGAGATAAGATCTGCCCTGATTCAGTTAGGCCACACCTTAATTAAAAACAGAATCTTCAGAAGGTCCTATTTACAATTTACACTCACAATAATGGATTCAGATTAAGAATCTATTGATATTAGGGTCAATAACTCACCTGCCACAAATTGTAAAAATGTTTCATTCTATTGTTACAAAAACATGTGTTTAAGTTGAATGATGCTCATACGATCTGAACTAAAGTGTGTTTTTTTTTTTTTATATGAGGTCTACTCAACTGTATCTTGAAAAGTTTGGTATTATAAAGAATCTGTAGTTGTGAATTGGAGTGATTATTCTCATAAATATTTATATATACGTTTATATTTAGTATAATATGGATGGTTTATAGTGCGACAATTTAATATGTATAATAAACGAGTAGAAAATTCATTTTATAACATTTTTGTCTTCTCTTATTTGGAAAACGTGTTTTAGTTGAATGATGCCTATATCTGAACTAAATTGTATTTATTTTTTACTATGAGGCTTAATCAAATGTATCTTGTAAAATTTGGTACTTAAAAGAATCTGTTGTTTTAAGTTGGAGTCATTATTCTCATGAATATATATATGTACATATATTGTATAATATGGATGGATTATCCTGTGAATATTTAGTGTATGTAATAAAAGAGTGGAAATTCATTTTATAACATTTATGTGCTCATTCCTTAATCATTTCTAATTTTTTGAATTATTGTTACTTAGAAAAGGTTTCTAATATTTTCATTCTTTCCTGTAATCATAAATTCCCACCTTCGTTAGTTTTGGCTTTATATTTTATGTGGATTCAGTCCTCATGACCATATTTATTAGTATGATATCTTCATTTCTAAGTCATACATTTCCATATTTGCTTGAAATATTATTCAATATTTTTTAAGTCACGGGATTTTTCTTTTAAAGGAAGGTCTATTGGTCTTATATTCCCTAAGTTTTATTATGTTTGAGAAATCTTTGAATCTCTTTTATCTTGGTTGGCTATGGGTCAAACTTAACCTTCAATGCAAGTTAGTACATGCAGATCAAACTCAAATGTTTTCAACAGCTTGATAATGTTGTGTTTTCTAATATATCAGAGTTTACTTAGCAAATCTCCTCATAATGGCAACCAAGATTGTTGCTTTTGCAATACTCAATAAATAGGCCAACAGATAAATATTTCTCCATGATAGAAACACATTTCAGAAACTGTGTCATAGCACTTCAAAATTTCAATAGATTTTCAAAATTGATCTGCCTATTTTTACTACCACCAGAAGACAATCTTAGTTTCAAATTCTCTAAACAATATTATCAAATTCCTTTATATTTGCCAATGATTTCACCTATATTTTAGTTTTCCTGATTAAAATGAAGCTACATATATTTTCGTGTTTTTTGTGGTATGCTCTTTTTTTTCAATGAATGGCCAATTCATGTTCTGAATTCATGTAATTTTTTAAATTATTCATATGCATCTTTATATATTATATCTGATACAAATATTATTCCTTAGGCTGACACTTATATCATTCAGTTTCTTACAATGGGAAGACTTAAAATTGCAACATTAAGACAATTATTGTGAGCTACTGGTAGATATATCACATAAAAGTTGTTTATGGGTGTTCCTAAAAAGTGCTATGGACATATCTTATAAAATTTATTATTAATGAGTATTTGCTTTTACTGAATGCTTCTTAGTATATTTTATCATATAGTTCTCACTTTTTCAGTTAATATATTTCAGGTTATTGATATACCTTTAAGTGCCATTCCACTACATATACAAATTTTGATATTTTTTATTTGTGTTTCAAATACATTTTCTGATGTAATTTCCTCTTTAACCTGTATATCACATAGGAAGTCATTTTTAAAGTTTTCAAGCTTTATTATTTCCCTGCTCTGTCCACAAGTTATTTATTTCTGAATAATATTTAAACTCCCTAAACAATTTGGCACATCATATATTTTTATAAAATATTCCGTGTATGCTTGAAAACCTGAGAAATCTCTCTTTGGTGCAGAGAATACATCAATTAAAATTATGTTTGTTTTCAGATCATTGATTTATTTACCATTATTTTTCTTGCTTGATGTATCAGTTTTTAGATGAGTCAAAACTTCTTTTATAATGATTTCTCTAATATATAGGTAATAGCTGATTAAATATAACAAGACATAACATCAATTTTGTGCTTACTTTTTTTTTGCATCCCTTAACTCTGAGTCCATTTTTTTTCTTGATGGAATATATCTATCGGAAGTCGTTTTAGTAATGAAATGCGCCTTATACATTTTCTTGGCCTTGCTATAACAGAAATGTCTTTACCTTTTTTAAAAAAAATCTTACTCTTCAATAACATCATTGTCAATAACAACTTGGTTGGGTTAAAGCTTTTTAGACAGATAATTCTTTCTCACCAGCAGTTGGAAGATATTTTCCAGTAACTTTTTGCAGCTATTCTTTTTGCTCAGGTCTAAGGCTATTTTAATAATTCATTCCTCTTCTCCTTCTGAATAATTTTAAGATATATTTTATTATATTTGTGGTTCACGGTTTCATTTATGCTGCTTTGTACTAGGAATAGCATTTTAATCTGATGGCTCATGGCTTCCTGTAATTCTGGAAATTTCTCAATGATTATCTTTTTAAAAATGCTTTTATGTCATTTTTTTTCCTTTTTCTTCTTCTAGACTTTTTCTTGTGAAATCCTCAGAAGTACTTTCCAAATTCTGCCCAGTCTGACTGATAACTTTTAAAAATATATCCATATTAAACTTTCAAGATTTGTATTGATTCTTTTCACATTTGTTTCCCTTTGTTTCATTTCTACCTCTTCAACCTCATTTACTTTTCTACATATAAAGGAGATTCCTTTTTTTGTTTGTTTGTTTTAGTATACTCTAATATTCATATTTAAAATCCTGAGTGAATTTACGTGGGAACCCAAACACCGGTTTCCATCAGTCTTAAAATGCCGTTGTGTGCTCTGTGCTGCTGTGATATTAGGAATACATTTCTGTTTGGTTTTCACAGTTATTTCTCTCTCTGTCTTTCTCTATTCCTTTCTTTCCTTCCCACTTCAATTTTTTTCTATCTTTCAACACCCAAACACATACACACATACACGCATACGCACACTCACACTAAACTTGCATCATTTTTAAACACATCTTTCTACATTGAAAATCTTCAGAAATACTGAAAATATGAAAGACTTATACTGCAGAAAGTTGTTTCACTGACACCTCTTTGTTGGATTTGACTAATGTCTCCCACAAAGGGTGTAGTCAAATCCTAAACTTAGGTCATTTTTGTGTGTGAGCTTAGTTTTAAATAAGGTCTTTGAAGATGCTATTACCTTTAAGCTGAATCGGGTTATGAATGTGATCCCATTTGTAAATAGGACCTTTGACCATGTTATCAGTTTATGACGTAGTCCAACTGACTGAGGGCGGGCCGCAATCCAATATGACAGAAGTTCTTAGACACAGAGAACATTTGAAGGCAGTCATTTAGGAGAAGCTTGAGAAAGCTCGCCATACTGCGGAGGCAATGAAGTATCTACAAGCCAAGGGAGACCAAGTATGGTCAACAAGCCTTCACCAGAAGCCTTGCTCAGACTCAGCAAGAAAATATGGACCAGTGATTCCTTGGTGTTGGATGTCTAACCTCCAAAACTGCGAGGAAAATACATTCCTGTTGTTTGAGTTGAATTGTCTATAGTATTTGTTATAAAAGTTATGGCAGACTGAAACACTCTTTCTCTCTCTACATACAGTTTTCTGCTGAAAATATTTTAGCATAAGCTATGGACAATATACCCTAAATCTGAAGTATTTCCATGTATACATCCTATGTAACAGGGCATTCTCTTACATAAACACAATACCTTTATCACACCCAAGAAATTGATATTGCATCAATAATGCCTTCTAATAAATAGTTCCCCTTTAAATGCCCCAAACTGTCCACTTACTTGTTTCTGGCTCTCTCTTATTTGTCTCTGGAATTTAATTTGTGCTTACTCATTGTGCTCGAATGTTAATTGTATTTTGCCTCTTTTAACCTAGTTTACTGTCCACCATCTTTTTTTTTTCTTTCTTTCTTTTTGCCTGTTACGGCATTGGTATTTTTGAAGAGTCCTGAAGAGTTTTGTTTAAAATGCTACACGTTTTAGATTATTTTGTTCTGTTCCTCAAAATTCAAAACATTTTGGCAAGAAATTGCAATATGACAATTATAGAATTTCCATTGCATTATAATAGGACTTGCAGGTTATCAGCTTGTCCCACTGTAAGTGATATAAGAGTAGCTCTTTCCTTTTGGAATTAAGAAGTAAACTGTGGAGTGATATTTTGATAATGTGTGACTCTTCTGCTGATAAAAACCTTTCACCCAGTGGCTCTGGGTATCTTCTCTTGCACCTATGATTATATTATAGGTTAGAAATATAACACGTTGCAAATGAGAAAAAGTAACAACTTTTCTATAAGATGTCCATGTTTCTTATAGCCTGGGCATTTTGTATAAAGATAATTTTATACAACATAGGAAGGAAGGTATTATGTGATATAAAAGATGAAAGAGCATTATTAATTGTTGAAAACGGGTGATGGGCCTATGGTGATTTCTTATAATATTTGATCTACTTAGCATTATATACTCGTGTTTCTATTCTTTAATGTGTTAAAATACATTATTCATCATATGTTTTTGTTGTCCATATTGTACCAATTTATTGTTATTGACCTTTTTATATGAACTTTAAAATCACTCTTTCTAATTTCCTAACCTTTTCGGTATCTCATTAGCATCACATTAAATATTTATACTACTGTAGGGAAAATTGACAAATTTATGTTTCATCATTCTACAAAGAACAAGGGTATATTTCTACTTGTTCAATCTATTTTTACATTTTCTCAAGACTGTTTTTTTAGTTTTCCTCATGAGCCTTTTTACATTTCAAAGGTTATTCCTAAATTTGTGTCCTTCATTTTCTTTTTTTTTCCTCTACAAATGGAATTTTCTTTACTGCTATTTTTCTAACTCTTTTGTAATTTTACATATAAATGCAATATACTTTTTAAAACCTTAAACTGTATTTTATTACTTTTGTTCACATTACTGGTCTCTTGGATTTTCCAAGTTTCAAATTGTTTGCTCTTCTTTGATGAAATTGGTTAGTATCTCTGAAACAATATAAGAGACTGACATTACAGTAAATGTCCTTGCCTGTCCTAGTGTCCCTAGTGAGAATGCCTCTGTTTTGTTAGATGCTGCCTTTAAGAATATTTCAATGTTATATTCTAAATGTTAGTTATTCATGTTATAAAAACACTAGTAGGACCTTAGGGAAGGGGAGAACACAAAAGATGAAATGCTCCTTTTTCAAAGATTACAGCCTTAAGTTTATCTTTCTTGAATTGCTGCTTGGGGAGATTTTTTCTCTTCTATCCCTTACTTGTTATTTGGGGTGTAGCAGTTTTTTTAAATAGTAAAAACATTATTAAAGGAAAGAAAAATTTAGCAATTGTTCCACAAAACTAAACATTTGTCACTTTAAAAATATTTTATCGCTGTAGAAGATGTATAAAATACGCATATGGTAAGTATACAGCTCCATGATTTTTTTTTTTTTTTTTCCCTGCTTGGACAGGCACCGGGAATTGAACGCAGGTCTTTGGCATGGCAGGTGAGAACTCTGCCACTGAGCCACCGTGGCCTGCCCCAGCTCCATGAATTCTGAAACTATGAACCCACATATCTGACCCACATCCAGATATAATAATGTCATTCCCAGCATCCCAGAAGATTCACGTGTTTCTCTTCCAGTTGCAGCCTATTTTGATCATCCCCTTAAAGGTAACCCATACTCGACCTAGTGCAGAATGGATTAATTTTGCCTGTTTTCTACATTATACATTATATAAATGTAATAACAGAATATGTATTTTGTAGCTGTCCAGCTTATTTTGATTAAAAATATTCTCATGAGAGTCATCTGTATTTTTGGATGCAATTGTTAAGTTTTAAAGTTTTGTTGATTTTTTTTTGTTTTTTTTTTTTTGTTTATTTTTTTTGTATGCAGTTTTGTTCTTAAAATGTACTTGTGACAAAAGAGAACCAGTAATCAATCAAAAATGAGAGGCTGATATTCTTGGGGTAAAGTATTCAATGTGCCACCTCAACAAAAAAACAAATAACTATTCCATGGGTCTATAAGAAACTTCCTTTAATATTGGAAATCAGAATGTCAAATCAGTAACTGGCAAGGGACTGCTGTATAGGTATACACTAACTTGAGTAATTTGTTCCAGAAAGCCTTGTGCAATTCAATTTTGTGTAAGTTGAAAAGTCTCAGTGACACATTTGTGCTTCTTTGTACCTCCATAACAATTGCATCTTCACTTTCACATTATATGTGTACTGATCCATCCACCAAAAGTCCTAAAAGTTTTGTTGGTACAGTTGTAATTCCTTCTGTGTCTTGGGACAATTTCTAGCCTTTGCCTGATTCATCCAGTCAGACTTGACACAATGACAAATAACACTGAAATTCCACAAGTGAGAACATCAAGAAGTTGAATAAAAATGGAAAAATGTAAGAAAGAAAGGTAAATTCCTTCTCCCTGTTGTAGCTATCACTTCCTTCCTGTTAGTGATCTACACATATGGTCACTGGGGTTTTCTCACAAACTATAGCATCTTGTATCTCTAAGACACATCTCTATACCTTTTCATCTTTTAGTACCCTCTTTGATATGTGGTTTCCCAGAGAGCATTTTCAGTCATTGTGTTTAGTATTTTAAATTTTTGTTATTGTTTAGTATTCCATTGTGTGACTATAGCACAATTGATTTATTCATTTTATTTTATATTTTATTTTTAACCCTCCTGGACTTTTGCTTCTTTGTTTGATTCTATCCAAATGCTTATTTTTCTTATTTTTGTTGTTGTTCTTTATTTTAGTTTCTATGTAAAAGGTTCAAATTGTCACCTTACTGGGCATTCCTTCCTCAGTTTTTGAGTTGTATCTTTTTTTTTTTTTTTGAGATGATCTCCAGGGAAAGAGTTCAAGAAACTTCATAATATGTGAGTGAGAATGGTACAAAGGGGTATTTTGATCAGAGTATTGCTATTAATCGGTCATACCATCACAGACTTGATGGTGGAAGATCCATAAGAGCAGAGACAAGAACCACAATGTATGTAGACATGTTGAACCAACTTGGTAGAGATTGGGGAGTGCATTCCATTAATTTTTTTTTTTTTTTTTTTTTTAACATGGGCAGGCACTGGGAATCGAACCCGGGACCTCTGGCATGACAGGTGAGCATTCTTGCCTGATGAGCCACCGTGGCCTGCCCGTTTCATTGAATTTTAAGAAAATGCATTATCAGTTCAGAAATGCAAAATTTGCTTTTATCCTGTAAGTGGGTGTGTGGTATGGTAATAAATAAAATAGCAATCATATACCAGTTTTTCTGACTATGTTGCTGAGGTTATACTCCATTGCTCTGGTTTTTAGGTGGGAAATTACATTTAATTTTATTCTTGTGGGTCTTAGTTTCTAGTCAGATGTAACCAAAAATACCATCAAGTAGAGTCTGAATCCTGTGCTTCATCATAAATTCTGACAAGCAGTAGCTGTGTAAATTTGGCCAAATTACTTATCTTTGTAATAAAACATATAGCCTTCTAAGGACATGTAGTTAACTTTTTAGTGCTACACTGAATGGTAAATGCTTTAAACATCTAATGAAATAGCTCATAATATTCTCTCTAGACCCATTGATGCTCTGGACTAATCCATCAAAATTAGTTGACACTGAAAGGAGTTCATGGAGGTTTTAATTGACAAAATCATTCCCTTTCATTTCCAAAATTGTGAGTATAATGTATCTTGGAGTTAGGGAACTTAAGACTTTAATTTGTGAAGAAATAGAATATTAATAGAAATTTATTAAGAGGAAATGTTAAAAAAAATTGTAGCATAAATATTTAACCACTCCCGTTTTCTACTCTGATTGTGCGTGTAGACACACACACAAATAAAAGTCTCAAACTTACTACAAATTTGTAATAATAATCTTAGGAGAAAATTTTTTCAGGAAATTGATTAAAGATGCTAAAGCCATGTTTTTCTCCCAATATTATAAATACAAAACTAACATTTTTTAAGTGTAAGAATTTATAATTTGTTTGAATATAATTAAGAGGATTAATTATGAAATTACAGGAAGAATTTTGAAGCTAAAATTGTGTCTTGCAAAAATGATCTCATTGCACATATTTTTGCTTTTTATGTTTCATAACATCATCTGCATGTTTGCTGTTTCTGAATGCATAGCATGGATAACATATGATATCTTACTGTGCTATAGAATAAGCAATTTTTCTATCTGTTCCTTCTAAATTGGTCGGTAGTGTCTGTTTCAGGGTGGGGAGGGGAGAAGGGAGTATAAAAAGAGAGAATCTATTATTTAAAGATGCTAACGCAATTTTTTTTAATTAAGCCTATGTTATTGACATAGCTGCTGAACTATTTTAATAACTGTGATAAATTCAATCATATCTCCAATTCAATCATATCTCCCAGAAAGTCATGGGCAGATCCAAACTCCCTGTCCTGTAGCTGTGAGCTCATTTGTAAATAGGGTCTTCAAAAGCCTGTTAAAATGAGGACAG
Source organism: Tamandua tetradactyla (assembly GCF_023851605.1). Classification (NCBI taxonomy): domain Eukaryota; kingdom Metazoa; phylum Chordata; class Mammalia; order Pilosa; family Myrmecophagidae; genus Tamandua; species Tamandua tetradactyla. Next base: position 74,727,659 of record NC_135327.1, read on the forward strand.
GTTGAATTGTGGTGGGCCTTAACCCGATATGACTGGAGTTCCTATAAGCAGGGGAAATTTGGAAACAGTCAGTGAGGAAAGAAGAGAGAACACCCTCCATGGGACAGAGGCAGAGCTGCACCTCCAAGCTAAGTGTGACGGGGTTACTGGCAGGCCCCCATGAGGACATCACCAGAACACTGCAAACTTGGGGGGAAAGCAGGACCATGTGGTAGATACCTGGATATTGGACTTCTGCCTCCCACTCTGCCAAAAGAAGAAAACCATGAGACAATACATTCCCATTGCTTAAGCTAGCCAGTGAGTAGTATTTGATATAGCATCCATGGCAAACTAAGGTAACAATCCACTGTTAACAGTTTCATTTGAAAAGCTAAATAAGGTTAACAGGCCAACATGTAGTCTGCACTGCATGAATTCTCCAACAAAGAATGTCACTTTATGGTGCTGCTCCTCCAAAACTCAAGAACATGCTAACAAACAAACAAACAAAAAAAGTTTGGAAATAGCAAGACTTTACAAAAAAATTCCCACACTTATATTTATTGGGCTGACTCCTTTTTGGGGGTGGGGTGGGGGTGCATGGTCCGGGACTCAAACCTGAGTCTCCCACATGGTAGGAGAGCATTCTACCACGGAACCACCCATGCATCCTATTCCTTTTAGATTAAAGTGAAAAAAAGTGGAAGTGAAGGTAGGCAGGAGAATATAATACAAATGAAAAGACATTAGTTTTTCTAATGTCCACATGTGTCATTAGAAAGACACATGTCAAAATATGAAGATTGTCATATCTGTAACTAACAACATTTGAAACATTGCTGTCCTTGGAAAAAAATCACTAAAAGTTGTAAAAGAGAGGGATTTTCATAAGTAGAATTCAATATGGAAATTCAATATTTTACTCCAGTGTGCAACAAAAGAATCCTCATTTTAGAAGGAGAGCTGGGTTTCCAAGTCTAACTCATGATAGGGATCTAGTCAAAATGGAGATAAGTGTTCTGAAAATTGTTTTCTCAGCAACTCTGCATTTCCATGATGATTCCTTGGGAGCATATCAAACTCTTACAGTGGTGTGAACATTAGACAAGTAAGGTATGGCTTTGGACCCCTGTTCTGCTTAAAGGAAGCTGGTTCTCTGTTTTGTATACTAGAACTTTCTGTTCACTTACATTTTTTTAAAAATCTATTGCTAAAGAAAGAAAGAAAAATAATTGAATCATTATTGTGGATATTTTGGCACAAAATACTGACTTCAATGGAAGCATTTTTAAAATCAAACACAGGTGTTTCAGACTTTTCTAAATGAAATAGTAAATAGGTGTCCTAAAATTACTGCATTTTAAGAAACAAAAGTCAATCTGAGGAAGCATCCCAGTGAAGTGATAGAGGGAATGCAGGGATGGCATCACCATGTTTATGACCAGGCCATTTGCCACATCCATCTTTACAAGGAAAACGGCTCTGCTCAAGGCAGTTCCTGAGGCTGGGATGCGGTTGCTAGTATGAGCATGATCCCAAAATCAGACTTCCTTGGTTCACCCTTCACTGGTTCTGTTATCCATTTTAAAGAAATCAACATAAACCAATTTTTACTGTCATCTGTGGAAACAAGGATGATAACTGTACAGAGATCTGCTATATGAAACATAAACCATCTGCTTTAGTTTGCAAGCTGCCAGAATGCAATATATTAGACCTGGAATGGCTTTTATAAAGGAAAATTTAGTAAGTTACAAGTTTATAATTCTAAAGAAGTGAAAATGTCCAAATTAAGGCACCAACAAGAGGTTATCTTCACTCAAGGAAAGCTGATAGATCTGGAACACTTTCTGTCAGCTGGGAAGTCAAATGGCTGGCATCTACTGGTCCCTTGCTGCTGGGCTCCACTGCTTTTAGCCTCTGTACCTGTGGGGGTTCCTATTTTGCTTCTCCAGGTCTGGCTTTTAATAAATTCCCATTGATTGAACAAACCTATTGCGCCCTATTTACCAGAGCAATGTGGAAACTAAGTTTCAATTATATTGAACTGTAATTGATATGTAATGAAATGCACATATCTAAATTGCACAACTTCATAAGTTTTGACACACATCTATGAGTCTATTTCCATATTCAAAGTAAGGAGTATAACCATCACCCGAAAACATTTTCTCATGCTCTTCATAATGAGACGGCTCCTCTGCACCCGTCTCCACCAGGTAACTACTGGAGGATTTACCATCAGTAGCTAACTATTGATATATTTTCTGACTTTATAGTTTGCATTTTAGAGTTTTATATTGAAAGAATCATAAAATATGTATTTTTTGTCTTGCTTCTGTCAATTCAGCATAATTATTTTGATATATATTGTGGTAGGTTGAATTAGGTACCCCAGAAAACAAAGAAAAACAAAAAAACACTTGTTCTTAATCTTAATCCATTCCTGAACATGTGAACCTCTGTAAATAAAGCCTAATGAAGATGTTATTTTTAGGTTAAGTTGTTGTCCAACTGAATGAGGTGAAACCTAAATCCTATATATGGAAGTTTTATAAGAGAAAGTGATGGGAAGCAATAGAAGCTGGAAGTCAATGACACCTGAAAAGAAAGGAGAGGACTTCACCATGTGATGGGAAAGCCAAACAACCTGAGTATTGCCAATTAGGCAGAACTCTGCCAATCCATGGAAACTATGAGACAACAAATTCCCATTGTGTTAAGCAATGGTTTCATAGATTTTCCAATGATAGCATGAGCAAACAAAAAAAGATAGACAAATGGGATTTTGTCTAAATTAAACTTTTTTGTGAATCAAGGGACTTCATCATGTAAGAAGAAAGAAAACATAAAAAAATGAGAGAAAATATTTATAACCCAAATATCTCATGAGGGATGAATATCAGAAGATATAAACAAATCCTACAACTCAACAGCAAAAAGACATACAACCCAACTAGTAAATGGACAGAAGACTTGATTAGACATTTCGTCAAAGAAGATATACAAATGACCAAACTAAGGACATGAAAAGATGCTCAACATCATTAACCACTTGGGAACTGCCAATCAAAACCACAATGAGATACCATTTCTTACCCACTAGAAGGTTTAATGATAGTAATTTTCTAAAAATTGTAAGCAGCAAGTGTTGGAGAGGAGGTGGAAAAATTGGCCCACTCATTCATTATCAACAGGAATACAAAATTTTACAGCCACCGTAGAAGAGTTTTATGATTCCTCAGAATGTTAACTATAGAATTACTATATGACCCAGCAACACCACTTCTAAGTGTATTCCTATTGAAAACAGGGTCTCAGAAAGACATTTGCATACAGATGTTCATAGCAGCATTATTCAAAATTGCCAAAAGATGGAAACAACCATCAACTAATGAATTGGAAAATGAAATGTAGTATTTATGTGCAATGAAATATCACTCAGCTGAATGAAGAAATGCACAGTGCAGTGTCTTCTCCTTCTTTTTCTGGTTCTGTTGACTTCTAGGTTCCCATGGCTTCTCCTTCTGTGTCCAGTTTCCTTTGCTTATAAGGACTTCAGCCATGTTGGATTTAGGCCCACCCTCATTCAGTTTGACCAGATCTTATCTAATAACATCTTCAAAGGTCCTATTTACAAATGGGTTCACACTAACAGGACTTGTGGCCTGTGGCATGTTTTGTAGAAATTCTGGTGATCTTTTCATCAAGGCTAAGGGGACAGAAAGAGTTATTTTTCCTTTTAGATTGAGATAGTTTTTCTACAACTGAAGCATATGGGGAAATCCATAGAACATAAATTATTGAGTTCTTAAAATAGTGTGAAGATATTCAAAGGCTCAACAGCAGTGGGTTGTATTTATACACTGAGGCAATCTGACAGTTCTCACATAATTTGAAAGTGACAGAGTCACTGATCTGATCAGAGGGCATACCACCAACCCAATATAATTTGGTCTTAGCCTTAAGAGCATACATTATCAGTGAAGATTCAAATATTCACTGGGGAATGTAAACAGTGGTTAAATTCTCTTAAAAATGGCCCCATGGGCAAATGTATTTTAGAAATGCTTGATTAAATACATTTAAATTATTTTCATGTACAGAACATTTTTGAGCCTATAATTCGATGATGTTAATTGTGAATGTCCAGGAGCAGATATGGCATGCCACTTTACCCAAACTTAGCTACCAGGAATCTATTTTTCAAGGGAGTGACTCAAGCCGGGTGGGCCTGAGATTTTTCCAGAAAACTTACGTTATCACTATGAGTTACTTTTCTTCAGAAGCAGAATATTTGGTCATATTTATTAATTCAGATAATTTAATGTGGCTATTACTCAAGACAGCATAGAAACAGTTCATATATAAGAAAAGAAAATCTAAGACATTTTCTTTTACTTGTATGACCTTGCAAGTAAAAGAAGTAATTCATTCCTGGTGGGAATGGACAGGAGATTCATGAAACTAACGGGTATTGAGTTGAGGCTAAAGAATGGGGGCATGTTATAAGAGAAAGAGTGCCAGCAGTAGTAGACGGAAAGGAAAGAAGGAGGTTGGTATCAAAATCAAAAGAAACATTCCATTGAAGCAACAAAAATGAATCACATGCCTTACTTAAAGTAAATGGTCCATAAATATCAAATTATTATTGTTTTAATTAGTGACCATATTTTCATTGTGTCTGTCCTTAGCTAATCAAAGTTTTAGCAATTGTTTGGCCAATATAGAATTTTATTAGTCAGTAATAAATTCAACTGTCACACTGAAGCTTTCTTTCACATAAATATTTTATGTTCAATAGTTTCCTTGCATATATACCTATGAAATATAAACTGCATGTAGTAATTTTCTGAAATTGGTTTATTGAGAGTTGATAAAGTCACAGAAATCTGCACAGGCCAGACTTTTCCAGTCTTCTTAAGACCAAGTTCTTTGCTAGCATTTCTTTTAAAGGGTAGGTAGTGGTGTCCTAATTTCCAGCATATTCCCTTCTTCCTGTGCCATTGTCTCCATTACCCCACATCAGCACCTTGCACTGATTTGATGTCCTTCTTCTCTGCTGGCATCTGTTGGCTTTTGTCTTATATCAGGAGGTGTGCTGTCACACTGTGAGAAACCTTCCCCTGAGGAAGCTTCAAAAACCATGTCTCCTTTATTGAAGAGCTCTTTTTCTCTAGTTATATTTTTCACACGTATAACCTGTCTTTAATCACTGTGACCTTGACAAGATTTAGAATCACAGAGCCTTATCGTTCACACAGGCCTGAGGGGATAACCTGTTCAACCCAACAGAGAAAATTTCCTGAAACATTCCTGATAAATGGCCATGCAGCCTTTGTGTGTATTTCCACATGAACAGAGTGCTCAATAACTCATGAGGCAGCAAATCCCATATTTGGCTAGCTGTAAAAGCATTCTATATTTATCTGATATATCCCTCCCTACAATTTTAACCCAGGTAATAACTCAAGGATTGAAGGGGTAAGAGGGATACTGCAAAGTAAGAAAAACCCTGTAAGTTACTCTAAAAAGATTGTAAATGAAATGGAGTTTTCAATGCTTAATAGTCTCTTGGACTTAATTATGAGTTGTTTCTGGTTAGACATTGTTCCTTTTGAAAGTGGTTAGAAGTGAACATTTTATATATTATTCAGTACATAAAAAATTGGTGATTCACATCCAAAGATTTACATACCACTATCAAACACTGTTCTTTCAGGCTCCATTGGATTTAATTATTAATCACTTAATTCATTTATTTTCCAATCACTTTAAAGAGTTGTCTCACATTGTCAGTGACTAACTAAATTTACTTAGAGTAGGTCAAGTTTCTTCAATTATCAAATGGGAAAAATAAATCCAACCCAACTTTACATGACAGAGGATATTATTTAAATCTTACAATGTTTAAGTATTCCTTTATTCTTCAAGATATTGTTTTAAATCATATTACCTGTGTGTGTGTGTATGTGTTTGAATAAAAAATGGAGGGTTAAATGGAGGGTTTCTACCATAGAAGCTAAATGGTAGAAACTACACTCAATGATAGTAGTAGCTAACTTTCAGTGTTCTTAATGCTTTGTAAGTAATGACTCATTTAATCCTTAGAAAAATTCTACCAGGAAGACCACATTTTTACCTCCATTTTAGGGATGAGGGAAATGGGTATTTGAAGAGAAAGGTAGCACAGGTGAAGTTTGAAATGAGAATATTGGATTCTAAAAATTCTATGTACTTAGTCTTTATGCCGGCCTACTTTTTCAATTACTACAGTAATTATCCATGATACATATGTGATAAGTGCATGACATATGTTCTTTGAGATAATGAGGAGGACTCCTGAAAGTTTATGGATAAGAAAAATCAAGTAGCAGGAGAATTTTAGTTAATACATATAGAAAACAAGGAAGATCATGAGTTCTTCCTAGAAAGTTTTGCACCTTGTGTGTCCCGAAGGGCAGCTCAGCTGCACTGACCAGTTGTGTTCTTATTAAATGACAGCTTCCCAAATAGGTGTCTCTTTCTTGCAAGTTCCTTGGAACTTAAAATCTCTGAAATTCATTTGAAAGATTTTTTTCTCAATATTTATTTCTCCACTTTTATTTTTGTTGTGTGGTAAAACATGTGTAATACAAAATTTCTCATTTTAACCATTTTAGGCATGCATTCCAGTGGTATTAATTACATTCACAATATTGTGCTACCAGCACCACCATCCATCACCAAAATTTGCTCATGGCCCCAAACAGAAACTCTACCTATTAAGCAGTAACTTCCCATCCTCGCTTTCCACTGGCCTGCAGTACCTCTAATCTGTTTTCTGTTTTTATAAATTTTCTTATTCTAGATTCTTCAGAGAAGTGAAAACATACAATAATTATCTTTCTGCATCTGGCTTAGCAAGAGGAATACTGAAGGTACCTAACAGCTCTTAACACATATTGGGAAAAGGAAGTTTATTGAAACTTTCTGGTTTTGGATAGAAGGAACAAAATTGAAATCATATAGTATAGTCCTAATTTTTAAGACACTGATTTTAAAATATACTTCAAAGTGAACTCTTCTTCTACAAAGTTTATAATCACAGAAGGTCCTTTTCAAAACAAATCAGATACTACAAGTCACTGCATTTCTTAAAGGTGGGAAATACTATCTGCAGGCTTTGGGTTATGACTACTATGTGTAATTGTGCTAATATCACTGCTTTCTACTAGGGAACTAACCATATGTTCCATCTAACATAGAAGAGATTGGTCGGTAATGGTTTGAAACATTTTTTTTATATATATAATATTCTTTGTGCATACTTAGCAACCAACAAACTGGAAAGCCAGAAAAGTAAAAAGAGCATAACCTGATTTTTATATTCAAATTTTACATTCTAAAATTTGTTTTTCTGCCTATCTAATATGCAGCACTTTAGATATTCAATTTATCTTAATGTTAATGATTTTATCAGGAGCTTCAGAAGAGAGGGTTCTTAAGTCAGTGTTAAATTTGAATGGAGCTCACACTCAGCCTGTCTAAATGTACTGTTGGTAAATAGAAGGCAATTTTTCCACTAACTTGCATGATCATCTCAGAAGCACCAATTTTACTGCAGACTTGTAGGTAGATTCCAGTCTTTGCAGGGAACCTATAGCAAAGCCTTGTGTAAGTCAAACAGTAATATAATATTTGAGCCAGACCCAAATGATTTTACCAGTGTAAAAACTACAACTCAAAGAGGATCCAAAAAAATCTTAAGCACAAAGTTAGACCCTAGTATATTCATTTTACAAATTCAGATTTTGTGGATAAGAAGTTTGCTAAATATGGGTTAGTAATGGATTACACTTGTTAATGTTAAACGAAATCGAGGGAGCTTTTCTTTAAATATTTCTTAAACTGTGTAGGAGATTTAGCCAATGTATCTTATGATTAGTTAACTTATGAGTAAAATTTAAAAGACTGTAAAATTTTCCAATTAATAATACAGTGCAATAGATTTAACCACTTTTAAATAATAAATATACATTTTTTCATGTTAGCATATAAATTGCAAAGGGGGATTTGTTAAACTTATTTTCCATTAGAGGAACTTCAGAAGATATAAATGTGAATGTTGCAAGATAACTTCCATGTTCTGGCTCCATGTTGACATCTCAACCCTTAAAATCAGTGGTGTTATCATTAAAAAAATGGAGTAAGAAAGTGCAAAGAATGGACAAAGTAAATCACCAAAGTATCAATTATTATGCCTTTCTGACCCCTAACAACCGTTTAGCCTCCTGATGATCCAGGCAAATGGCCTGTGATCCAATGGTGAATATTTTTCTTGTTCACTGGTTCCTTGTCAGGAAGATCTTGAAGGACCCAGGCTATAGTTTACAGTTCATTAAGACTATTTCTGTACTCTCTTGTGTTCCCCCTTTGTTAACAAGGAACTCTAATCCTGCCAAACACAGAGAAGGGAAGCACAAAGTACTAAAGGGATCATTGGTAATAAGGAGATTCCTACTCTGAGGTTTAGCTTCCTGGATCCATGATTACTATATAATAGCTGTGGTAGATTGAATCATGTATCTAAGGAAAGACAAGTCCTTAGTCTTAATCGGCATTCCTGTAGATGTGAAATCATTTGCAAACTAATCTTGAATACATTAAGGGTCTATACTCACTTGTGAATAGGATCTGAAAAGATCCCATTGAGATATGGCTCAACTGAACCAGGATGAACCATAGTCTGTATGGCTAGAGGCCTTGAGCTTGTTTGAAGCTGTTATGAATCCCAGCAAAATCATGTTCTTTTAATCCATTCCTGTGGGTATAGACTTACTGTGGATGGGAACTTTTGGCTAGGTTATTTTAATTGAGATGTGACCCGCCCATTCAAGGTGGATCTTGATCCTTTTACTGGAATCTTTTACGAGAGGATAAAAAAAAAAAAACGGAAAACACCCCAAGAGCTTAGAGAAAAAGCTCTCAGAGGAGCTGAGAGAGAGCCACTGAAGCCAGAAGCTGAAAGCAACTGAACCTAGGAGAGAAGAACCAGCAGATGCTAGCCATGTACCACGTAGAGGTGTCCCAAATGCCCACAGTCTTTCTTCAGACAAGCTATTGTCCTGTTGATACTTTAATTTGTACATTTTCACAGTCTTAGAATTGTAACTTGTAATCTAATAAATCACCACTGTTGAAAGTCAAACCATTTCTATTATAATACATTTTGGCAGCTTTAACAAAAACTGAAACAGGCCTTATTAAAGGTGGAGCCAGAAGTCAGCATGAAGCGAGTTAGTACAAACCTTGTCATAGGAACCTAGATTCAGACACAACAGAAATATTTAGCAAGTTTGTTACCTACACAGACAAAGAGTCCAAAAGAGCAGTGGAAGAGATTCCCTCATGGCCAGTATACCAGGGAGTACAAACTATTTGGGTCAGGATTAGTGGATAGTAACTCTTTCAGGATGAAAATCTCACTAGAATCCTGGGGAAGCTGCTCCGAGAATGCTCGCAAAGTGGATAGGACACTTCAAGGTATGGGATATGATAGTTGCTATAATGTGCCACCCAGATTCCCCCTCAGCATTTATTCCCCCATCTGGACATGCTATTGAAAGGCAGCCCTTAGTTTTGAAAATTGGTGAGAACTGCTTCACTGAAGTTCATTACTCCTTCCAAGAGCAGCCAGAATTTAATGACCCATCAACAGAATGGTATAAATTCTCAACCTTCTTGCTTCAACTCTATAAACTCTTAAATGCCATCCCCAGCTCCAGGGTTTCCTAAAGTATTGGCTGAAAATTTCATTGGGATTGAATAAGAGCCCAGCTTCTCCCTTTGTCCAATCTTGCTTTCTTCTCTTACATTCTATAGGTACAGATCCAGAAAGCATTGCCTAAAGCATATCCTGGCAGCAAATCTCTATACCAGGGTCTGTTTCCCAGGGAACCCAACCTGTGACAGGTTCAATTCTGACTCCCCTCTTATAAAGATGGTCATCTATCTATCTCCAATTTCATGCTAGAACCATCAGGGAACTGTTTCATTTTAATTATTACAATTTTTAGTTCTAAAATTATAGTTTGGTTCTCGTTTTTAGCTTTCATTTATACGATGAGAACCCTCCCCCTCCCCCACCACGTATTCACTTATAAAATTATATATTCTTATACTTTTTGGAAAAAACATAGCTGCTTTGTGTTTGTCTATAAAATACAACTTCTGGGCCATTAGGATTTATTTTACATTAAATGCTTTTTTCTCTTTCCTTGTCCCTGAATTAGAATTTCCTTTTATTTGTAATTCTAGTGATTTAAAAATTAAATTGGACACTTTGGATAACACAATCAATATAAAGAACCTTGATTCTGGTCTCTTTGTAAAAAAATTGTTGATTCTTGTTTTAGCAGTCAATTCAATTACTGTCTGATGAAGTAGAACTTGAGTAAACTTGATTACATGCTTTGTTAGTAATGACCTCTAAAAACTCCAAGCCCTTCTGATTTTAACTCCAAACTGTCTGAGATATTACTGGAACTTGAATTTAGATTTTGTAGGGTGGGTCTAGAGTGGATTTTATTCTAGAATATGGTCCATACTGCCTTTCTTGTCTTTATGCCCTTCTGGTGTTAATAAGATGTTAAACGTGATCATACATAGTCCTAACATCACTGTAAATCTACTATGTGTGTTCCACTCCCAACCATATAGCAGCTGCCACCTGGAAAGTCTTGTTCCCACTATCTGTGTGCAGCTTGGCTTTTAGTCATGGACTTGTAGGGACTGATGGGTACGTAGCTCTCTCTTCCCTGATGCTCTACCAATCATAGCTGCTTCGGTTGCCCTTGAGTCTGATATGATTCTTCAGTTCAGTAGGAAATCTGTGCTCTGCTCCTTGCAATAGTCAGTTTTTCCTTAGCAGAAATCTTGGACTCACTGTGTAAGTTTGTCATCCCTCAGGGTTTGCAGTCCATAATGCTTCTTATCCAATGATTGAAAACACATGCCTCATGTATTTTGCTCAATTACACTGTTGTTTATTTCAGGAGAGAGTATTGCCCCAGTTACTCCATCATGAAAAGAACTAAAAATCTGAGAAAATTCATCTCTGTACTCCAAAATGTCATTCTTCAAAATCCAATCCTATATTTGCATGGCAGTGTATTTTCATCATTCCAAGAAATAATAACAAAGACGGCCTAGAAGCAGTCATTTGATTCTAATTGAATCTTTATTATCCAGATACCTGCTACTGTTTGGGATATGATCCTTTTTTAGGAATATACATAGATTTTTGAGTGACATTTGCAAAGAAAAATAAGTGTATGTTTTAGGTCTAGGATGGTAACACCTCAAAAAGGTCAATATTTTGCTCTTCTCACTCTAAAGCTAATATTCCTAAAATCTCCACAGATTTCTTCTTCTTTATCCAAAGAATATCACACTCTTTTACCTTGTCTGATTCCTTTAACTTACCAAAAGTTCTTTCGTAGTTCATGTAACAAGGTTTTTTTTTTTTTAAATATTGTCTAATTATTCCTACAAGACCATCTGTGTTTTTTTTTTTTCTCCGCTTTTGAAATAAAGATTTTGTACTAAGAGTGTATGGTAGTAGGAATATTCTTCATGATTAGATTTTTTGAGAGCTACCAGCAGTGCTTGTGGAAGGGTATTATTGGTTCAGAATATCTTTTCTTCCGTGTTTTCCATCTCTGATCCAAAAACAGGCATTATGACACTCTGAAAATTATTTTGGAAGGAGAGTGGCAGCACCAAATATGCGGAAAATTTTGCCAACTAAAATTTATGTAGACCTTCAGTTTTCTGTCAGTCTTAAGAGATCATTTCAAACCATGGAGGAGAATTATATACCTGAAAATTAACACAAAATTCATAAATGTGGACTCTGAAAGCTTAAAAGTACAGTGTATTAGCAGTTTGAAAAAGCTGTTACACTTCCTTTCAATTGTTTAACAAGATTAACATGGGCCCAGAAGTCTCTGGACTATCTCTGGACTCCTCTCTGCCTTCTATTTCTGAGAAAATATTGCTTCCCTAATTTTTCAGGCCAATATGATCTGCCTCCTCAGGGTATCATATTATCTGTCCTGCTCTTTCACTTGACTCTTGTCTCTAAATGTTAAATATTCTGAAAGGCAGAAGGAAGCAATTTGGGGGTAGGAGGGGAAAGGAAGAGAAAGAGATAGAAGAAAACCACAATATAAAGAGCATGACATCAGCATTATAGACATTTCCTGGCCTCTGGCTTTCAAGAAAGTAACAGGTGTCCCTCTGCTCTCTACTAATTTCTTGATAGCACACATGAATAGCCCAGCTGCCTTCTATAAAAAATTTTAGAATGTTATTAATAAAAAAATAGGAAAAGTAGAAGGGATCTATTCATGAAGATTATAACTATACTGAAATTAGAGTTAATAACTGAAGGCTACAGTCTGTGTACCAGATTCACTTGGAAGGATTGTCATTTTCTTGGTAGAATGACTGATTTACTCATTCAACAAATAATTATATACTTAAATAGCCCAAGACATTATGAAACAATGTTAATAAAAAATAAATAGTTTACCACTATTCGTGGGACTTGCAAAGAAGTTAGGCTACAAGCACTACTAAAATAATCCTGCATATATAATGACTACCAATTGTAAGAGCCATGGAATTGAAATACACATTGCTATGAGATTAAGTGACAAGGAAATTGATTTAGACTGAAATTCCAGAGAGGCCTCTTTGAGAGAGTAAGATTGTGTTGATATGTGATTGATGAATAAGCATTACATTAGTGAAAGAAAAGGCAATAGAAATATTCCAAGCAGAGCCCCTAAAAATTGTAAAAAGAAAAGAAATTTGTGTAGCCTCAACCTCCTGATTGACCAGAGCACGCTGTACATGAAGGCAGTGTTAAGGCTTTGGAAAAATCTATTAAACGGTATAAGTAAAACAAAAAATGTGCAACCAAATATATATATATATATATATATATATATATATTTAAAGATCACCCTATGTGCACTATGGAGAAAGAATGATGACAGGAAGACGAGTTTACACAGACTTTGTAGTAAGATGCTTTGGCAACACTATAGTAAGAAAATATGATGGCTGGTGCCCAGGTAATAACAATGGAATGGAAAGAAATGGAGGAATTAGCAAACTATTTTAAGTGTATATGGAAATGAAAAAATCCTTTAATCAATTAGAAATGACATAGGATAATGGAGAAGGAGTTAAGGGTGTCTCTCAGATTTTCAACTTTTACATAGTGATGGATTCTGGAGGTAATTACTGATAAAAAAAGAGGCACTGATTTTCAAGGAGTGATGAAAAGCATGGTGGATTCTCATGAACTTGGCTCCTCCAAAATTAAGTTTTGAGGTGACTGTGAAAACTTCAGGATTACATGCTGACTTGTCTTGACTTCTCTGACAAACATGTCAAAGCTCAATCACTTCAATAGCCAATAATGAAGAGATGAGTAGTGAAATCTTGTATGTGATAAAATAACCTAAGGGAGAGAGTGTAAAAGGAGGGAGCTGAGGCATTTCATTATTGAAAGGTTGGGTGGAGGAGGATAAAGCTGTGAAATAGACTTGTAATAGTGAGTAGAAAAGTAAGATGAACAAGAGGGAAGAGCAGTGTCATAGAATTCAAGTGATAATGCTTAAGGAAGAAAATGATTTAACCTGAGAGGGACAAGCAATAGAGAAAAATGCTTAGGTCACTCTTGCAGAATGGAAAATTTGATGTCTTGGGAGTGTAGCTTACACACAGGATTCTGCTGATTCTGGAAAGATGCTAACAATCATTGCACACCTATTAGGTGTCAATACAGTGCTAGTAAATTCATCATATGTTATTTATCCCTTACAACAATCATGTGACCTGGACGTTATTTGTCCTATTTTACAGAATGAAAACAGAGGCTCAAGACTTGACATTTACTCATGACATAGCTTGGCCAGAGTTTCACAGCCATTGAGAAAAAAAAATGTGTCTAAGAGGTAGGAAAAGGAGAATATTTCTTTTTCCCACTTTACTGGGTAACTTTTAGTTTTGCATTGGGACTTGTTCTTAATAACACTTAAATGGGCAAGAAGTGATTAATGAGCCTAATACCCTCTGACGATGAAAAGCAGACAACATACTCTCTCTATATATATAGAAAATCATTTATTTTTTGAAGCGTTAGAGAATGCTGGCACATACGGTCCTAGGGCCTAGTGCCAATTACCTACAAGGGTTCTTTCCAACCCAGAGAGCATTCTAGCAATGGAAATGGCACACTGCCCATTAACTGCTAAAATCTGATTTAAAGACAGTCATTTTTCTTCTGTGGATAAATAATTTACGTATTTCATAGGTTTCTTCTCTCATTTTGGGTGGAAATAGCCATGCCCAAAATCTATCTGCAATTTCAATGTCAGAGTAAAGGTCTTTCCCAAAGAAGAAAGCAAATAGAAATGACGATTTGGGAATACTCTGAATAAAATCTTGGTAATAGCCAGACTAGATTTTAAATCCTTGCCTAGGTATCTATTTGATGTTCAGACTTAGGAATAGTATTTAATGTCTTGAAGGTTTAATTTCTGATCTGAAAATAGAGACAGGAACAACATTTGGCAGATATTTTGTAAGGACTATATCTTATAAATGTAAAATACTTAGCACAATGATCACCATTCAAAAAACTATAGCTAGCTCTGCTTTTATTGCTGTCACTGTTTTTCTCATAGAAAGTAGAAAGACAAAATTTAAATTGTGGATTAAGAAATTTAGGAAATGGAGTAAAAAAGTAAAGAAAACTTCTTGAAAAATTAGGACATATTCATTAAGCTGTTAACCCTCAGCTATAAATAGTCACAATTTACCCAACCTACCAGTACATGCTGAAATGTATTTTTTTATTTAGACATCAAACTGCTTTGTACTTGCCTTATTTTCTCTAGAAAATAAAAAGAAAAAAAATGAACAATTATGACATGACACATTCTGAAGATAAACATTTCTTAGTAGAGTTATAGGAACACATTAGAAAACTTTTGGAAATGGTTAATATTTTCAAGACCTGATATAGGATTATTTATCAGTGGATATATGCAATCATTAAAGAGAAATTAAATATTAAATACATTTTAAAATATGCCTACAGTAATTACCATAGATGCCATTCAATTTGTAGTGGTGAAATGTTCTCTGGACAAATAATTTTCAGACCCACTATGTATATTCTTGCCTTCAGTGAGATTCATATTGTGTAGAAATGAGTCATCTGAAAGTAAAGAAGTATTTTTTTTCTCTTTTTTTTAACAAAATATTTGACTGTGAACACATTTTTTTAAATAAAATAAATATTAATGTCTTTGGAGGCACTAATGTTCCAGGCAACACATTTTCATCAAAGCCAGTCAACATTTACATATATGAGTTGGACACACACTTAACTTTAAAAAGAAAGGTGGGAGTTTAAACTGGTTGTATCTGAATATTTCAGAAAGTATTTGTAAATAAATTCATCAGTAGAAGGATTTATGAATATAGAGAGGAAAACCTTCAAATAACCAAGGTCTCTAGTGATGATTGAAAATTATAATATGTGATACTGTTCTCAATCAGATCCTTAATTGACATTGGATTCTAGTGAGCAGTTTGCAAAAGTTAGAGAAAAAAAAACACTGTGCATATATTTTATAAAGCACAATATGAGCTTTACTATTTCTACTTAATTTTTATTTAAGCATTTCTCTGTTCATCCTTAAAATATAACTTAACTTTTAGTCGGAGAATATTTCAATTTAGTCTCTCATGGAACCATTTATTTAGAAGAAGAAATGCTGTCTTTTCCTTAGGATGATCGGTGGTCAGTAAAAAGAGAGGTTTAGATCAGCAAAGTAATTCTACCCCTACCAATGCTTTTGATCAGCATCCTCCTCTAAGCCTTTTATTTATAGCATATCTCAACCTCTAAAATGTATTTTTTATGATAATTCAAAAGTTCTTTCAAGGACAGAATTAATGGAGAATCTGCTCTTACCCACCTGTACACAAGACGTTTTTGTCCTTTTTTTGTGTGCTTGTATCTTCACAATGTGTAGCATAGCTCAGAAAGTCATTAAAGATAAGCAGCAATTGAAAAACAGTTGTAATATAACATTTGCATTATGGATAAATAACATTTTCCCAGTGCATTCTTTTCAGTTCAGTGCAGCAAATATTAATGAAATGCTTGGTGTGGTGACTTCTCATGGGCTGTTGAGGTTCGGTGATAAGGGAATCAGAGTTTCTGCTCGACAAGGACCCAAGTCAAGTTTAAGGAGCAATGAGATGCATAAATAAGTGAGGGCAATTATTCAGCATCTGGTAGTTTACTTGCCCACATTTCCCCTTCAAAGATTTGACTGGCTAGCATGCCCAAATATTCAGTAGCCAAATGGATACCAATTAACAATTTGTTCTATGTGTAGACGTGCATGATAATTTTGCAGTAAACAACCCAAATGACAAAGTTATCTGGGTCTAAGACCAAAGAATAGATTAATTTTCATGAATTTACAACTTGGATCACACATTAACAGTTGTGCTTACAAACAGAGGCAGAGAGGTGAATGTCCCCCAAATATAAAATGACCGGCTGTATAGGTAAGAGGCAGAAAAATATTCAGATATTTCCCCTGGCTGGAGGCATATAGAACCCAGTAACAAGCCTCTCTCACATTCCCAATGGGAGACAGGAAAAGGGTTGACTTGTGAAGGCGATCTTACCTGAGCTGTGAATTGTAAGTGACAATACCACTGGTGCCTTGCTCTACAGGATATGAAAAGCAAGGGGAAGGTGCCTAGGTTTTGTGATTGAGGCACAAAGCCCTACACTTTAGTTAAGTTCCAAACAGCCCTCCATTCCTATGGAAGAGAAGTGTTCCTTCTATAACTCAGATAAGAAGAACAAGCAGAAATCTCATGTTCTAAGTCCCTTATGGGTTAGAATTATGGGGATAGGTCCTTCAATAGCTACATGCCACACCACACAAGAAACCCAGTATCATCATTATGTTGTATTATACTGTAATATTGTATTATATCATGTTATATTACATATTATGTTATTCCTTACTTTACATTTTGTTACCTTACATTATGTTACCTCATGTTGCATTTCGTTGCATTGAGTTGCATTACATTACATAATCATATTATTTTTCTGGTAATAATATGAGAGATTGATAATCAATGTAGTCAGACTAGAGTTAATCATCTTAGTCACCATACCCTAGTCCTCTAAATTACAATTCATCATAATGAGTATAACATTGAAAGCATGCATAAATAAGAATTAGCACAAGGAAATGACTGAATACTCTTTTTTTTTTTTTTACTTTAAAAAAAACAAATAGTTTACCACTATTCATGGGACTTGCAAAGAAGTTGGGCGACAAGCACTTACAACATTTCTGCATTTTGTTTGATATTAATATAGTTACCCCAGCTGATTTTTTTTTTATAGTTACTAGTTGTGAAAAATATCCTTTTCTGTCCTTTCTCTTTCAACCTACTTGTATCTTTGGATCTAAGATGAGTCTCTTGTAAACAACATATAGATGGATTATATTTTTAATTCATTCTGCCAATCTGTGTCTTTTGACTGGAGTGTTTGTTTAATCCATTAAAATTCAAAGTAATTAGAGTAAAGACAGTTCTTAATTTAACCATCTTATCATTTGTTTTTTATTTGTCAGACCTATTTTTCTCTTTCTTTTTATCCTTTAAATTACCCTTACTAATACTTTTCAATTCTCTACCCCCTCCAGACCTTCTCTCCTGTCTTTTCATTTCATCTGGCAGCATTCCCTTTAGTAGTTCTCATAGGACCAGTCTCTAATTAATGAGGTCTCTCAGCTTCTGTTTATCTATGAATATTTTAAACTCTCTCTCATTTTTGAAGGACAGCTTTGTTGGATAGTGCATTCTTGTCTGAAAATTTTTCTCTTTCAGTATCTTAAATGCATCATCGCACTGCCTTCACAACTCCATGGTATCTGATAAGAAATCAGCGCTTAGTCTTATTTGGCTTCCCTTTTATGTGGTGAATCACTTTTCTCTTGCTGCTCTCAAAATTTTCTCTTCTTTGGCACTTGACTGATAACTATGGGTCCTGGAGTGGGTCTATTTAGATTTATTTTGTTTGGAGTATGTTGGGCTTCTTAGATTGGTACATTTATGTCTTATAAAGATTGGAAAATTTTTAGCCACTGTTTCTTTGAATATTCTTTCTTGCTGTTTACCTTGCTCTTCTTCTGAAACCCAGAATGATTATGTTTGTGCACTGTGTGTTGTCAATCATTCCCGAGACCCTGCACAATTTTTTTCTCCATTTGTTCTTTTGTTGTTCACATTTAGTTGATCTGTCTTCTACTCACTGATTCTTTCCTCTGCTTCTTCACATCTGCTTTGTGTCTCAAGTATATTTTTAGTTTCATCTATAGTGTCTTTTATTTCTATGATTGTTATTTTCCTATGTATTCTTTCAAATTCTCCTCATACTCTTCTAGTGTCCTTTATCCCTTTACACACATTTTCCTTTATTTCTTTGAATTGATTCAGGAGATTTATTTGTTTAAGATTCTGTATCTCCACTGTCATTTTGATCTATTCCTTTGGTTCATTTCTTCTTTAGTTTTAGTATGCCTTGTGAATTTTTGCTGAAATCTGGTCATCTGATTGTCTTGATAGGTCTATTCTGAGTGGGTTTAGTTGTTGCCTGGGTTTGTATTTGGACACTCCTTTGACAGCTGGGTTGTCCATATTTCTTAGTCAAAACAGGACTGGGTACCCATTCAGGGGACATAAACCAGCTCCAATGGGCCTGAGATAGGGTCTGGAGGGGCTTTGAGAAACCCTGTGATTATCCCTTGCACTTTCTAGCTTCTCCAACCTATGGTGCTGTTCGGTGACTTAAGTGTCCTCAGAATCTGTTTACCTCCTGGAGCCGCAACAGTATCTGACTGGATCAGGCAGAAACTGTGAGGTCCTGTGCCTCATTATCACTGGCTAATATCTAGTATGAGTCTGTGCCCTTCAGTTTACTTGTAACAGAGGATTCCCCAAGCCACCCCAGTCTGCAGCCATCCCCCAGGCAAGAATTGCACCTCCCACTGCTGTTTTCTTCATGGGTGGGTTGCGGGCACCAGGACCCAGTGCTGGAAACTCAGTCATGGGCCACACTTTCTTAGGCTCTTCTTCCCTCACTAACCTGGGCTTGAAATGTCCTCCCCTGTCCAACAGGCGCCCAAACAGGTGATTTGAGTAGTTTCTACCTTAATATTTGCTGCATTTAAGGAAGATTTTGTGGTCCCCTCCCTGACTGTCCATTTTGGAAAGTCTTCCTTGCCGCCCTGTTGTGTTCATCCCTCCTGAACAGCTTAAGTCATGCCAAGGGTCACTGTAGGCCTGGATCTCTGTTTCTGGATATAGATGAGGATTGTCTCACTGCGAGAGATTTTATAAGCCTGTGTCCCCGGTAACAGGTGAGAGGGATTCCTAAGCTGAGTGGGACTGAGTGAAGAGGACAGGGAAGGACTGGCCGGTCAGGGACAAAAGTTTCCTACCTGATATTTTTCTCATTCTTCAATTCAGCATTTGTGGGATCCTTCTCCAGTCTGTATCTTACTCCACAGTTCTGAACCAGTGAGAATTGTTCCTTTTTCACTGAATCTCTGAGGAGAGGTTTTCAGTAGTTGCTTATGTTTCTACGTTGATGCTGTCACTCTGTCTCTGCATCTATACTTTTTTTTTTTTTTTTTTTTTTTTTGCATAGGCAAGTACCGGAAATCAGATCGGGTCTCCAGTACGGCAGGTGAGAACTCTGCCTGCCAAGCCACCATGGCCCGTCCTGTATTTATACTTTAATAATATCAGCACATTTAACACCTGCTTCCCTGAGAGTCTTTCAAATCCCCTCCCCTTCTCAGAGTGAGAACTTCAGACCCTCAGCTTCCCTTTTATTCTCTTTTTAATAAGCTTCTCATTCTGATTAGTATTTTTATTAGGACTTGTTTCTATAATCCTTTTTTGTGATTTCTATTTATTTTGTTCATATTGCTTCATTTCTTGCCTACTTTATTTTGCTTTGTCCTGTAATAGACATTTGTTCCATTTTTATTATTCAGTATTCCTTAAAACTAATACATATGATTCATGTAATTTAACACAGTCTAAAGTTAGTAAATATTTCTATCTTCTCAGAAAAACAAGAGGCTCTTAGCAAGTTGATGAGAGCTTCTCCTTCTCATGTCCCATATTTCTGTTGTCTGATATTTTTTTATATGTTTTTAAACTTCCAAACTGTACCAGTTTGAAACTGCCGCATACCCAAGAAAAGCCTTGTTCTTTAATTCTGATGTATTATTGTAGGATAGAAAACTTTGATTTATTGTTTCCATGGAGATGTGACACACCCAATTGTGGGTGTGAACTTTTGATTATATAGAGATGTGTTTCTGCTGATTCAAGGTGGGTCTTGGTCAGTTTAGTTGACTCCAGTTTACTGGAGAGCTTTAAAAAGGGAAATATTTTGTAAAAACACAGTTGTTTGAGAGTCAACGCAGATGGAGACATTTGGAGATGAAGAAAGAAAATGTCCCAGGGAAGGTGTTTGAAGCCAAAAGCCAAAGGACCAGTAGATGCCAGCCACATGCCTTCCCAGCTGGCAGAAGTATTTCGAACCCTTTAGCCTTTCTTGCGTCAAGTTATCTTTCTCTGTGTGGCTTAGTTTGAACATTTTTATGGCATTAGAACTATGAACCTGTAACTTAGTGAAGTCCCTTTTTAAAAGCTGTTTCATTTCTGGTATATCACATTCTGGCAGCATTAATAAACTAAAACACAAATTATTTACAATTGCTTAGAAAGTCAGTACATTCTTAAATTGCTTCTACTGTTTCTTTCTTCCCCTTAATTTATTTTGTATTCATATTTTTCTTTTGAATTATCATCTTTACTAATTCTTTTAGCATTTTTCTGGAATACTTATTGCCTTATTGTTTGTATAGTTCATTCATAACAATGCTTTGAATAATGCTTTAGCTGAATGTGGAATCCTAAATTCAGAGTGTTGTTATTGTTTTTGTCTTTTTCTTCATTAGAACTTACAGTATTATTTTCCTTGTTACAGGTGTCTACTGTGTTAGAGCTGTTTACAGTTACACTCTATAATTTTTGTATAGTTAATCAGTATTTTCTTTCTAGGGACATTTTTGTTTGTTTGTTTGTTTGTTTTGTTTTATTTTTGCATGGGCAGGCACTGGGAACTGAACCTGGGTATCCAGCATGGCAGGTGAGAACTCTGCCTGCTGAGCCACCGTGGCCCTCCAGGAGCACTTTATGGAGTCATGTAATTGAAATATAACACACAATCTTCTAGCCCAGTGATTTTTATATCATGTATCTATAAATATATCCAGCTTCCAGATACAGAAGCTAAAGATGTATTAGTCAGGGTTCTCTAGAGAAACAGAACCAACAGGGAACATTCGCAAATATAAAATTTATAAAAGTGTCTCACATGACCACGGGAATGCAGAGTCCAAAATCCGCAGGGCAGGCTGTGAAGCCAATGATTTCGATAGAAGGTCTGGACAAACTCCACAGGAGAGGATTGCCAACCAAAGCAGGAAGAGAGACTGTCTCTTCTGAATCCTCCTTAAAAGACTTTCAGTGATTAGATTAAGCATCACTCATTGCAGAAGACACTCCCCTTTGGCTGATTACAAATGGAATCATGCAGCTGACATGACCATGATTTAATTCTATGAAATGTCCTCATCACAACAGACTGGCCAGCACTTGCCCAACCAGACAAACAGGTACCACCACTTGGCCAAGTTGACACATGAAACTGACCATGACAAAAGGTTAACAGTCAAAAAATATCTTTTCATTCAGCCTTTGTACCAGTACTTGACATGACATTTACTATCCTGGCTTCCAAAAATATAGGTTAATTGCGCCTAATTGTCACATTTACATGAATGAATGGAAAACATACATAATATAGGTTTTTCACTCAGCATCATGTTTGTGAGATTCATTCTTGTGCTGTACATAATAATAATTCATTTATTCTCATGGCTTTCTGGTTTTCCACTTTAAGAATGTAATACATTTATAGTTATCCATTCTACTATCATATTGGGTTATATATTATTCAACCTCTCTTTGTGTTTAGAGCAAAAAAGACTTGACTATAATTCCAAATAAATATTATTTCAAAAAGAGAAAAGGTAAATACATGTTAAGAGTAAAGATTGCTTTTTAACTGTCAGAGAGAAGAAAGAAATTAGTTAATAAGAATATCATGTCTAATTTTAAAGTATTAGGGCAAGGTGAAGTTAGAGTTCATTAATCCTATGTATTAATTGGTGAACAGGGAACAGAACAGGGTGGATATTATAGAAATGGACTCATAGAGCCCTCTTCTCTAATAAGATATCCTATCCCTAATAAGATAATTAGTATATGAGCATTGTATTTGATATGTTTTAATAGAGTCATAATATATGGGTATTTTTATTGCTAGATGCATGAATGAGGTATAATTAAAGAATTTGAGTTGAAATTATATTCTCCATATTTCTGGTACTTGATTTATATTATTTTGATCATCCCTTACATCTTTCCTCTATTGAAAAATGTACAGAAACAATAAGGAGTAAATAAAATATGTGAGAGTGAAAACATCTATAGATTCCTAAATTAGGTGGCAGGTTTCCATTGCTGACTTGCAGGGCTGATGTCTAGGAGAGAAAGGCTCATGGAAGAAACATAGAGGCTTATTCCTTCCAGTATCATGATGGCAGTTCCCTCTGCATACTGCGGAAATGCATTGTTTTACAATGGCAGCATTTATGGGTAAGAGACACAAAAAGAAAGACTTGGTAATTAATCACTTCACAAGGAAATTACACTGAATTCCAAAACTATTTATAAAAAATTACTTCTGTGACCTGGGCTTGAGACACTTTGTTAACTGCCCACATCACAATTCTGCAATTGAGAAAAGTATTTTCCTTAATCCATTATCACACTAAAGGCCATCATTTCATAGCCCCACTAACATTTATCATCTACATTTAATTATATGCCCACTGCCCACTCACATTCTCAGAAACTTGTGGCTTAGTCAACAGTTTTTTTCAAATATCCAGAATCCTATATAATAAGTGCCTACATCACTGGAAGTTCTCAGCAAATACTTTCTGACTGCTTGAGTAACTGAGTGGCTAAATTAATGAAGTCAGTCAGAGTACAAATCAGGTGATATATATGGAGTACAATGATACTCTCACAGACTTCCTTTATATCTGAAATTTCTTTTCTTTAAAAGAGCTCACCTTTTCAGAGGAAAAGCAAACAGAACTGTGAGTGAGGAAAGAAACATTGGCCTTTCAGAGCATATCAGCTAAATCCACTCTGGCTGTCGTTGCAGAGACATACATTGTAGGCACATCTCCTTTATAAGTCAGATCCTACCAGATAGTCAGACATAATTGCAGTTCGATCAAAAAGTGTTCCATTTGCTGACAGGTCAATTGTTCCTAACAAAATATTGAAAAACATTTCACATCAAACAATAACGATTTTCTGACTTGAAATAATCCTTGTTAACAAACTCGTGTCCTCTTATGAAAGGGCTCTGCCATGGTTTTTTATCAGTTTCTTTTTATTTTCAAAATCCTGATAGATGGTTATTTCAAAATAATTTTAATCTCTTTTTTTTTTTTTTAACATGGGCAGGCACCAGAAACTGAACCTGGGTCTCCAGCATGGCAGGCGAGAACTCTGCCACTGAGCCACCGTGGCCTACCCTCAAAATAATTGTTAATTCTCCTTTATTTCATTTATACTTCTCAAAAGACAGGTATCATCACATTTACATATTCAATAGACCAACCTCTTTCAAAAGTGCTCATATTGATATTGAGATTTTTTTATAGCTCAAATATTCATATTTCAAAAATGAATATGTCTGGCCACAGCAGTTACTGAAAACAGCCTACTAACAAGTATCTTTATTTCAATTATGAAGAAGGGTTTATTTCTTTTTTAATACAATATTGTGACTTTTTAAAAATTCACATTGGTTTATATTTTCATAAATCATTGATAGCCTTAAATATCCTGGAATAACTTTCATATAGTTTGAAAGTTGGTTACCATTCTCAAAGTTTTAGAGAAGGTAGAAAATAAAGAGTATCAACTTAAAGAGAAAACAAAAACAACAGCATATTTATTGACATAAACACAAGTAGAAAAAACTGTGCAATGACAAGAGTGATGTCAAAGACAGACAAGTCCAAGGATAACAATTAAAAGATGCTGAAGAGGGTCTTGGAACATTTGTTGAACAATGAAAATAAATTTATAAAACAGGTTTGTAACCTCTTCACCCACTTATGTTAGCAGTGACTTCTTCTGGAAGCTGTGAAACAGGTGTAGGTATGAGGGCAACAAAGACAGGTCAGTACTCAGCCTTAAAGAGCAGCAGAGAGCCTGCTATCCCAGGACAAAAGTTCTCAACAAAACCCTCCTCACAGCCTAAAGACAATGACTGGGAGGAGGCTGAAGTAAACATGTTAGGGAGTTAAACAGTGATTCTCACATGTTACATTAAACGTGCAATCATATATCACCAAATTTTTGAGGAAAGTCAGCACTATGAGAAAAACACCCAAGCAAGAGATGAATTAACACCTGGTGAAGCCGATTTGACAGTATAATCAGTTTGCTTTGGAATAAACAAAAAATATATATCGTTAAAAAACACATAGCATATATTTAAGGAAATTCTATGAACAAGAATCAAAAGCAAAACTTAAATATTGCAAATTTAAATCATTTGATCAAAAGAAACTTCAATGGATGAATTGATGAGCCAAATAGATACGGCAGCAGAGAAATTTAGCGTGTATGAAGGTTAAACTGATTATTTTACATAGAGTGCATAGCAAAAATGTAAAGTACACATGACATAGATAATAAATCCAAAATATACAACATCTATGTAGTAAGAATTCTGGAAGGAAGAAAGGCAGAAAATAGGCAAAAGACATTTAAAAAGGTAGAACATTTTAAAACCCTGAAGACAGGAACTTAAGCATAAAAAGCATACCAAAACACCAAGCATTTTTAACACTATGTGGAACTAGTGTTTAATGAATAACAGTATGCAAATGTTGAATAGAAATTTGGACTCCAAATCCTACATGATTTTGCCTGGCCAGTGAGTATGGTGAAGGACATTCTCAGGGAACATGGTAACAAATAATTGCTTTGTTTTAGAAGAAAATATACATACTAATTATATCTAGACATCATTAATTATGTTTAAATATATATGTTTGTATTCAAGGGTAAAAACTAGACAAATTGAAAATAATGCATGACTTCTGAAACAATGTGAGAAGAAGATAATTGCAAATAAACTCAAAAAAAGGAGAAGTAAAGGTGGAAAGAGAAATCAAAACGTCATAAAAATTAAAACTATAAAAAAGCAGAAATAAGTATAAATACAAGTTAACTCAACTTTGGTGTGTATTAGATAGGGTAAAAAATCCTACTAAAAGATCGAAAATCACTGATTGACCAAAATTAAAATCTAATTATTAAACTGTAAAATAGAGAAGTACTATGAACTACACATTAAGGTTGAGTATAAAGTAATGCAAATGATATGTAAAACTTAAATGCTAACAAAAGGTGTAAATATAGCTAAATTAATAGTGTAGACAAAACAGCAGGATAAAAAGCATTAAAATGAAAGAACAAATGCATTTCATTTTAACAACAATTTTCATCCTCCAAGATGACATAATAGTTAGGATCTTTAATTCTTTCGACAACAGAGTTTCAAATTACACCCCTGAAAACCTAGTAAAAGAAACAATAAAATGATAAAAAAACATAAAAGTAGGTTTCACATACTGTCTTCAAAAACAAACTTACAGATATAAGGTAAAGTTTTGTGTATGTATTAATGAAAAAACTGTTATGATATCTCTTGCAGGCTTGTATAATATTATTTAGCATTTATTTGTTTAATTTTCATATTATAATAATATAACAATTACTCAAAACAGTACGGTAAAAACATGCATTGTAAAAAATTTAAAATAGTGCTGGCAAAAGAAGGAAAATCAAACAAATTATCAAGAATTAAGAAAGAATAGAATGAGAAAATTAACATTTACAGGGGATATTTTAAAAGATTGTAATGAAATGGGTGCAACATTATGCCAACAAATTTGCAAACCCAAGCAAAACTAACAGTTATATAACCTGTCTAAAATGGAGGTAGACAATTTGAATAGATCAATAATTATAGAAATTTGCAAATCTCAGCCAAAGATATTCTCCATGTAAAATTTGCATCAAGCTCATAGAGTTTCAAAAACTAGACCATTCTTTACCATAATTTTACAGAGAAGGGGATAGAAATGATAGAAAGTTCTTAATTCATTGGAGAGGCTACCAGGTCTCTGAACTTAAAATCGTAGGAGAGTGCATAAGTAGAAAATTCTGAACCATTCTCAAAATAAATAGAAGTAAAAATACTACTTGCAACTTCTAGTCATTTATGCTGAAAAGACAGAGAAATCTGACCCACCAGAATTTATGCCTTATTGTGTAATGTGTAAATAAATGAATAAAACTGAAGATCGAAAAGAAGAAAGGTGTATTTACAGATAACAGAAAAACAGAGGGGTTTGACAGTATCTCTGTAGTTAAACTAAGCATCTTTAATTGATGATCACATGTTGATTAAGTGATGGGTAGAATATAAATTGAAGATATAGATTCCCTATTTGCCCGGCAGCAGCATTTGTGATTAATTGTGGATGAACATAAACCAGAAAAACTCGGCTCACTGATCTAGGCTGTGGCAGGAACTGAGCTACTATCTCCACATCATGGTTAAAAACAGGGTCACTAGCACAAGAGAATCATGATCTAGTATCATAGGGAGAGTAAGGGCCAAATGTTTTATAATTGATAGTATAGATAAAACAAACTGAGAAACTAAAATTGAAGCACGAAAAAACTGGTACCTTTAGCGTACAGACAGAAGCAGATACGAGACGTGGAGGCTGTCCAACCTCTCACAGGTGAGAGGTTCTCACTGGCTGAAGGATTACAGGCAAAAGTGAGACCCAACACCAAGATCAAATTATACATTTAGGAAAATACCAAAAGAGTCCCCATACACAGAAAATGAGAAACTAAGCACCAGAAAACTCTGAAAGAGGTTTTAAGGTAAGTGTACTTAAACACCTGAAAGAAAAAGTGAAAATATGAAGCAGTACCAACATGATATATAGTTAAATCCTAGAAATTAAAGTCATAATTATTTATTTTAATAAGTTTGTAGACATGAAATAGTAACACAGCTCTTTCACAATAATTCCGAGCACCATGGAATTCCTTGAAAATACAGTGCTGCTGTTATCAGAGCTCTGCTAGCACCAGGGTCAAGCCCCATTTCAGGTCTAGTGTCCCATCACAGGAAAGAATTTGAGGACAAGAAAGCAGGTAGCAGTAAGTTGTGAAGTATATAGAGGAGAAAGTACACGTTAAAGAAATTAACACAGGTGTGCTCGAGGGTGAGACATGCCTAGATTAAGCTAGTGCCTGAGTTTTATATGCTGGTTTGTTTGTTATGCTTTTAAGCTAAAGCTAGGTGTGGAAAATTCCTTCTTGCTCTACACCTCCTTTATTCCTCTTTTTGTTTGTTTCAGAAGTTTCTGAGAAGTGGGGCAAAAGTCTTCAACACCCAATGTTTGGTGCCTTGCAGTTAAATTGTTTCGTATAGTGCTCAATTATTTATTTATTATTATTATTATTTTTTGCTGTAGTCCTAAAGCTGAATTAAACCTGTTGCTCTGTGACTAGACTGCCTGAAGCACCTAGCTCCTGGTTGTCCTATTGGGTTTACCTCACCATCCCCCACCCCATCGAAAGACTGTTACACTCTTAATCCTAAGGAGAGCCTGAAGAATGGAGGTCCAGCTTCTGGATTTTCTTCAGGCTGGTTAGGGGCAGCAGGGTGTAAAACTCTCTACATGTTCTAGTAGAAGCTGAGAGGGCTCAGTTTTGTTCTGTAAGAGCAGTACATTCATAACTCAGCATGAGTTCAGATTGAAATGCTTGCAGATTGTAGGAGGCAAATTTAATAAAATGTTTACACAAGCATGGAATAAACATTAAGATAACAAATTAGAAGTACAATAGTGCTAAAGAATGGGTATATCCAGGAGGTCAGGTTGGGGAGGGATAGGTTAGGCCACCACTGTGATCCAGCATTGTTTCAGGTGCTTTGAGACTGATCCATAAGATCACAGATGCTCTCTTGTAACTTCCTGGACTGGTTTACATAGGAGCAGCATTCTTCTCACAGGAAGATGCATATTCTTCCTTGGGCTGCAGTGAGCACATCCAGAGCTCACCTATTTTGGCGGAATACTGCAGCTAAAGACTAAACTTGAGCCTGCAGACATTTTATCACATAAGCGGTGGAGTTGATGCTGTGAGTTAATTGAAGCAAGAGATTATGGTGAAAGGGATGAATGACTTGCTGCGATTCCTCCCACTTCCAGGCCGATACGAATAAGAGACCCAATAAGGGTTATCTAGATTGTGCAATATTCTACCATTTCCAGGAAGGCCCTTAACTGTATTTTGGTCTCAGGGGGTGACACTGAGACTATAGCTTGGATTCTCTGTGGTGATAAAGAGTGCTCTCCTGAAGTGAGGACAAACCCAAGCTAAAGAACTCTCTGTAGGCAATTTGAGCTTTAGAAGCTAAAATCTGGTACCCTTGGTCAGCCAAGAAATTAAGGCTGACAATGGTTTTCTTAAGGGAAGTTTCTCTTGTAGGACTGGAAATCAACAAATCATCTACATACCAAAGAAGGGAGCTAGATTATAAATGTAGAATGAATAAATCCTTTGTAGTGCATTCCCCCAAAAAAGATGAGGGCTGTCATTAACCCCTTGGGGTAGAACCATCCAGGTGAGGTGGGTTGGAGCAGTGTCTCCCAGCCCCTGCTACTCAAAGGCAAATAGAAACCAAGAGTCTGAGTATAAGGGTATGCAGAAGAAAACATCTTTTAAATCATGAACTGAGTACCATTTGGTGGCACTTGGGATCTTGTTTAGGAGGTTGTATGGTTTAGGAAATATGAGGTAGAGGGGAATGACAAATTGGTTCACTATCCTAAGAGCCTTCACTAGCCAATAAGTCCCATTTGGCTTGGCTTTTTAATGGGTAGTATGAAAGTATCAAAAGGGGACTGACAAGGAATGAGAAGCCCTGCTTTTAAGAACTTTTGAATGAGATGTTGTATGCCTTTAATGTCCTGTTTGAGGAGATATTGTCTTCTTCTGGAAAAAAAGACAGGTCCTTTCTGTACTGAATTGCAATAGGAGGAATACAAATTGCTTCTCCATACAGTTTTGTCTCACAGAACTTGAGGACTACTGGACTCACTAACTCAGAGGGGAAGGACTCTAAGGAGTTTTCAGTTTTAACCAGCACTAGTCTTAGAGCTATAATGCTTTCATTTGTACCTCCAGGATTTTGACTTAACAGACTACCTCTTAATTGAATTCCAGTGTTCATTGCTTTGAGTAAACCTCATCCAATAGCTGGGATAAGGCATTCTAGTACTACTACAAATTGAAGAATGAGAAGAATATTGCCAGTGTGTCAGAGGAGAGGTAGGGTAAGGCCTTGAGCTCAAGTATTCCTATCTATCCCTACTACAGGATGAGTTTCAGAGGGCTGGAGTGAGAGGTTGAGACTGAACAAATGGCTCCTGTACCAATTAAAACATCAACAGTTTTGCCTACCACGTCAGGGGTCACCTGGGGCTCATCAAGATTGATGTCCTTCAGCAAGGTCCTGGGAGCCGTTGACCCTGGGCTCTTCAGTTCAGGTCAGGGATGGTCGACATGGCTCACAGAGAGTCCTCGTTCTCCCTTTGGGAGCAGAACAAACTCTCAGATCTAGTGTCTAGTCTTCCCATACCCTTGGCACCAGGAGTCTCCTCTTCCTTGGTGACACTCATGTCACCAAAGTCCCATTTGTTAACATTGATAGCAGGATCCAGCTCATCTTTGCCCAGGACAGCCTGGAGGTGACCTCTTACCATATACTGCTAGAGCTATGAGACTTGTCTTATTCCAATCTCTCCTTGTTCTCTCCTTCTTTGCAGTCCTGACTTGGTTATTAAAGACAAAAAAAGCAGCATTCATAAGGTCATTCATAGGTGTTTGCCTCCCTGATGACACTTTCTTTAACTTCCTCCCTATCTCTGGAGCTGACTGTTGTGTAATATAAGTTCTTTTAACATGAATTTTTCTTCTTCAGAGTCTGGATCTATATTGCAATACCTTTCCATAGCTTCCACTAGTCTCTTCTGAAACAAACCAGGATTCTTCTTGTCTTCCTGTGTTATACAATGCAGCATAGTGTCCCTTGCATTAAGATTTTGCTGTCCTCTTAAGATAACACATTTTACAAACCCTCTGCATGGGTTTCTTGAAAAGAAAATCATGAAAAGCTGGACATATAGTATTTCAGAACACTTCCCTTCCTTTTGCAAGAAATTATTTCATTGGCAAATGGTGTTAAAGTTAAGAGTGCCACTTTGAGGCCACTGGTCCCCACATTCCAACCTATAATGAGGCCAGGCAATGTTATAATAGAAGATAAGCTGTTTCTATTTAAGCTCTGTGATTGTTAGGCAATTCCAAATTTTCAAGAGGCAACTAGAGGGTTGTTATCTGGAATACTGGATGCACTGCCCATGGTCTGTAAAAATAGAGACATAGGGATACTCACTGAGGCCCAGTATCCTGTCTGTCTATCAGCTAAGGGGATCTCTATCAACATCCTTCACCCCTCTAGGTGTCCCCAGTGGGAAAAATCTGTGACTGAAGAAACAGGTGGTTTGGAAACACCCCTCTAACTCCTAGGCCCTCCTCAGAGCATGGGTGATGGGACTTTCATCCAAGCCTCTAATCTTCTTCCAGCTATGGGGCCAGAAAGTCTTTGGAAGGTATAATCCATAACCCAATCTAAAAACCACCATAACAAGAGAGAGTTTGGAGAGAAGGAATTTCTGCTCCTATACTCCTTAATCCCAGATCCCTCCTGGGAAGGAAGGTTTGTATTGTGAGGAAGTGACAAGGGGATGTCTCTTGTCATGGCCTCTAGGCCATTCACAGAGAAGGAGGTAGGAAACTGTATCTTTAAAATGTCCCCAGGGAAGGAAATTGAGAGAAAACCAAACTTTAGTTTTGTATCAGTTTATTATTTGATACTAAAGCTTTAAAAAGTTTGATAGGTGGACCCATCAAATCTTTCTCAACTTTGACTATAATGTCCTTTCTGTGAACCGTCTGCACCTTACGAATATTTATTTTGGTTTTTGTCCTACATTTTCTTTCTTTCTCATTCTGTAACAACCAGTCCCTTAGGATAAAATTACTTTCTATTTCCTTTTAATAAAAACAATCTTTTGTGCTTTATATGCCAAAGTTACCAAAATAATTTTGGAAATTGTCTTCAAGCAAACATCTCAGAACATACAATTACCATCAAAATCAAACTTGTCAGAATAATGCTAAATACTCAAAACATTTTAGTCAATGCTTTTTTTTATTCAACACACTTTAAAATAGTAAAATGAAATATTTAAAAGAATTTGCACTTTTTCAAAGTTTCATGGTTATTATATAATTCTAAAAAGCTTGATTTGAGGCACGCCATCTCATTTGTGATTTCTTTTACAAATTTAATTGTGAAGTGGCATTGAAATTTAAGTTCTTATTCTTAGGCTAATTTTTGCCATCATTCAATTTATAGCATGGTAAGGCAGCATTACAATTGAACATCAATTTTCTTTTTCTTAAGGGGGTTCCCTCCAAATTTAGACTAATTATCCAAGATACAACCCAAAGAAGGCATAGCTGGCACATCCTGAGTGTTTCTCATGGCTAGGGAATACCAACAAAAATTATGAAGAGAAAACATTAAGACAGGAGTTTTTCAAACTTAACATGTTTTCCAACTTAAAAGCAAAAAAGAAAAAACATGAAGACAAAACATATATACAAGGAGGTCTCAATACAGAGTCAATAGACAGCACAAACCCAATTGTCCACAAATCTGGGGTCACTGATAGTAAGACTCAAACCCA
Organism: Tamandua tetradactyla; assembly: GCF_023851605.1. NCBI lineage: Eukaryota > Metazoa > Chordata > Mammalia > Pilosa > Myrmecophagidae > Tamandua > Tamandua tetradactyla. The sequence goes on from NC_135327.1 coordinate 74,759,902, forward strand.
CCTCGTCTGCATTTACTAACTCAGGCCAATTCAACAGTCTTCTCCTCATGAGCAGACTGGCAAAGTGAAAGCAAACACAGATCAGAAAAAAAAAACAAAAGGCAAGCAAATAAACAAAAAAAAAAAATTTCCATGTACCTAACATAGGGATAGTCTTAATTTTATAATCACCATCACACAAATGTGTCTAGTGCCCACCCATGGCAGAATCCTTACCCAGAACCTCCAGACTCAATCCTACAGTAAAATCCCTAGGCACCTGCTAGGCATGGAGCTGAGGGATCTGGGAAAACTCCACAGCCACTGAGATACTGATGAGAGCTACATTTCAGACCAACATCTGTGTCCTGGAAGAATTGCCAAATTGCTATCACAAGCATGGTTCTTTCCATAGAAAGGCCTACCCTGGGGGGAGTTGGGAGAAAAAGAGAGGGCAGGATGAAGGATGAACAACCTCAGGGGAAATATAAGGACCAAACACAGAACTGAAGAGAATAACATGGAGAATAGTGAGCAGGAAATAAAAAAGAGGAGAAAGAGCCAAGTGGTATGGCAGGAATCAGTCTTAAGCAGCAGGACTTATGAAATGCAGACTCCAAGGACCAGTGCCTTACTGAAATAACTCCTGGCTGGCTCACCGAAAAGAGATGCTGGAGCAGAACTGGAGTTCAGTTTGCACCAGGGCCAAGCCCCGTTACAGGTCTGGGATCCCATCACAGGAAACAATTTGAGGACAAGAAAGAAGGTAGTAGTAAGCAGTGAAGTTTATTGAAGAGAAAGTACATGCAAAGAAATTAACCCAGACATGCTCAAGGGAGAGACGCACCAAGATTAAGCTATGCTGAGGTTTTGTATACTGGTTTGTTGCTATGTTTTTAGGCTAAATCTAGGTATGGAAAATTCTAAATGCCCCTTCTTGCTCTACCTCTCCTTTCTTCCTCTTTTTGTTTCAGCTGTTTCTGAGAAGCAAGGCAAAAGTCTCCAATACCTGATGTTTGTGCCGTGTGGTTAAGCCACTTCCCATAGTGTTTTCATTTTTGTTTTCTGCAGTCCTAAAGCTGATCTATGCTTTGACTCTGTGCTTGGACTGACTGAAGCCCCTGTTCCCTGGGTGTCCTATTCCAGTGTGCCCCACTGCCAACTGAAAATCGTTTTTGTCTTTTCCTTTCCTCAGCAAATGTCTCCCTTAAAATCACCCAATAGAAACGTAAAGTGAATATGAAGATATTTATGGCAGAGGAGAATCTGTGAAGAGTTCCATTTTCCATTAGCCGTATTCCTTAGAATATATAGACAACGTGAATTGCTCAGTGACATTTACGTTTAATAAATGTCATATAACTTTATTATTCAATATCAACGTAAGTGTGGCTCTGAGTGAGAAGTCCAGTTTCCCTCTTTTTTTCAAAGACAATGAAATGGGGTAATGTCTATGAGGGTGGGATGAGAACTCTCTCCTATGCAGGGGTCCTAGAGACCTAAGGACATATCATTTTGTAGATGCTACTCAGCTCTTTTTGATTCATGGTCAATGTTGTCACTTCCATTTCTGGTCCCCTTTACCTGTCTTACTACGTAGGGAAGGTGAGATTCCCTTGCTCAAACCCAAAGGTAGGTACAGGACATACAGGGTGGGGGAAGGAGCTGGGGTGCTGTATAATCCAGGCCAGACAGTCATGAGCCCAGGTCTGTCACAAGCCAGCAACCTCATACCCTTTCACCTACACTGAAGCCTGACCCTCTTCTGTGTTCCCGTCTTTCTTGATTTTATTTGCAATTTAAGGTTAATGGTTTTTGTGGAATATAATGTCATTTGAAGTCCTAAGACCTGTTCAGACTTGAATTAGGAAAGGGTCATTCTTTAGAAATACAGTAGCTAGTTTCCCACCTCTAAAATATAAGCAACATATTTCTTCCAAAAGGGGGAAAGCTGTTTGATTAGTCAAACTTGCTACATTAAATTTTCAATGGCTCCTCTAAAAACAACAACAACAACAAAAACTCTGCAATGAAAATGAAAATTCTGTGAGCTGTAGGAGAAATAGTCCCAAGTGTATTATTTCCCTTGCCTGGTTAAAATAGTTGATGGATTGTTATTTAAAAACAAAAATAAAAAAGAAACGCACATACATACACCATGATTTTCATGGCAGTCTAAATAAAAGTAAAAGGTATAAAGGGCTGAATAATGCAATATGCTAGAATTATTTCCACTTTCTGAATAATAAATCCAATTTAATTGTTTGACTTTGAACACTGTGGACTCCAAATGAGTTTTTAAAAGTGTTTTCCAACTTCTGACCAACTCATTTTGCATGCCATATTTTGAATGCTTTGTTCTAAAGAACATCAACTTTATTATCAGAAGCATTTGCAGAAAAGAAGAAACATTTTTTCAGTAAATCACTCTAAGGAAAGATCATTTTTCAAACCAATGAAGTCTTAGTATTTTCCAAATAATACTTAGGGAAACATCAACAGAAAGAACAGTAAATACCCTTCCATGTGTAGACATTGTTGAATGTAAATAGTATCCACTAGATATTCATAAAGATAGCAGTTATAAGTGATTATGCACAAACTAGTTTAAAATCCATCATTCAAAGGGCTTGTCACATTGTACTGCATTGTAATTTTGTGGAAGGCCTGACAGATACTAATAGGTTGTTTTGTTGAGAACAATATGTTTTCAAAATGGTTAGTAATTAATAAAACAAAAGTAGGTTATACAGAAAGTCATTGTATGACCTTAAAATCTAGTAATCTCCTCTGGAATCATTTTTATTAAGCCATGATGTAATAAATCACTATTCATCAGGACCACATTCTTTACAGAAATGTAGGGGCAGGGTCATTGTTCTAGTTTGCTAGCTGCCAGAATGCAACATACCAGAGACGGATTGGCTTTTAATAAAAGGGGATTTATTTTGTTGGTTCTTCAGAGGAAAGGCAGCTAACTTTCCACTGAGGTTCTTTCTTACGTGGAAGGCACAAGATGGTCTCTGCTGGTCTTCTCTCCAGGCCCCTGGGTTCCAACAACTTTCCCCGAGGTGACTTCTTTCTGCATCTCCAAAGGCCTGGGCTGAGCTGCAAGTGCTGAGATGAGGAATGCCGAGCTGCTAGGCTGTGCTACTTTGGAATCTCTCATTTAAGCACCAGCCAATTAAGTCAAACATCACTCATTGCAGCAGACACGCCTCCTAGCCGACTGCAGATGTAATTGGCAACAGATGAGGTTCACGTACCGTTGGCTTATGTCCGCAGCAACAAGACTAGGCATGCTCACCTGGCCAAGTTGACAACTGAATCTAACTAACACATGTCCACCCCTTGTCAACTTGTCAACTTCAAGCATCACCTTACACAGATGTAAAAAATTCTCTTGCTGTGGCCCTGTGAATCTGAAAACAAGTCCGGTGCCAATAAGCAAAGGAGGATATTCACAGGATACAGATTTTCATTTCCATAGGGAGAAATTGGATGAAACACAGATGTAAAACCTGCAGGGCAAGCGCCGTGGGATTTCAAAGTCTGAAAGTCATTCATCCTTCGGCTTTAGAAAGTGGCAGTCCCACCCCTTCCAAGGGATCATGCAGTGGCTCGCCTCTTTCCAAATCAACCTCGGGGAACATTGAGGAGACCACCTCTGGGCTCCACTCTCTCCAGGCATCAGGGCCACCCCTGGGCTCTCTGCCATTTCTGGGGCACACACTCAACCCCTCCACATGGTGGCAGCCAGGCTCTCCCAGTCCCCCAAGGAGCATGCTATGCCTTTTCCAAGGCCCGAGGCTGCACAACTCTTCCACTGCAATGAGAGGGGAGACTCATCCTCACCCTTCAGGGTAAACTCACCCTCTCCATGTATATGGGTGGGTCCACTCTCCTGGCCGAGGTTTCTTGGCTTCAGACCCGAGCTTCCATGGTTCTTACTCTGCAAACTCCAATTTTTCCCTTTTGTGTCCTCCTTTGCCAAGACTGGCAGTGGTTCCATTTACACCAACAGTCCCTTCACGCACTCCAGGTCTTTTCCATCATTCTCTTCACAATTCCTCCAAAATCTTCCCCTTAGCCATCCAAAACACCATTCAAACATATCTGGCTTTTGCAAACCGCAGCAGCACCCCACTCTCTGGTACCAAATCTGTTCTCGTTTGCTAGCTGCCGGAATGCAACACACCAGAGACGGATTGGCTTTTAATAAAAGGGGATTTATTTTGTTGGTTCTTCAGAGGAAAGGCAGCTAACTTTCCACTGAGGTTCTTTCTTACGTGGAAGGCACGGGATGGTCTCTGCTGGTCTTCTCTCCAGGCCCCTGGGTTCCAACAACTTTCCCCGGGGTGATTTCTTTCTCCATCTCCAAGGGCCCGGGCTGAGCTGCAAGTGCTGAGATGAGGAATGCCAAGCTGCTTAGCTGTGCTACGTTGCAATCTCTCATTTAAGCACCAGCCAATTAAGTCAAACGTCACTCATTGCAGCAGACACGCCTCCTAGCTGACTGCAGATGTAATTGGCAACAGATGAGGTTCACGTACTGTTGGTTTATGTCCGCAGCAACAAGATTAGGTATGCTTACCTGGCCAAGTTGACAACTGAATCTAACTAACACAGTCATTAATACAATTAAAAAAAAACACTCACAGGAACAGGGAATATTCTCATTGTGGGATAATTCCTATTGAGTGATGCATCACAAGACTTAATTATCTTGAACCTGAAAATATATACCTTTAAATATCACTTTAATGTTGTCCCTAAAATTTAAATGTTTAAAATATCAGAATGCTTTATTTTCTAAAATATCTTCATAAGAAATGCATAATGAGATTTGGATTTGGAGACGAAAGACCTGTGGATTAGTTCTTCCCTGCCATGTATTAGAATATTACACTTCATTTGATCAGGATAATAGCAAGGTTCCTGTACATTCAACATACACAGTGTGCCAGGTACTGTTTGTGCATAACGTGCTAGGCATTCTGTCAACTACCCCACATGACAGTTTTATTTCCATTGCATAGAAGAGGAGATTGAAGTTCAAGAAGATTCATTCTTTCCCCCAAGGTTATCTGGCTCTTAAAGAAAGCAGCACATTGCTTCTGAGATCCTATCTGGGCCTCCATTCATCATCTTCTTAACTTGAAATGGTGGTACCTGTTCCCAAGAATTGTGAGGAGAATAAATAAGATCCTGGGTGTGATGGTGCTGTGTAACACAGGTAAGTACATAGAAATATTAGCTTTTTAATGATGGGACCATATTAGCTTTTTAATGATGGGACCATATTCTGTAAATTATAAGGTTCAAGATGAATCTGAAAATAAAGGAAGACCAACCTGAAAATAAAGCTTAATCACTTTATTAATCGGACAACTAATTGGAAGGAAGACCAGTGTAATGAAACAGTGCTAATCTTTGGATTCACATCCAGTAGGGTTTGAACCTCAGTACTAAGGTTAACTTAATCAGACTGAATTCAGTGGCAGGTGTAAAGTAGCTATAACAAGGGATCAACAAGATTTTTGAAACAAGATGCACTTTTGAGATCTAAATAAAAATAAACTATATGGATCGAAGCAGAAATGAATTAATAAATAAAAAGGAACAGAATAATTCTCAACTCGGCAACACAGGACTGAAAATTGCAGAATATATTAACACATCTAAAGAAAGATAGTTCCCTTAGTGGGGACTTGGCCAGTCACAACAGCACAGCAACTGAGAGTCAGAGATCAGGGTGGGCACTAGATTTCAAGTTCTGAGAGAAGATGAAATATTAAATTGTGGATCTTGAGCATTACAGTCCTTTCTCAGCTTGATGTATCATGAAGAAATAGCATGTAAAACTTCCATTTGTTTTGTTTTCAGGTTCAGTAGGTATCACAATGTCAAATAGTGATATAAACCTTGGGCTTTGCACTCAGATACTCTGCAGAGAAATTCCAATTCAAACCCCACTATCTGTCTGGCCTGTTATTCAATGTATCTGTGCTTCATTCACCAGCTGGATGAATATTAATATTTAATGAAAGAACTTATTTAATACTTAGATTTCTCAAGGATACATAGAAAGAGTTTCCTAAGTGGGTGTGCCTTTTGCACACCAAAAATGTACCAAGCAATTTATGCTAGTTTAATTGGTCTTCTTGTATGCATTTGCCTTCAAAAAGAGAATGGGATGGCATACAGAAACAACTTATATCTTTAATGAAAGTTAGTAAATTTCAAAACCGTGCAACTATTTTGAATTTACAAATCAAGGTTTAGCAGTTTTAACACTGATTACAGTGAAATTTCCAAAATTAACCCAAAGGTTGTTTCCTTGATTGCGTTCCTTAACCTCTGCAAATGCTGTTAAATTTCAATGTTTTATAATAAACATACATGTAAAAATTTGTGCTGGTTTGAAAGGATGTATGTACCCTGGAGAAGCCATGTTTTAATCCTAATCCAATTTTGAAAAGGCAGCCACTTCTTCTAATCCCTATTCAGTACTATATATTTGAATCTGTAATTCGATCATCTCCCTGGAGATGTGACTCAATCAAGAACAGTTGTTAAAATGGATTAGGTGGAGATGTGTCTCCACCTATTTGGGAGGGTCTTGATTAGTTTACTGGAATCCTATAAAAGAGGAAACATTTTGGAGAAAGCGAGAGATTTCTGAGATAGCAGAGAATGACATAGACACGTGAAGCAGAGAGTCTACCAGCCAGTGACCTTTGGAGATGAAGAAGGAAAACACCTCCCAGGGAGTTTCATGAAACAGGAAGCCAGGAGAGAAAGCTAGCAGATGATGCCATGTTCACCATGTGCCTTTCCACTTAAGAGAGAAACCCTGACCATGTTCACCATGTGCCTTCTCACTTGAGAGAGAAAACCTGAACTTAATCAACCTCCTTGAACCAAGGGATCTTTCCCTGGATGCCTTAAATTGGACATTTCTATAGACTTGTTTTAATTGGGACATTATTCTAGTTTGCTAGCTGTCAGAATGCAATATACCAGAAACAAAATGACTTTTTAAAAGGGGAATTTAATAAATTGCTAGTTTACAGTTCTAAGGCCGAGAAAATGTCTCAATTAAAACAAGTCTATAGAAATATCCAATCAAAGCTATCCAGGGAAAGATACCTTGATTCAAGAAGGCTGATTAAGTTCAAGGTTTCTTTCTCAAGTGGAAGGGCACATGGCAAACACAGTCAGAGTTTCTCTCTCATCTGGAAAAGTACATGGTGAACATGGCATCATCTGCTAGCTTCTTCTCCTGGCTTCCTGTTTCATGAAACTCCTTGGGAGGCATTTTCTTTCATCATCTCCAAAGATCTCTGGCTCATGGATTCTCTGCTTCGTGGTGCTGCAGCATTCTCTGCTCTCTCTGAATCTCCAATCTCCAAAATGTTCCCTCTTTTATAGAGCTTCAGCAACTAATCAAGACCCCCCCCTGAATGGGTGGAGACATGTCTTCACCTAATCCAGTTTAACAACCATTCTTGATTACATCACATCTCCAGGGAGATGATCTAATTATAGTTTCAAACATACAATGCTAAATAAGGATTAGAAGAAATGGCTGCCTTTACAAATGGGATTAGGATTAAAACATGGCTTTTCTAGGGTACACACATCCTTTCAAACCAGCACAGACATTTTCTCAGCCTTAGAACTGTAAACTAGCAATTTATTAAATTTCCTTTTTAAAAAACCATTCCATTTCTGGTATGTTGCATTCTGGCAGCTAACAAACTAGAACAATATTCCTGATGTTCTACATAAGATCATTGCCAATAAATGATACTTAGCTATAACTATAATTGTATGTACAATAATGTGTCTCCACAAGTTATCTCAATCTCCAAATTTTATCTTTCACCATATATATGGGTGGAAGTCCCAATACTCATTGCATGTAAGACTGCCTGTATGAGTTAACAGGGAAAATCTCAGTTTGGGAAGTGCCCAGCATCTCTACTGCCCAGGAACTGCTCCCATGGCTTTTGTTCCTAGAGGACATCTTCTTCTTTCTCTGACCTGTCCTAACCAAGTCAGTGACACATCTGATGTGCTTACAGGAGGACAGATTAAATGCCCCTAATTTAAAAGAACTGTGTGCTACCTTGTCCAAACTATGACCTGAAAGGGTAAAGCTACCTTGATTATCATCATTAAATAGCAATACCCAAACATAATATAATTTATTACTTTAAGGCTGTAGAAGAAGCTACTTTCCCCTGATATTTTTCCTAGGTGAAATTGCTTTGTTGGTCTTTTCTTAATTCCTACAGAAGAAATGACTGACCAAGCATGTGCTTGAAAACGGAGGTGGGTCTTTTTATTTCCATAATTACTATTCCAAAAGACTCAAAATTTTGGCCCACACTAGCATACTGTCTTGGCAATTAAGACACCATATGAAATATGTCTAACATTTCTAGATTCATTTCTTCATTTGTAGAATGAGAGATTAAAAGCAATTAGGACCTCTTTGTTGAAACAAAGTATCCTAGGATTCCTTATGATTAAAAATAAATGGGAAAAAAATCAATGAAAAATAAATGGAATTGGACTGTATCCCCCAAATGCACTGCCAGTAATGTGATTGTAGATTCATAATCTGTTTAATCCATATATGAATGAACCATTATCATCTGAAGATATTAAAATTAGTGAGGAGTGTCAAGACGTATTCACACTTTAATTATATATCTTAACATCATATAAAATATGTCAAGGAAATATTTATATTTTACAGTAATGCTCTACAAATAAAAGAGAGGATTTTCTTTGGCACAAATATAATTCTTCTATCATATATACTTCAATAATACTGTTTGCTTTGATTTATGGTCTTAATATTTAGTTTATGTCAAACATGTACTTGTTTTTCTCCAAAGAACTGTTGCACAGTGGGTTTTGAAATTCCAAATTCCACCAGAGAGAATTTACATGATTTCAGAGTTCTAAAAATGAGTACTCTTTTTCTTCTAAGTTTTCTTAATGGCTAGCAAATTATCTAAAGCAAACTTTTCTCACATTTTAGTTTTCTCGTTGAAAACTATTAATATTACTCCCTCAAATATATTTATATAGAATCTATGCACTGTATTTCCTTGAGTGAATATACTAAATTTATACAACCGTTCTATTATTGGTGGCTATTTAGTTTATTTCCTGTTTGGGGCTATAACAAATAATGCTACTATGAACATCTTTCTACGTATCTTTTGGAGATATAAACCCTCACTTCTTATGGTTATACACCCAGAAGTTGATTTGCAACATCATAGGGTATGCATATGCTTAGCTGTACTGGGTAGCGCAAAATATTATCCATTTTAACATTTCACCAGCAATATAAGAAAATTTCAGCAGCTCTGTATCCATACCGACACTTGGTATGGTCTGTTATTTAAGTTTCAATAATTCTAGTTGGGTCTTGGTATTTTACTGAATTTAATTTTCTTTTCTCTGAAAAGCAATAAGAGTAAGCATCTTTTCATTGTTTATTCAACTTTTTCATATCTTCTTTTTGAAGAGGTCATGCATGACATTTTGGTATTTGTTTTAATTGGCTGCCTGTATTTTAGTAATTTATTTGTAGGAGTCCTTTATATTTTCTGAATATGAATCCTTTTGTCAAAATGCATTACTAATATTTTCTTTCCGTCCCTGGGTGACATTTTTGCCTTAATGATATTTGTTGAACAGAAATTTATTTTAATGCAGTCTGTATCTTCAAATTTATTTTGTCATTTTTTTTCATGTGTTCTGTGTAAAAATCAGATTATCTTCCAATGTCGCGAAGGCATTTTTTATGCTTCCTTTTAGAAACTTGTTTGTTTGGGTCTGTGATTTACCTCAAATTAATTATTGTACAAACTTAATGTTATAAGTTTTGTTTCACTTTCATATGGATATCTTTTCCTCCACTGAAATGCAGTTGAGACTTTGTCTTGAATCAAATGATCAAAGATTTGCAAGTCTATTTCTGGATTCTTTATTCTATTCCTTTGGTGTCTGTCTCTCTTTATATATATATACATATGCATCAATATCACACTTTTGCAGTCACTGCAGCTTTCAAGGCAGCGTTGAAATATAGGAGATTTGCTTTCCCTGCTGTAAGTTATTTGCATTTTCTTATAAATTTAAAAATTAATTAATCAATTTACACATACACACGCACACAAATATGCACATACATCTCCTAGGATTTTCCTAGGAGTTGAGTTAAATCAACAGATCAATTTGAGAAGAAATTTCATTTCCATACTGAGTTTTCACTCTGTGAACATAATATATAACTTCATTTATATAGATCTTCATCAATTTCTCTAAGTAATGTTTTGTAGTTTTGGGTGTAGATGTCTTTCAAATCTTTTACTGATTTTATTCTTAAATAGTTGTGTTGATACTATTGTGAATTTTATTTTAAATATATTCTTTACAGTTGTTTGTTGCTTTTTTTTTTCTTTATTAGTGAAGTTGTGAGTTTAAAAAACAATCCTGAATAAAATGCAGGAATCCCATATATCCCCCTATTACTAACACTTTGCATTGGTGTGGAGCATTTGTTATCATTGATGATAGCACATTTTTATTGACACTAGTCTGTAAATCTGTTCATTCCTTTTTATTTCTCACCTACACAATAATATTATCTATGAATAATAAACAGGTAATTTATTCTTGTCCAATTTTGTAATTTGTCCCAACTTATTGAATTGGCTGAAACCTCCAATACAATGTTGAATTTAAATGGTATATTTTTCTCAAATTCAAAGATAAATATTTAATCTTTTGACATTTGATATAACCTTAGTCTAGTAGGTTTTGTGTAAATGCCACGTATTATATTTAGGAAATTTTCAGCTATTGATTATTTACTGACTTTTGTTCAACCACTAATTTTAGAAATTTTATCAAGTGATTGTCTACACCTATTGGTTTGACTATGTGTTTTCTTCCTTTATTCTATTAAAGTAGCAGTTTACATTAATTAATTTTTGTCTGCTAAATTAACACTGTCTTTCTCAGATATATACCTACATGATCATATCATGTTTGCTTTTCACATAATACTTGGTTCAATATGTTAATTTAGTAGATTTTTCATAGCTAAATTTAAGAGAAATATTGGCTGGTTGTTTTCCTTTCTTATATTTTCCTTGTCAAATTTTAGTGTCAAAGCATAGCTGGCCTCATATATGAGTTCTGTTGCTTTTGTTCTTTATTTCCATACTTTATATAAGGTGTCATGGTCAGGTTCATATGTCAACTTGGCCAAGTGGCGGTACCTGTTTGTCTGGTTGGGCAAGTGCTGGCCCATCTGTTACCATGAGGACATTTCATAGAATTAAATCATGACCATGTCAGCCATATCCACAGCTGATTCCATTTGAAATCAGACAAAAGGGAATGTCTTCTACAATGAGTGATGATTAATCTAATCACTGGAAGTCTTTTAAGGAGGATTCAGAAGAGACAGGCTCTCTTCCTGCTTCTGCTGGTGAAGTTCGTCCAGACCTTCCATCAGAAATATTGGCTTCACAGTCTGCCCTGTGGATTTTGGACTCTGCATTCCTGTGGTCACGTGAGACATTTTTATAAATTTTATATTTGTGAGTGTTCCCTGTTGATTCTGTTTCTCTAGAGAACCCTAACTAGTACATAAGGATAACTCAGATTTTCAAATTCATCACATCAGTTTTGAAGACTGGTGCTTTACAAAGAATTTGTAAATTTCATTTAAAATTATAGTACAGTTGTTCATAGCATCATCCTATCATACTCATCATAGGTTTCGTAGTTACAAAATGAGTTACCATATCTGTTATTGTTTCTCTCTCATTTTTTTTCAGACTTCTTAGGAATTATTAACTCAATCCATCCTCTCAAAGAACCAAACTTTATATTGTTAGATCATTTTCAATTATTTATCTTTTCTATTTTGTCTATTTCTGTTCTTAATTTATTTCCTGTTTCTATGTTCTTGGAGTTTTATTTGCTGTTCATTGTCTACCTTCTTGAGATGGAACAAAAATCATTGCTTTTCTACTGTTTTCTTTTTCCTTTAAAATCATAATTTTCCATTTAAATGCTGCTTCTGCTTAATAGTTTGATATGTCTTTTTTCATTACTATTCAGCTCAAATATTATTAAATATAAATTGTGATTTCTTAATTAACTTAGGGATCACTGAGAAGTATATAGATTAATTTGCATTCATATGGAAATGGCTTAGTTCCTTTTTTTCCGGTTAAGTTTCACAAAGGTCAGAAATATATACTGTATGAATCCAATGCTGTTAAATTAGCTGAGGTTTGCTTCCCCCCACCCCACAAGAAGATGATAATCTTTGTTAAATGGCCCATTTGCAATTGAGAAGAATATGTATGCTACTGTTTGGAATGTACAATTCTATATCAATTAAGTCAAGATGCTAAATCATGTTCCTCAGAGTTATTCAAATCTTCCAAATCCTTACTAATTTTTATCAATTTTACTAATTATTGCATAAGTCAATGCATCTATTTCTCCCTTAGTTCCATCATCTTTTGATTTATATAATTTTTAAATTATGTGCATACAAGTTGAAGTGTTAATTACTATGAAATATCCCTCTTCAAGTGTATTAATGTGATTACTTTAATGTCTACATTTTGATAAAGTTTCCATGTTATATGTTTCCCCCAGTTCTTTTATTTTCAAAACTACCTGACTATTTTTAAAGTGGGGTTTGTTTTTAATGACATACTATGTTTTCTTTTTAAAAATTGAATTTAGAAACTGCCTTTACATTATTTTATTTATATATGCACTCTAATAACTGCTAATGTTGTGCTTTTAGCTACCATCTTGTTACTTTTCATATTATATACATGGTCTATTATATTTATTGCATTATTATTTAAAATTGTATTTAAAAAATTTTAAATGATTTTGCATTCCTCATATCTGTCAGCCTATTTATGTTTTTTATGTACTTACAAGTTCATAATTGTTTTGTATGCAATATTAAGAGCAGAATATTATCAACATTAATTTTTGCTGCAATTTTTCTTGAGATAATAAAACATATGGACTTCTACCGATTGATAGAATTATAGCACATAAAGTAAATAAGAGTATTTTCATTCCAATCTCATTTAAAATGCTCTGTTATAGTTGGCAATGAAATCTTCACCAGGTTTCTATCACTCGTAAGGAATTACATTTCATTCATCTTACTGGTTTGGCTTGACTGAAAATATGGTCAAATCTTGTATGTACTTCTAATCACATTTGTCATAATACAGAAGTTAGAGTCAGGCGGGCTGTAGATGTATAGAGCTTCCAGCACTGCAAAGAACAAGTGAATGGAAATAAAATATGTGTTTGCTTTACAGACTTTTGAACTTTAAGTTATGTGTAAAAATGAATAGTTCTTAAATGTAAGAAGTAACAATGAAGTTCCAGACACATCCTTTATGAACTTCTAAAGAGTAGTCAAAAATTTTATTTCTGCCCCACAGGAAAATGTACTGAAGTTAAAAATATAGAAATTCAAATACAGTACAAAATAATACAAGCACAACTGATTCTTTTTTTTACCTTGGAGCAAAGTAAGTTAACTTCTAAAATAATTTTCCCTGCATGGGTCATTTTTCATGCTTTCTTTCCTAATCCTTACAGCACACCCAAAGGAAAGCAATTAGAATTAAAAATAAATCTTCAGGCTTTAAACGTTTCCCCCAAATTTAAGAGATAATTTAAAAATCAGTATATGGTGAGTATTGAAAAAATATTCAAATTTCAGTATCAACAAACACTGTTAATAACATTGGCTTATCACATATGCCAATATATAAACATATGTGTATATAAAAATATATGCACTCATATATGTATATATATATATATATGCATGAATAACATTCACTAAGAAATTAATATATACTAGGAAATGCACTAAAATTTTTATGACTTATTTATTCTGCAAAATAATCATGAAATAGGAGCTACTTTCATCTCTGTTTGACACATGAGGAAACAAAAAGAATTTGAATACTTTGCATGAGACTTGCAGGGAGTAAATAAAGAACAAATAAACAATCTCAGAAAACTATATGTCTAGTTGTTCCCTCTAAATATCGTTTATGTGTCTCTCTGCCTCTCTCTTATATTTAAATGAGGTCAGACGACTTATATGATTTCATAACCACTTTGTCTTATTTGTTCTTTATAAATCTCAGTATGTCTGTTTGAAATGTGTTTAAATCAGTTTTATTATTCCTTACAATTGCCTAATGTTTTGGTTTGTAAGCAGCTGGAATGCAATATACCAGAAATGGAATGGCTTTTAAAAAGGGAATTTATTAATTTCAAGTTTACACTTCTAAGACCATGAAAACGTCCAACTTAAAGCAAGCCTATAAAAATATCCAACTGAGGCATCCAGGGAAAGATTCCTCGGCTCAAGAAGGCAGATGATGTTCAGGGTTTCTCTCTCAGCTGAAAAGGCTGGTGGTGACATATTCTAGCTTTCTCTCCAGGCTTCTTCAGTGGCTTCCTATGGGGCATTTTCTTAATGCATGTCCAAAAGTCTCTGGCTTGTGTGGTCTCTGTTAGTTTTGAGCTTTTCCCAAAATGGTTCCCTCTTAAAGGGCTCTGATAAACAACCACATCTCAAATGGGTAGAGACACATCTCCATGGAACCATCTAATAAAAATTACCACCCACAATTGGGTGGGTCACATCTCCATGGAAAGAGTGAACAAGATCCCACACAGCAATATTAAATGAGGATTAAAGGACATGGCTTTTCTGTGATACATAACAGCTTCAAACCAGCACACCTAGCATATTTTTTTTTAACTTTTCATTTTTTAAACTTTATTTTGTTGTTTTGTTTATGCTGTTTTGCACGTTTTTAAGAATAAGTACTTGACTTGACCTACTTTTAGAGATTAATCCTTTGACATTTGTTGTCACAGGTAATAAGATTTTTCTTACTTCACTGATTTTGTTTTATGGAGTTTTTACATTGTTATTTCATTTTCCCTATATATTCATTTTTGCAAGATTTATGTGGGTCTTGTAGTGAGCTAGGGTAATGCATATGTTTTTTTTAAAAAAAATCGAATTTATTTTTTCCATTGCACATGCTAATAAATAAACTTGTTTCCAGAATATTTGTATATATTTATAATGCTGCTGTAACTAAGAATTGACACTCTAGGATGCAAGGGAACTTCAGGGTAGAATTCTTGCCTGCCATACAAGAGACCCTGATTCGATTCCCAGCCCATGCACTTCCCCCTACGAAAAAAAAATCAACAAAGGGCGCTGCAAAATGGGATAGTCACATGGAAAAAGAATGAAATGTGACCCCTACCATAAAAAAAAATTAAAGCCCTGTATCTCTTGCTCTGTCTCTGTCTCTGCTCACACTTTCTCCCTCCGACAGCAGCTATGCCTCCTGAGATGGGTCTGCTCAGCTCACTCTTCCAGATGCTCTCCACTGACCCATTCAGTGGACATAGTGGAATATCTGGGAAAGAGTATGTACATTTTCACAACTCTGTCTAATATACGTACTTTTTCAAGTTCTAACCAATAGACAATAAAGAAGCTCAACATAATATTACCCAGGGAATATTCAAAAGACATTAAATGACCTGGATTTATAGAGAACATGGTGTTCTAGTTTGCTAGCTGCTGGAATGCAACACACCAGAGATGGATTGGCTTTTAATAAAAGAGGCTTTATTTCATTAGTTCTTCAGAGGAAAGGCAGCTAACTTTCACCTGAGGCTCTTTCTTACGTGGGAGGCTCAGAGTGATCTCTGCAGGCCTTCTCTTCAGGCCTCTGGGTTCCAACAACTTTCCCCAGGGTGATTTCTTTCTGCATGTCCAAAGGTCTGGGCTGAGCTGTTTGTGCTGAGATGAGGTATGCTGAGCTGCCTGGGCTGTGCTACATTGAGTCTCTCTTTTAAGCACCAGCCAATTTAATTAAACATCATTCATGCAGTAGGCACGCCTCCTAGCCGATTGCACATGTAATCAACAACAAATGAAGTTCACATGCCACTGGCTCATGGCAATAGAACTAAGCACCTTCACCTAGCCAAGTTGACCCCTGAATCTAACTACCACACGTGGTTTAACCAGGAGAATTTGTTTTTGCTGTGTTGTAAGGCTGAGAAACAGAATTCTGTAGAATTTGTGAGATTATGGGAAAAACTGTGTTTAAGAAGAAATGAGCTATAATTATGGAATAAGAATTTCATAGGCACAACAGTTTTGCGAGTTTGCTTTGTTTGCAGGGCAGAGAGGAGTTTCTCAGAGGAGCTGGTGCCTAACTTGGCTTTTGAAGGAGGAATCCCCTTTCTCTAGAGACCTGGGTCTGATGTTCAACCACTTTGAAATATGCCAGGTGCCAGTTTAATTTAGATGAATTTCTATCTAGGCCTAAGTCAATTCAGCTACTTTTCCTAATGGTCAACAAATGGATTTCCAAGTTTTAAATCACATGAGTGAATTTCCATCCAAATTGGTGCTTAACCTTCTAAATGGTAAGGTCATCACCAGTCAATTCCATAACCTGATACTTATGATGATTAAAGAAGTCCATTTTTTTTGCATCATAAAATCACACCAGCTTGACATTTCCTTCATTTCATTTCCCAAATTCTTTTTATGTGAAGAGTTTTATGTTTCCTCATAAGGTTGGTTTACGTTTCACTAAGCTATGCCCATAGTAACTTTTCTGCCATTCTCTTACACTTCCCAGCAGGTGTTGAAACCATCTGGATCGGAGTGGGTACACTGTGTTACCTTCCTAGAGAGTGCTTCTTGTTAATAAACAGTAATCTGCAAGACATTTTAAAAGCCTGTATTTGGCATCACAAATACATATATAAGTGAATTTCTGTTCTTTACACTAACATTTTGCAAGTACCTTACTTGTTGAAATATGCCATTGGGAAAAACAATCTGTTTTGCTAATGCTTTAAGCTCTTTAGAGGATCACTCCTGTGCTTTATATGCATGGTTTACTTTATATTTTATCATAGGGGAAGTAAAGAGAAAATCTGTTCCTATGTGTTGTTATAAATGCATTCGTAGAAGAACTGACAGCTGACCTACTTTTTTGCTAACTTAAAAAAAAAGCTACTGTAGAGCCAGTTAAGATGGATGCTGTCTCACATGTCAAGGAATAACGCAGTTAAAATAGCAATGATTTCTTTAAATAAATGAGTTTTCTTTTCCTTGCATATTTTCCCTTCTCCCTTGCATTTTATTATTATAATTTAGCTTTATTTCTTTCTAACTTTGCGATATTCTTTCTCAATGAAAATGTAGAGATTCACACATGGGATGGATAATTACAGTTGATTTCACAGGAAAAAGTGCCGTTAGTTATTCAACTACATTGGGGGAAAAATCACAGTAAACATTTATAAAAATCAGAGCCCATTTCCATCAAATGAGAGACTGTTTTGATTAGTACAGGAAAAAAGTTATTTTTGGTGTATAATCATCTTCACTAATTATATTAACAGAAGGAAGAAAATAAAAGGTAAACTTGAAATTTTCATTTCTCGGTTATTCCAGACATTCCAAGGGCAAAATCAAAAAATGTAACCTAAATGAAACATAGGGTGATAGGCCCTCAGAATGGGAAGGGGCAGGAGATGTAAACTACCTCCCCTTTCTCTAAATGCAGAGCTCTAATTTTCCTGTGCATCTGGAAAGCACATTTTCCAGAACTGCAAAGATACATGAACTTTGATTAACTTCCCATGCAGGATTGCCAGTTTGGACTTTTGTTACTTTTAAGAGCTTTCTTTTGTTTCTACCTCATTTGATTATTATAAAAACCTGGACATCTACATATTATGACACACTCTTTTGCAAAAATGTTGAAATGAAGACCTAGCTTAACTATTTTTTTTCTAAATCTACACCATTTGCCAGGAGTAAAATAATAATACAAAGTTTTGCATTTATCCATAGTTCTTTTGCTTCTTTCAAGTGTATCAACAAACATAAATAAATGAATTCCTGGGTACACACACATTCCAGACACTATTACTGTGACACTGACTGTATAAAGCAGGCTCAAAGAACATTTCGTTTGTTGATAGTATTGACAGTGATGAATGTGAGAAGGGTTCAGCTGGTCAGTTCTTGCTTGTGTTCTCTCATGTGATTGCGCTCATGTTGGTTGTGGCTGCATCATCTGAAAGCTCAATTAGTCTGGCCTGGTGCTTCATTTATCTAACTGACATATGATGCTGGCTGTCTTCTCGGAGCTTAGCCAGAGCTGTCCAAGGAATGGCCACACATGGACTCTTTAGCATCATTTCTGCTGGTCTTTTAAAGCTTTTCTATATATATTCCACAAGTCAAAGGGCTGGGGCATAGGCTGCACAACTTAATGAGAAGAATGTCAAAATAATTTTCTCTAAATATGACAATATATTATACTGTTCTGAGTTGATTAACCGCAATGATTTCTCCAGCCACCAATAATTTAATAAAGGCCTGTTATATTCAAAGGAAAGTTGAAGCATGTGGTAATTCTTTACAGTATTTTAAACATATATGCACATTTCGCCTACGCTACAAGATTGTGTCCAGCCTTAGGTAATTTAGAATTGTATGATGTCTGTATGTTAACCTGATGACAAATCTCTCCACTCTACTCTTCATTATTGACCATGTACCAAAGAACATGTCAAATTGTAACATGCCATTGGCATATCCTGTCTTCACATGACTGGGTTCTTTCCTTTGGAGCAGTTCATATTGTGTCACAAATCAACAATAATGCCCTTTCCTTTTCCTATTACATGGAATATAACCACATTTCAGAATCTTTATTATTTTGATAGAATTAGTAAGGTGTGTCATTTGACCTTAACCTTCACAAATTGCTTTGGACATGATATAGAAACAATAGTTTGGTATATAAAGATATATAAATGTGTGCTGTATGTGAATCCTATCTTTTGTCCTCATTTTGGGAAAATAAATAATTTCCATGAGCTGAAACTAATAATAAGTACTATGTTGAATTCTTCCTTCTAAAATTAGATATTCTGATTCAAAATAAAACTAGGGAGATAATGTCAAGAAGAACAAATCAGCACATGCTACATTCCTTCTTTTATTTCTTTATTTATGACTACTTAATTACATCAACTTTGAACTTTTTTCTGAATCAAATACTGCCAAAGAACCAAATATCAAATGTCAGCTTATATCTCTCTACCACAGTCCATCAAGCAGAAGTAAAAGCTTTCAACTCTATTTTTAATTCTTCTAATTGTTTTTATACAATTCTACAATTGGTTTATTCAAACCATCCATTTCTACCAGGGTAATATATATATATATATGTATGTATGTATATAACTTCTTGAGGGTTTCCTTTAAACTGTACACATGATTATCTGATTTCTTTCTATCATTTGTCCATAGTAGGTCTTTCAGTCTGTATTTTTAAAAAGATTATCAGTGTTCCCACCATATCTTCCACCTCCCAATTTACCTTTTTATTACCAGGTTGTTAACCTCTACTTTCTTCCCTGAACTGATAACCAAACCTCTGATGCATTTACATTTTGATGGCCATGTTGTAATTGCTTAATTATGGACCAAGTGCAGAAGTAGAATTATTTTTTATCTCTGTGAATCCAGATCCTAAATCCTGGGCCTTCCAAAGTAAGTAACTCTGTGATAGAGGAAAAAATGCAGCTTTCTTTATCACTCAACGATAAATATTTCACCCTGTATCACACTGTACCATTATTGTCTTTTATCAACTTCTTGTTTTATTTTCCTACTGCTGCTGTAAAAAGTTACATAAACTAGTGGATAAAGCCAATGCAAATTTGTTATTTTACATTTCTGCAGGTAGGAACTCTGAAATGGGTCTTAGTGTGAAAATAAAGTGCTGCCTGTGTTGCATTTTTTGTCTGGAGGCTTTAGGGGAGAATCTGCTTGCTTTTTCCAGGTTCTAAAGGATACACATTTTCCCTTCACAAGGGCTTACTGTACTGGTTAGGGTGACTGCTCATGATTATCGATGGGAAATAGGACCCTTACTGCACAATGGAAGTTAAGTATTTGGAAAGGATGTAGGATATCTGTTAAGACATCTGATAATACTAGGATCCCTGGGATTAAAACTCTTTGGAAATTTGCAGCACAATCCAAACAGGTATACTAATGGCACAGAAACTTCAGGAATGAAAGTTTGGGTCATCGCACCAGGCAAAGAATCACAACCAACTGTAAGTAAAGAGAATATGGAAATGTATGACGGAAGAAGGTAGTTATAAATGCAAGGTACAACCACGTGACCATTTACAGAAATGAGGACTGTGAAGGTTATGAGTGTTTATTGTTAATCATGCTATGACTATTTCAGTAAATATACATAAAGCAAATACCTCTTTTTGTTCCTTATCTTACCTCCTTAAAATAAAGATAAGTGGTATTAACTTTATGTCACAGTATTTAAGTTACAGGATATCAAGTTAAAGAGTGAATATCATGATTCAGAAAACAGGGGTTAAGAAGACATTGTCTAGGGCAGGCCACGGTGGCTCAGCAGGCAAGAATGCTTGCCTGCCGTGCTAGAGGACCCCAGTTCGATTCCCCGTGCCTGCCCATGCATTAAAAAAAATAAAAAAGAAGACATTGTCTACATTTTAGAACTTCACCCACCCTTTGAGACCAAAGGAAGAAAGGTTTATTTTGTCCAGAGCCTAAATTTTCTGTAGCACATAATCTAACTCAACCTGTCTGGATAAATAATGTAAACAATCTATATACAGGGAGCCCAGGATAAGAATGAGGCCTGTAATCATCTAGAGCTTAACATAATGCCTGGATCCATCTCAGAGTGTATTAAGCAGATAATCAAAAAGTATTTGCAAATTCCTTTGAGGTATGGGAGAAAAAAATATGGAACTATTAAACTTTACAAACCTGGGAAACCCCTGATGCTCTTTCAAATAATGGGGACACCCAGGTCAATTGGCCAGGCCTTAGATCTTGAGGTTTGCTCTTATGAAGCTTATGTATATAGCAGAAAAGCTTAGTTTATCTATAGCTATGTCTTAGAGTTATTTCTGGAGGACTTACTTCATTGCTTAGATGTGGCCTCTCTTTCTCTAAGCCCAACTCTGCAAGCAAAATCATTGCCTTCCCCACTACATGGGACATGACATCCAGGGATGAAAATCTCCCTGATGGCATGAGAGATGACTCCCAGGGATGAGCCTGGCCCTGATACCATGGAATAAAATGGGATCAGCAATTACATCCTGATCAAAAGGGAAAAAAGAAGTGTAGCTAATAAGGTACCAGTGGCTGACAGAGTTCAAAATAGAGTCAAAAGGCTACTCTGGAGGTCATTCTTACACAAGCTTCAATTAGATGTGGCTACCTATTATAACTTGCCAAACCCTAACCAAAACCATTCTAACCAATCCTAAAGAACACCTGGAGCGTTATATAAGATTCTACAAACTTCCATGCACTAGGGTAGCTTTCCAGAAACCTACAACCTCCAGATGGGTCCCTAGACCAGATAATCCTGAAATGCAGAGGGACCAGCCTCTCCAGGACATCAGCTAGTTGCATACCCTTATCCCATATCAATGATAGCCTCTTCCAACATGAAAAAGAATGGGCATAGCCCAAATACTCCTAAAGAGTGGGAGAAAGATCAAAGGTGATGGTGGAGTTATACAGAGAAGGTAGGGTTAAACGAATGAGTATGATTGATGAATCACTATATTGATATTTCCTTAAATTTCTAGTGCTTTGGAGCAACTAGAAGCAAAAAACTGAAAATGTGGACTTGTGACCCATACCAAACTCTGAAATCTGTTCTATAACTAATTGTTGTGATGTGCTTTGAAATGTATTACTTTTTTGTACATATGTTATTTTTCACAAAAAAGAAAAAAGTCGATTCTAATGATAAGTGAACAGCAATGTGATTATATTGTGAACCATTGATTGTATACTTTGGATGATTATATGGTATGTGAATATATAATATATATCAACAAAAAATAAATAACAAAAAAAGAGTGAGTATTACCCAAAGACTTGCATCCTCTTCTGGGGAAAGGGCTAGTGCATTTCTGATTTACACAGGTTAGTTGAATGATGTTAGGCAAAAGTATGACTGATATTATTTTAAATTAGTGATTGTTCTAGTTCGCTAGCTGCCAGAACGCAAGACACCAGAGACGGATTGGCTTTTAATAAAAGGGGATTTATTTTGTTGGTTCTTCAGAGGAAAGGCAGCTAACTTTCCACTGAGGTTCTTTCTTATGTGGAAGGCACAAGATGGTCTCTGCTGGTCTTCTCGCCAGGCCCCTGGGTTCCAACAACTTTCCCCGGGGTGACTTCTATCTGCATCTCCAAAGGCCTGGGCTGAGCTGCAAGTGCTGAGATGAGGAATGCGGAGCTGCTTAGGCTGTGCTACGTTGCGTTCTCTCATTTAAGCACCAGCCAATTAAGTCAAACGTCACTCATTGCAGCAGACACGCCTCCTAGCTGACTGCAGATGTAATTGGCAACAGATGAGGGTCACGTACCATTGGCTTATGTCCGCAGCAACAAGACTAGGCATGCTCACCTGGCCAAGTTGACAACTGAATCTAACTAACACAGTGATTAAGTATGATTTAATGAGATGTGTATGGTTACCAAATTAACAAGGGGTAAAATATGGTGATTAAGTTCATGTGTCAAGTTGGCCAGGTTATGGTGTCTTGGTTATTTGGTCGAGCAAGCACTGGGCTGATTGTTACTGTGAGGGTATTAATTGGATATAAATCATTTGTCAGTTGATTATTTCCGTGAGGGATGAAATCTACAATCGGCATTGCCTTCCACAATGAAAGAAGGCTCATCCAATTAGCTGAAGGCTTTAAAGAGAGTATAGATGATTTCAGCAGTGAGAAAGAATTTCTGTCTCTAGTTCAGCCTGCCAGCTTCTCCTAAGAAGCTTCTCTTGGTCCAACTTGCAGCCTTCTCTTCTTTACAGACTTCGGACTTGCCAATCTTTACATTTGCATTAGCCAATTATTGTAATAAATCTCATTATACACAAATATCTATACATATATATATATATATATATATAAGATTTATACCACACACATGCACACACACACACAGACATATATACTCACACCCTTCAATTCTGTTTCCCTAGAGAACCTTGACTGATAGAGGCCCTCCACTTATCTGCAAAGCCAGCAATGGCCTGTCAGATCTCTTTCATATCACTTCACTCTGACACTGCTTCCATTTTCATACCTCTAACTTTGTCCAATTCTGCTTCCCTCTTCCACATTCAATCACACTTGATTTTACACTGGATCCACCCAGATAATCTTCCTATTTGAATCTCAGTTGATTAATAACTTTAATTTCTTTTTGCCACCTAACATGAAGTATTCCCAGTTTCTGGGATTTTGACAGGGACATCATTGGAAGGCCATTTTTCTGTTTATGACTTTTTCTTTCTCTCTCTCTCCCTCTTTCTTTCTCTTTCTTTCTTTCTTCCCCTAGAATATATAACAGAGTCATGTCTTCCATACTGTAATTCACTTAGTCTATCAAGTGCATTTTTTCTTCCTAGAATCATCATTTACATGACTCTTTGATCTCAAATGCAGCCTTTCTAAAACTTAGAAATATCCTACAGTGAGAAGTTTGCCTCAGGGAATAGAGATGCTAAACAGATTCAAACCCTCACTGAGTTGGATGGAATAATAACTAAACTGTCAAAGCTGAGATTCTGTGATTCTAAGTATTACATGCTGAATTATATCTCCATAAAAGAAGTATCCATTGCTCAGCAAATGGTCTGCCCTTTGGAGAATGGAAGATGTGGCATATAATTTTGGATTGTCAAGTGCCAAAATGTGTTCATGCACTCTCACTTCAGGGATCTCTTCTCCTCTGAGGTTAACCAGAGTTTATAGATTGCTCTCAAATGAGTACACCCATGATTCTTCAAACAAAACTGAATTTGACCCACTTGATCACAGCGGAGTGGGCAAAACTTTGAAAAATAAAATTGAAGGATGGGATTTCATTTTCCTCTGCCAGAAAATTCTCTTGGTTAACTTGTCTCCTCTCCAGAACTATAAGTTCTAGTATAACATATAATACTTTAGGTTCTTAAAGAAAACAGAAATTTATTTGCAAATTGTTCACTTACATTTTTATCATTTCCACAGAGGTGAAAAATTTAAGACAAAGACGTGAAGCAGAATAGGAAGGGATGACAAGGTATATCTCGCCCTCCAAAACCATAAACATAATATGATCCCCCAGCCACAGAGAAATCACACCATTGCTCATTTAGCTTACCTAAGTCCATCTCTTGCTGGGGAAACAAAGTGTTAGTTCAATTTTGAGCAGGGTTTCGAGCTGAAGCTTTCCTGTTTGGACTTCGAACTCCATTGAAGTTTATGTAAAAGACCATGGGAGAAAAATTAAATGAATCCCCAAATGGTGAAAAGGAATATGAATCGAAATGAGAGTCAGTGTGTTTGTCTATAAATCCTGCTTCCTGGGCTTCCACAGCTGAAGTTAAATCTTTAATTATCTCTTCACTTTGCTTGAAGCAAGAAGTGTTACTTTGTCATTCATTATTCCAAAATGTTCTCAGAAGAGATTGTGCTACACTTTCTTTGTGTCCTAAAATGCTAGCATGCTGCTACAGAATATCCCTCCTATAGTAAAATCACTTCTTTGGAAAGTGTGCTAATTAATTCATATGCACACACACACAAGTGCACACACACAACACAGGCTTCTCAAGTACTGAGCTAGCATTGGGGTGTAAGAGAAAGATAAAATTATGATTTAGATTCTGTCATTCTTTTCCAATTTCGGTTTTGGGGGCCTATGTGCTATGTTCAGTATAGCTCAATGTATTTTTCCTATCCCAAATGTAGGTTTACATTTATTTTCTCCCAACAGCCCACTGCACAGTGAGCCACAGTGAAGATGGAATTATCTTGTCAAAAGTATAACATTAAATTACTCTAGGGAAGTATGCAGGTGCAAAACATGTTTTTCAATGCAAATTCTGGAATTCTAATCCAAACACAACTTTGTTTCAAATCTCCCAAACAGACTAAAAATAAATCTGATGCACTCATTACACACGTACACACACACACACACGTGTGTGCATTTAAATTTGATTCCGCTAAAAACAGTGCTTATAGATAAGGATAGAAAATGTCCAGCTTTTTTTCTGTAATATCCTCAATGTTAGTGATATACACGCTCATCATTCCAAAATAAAATTTAATGCCAGTAAAATACATGTTTAGCAATAAAACATTGACAAATATCCCTTCTGAATAATTATTCAAAGGGCAGAAGGTTATTTGTTTTGAGCATCTTTGAATTTTGTAGAGCTTCTTACGAGATGAGAACAATATTTACAGTGCTTAAGTCATTAGTTCATTCAATTTTTATATATGTATGAATACACATGCAATTCCTTGTCATGTTATAAATATCATGTCATAAAAGCTTTAGAACATCTAACTGAAGACACCTTCTCTATGGCATAGAACTATCCAATATTAACTTTGTGAAACTATCTCCCAGCAACCCAATATATAGAAAAAAATCTACTATTATGTCTCTCTAAGAATCATTCCTCATTTTGGAACAATATAGTTATTTTGTGAAGTTAGCAAATTATTAATTCCCATGTGACTTGCAATGTCACCTGGTAGGGGCAGATAATTTATCTTGAAGCTGAATGAAGAGAATTGAGGGTACTTTTGTTTGTTTGTTTTTTCTTTTGCCACCGCCAGTAATTCCTTCATCCTCTCCCTTGAGGCACAGAGATGGTAAACTGGGGGAGTAGGGCAGTTGAACCTTCTCCACCCAAAAATGGGGAATGAAAGAAGGAAAGGAGTATACTGGGAAATAGACATCAAAAAACTAAGTGCCTGTATTAATGTATATGTGTGTATGAACATCTGACTTGTCCATACAAGAGGGTGAAAGAAATATTACACTGAAGGCTTTTCTAAACTCCAAGAACATGAAGGTTTGATCAGAAAGGGATGAAAAAATGTATATTCATGATATAAAAATCATTTTCAACTGAAGTAAAAGTCGGTACACTTTACTATAGGAATGGAAATAAAGAGTCTTTTTGTCATTAAAAGACATCTTAGTTCTCGGAGCCTGCCCATACAAAACAAAACAAAAACAAAAACAAAAAAGACAATTTAGGAATACAAAAAACAAAGAATTCAGAGGAATGAAGAAAACAGGATATTGGTTAATGATGACCTTGAAGGGGTGGGAACTATGGAAATATGTTGCTAGTTAATCCTATGTGGTTTTATGACATATAACCACATAGCTTTTGGTTTAGATTTTAATTCACAGGACCTATCTTTTTAAAATAATAACAACAACAATAGTAATGCAACAACAACCACCAATAAATTAAAGCAAAGCATCCATGATCCATCGTCAGGGAATTACGATTATTCTCATTTTCTGTCCTTGAGGTCAATAAAGACAAAAATCAAAGGCAATAAACTGAGTTTAATCAAGATTGTGTCAATGGTAACAAAAGAATTAGTGAATTAGACAATAGATATGAGAAAATCCCTCAGAATATAGCACAGAGAGATTAAAAATATAAAAGAAATTGAAAGAGAAGTTAAAACAAATGGAGAAAAGAATAAAAGCTCAAGCATATATTAAATGGGAGGTCAAAGGGGGAATACAGAACTCAATTGAAGGTGATACAGATATAAAAAGGGTCAAGTTTTCCAAACTAGATACAAGGTCTGATCTTCTTATTAATAAAATCTATCAAATCCCAAAAGGCAAAAGCTGCAAAACCTAAAAAAATCAAAGTGAAGAATTTTACAAGCAAATATAAAGAAAATGCCGATGATCTTCAAAGGATAAAAAAATGGATTGAGCAGATTTCACGACAGCAAGACATCAAACAGATGCTACTAGAATATTATCAAAGCACTGAGAAAAAAATACTATTTGCTAAGGATTCTCTGTACTTTATACATTAATTTCTTTTTCTTATATTGAACCAAAAAGAAAATGGAGTCTTATAAAATGTAATGATAAGCAAATGAATTAGAACATTTACAAAATTTGCATGATCTGACTGCGAAGTCTCAAAAATTTCAAAGCAGAGATATCATATGAATATTATCTATATACAATGCAATAGTAGTAAGAAACAATAAAAAAAAATCTACAAAATCAGCTGATGCTTTCAATGTGTGGTCTAACAATGACTTCTATGAATTCTAGACCTTGTAATACACACACACACACACACACACACACACATATATATATATATATATATATTTTTTTTTTGGCATGGGCAGGCACTGGGAATCGAACCTGGCTCTCCAACATGGCAGGCAAGAACTCTGCCAGCTGAGCCACCATGGCCTACCCCCTTGATATATTTAATATGTGAGGAAATCACCTGTTAATCTTCCTGAAGTTAGCTTGTATATGAAAAGTCCCTTCTTGCTTGCTGCTTTTGAGATACTCTCTTTGTCTTTGTTTTTCAACAATTTGACTATTATGCTTCTCATTGTGGATCTCTTTGAAATTATCATGCTTGGAATTAGTTGAAATTCTTGGATGTTTAGATTTCTATCTATCTATCTATGTATGTCTCTATATCAACTATCTAGTACATCATTTATCTCAGAGACTAAATTTTAACATTCTTCCACCCCTCCACATTCTTACCAGTGCCTCATGTACCTAATTTATTTCCATCAAAATGTCCTCAAATTGTCAAATTAAGTATTCTTCCATTTTCTGTTTCATATTTTCCTGACCTCAATAATAATGACTAATGCCTTTTGCAACCCCTTTTTAAAATCTCCTCCACCTATTACTTCCATGATCCACTGAGTATTATCCTGTGTCTCCTTTTATCTTTCAGACTTGACCTTCATCTTCATCACAGACTCACACTTCTCTTCTTCCTTAAATCTAACATCTGCCTTAGCATTACCTTACCAATTTTATATCTTCTCTCTTCATTTACCTACAACAAAGTTTGGTTTTCCATTTAAAACTTACAAGCTTGTGTCTAAATCTTCACCTCTATTTTTATATTTTTTTATCAGACTCTAATAGCATTTGTAACCATATCTTCTGCAATTTCTTTAAGTCATCATATCTGCAAATGAAGTCATACCATGCTTTGCATAATCAACTCCTTCTCTTGATGTCCCTAAATTCTTCTAACAATGGAGTTTTCCTTGACACATTCTCTAAATTCTCCTATGTTTAATTATATGTTAAATGATAATGACTTGCATCTCAATCCATTCTTCCTCTCCATTTCCAATGCCACCTCTCAAATTCAAGGGCTCCCTGCTCCTCACCTGAACTTCTGTGCAGATGATACATTTCTATATTGATGGGTACTTTTATCATGCAAAAGTAGCAATTATGCTAGTAGTAACAGAACTTTTTGCATATTAAACAATTATTTTGTTCCTTGAATCATGATTATGGGAAGAAAGTAAAGTCTTTGAAAAAAAAACAGGCAAAAGTCATAGATAGAGGGACCTACTGCTGAAGTTTCCTGACAATACATCAATGTATTCATTTCTTTAAAAGTATCACAATTATGCTTACATATTCTAATATTCTGAAATACAAGAATTACAAATATGATAAGATGGAGACAAATAAATGTATAATTGAGGCCAAAAATTAGAAGAAGCTTTACAAGGAAAGCTACTAAGCAGTATATAGTAAAACAGTTTATGAAATTTGGTTTTTGTTTTACTTTTATTAGTTTAGTTTGTCTTTTTGATTCTGTGATATATAAGACTAGAAAAATATATCTTATAAGATAAGATATTAATTCTAAGACTATTAAGTCCTTTGCAGTCAAATGGTTGGTTAGCTATTAGACTTTATATAAGCTATTCTTTTTTTATTTTTTTTTTTTTTAAGAGAGGGAGGAAGGGAAGGAAAGACAGAGAGAAGGAAGGAAGGATGGAAGGAAGGGAAACATCTTTAAACATTTTCTTGTTTTATTATATTTTGTTTGTTTGTTTGTTTCTTACATGGGCTGGGGCCGGGAATCGAACCGGGGTCCTCCGGCATAGCAGGCAAGCACTCTTGCCCGCTGAGCCACCGCGGCCCGCCCTATATAAGCTATTCTTGAATGCAACTCATTAAACAGTAGAGTAGATACAAATATTAAATAAAAAGAGAAACACCTTTCTATTTGAAAGAGTGTTTTGAACACATTCATCTCTTACCCCCTTTCAGATCATCATTACATTACCAACAAATGCAAAAAAATAGAAGAGGGAAATAGGCTTCCAACTGTACTAGAATGAGGTGCCTGGTTATTTAATATCTAATACATGGCATCTTTTAGCCTATGCTGATTAGTAGCAATTGAAGGTAACTGCTTTGGGAGATCCCAACAACTCAATTGACACTGCCTCACAGAGAAATCTGGCAGGGTAAGGACTGCTTATCACTAATGAGGGTAAGTATTAGATACCATGATGGGCAGAGTAACCCAACATAACTAGTAGTGTGATCTAATCTTTTATGACACTATGAGAATGTGACTTGCCATGATACCCACTGATGAAGTTTGCTACATGCACCGAAAGCCAAAAATTATTTGTGCTCATTGACATGGCAATACCCCTTATCAAAATTTATCTGGAGGAAGAATTCATGTCAAAATGTGTGCTGAGGGCATGCATCACCATTTATAACAGCACAATTTAGAAATCACTTATATATCTAACATCAGAGGCTTGGCTATACTATACTATACTTCCACACATTAGAACATTAAACATCACTTAAATTATGTCCTCCAATAATATTTAAAGATATGGAATAATGTCTCACATAATAATATCAATTGACAATATAAGCATCAAATCTATTGTTACAGGTTCAAAATTATATGTATAGGAATGTGTGCATAGAGACAGAGAGAGAAGGAAATATTCCAAAATGTTAATGGTGGCTATTCCTAGTAAAAAAAAAATTGTGATTATGTTCTTTATTTTAATTCTTTAAAATGATTCATTTGGTGTCTCTCCTAAACCTACTTTATGATAATTGATATACTTTCCCTAATTTTTGGCGTTATTTTAGTTTGCATTATTAATTTCATTTTCCATAAATTTAATAGATTATTTTCTTTTAGACAATTAGGTTTCATTTATTTATCTTAATTGAAATTATACATATATTTTTAATTTTGTGGAATTAAAAGTCATCATAGACATTTACAGAATAAATAAGAATGAACAAAACAGTGATATGAAAAATGATTCTAGAAGAACTTATAATAAAGATTAATAAAGGAGAAAAGAGAATCAATATTTAGAATGTCAGAACTTTGAATAATAGATAAAGAAAAAGTAATCAAATATATATTTGTAGAGAACATTGCAAAATTGAGTAAAGGGAACGAGCCTTGAAAACTAAAAAGTATTTCAGGCAAAATTAATCAAGAAGATGCATATTGACTGTCTTTTTTTTTAAGATCAAGGATAAAGAAGGGCTCCTGGAATATTCTTTTTTTTTTTTTCAAATGCATTCTTATTAGATCTGCTATACATCTCTCCCCTACCCACTGCCAGAAAATAAAGGCTCAAGCTTTTTCAGAATAATCAGGGGAAACATATGCTCATAACTTTCCAAGCAATTTAAGGATTTCATTTATATACAAAAATGAAGTAAAAATACTTACAAGAATCTTGTTCTTACCTGGGTGAAAGATACTGGCCAGCCTGATATGGAATTTCTGCTTCGGAGAGTGTGTGATGCCTGCATTTATCAGTTCATAGATATCTGTCTGAATGAGAATTGCTCTCCATCCCATTTGGCTATTCATCCACTCACCCTATGAGTAGTACCTACAATGTGTCAGGCACTAGTTTAAGTATTGGGCCTATAAGTATATATAAAATGGACAAGGCCCACATCCTAAAAAACCTTATATTCTGGTAAGGAGAAAAATCATTAACAAGTAAAAATAAATAAATGACATAATGGTTTTAGAAATGTTTACAGCTTGTCAAAAAATTTCTTTCTTGACCTAGACCAGATGTTTCCAAAGCATTTCTGGAATTTTTGAATAGGATGAGGATTAAGAATTGAGACTTTAGAATTAGATCCTGGTGTTTTTGAGTCAGTCTCTTAACAATTATTGGCAAATACTAGCTGTGTGATTCTGGGCAGGTTATTTAACTTCTTTGTGCATCAGTATTGATAATAAATATCTCATGGGATGTTTTGACAGTTCAATCAGATAAAAAACGAATGGTAGTTTGAGTTATCTACTCCAATTTTGACGTGGTCTTCATTTTGACTTCCTCCTTGGTGGACTTGAACCTATTATACAGAGTACTTCTTGGAAATGTTCATTTTGGTTAAGTTGTGACCCAACTGAATCAAGATGGAAAATAACCTAGATTATTGAAGGTCTTATAAAGAGAAAGGCACAGGGATGATCCAGAAATTGGAGGGAAAAGGAGGGAAACTTGCCATGGGATGCAAGGCAAGCCATGAGACCCCAAGGATCACAAGCAGCCAGCATCAGAGTGTTACAGACTTTGGGTAGGAAACAGTGCCTTGCTGATGCTTCAATTTTGGAATTCTCCAGCACCCCACACCTATTAATTGTCATAGCAGTTTGACAATCTAAGACAATATGTAAAGTGCCTCGATCAGTGCCAGGAACATAGACAATGCCCAATAATGTTGTTGTTGCTATTTAAATGACCCCTAACATGACATCAGTTAAAAATAATAACTTGAAAATTAGAAGCTAGGTTTCCAATATTATATAAAACATATAAAGCACAACTTATTTTCTCTCCTTTTTCCTGCATGCCTTGACCCCAATGGAAAAGAAATTATTTAATACATGAAAGAGTCTAAGTATGTGGGTGAGTTGAAGCCCCTATTTTATCTCAAGTAGAATCCAGTGCATGGTATGCAATTTAGTTAACTTACTCTGGTATGAATAAAAGTCTTGCATCTTGAAATATCACTCCTATGTGTTTTTTATACTCCAAAGAAAATAAAATCAAGTAAGTTAAAAATTATGTCATCCTCACACATCTTGAGTCAGTGCTTTCACGTTTATTATAAACATAGAGCTCGAAAACTCTACCAATCACCAAAACCCAGAAAAAGAACAGAGTTGAATGCATATCACAAATGATAGGGTCTTATTCCTTAGCAGAAATAGAATGAACAGTTGTTGAAAACTCTGAAAGATTCATCACCAAGTGTCAAAAAGTGTAGATACACATGGCAAGGAAAAACTATTATACAAACCTAAAAGGTGTTGGAAGCATCTTAATGACAGAGTTTTCATATCTTGTGTTTATAGTCCTGAATTCTGAAGGAGGTTTAGAATATTGATGAATGATGTAACTATAAAAGATTTCAACACGATATGTAGGTGTGTCCAGAACTGAGGCATAGAAACCAGTGTGTGACCATCTAGAGCATACACAGATAAATTCAGGTAATGCTCAATGTGAAATGGGCACAAGAATGTTGACAATTTAGTTCCAATAGCAAAGAGCATCTGGTATGGAGGACAGAGCAGGGGACAGAAAGCCTGAGGGAAACTTTGAGAACACAGGGGATCTGAGGCAGGATAAGGGTAAACTCCCAAGAGTTTACTCCCTTCACAAAGGGAGAATCACAAAATATGATGCTCAGATACAGGGTCTTAGGTATCATTCAGGCTTGAATTCAAATATCAATAAACTACTGCTTTTTGTGATATCTTGTGAAAGTTATTTAATGTTTCCTGAAATTGCCCACAGCCAGTTTTGAGTAATAACCCTGCTTCATAGATTTGCAAAGAATAAATGAATCTATGTGTGGTATCCAGAGAGTACAATGCTTCTCATATAGTAAGCTGTCAATTGAACCTATGGCTGTTGTGATGATTATTATTAGAGATAGCATTACTGTTGTTTTTATTATTACTTAAAGGGGTGCTGCGTAGGAAGAACTGAAACTACTTTGCCTCCTTCCAAGGGGGTAAGAGGGTAACTCCATAGGCTGGATGTAACACATTCAACCCTGACTATGTACATTTCTCCAAGTACCAAACAGAGTTAGAGTCTGCTATTTCCCCTCTAAAATGTCTTAATTTTCATCTCTGATCTATACCAATTATGTAAAGTAAGCCTGTTAGAGGTATAGAGGTGGCTTGATAAGATGATGCAGTGAGCAATTCTATTTCGGAAGAGGCAGCATGTGACAAGTATCTGAAGTCCCAACTTGGCTCTCAGTGAGGTCTAATCACTTCCCTGATTGCTTTCTAATAGCTCTGAGATGAAGCCCAGAGGGCTGCTGGCAGGTGTCCCTACTCAGGAGTAAGAGCGAGCAGTGCCACACAGGTGACTGTGCTGGCTCCTGGCTCACGGGAGATATGACTCAGCAGTGAGTGAGCAAAAGGCTTGGTGCCTAAATAAATGGTTTTACCTTTCCCTAGATGAAAAAATCTGCCATTTTTTCACATTTATTTTCAGAGTTACTGCATTGCCTCTTCATTCTTATTTATCTACTGAAATTTTTACTTTCCTATCTGGAAAAGGCATGCCAACAGCTGTCATTTTTTTATTGCAAGGATGGCATTTTCAAACAGAATTAGACATGTAAAGGTCAGACAAAGACATTAAATGAGGGCTGGTATGTGCTGTATTTGTGCTGAGGGTATGTAGCAAATTTCCTCTTAGAAGTAAGTATATTTGAATAATGATATTTTCATTTTACTGAGGACGTAGAGCAACTTCCATTAACAAACTCTACCCCTGGAAAATACATATTAAGGCTATTTGGGATACCTCAAAGCAGTATGGTACTTTGACCAGGTGAATAAATCATTTCTGTGTTACTATTTTAAAGACCCCCCCCCCCCAAAGTTTAGTTACCACATGTTCACAGTTTCTAAAAGATGGAAATATGGAGCAATCACTTTCATTTCAAAAATGGAGCTCTTGATCAAATTTTTAATGTTCCTCAAATTATTTAACTATAAGACATTGCATTTTGACTTATAGAAAATGATTTATTTAATCAAAATACACATCAGCAGCATTAATAGTTTATTCCAAATGGAATATCAAATGATATAGTCCACTTTTCTAAAATTTGGCATATTTAAGTAAGGTTATTGAAATCTTCCTAAGCCTGCTACTTGATTTAGGACTCAGGTATACATTGATAAAAATTCCAATGTATACTCAGGTATAAATTGATAAAAATTCGAGTATGATGGACATGGCAAACCTGTATTGAACAACTCAATTAATGCTGCAGTGGAAATTTTGCTAGCTATGCAAAAACATGGGCTCATTTTTACATTAAGTTTGGGAGCACATTTTTAATTTCTTGATAATATGAGGTAAAGTCTTTTTTCTTTCTTTCTTTTTTTTTTTTTTTGTGCCAGAGTTTTTAAGTAGTAACAGATTTTCCTTTCAGAAACCCCTGTAAAGTCAGAGAATTTTCTCATTTGTAAATTAATACTTTTGGCACGTGGTTGGGGACCTCAAAAATACCCATCTCAGGTAGCTTTCAATTAACAAGCACTATTCATTCTCTTTGTCTCAAGTTATCATCTTAGCTAATAAAAGAATCCTTGCTGTTTATTAAAAAGAGAGAGTACACATTAAAGAGGTTAACACAGATGTGCCCAAGGGAAAGACATCTGGGTTGGCTTTTAATCCTTTTTTTTTTTCGCATGGGCAGGCACTGGAAATCAAACCCAAGTCTCCTATAGGAGAGAAGAGCATTCTACCAAACATTAATATATTTTAAACTTATAAATACCCACCTTCTTTATAACAACAAATAATTAGATATGAGTAGATTTTGAAAAAGAGTTAGGTGGCCATTGCAATAGTTGAGGCAAAAAGAAATTAGACTAGAAAAGGACAGAACAGAGGAAACAGTCTAGGAAGAAACTTACCAGCTAATGTTGAAAGAATTTGGTCTCCCTATCGGGTATGGGATTGGGTTGTAGACAGCAATGTTATCCTCAGGTTTCCAGGTGGTACAGTTGAAAGGACAGTAGTGTCAAGTTCAAGGGTGAGGATTCACTGAGAAGTTCATTTTTAAATCTGATTGCTGTGACAGTTTTAACAAATTCAAGTGAGCTATCAAATAAACTCATATATTCAAGACTAGAGTACAAGAAAGATCTGAGTGGTGACTCAAATTACTGATCACTGGTATATATCTGAAGCTGTGGGGGCAAAATACATTCTCTAAGGAGAATCAAAGAGTGAAAAGTGAAAGAGACCCAGGACTGAACTTCAAGGATCTCCAATATTTAAGGGTTTTGAGGAGCTGATCAAGCTAGCAAGGTATGTCTCGATAGCAAACAAGCACAGTAGAAGTTTTCAGTTGAACAATTTTTATGAACTCACTTGGAGATCCAATTCATTACGTCTCTGCTTTGAACCTTGAAAGTCTCATTTAAATGGCAAGTCTTCACAGCAGAATGAAATTTATTCAAGGTACACTCACAAAATTGTTTTTAAAAAAGAAAATCCTGTTTTCTGAAATTCCAGCCTTCTGAATGCTGAAAGGCACTTCTTAATGAATGTAATCACCTCTCCAGTAGTACAGCATGCCACAATTGCCTGTAGCTGCATTCTGAACTCTGCTTCAAGTTCTCCCATACCATCCTGGGAGGGCTTTTCTCACTGACACCCTCCATAAATAAAATATATGAATGCATACTGAATAATAATGCTTATTTGAAATTTTCATTTTGAGATCTTACTGAAAACCTCATTTTGAGACTTTTTTAAGATTAATAATGTTAAATATATCAGTAAATTGCTTTTCTGATACAGTTTTCAGTATATATATTTTTTGCTAAATATGATTACTTTCAACAGAATGCAGCGTATCTATAAAGGGTTCCCCAACTTTGGCACTATTGACATTTGGGGGCAAAAAATCTTTTTGTAGCTGAGCTGTCTTGTGTGTTGTGTGTGTCCAGCAGCACCCTGACTTCCTTCTACACACAAATGTCAACAGCACTTCTTTCCTCTAAATTGTGACAGCCAAAGATATTTCCAGAAATGACCAAATATCCCCTGGAGAGGCAAAATCACGCCCAGTTTAGACCACTGACATGAAGGATAAAAGTAATATGAACACTCCCCACAGCCTAAGGAATGAACCTCTACCAATACCTGGACCCCTACATGCCTCTCCCACATCCGTTACTTTTCTCCCAGTTCATAGGAAACAGCTTCTTGAATTCTGTGTCTTTATTATTTTGATTTTGTCATAGTATTTCCCCCTACATTTATTCATTTTCTAACTCATTTTATATTTTATATGTAATTATAATTTATAAACAGTGAGTCACCTTCAGTGCACTTTTCTGTGATTGGCTTTCCCACAGTTTACTCAAGTGGCAAATGTAGGGGGACATCAGTCATTTTCACTTCTTATAGTTTTACATTGTATGAATATACCAAATTTATTTAGTCATTCTATGACAGGTACTTGGCTTGTTTCCAGGTTTTGATGTTATAAGTAATGTTGCTAGCACTGTTTGTTCTTGTGTTTTGGAGAATATTTTGAAGAGTCTCTGCAGGGCAGTAGTTCTCAAATGGGGGCAAGTTTATCCTTTGGGGAGATTTGGTAACCTTTGAAGACATCTGATTCTTCCATCTTGAGTGTGCTATTGTCATCTAGAGCATAGAGGCCAGAGATGCTGCTAAACATCCTACAGTACACAGGACAGACCCTCACAACAAATAATTCTCCAGCCCAAAATGTTAGTGCCACTGTTGAAAATTCCTTGCTGTAAGGTAAATGTATGCCTGAGATTTGATTTACTAGGTTATAAGACATGTGCTTCTGCACTTTGCTCATAATGCCTAATTGCTTTACGAAGCAGCTCTGTATGTTTTACATTCTTATCAGCAGCAAAGAAAGTATCTTTTGATAATGTTATATCTCTATTCTTTTTAAATCTTGTGAGTGTGAACCAGGATTTCATTGTGTTTTTATTTGAATTTTCCTAAACTAGTTATGTTTTATTGTCAATCAAACACCTGAATATTTCTATTTCTATTGGATTGTTTCTAAGTGGTTTATAAGTACTATTTACATATTTCAGTTACTAGGACATTCTGCTTTGTATTTGGCTGTTCCCATTTTGTGGCTTATCTTTTCATTTTCAATGTGGTACATTTTATTTTGCAGTAGTACTTCATTTCATAGAGCTGAACTTATTGCTCATCTCCTTTATGGTCTGCACACTTCATGCTTATTTAATACCTCTTGTCCTACTTGAGGTCAAACAACATTCTTTTGTATTTACAGATTTTCTCTTATAGTTACACATTTTCTCTTCAACTCTAAGTGTCTAATATATTCTAATTGATTTTTTTTAATGCATGTAATACGAATCTGATTTAATTCACTGATGGCTAATTCATTGCTCCGGCATCATTCATTAATTTTACTTGCTTTTTCCCAATCTGCAATGCCAGCCTCATCATAAATTTTCATACTTTTTGTTGGTCTTTTGAGGACTCACTACTTTGCCCAACAGCTTGTTTGTCTATCACCCAGATAATAACACCCATCTTTTTTCTCTTGAATCATTACAATTCACATTATGTGGTAGGGCATTTTCATCACTTTGGTTTTTTTTTTACTTCAGGACAGTCTTGTCTCTTATAAGCTTTTAATTATTCCACCATATTTAGAAGCTGGCTGTCAATTTCTTGTCTTCTAATAAAATATGTTGTGATTTTTATTGGAATTGTGTTGAATGCATTGATTATTGTTGAAAAATTTCATTTAAATGGATTGAGTCTCCTATTTATGTTTGGCTTCTTTAAGGATTTACAAGAATATTATACTATTTCCTCCATAAAATGTCTTTTTTTTTACATTTATATTTTACTGATTTATATTTTGATTATTTTAGTTTTATAATTTAAAATTATATTTAACATTGTTGTCACTCTATAAAAATTAAATTGATGTATACTGATTACAAAATCAACAAATTTGCTAAGCTCTTTTGCTAATAACTCTGAAATTGTTTTTTTACTTCTATTTCTTTTGAAGCACGTCTAATTTATCCAGACTTTTTGTTGATTCTAACTTTAAAATCTATAACCAACTCTACGTATCATCCTATTCCAAGTCACTGTTACCATTCACGCAGGTTATACTGGTATTTTCCTAACATTCCTCCAATCAGCTTATTCTTTCAAATTGGATGCTAGAGTGTGTCATTGGCCTACTCACAGCCCTCTAATTTCCCTATTTCACTCTGAAATGCCAAATTCCTAATGCTCTAGAAGGCTGCCCAAGCATCACTCTGCTAACACCCCATCTTCATCATCAGTACTCTCTCTCTTGTCCTCTACTCAAGCTCTACTCTCCTCCTTCTTCTTCCTAAAAACAGGGTAAACTCAGCCTGACTCAGGGTCTTTAACTGCTTTATTCCGCCTGGAACATTTTTTAAATTCCCAGATAGTTTCATTATTTCTTAAAAAAGGAAAACCTTTTATTATAGTTAAGATATATACAATTCAAAATTTCCCATCTTAACCATTTTCAAGGATAAATTCAGGAGTTTTAATTACATTCTCAAGATTGTGCTAGCATCACCAAATTCTATCATCCAAACCTTTTCCTCATCTCAGATGAGAATCTGCACCCACTAAGCAATAACTCCCCCATCCCTTGGCAACCTGCAATCTGAGCCTCAATGAATTTGCTGCTTCTGGGTATTTCATATCAGTAAGATCATACAGTATTTGTATTTTTGTGATTGTTTTATTTCACTCAACATGATGTCTTCAGGGTTCATCCATGTTGTTGCAAATATCAGAACTCCATTTCTTTTTACAGCTAAATTATATCCATTGCACATATATGCCCTATTTTGTTTTTCCATTCATCTGTTATGGCCATTTGGGTTGCATCCATCTTTTGGCTATTGTGAGTAATGCTACTATGAACACTGGTATACAAATAGCTGTTCTAGCCCCTACTTTCAATTCTTTGTTGTATATACAAGAAATGAGGTTGCTTGGTCATATAACAGTTCTCTGTTCAACTTTCAGAGGAATTATCAAACTGACTTCCACAATAGTTGTACCATTTTACAATCCCATTAACAATATATAAGGATTCTAATTTCTCTGTCCTTGCCAACAATGGCTATTTTCTCCTTTTTAAATAATAGCATGCCAGTGGGTGTGAAGTAGTATCTTATTCTGGTTTTGATTGCATTTTCCTGATGATCAGTGATGTTGATTACCTTTTCATATGCTTGTTTTTCATTTGTTTATCTTCTCTGAAGAAAGGCATTAGTGGCCATTTGTTCATATTCTTTGAAGAACTGTCCATTCAATTCCTTTGCCCAATTTACAATTGAGTTATTTGTCCATTCTGTGGTTGAATTTTTCTAGTTACTTTTGTATTCTGGGTATCAAATAGATGATTAGCAATTATTTTCTCCCATTCTGTGGGTTTTTTCCATTTTCTTGATAATGTCCCTTGATGTACAAAAGTTTTAAATTTTGATGAAATCCATTTTATCTATTTTTTCTTTTGTTTCTCGTGCTTTTGGTGCCATGTCTAAGAAATCACCTCCAAATCAAGGTTATGAAGGTTTGCCTCATATTTTCTTCTAAGCATTTTGTGATTTTAGCTCTAAATTTTAGGCCCTTGATCCTTTAGAGTTCATTTTTTATATAGTGTGAGGTTAAGTATCAAGCTTCATTGTTTTGCATTTGTATATCCATCTTCTAGAAACATTTGTTATAGAACCTGTTTTTTATCCAGTTAATGTATTAGCACATGTCTCAAAAATCAGTTAGCCAAGATGTATAGGTTTATTTTTGTGCTCCCACTTCTGTTCCTTTTCTCAGTATGTCTACCTTTATGCCAGAATCACACTGTTTTGGTTTGTGTCTTTCTGAACAGTTTGAATTTGGAAAGTGTGAGAACAATACTTTTGTTACTCTTTTGCAAGATTTTTGGGCTATTCAGGAGCCTCTGCAATTTCATGTGAATTTGAGGAGCAGCTTTTCTATTTCTGTAAAATGAATTCTGGGATTTTGATGGGTATTTTGTTGTATCTGTAGCTCACTTTGGGCTGTATCAGCAGCTTAACCATATTAAATTTTCCCATCCATGAATACAGAGTGTCTTGCTATTTATTTAGTTCTTCTTTAATTTTTCTATGAGCAGTATTTTGTAGTTTTCAGAGTACAGATCCTTCACTTTCTTGATTAATTTATTCCTGTTTTATTCTTTTAAACATTATTAAAATGGATTTTTTAAAAAATTTCCATTTCAGAATACTCTTAGCTGGTGTATCAAAACAGAACTGATTTTTCCATGTTAATATTGTACCCTGAAACTTTGCTGAATTTGCTTCTTAGCTTTAGTAATTTTATTGTAGGTTCTTTGTGATTCTCTTTTAAACAATCGTGTCATCTATGAATTTAGTTTTATGTTTTCCCTTCCAAATTGGATGTCTGTTATTTCTTTTGCTTATTTAATTGTTGGTGGTGAAAAAGGTGTCTTTATATTGTTCTTGAGCTCAAGAGGATGTCTTTCAGTCTTTCGCCATTGAGTAGGATGTTAGCTGTGGGTTTTTCATATATACCCTTTATTGTGTTGAGAAAGTTACTTTCCATTTTCATTTTTTTTGACATTTTTATCGTGAAAGGGTGTTCAACTTTGTCAAATGCCTTTTCTGCATCAATTGAGATAATGTAAATTTCCCATCATTCTATAGCTGTAGTGCATTATATTAATTGATTTTCCTATGTTGAAACACCCTTGCAGTTTTGAGATATATCCCACTTGAATATGGTATATAATCTTTTTAACGTGCCTTTGGATTCATTTGGGTAATGTTTTCTTGTGGAATTTTTTGTATATGTTCTTAAGAGAAATTGGTGTTTAGCTTTCTTTTCTTGTGATGTGTTTATCTGGCTTTGGAATTAGGGTGATGTTTGGCCTTACAGAATATATTAGGAAGAGATCCCTCCTCTTTACCTTTTTTTTTTAAGACTTTAAAAGGATTGGTGTTAATTATTCTTTGAATGCTTGAAATAATTCACCAGTTAAACTTTTGGTCTGCTTTATTACTTTTTACTTGCCTCTGTTCTAATATTAGTTCAGATGTTAATATTTATTGACTTATTTCTCATTAGAATTCCAGTACACATGACATGCAAGATCCCTTTACTTTATTTTGTTGGGCTTTTGTTTGTTTTGTTTTGTGTTTGCCCTTTATGTTTATCATTTTTCAACCTATGATTTATGCACCTTAATTATTTAGGTATATAAATAATATATTCCCCAAAGGGCAGCTATTCTGATTATTCTGTGTGCAGCATTACATTATAGTAAGTGCAACATGTATTTTTTAATTGATAAATAGGTGTGTGAATAAATTCATTACTATTCTTCTGAGTTTGAACATCAACAGTGATTAATCTTGTGATTATGACAGTTTTTATTTCCTTATTTTCTATTCTTTGCTGCATTTTGCAATTTTTGAAAAAATAAGAATACTTTTTTCTTTGAATATTTAATGGAGCTCACTGAAAAGATTGTGTGGTCCTGGCAGCTCCTTCCTGGGAAGATTTTTAATCGTTAAAACAATTTCATCATTGGTCATTGGCCCAATAGGTATTTCCATATATTCTTTATTCATTTTTAGCAAATAATAAAATTTCTATAAATTGGAGCATATATTCTTTTTTTTTTTTTTTTTTTTTTTTTTTTAAGAGAGAGGGAGGAAGGGAAGGAAAGACAGAGAGAAGGAAAGAAGGATGGAAGGAAGGAAGGGAGGAAGAAAGGGAAACATCTTTAAACATTTTCTTGTTTTATTATATTTTGTTTGTTTGTTTGTTTTTTACATGGGCTGGGGCCGGGAATCGAACCGAGGTCCTCCGGCATGGCAGGCAAGCACTCTTGCCCGCTGAGCCACCGCGGCCCGCCCTGGAGCATATATTCTTAATATTCAGATATATTTGCCCTGAATAACTTTAATATATCTATTGTTCATATTTACACAATTTTTAAAATTTTACATTGTTTGTGTTTGCTCCTCTACTTTTTTCTGTAAGTTTTCTAGAAATTTGTCACTATTACCTGTATTTTCAAAGAATATATGTCCACTTTATTTATCCTCTCTATTGCTTATTTATTCTCTACTTTCTTAATTGTAATTCATTTTTTTACATTTAACATTTTATATTTATATCATTTATAAATATTCATATTCTTTTGTTGCTTTCATTTATTGTATCTTTGAAAGCTAGACGTTTGACTCATTAAAATGTGAGCTTTTGTCTTCACTAATACAAGCATTTAAGCACTACATATTTCCTTTTGTGCTAGCTCAACAGCATTCCATGAGTTTTGAATCTGAGATGCACAGGGAGCTAAAGTAAACTCCCAATGGCTGTACAGCTGGTAAGCAGCAGAGTAGGACATGAACCATACATTCTGCTCCGGAGTTCATATCCTTAATCACTAACTTAAGCTGCTCATTTTTTCATCAAATGAAAACATCTAACATAATTGTACAGTACAATCTAACGGTAATCTCAAATGAGAAATATTTCTCCAGAAAATATGTGCTCAGTAAAGGAGAGGAAACCAAACATTCTTCTACAATTTAATTGTTATATCCTAAAATTGTTACTTATGAGAATTCTCACTGATTCCAAATCATGTCAACACTGAGACGGTTAATTCAATAACTGAATTCATATG
Organism: Tamandua tetradactyla; assembly: GCF_023851605.1. Classification (NCBI taxonomy): domain Eukaryota; kingdom Metazoa; phylum Chordata; class Mammalia; order Pilosa; family Myrmecophagidae; genus Tamandua; species Tamandua tetradactyla. Next base: position 74,802,785 of record NC_135327.1, read on the forward strand.
AATATCGAAATTTACTTTCTGCTTATCTCTGTCCTTAAATAAATGCGTGTTAAATTTTATTTTGGAAATGGCATTTGCTATTAAATTTCTTCAACACAAATTTTAAAATTACAAAGTCCTTTAAATCTCATATACAGAATGGGGGAGTGACTTAGATAATTTAGGATAGAATTAATTAAATATATTGCCAAATGTCCTACTACTCTGTTATGCATATTGACAATGTAATGGAATATTCTACACTTGCTAAACAAAATAAAACAAAAGATATGATTAGTTTCAGTTTTGTTAACAGTGGTATCTTCTTGTCCTTGATTTTTTTACTACTCCTAAAGTTGCCAATATTTGACTTACTTTATTCAAGAAGGAATTCTTATTGTTACTATCAAAATATAGATTTTTCATTGTAATTTGTAAGGTCCACAGATTAGAGGTCAAAAACATTCTATTAAAAACACTAAATTATTTGCATATTACAATTGACAATTGAAACAGAAAACAAAGCTATTTAGAGTTCACTGTAAAATTCTAGTAAGCATCTCTTAAAGGAAATCTTTAATACTATAGTGAGTAATATATCCAGAAACTGAGACATACATAAATAAACAGTGATATGCACTGAATAATCATTCTCTCATAATTGGAAACTAAATTGAATAACCCAAAGACCATGGTATTGTACAATGCAAAATTATAAAACTAAGATCTATTTTTAAAATCCTTAAGCTACATTAAATGCTTTTAGCTTAGTGGTAGGAAATAATATGTCCTTCCTAATGCATTGTTTCTTATTTGATTAGATGATGCCCATAATATTATCAAATTGTTTTGTGTGTATGCGTGTGTGTGTGTATTTACTAGATTATAAGAAAATTTATCATGTGATTTGGGCTCATTTGAAGAAAGACTATTTTACTTGTTTCTGTTGGTATAACTGTGCAGATACTTCATTGCTTAGTTTTCTTTATTATTTTGGCATTCAGTTGGATTTGCATGTCTAGAAATAATCTCATCTCATTTGAAAAGATGCACATTGTAAATAACGGTTATGGAGAATGCCTACCATAGCCTTAGAATATAACCCTAGAAGGAAAAGAAAACTTTGAAAATCCTTAACAATCATGGAGAGACATAGCCAATACATAAATCTCAATGATTTTCCCCTTTTCCAACTTAGAAAATGTTTAATAGATCAACTCCATATTTGTGCAATAGAAGATTTGTTACAAGTTTTCATTTATTTATGAATAAAATATGCTAGGAGCTGCAATTATGACCATGTCATCTCCTATGACAATGCTGTCTGATTTCCTAACTTCCTATATCATAATCTAAGTCATCTCTGTGTATCTTACACCACCCATGATCTGTGTCCCCTCTGCCTTGCAAACTCTATTACTTACATCTTTTTTTCATAATTTACATTCCTCAAATGATACATTTCTTGAAGTTTCCCACCCATCCCACCACTTTGAACTACACAGCATTTAGAGACACATTTTTTTTTAACAAATAAGTCTTGGGTAGGTACAAAGACCTACATGTCCAGACAAGGTCACACTAAAAACTTCATTTTTCCTTTATGTATGTGAGGCATGTGAAAACTAATTTCCCTGTACAAAACTGTACATTCCATATACTGCAAAGATTATAGTTAGATGCCTAATTTTATCAGTGACTTCTATTACCATGCCTGCAACACTGTGAAATGAGGTGTAAAGTTCAATTTTACTGTCCCTTGTACCTCTCAACATCCTAGATTCTCCACTATTTTCCACTTTGTTATGAGGACAAGAACCTTCCGACAGTAGGTGTCTAAAGTGTGGAGACGATGGAGTGAAGAGAAGAACTGTGTGACATTTAGCATGCTGTAATTGCTAATGCCATGAATTTTAAATATGATTATGCATAGGCATTCACTTTATATAGGCAGCATGTCAAGAAGTAATAGGTAATGAAATGGAGGTGATCTGTATTTGGCAGTTCTTCTCTCTATTTGGGAAATATCAAGCTTCTCCTAACCTGTCAGAAGGCAGGTTTTGAGGTATGAACGGGTGTGTAAAACACAGTGTGTGCTCCCAGTTCCAAAGGCTGAGCAGCTGCCATCACAGTGAGTTCTGTAATGGGAAAGGAAAATATGAAATTAAAAATATCTTCTCCATTGGCCTCATTTGCCCCCAGATAAATAAGAAAAGAAACTAAGCATAATGGAGACACTCAGTGTGCTGATGAATTAGTAGGAAGTAACATTAAAAGTTAATGGGTGTGGGTGCATGGTGTTCAATGGTAAAATGCTGCCTTTTGATGCAGGAGAGCTGGGTTCAATTTCTGGACCATGCACCACCCCCTCAAAAAAGAGTTAATGGGTTGTGATGATAGTGACACAACATTGAGAATGTAACTTAACAGCCCTGAATTGTAAACTTGAATGGGGCTAAAGGGGTTAATTTTAAGTTGTATATATGTTAATAGAATAAATTTTTGAACAAAAAGAATAGGATTATACTGCACAATGAAACCTAATGTAAACTATGAATTATAGTTAATAATACAATTGCAATATATTTCTTTAATCAAGTATAGCACAAGTTCCATACTAACGCAAAAGGTGTCAATGGGGGGGGGGGGGTGTTTGATATAGGAACCCTGTATTTTCCGCATGGCTTTTACATAAACCTAAACTTATGTAATTTAAAAATGTACTTAAAAAGTTAGGATTTTTCATGGAAATGAAAGTAGCTGTCTAATGGCTTGAAATAATCTATATAAATTTACCTTAAGCCTAGGCACAAAGAAGAGGATGCCCTTACTCCTAGTTTAGATGGTCCATAAAAGTAAAGCCTTATACCATTTTTTTCACCTACTATACTGAGGTCCGTTTCCCCGAAAGCATTTCCTGAGAGATACTGAACACACAGTTATAGATACACCAGTAAAGGATTGGCCAGAGAAAAGGAGGAAGCCAAGCAAATACACTATTTCTATCATTCTCAATCTTAGCCTCATGCCACTGAGGATTTTAGAACATAAATTCCAACTATCATTTGTCTGGACTCTTGAAAAGAGAGCTGGGTATTCATATGCTTTCCTGAATTTGCCATTGTCCAAAGGCTTCAATGGGCTATGAGGAGGAGGGGGAGCAGCGAGGCAGGGGGTAACTCCCTAGAACTTTGCGACATTTATTTGCATATGTGTAAAGTCTCTCCAGTAGCCCTCTGATCATTCTCCCAAGAGACTGTGGCAAGTGTAGGAGATGTAGGTCATAAGAAACAATAGGATCCAAAAGCTGGAAGAGATTTACAGAATCATCAAAAGGAATCTAAAGGGATGTTAGCAATGTTAGTACACATATAACCAGTGCACAGAGCAATTTGTTCACATAACAAGCACTCAGTACATATTTCTAGAGTAAATGAAAAAATAAAAGATCTGAGATTTATGTTGGGGACTAAATATCCACAGTGAAATAAAAAGGGCTGCTGTTATTAGCCTCCTTTAGGCAATGCATGCTTTCCTCTGAGTAGGTTTCAGATCAAAATAAAAGATGTGTATTCCACAGTTTTACTTTGATGGGGGTGAAGAAGAGTCAGCGTCTTAACTATCACCTGTGGAAGAAACATGACAAAGAAAGACTCATAGAAGAAAATGAAATACTATTGCCCAGAGACCTTTTGAATTTATATCCAAAATGTATGGAGCTGAGAAAGAAAGAGACATAGGCAGGAACCAAATGAGTATAAATAGAGCCATATTACATAGGTTCTCAAAAAAAATTTCTTTGGGGAGTTTCCTAAAATTTCCTTGGGGAAATTACAAACTGTTGTGGAGAGAAGTGGTGGTGATGGCTCTGAAAACATTCAGTAATTGTAATGCAAGCTGTAGAAGCAGCAACAGTGGCAGAAAATCATCAGGGAAGACAAGAAGACTAGTTTGTCTTACAGACGTGTGTGAAGCCTTTGTTGTACCTGTTCTTGACCAATGAATCACTGGAGGGAGAAATAAAGAACCACATGTCCTGAGCAACTGTGTAACCAGGAACAGCAAAAATATGTTGAAAAAGTCCATGCTCAGTGTGTCTGTGTGTATAGATATTGAAAGGGTGAAGATTTTGATAATACTTTGTTAAAGAGAGATACCAAAAGCTGGCTAAGACTGGAAAAAGGGGCAAAGAAGGGGGTTCCTCCTTGGTTGTTTGTAAAGTGGAAAGGTGATGGGAAAGTACAAGATTAAAATTTGAACAGGGTTCTTCACAGGTAGGCACAACTAAAGAACTACCTCTGTGGGACTCAGTGGGCTGCTATATAAATGAGCAGAAAGAAAGAAAGGACATGTTTTCTTTTTCAATGCACTTTCCATCAAATTATCTATCTTATCCCAATGGAAATTTTCTTACCACTGTAATTTGCGTGTTATTAATATTTTGCTGATGCCTAGCAATGCCCACTAAAAGTCAATCTACATGTTTAGCCACTAAGTACAGTACCTTAATGACTATTTCCCTGGGCAAATTCTGTGAAGATGAAATATTTAAAGAGAAGAGGTCCAAGATCTCTTCAGATTATATGTTCAGTTTAGACAACCACCTAGTTTAGAGACCCTTGTTCTAATGACAGTTAAGTTCTATTGTTTTTCCTTACTCTGGGGGGAAAAAAGTTTTGCAAATAGAAAGACACTAATGGAGTGCATAAACGCCCCCACACTGTGGTCCACAACAACCCTGTCCTTTTGCTCGCAGGACTGAAGAAGTTGCTATATGTTGAGTACAGGGCTGGGAGGCCATCTTCTTGTTCATAGTATAACTATGATCAACTGCTGGGACACCATAACATGCCAACTATAACCATTTCCTTTTATCCCAGTGTGCCTTCCTGGTCTGTCTGCCCAAACTCTGTTGCAGGTTGTGCTATTTACTACAGTACCTCACCAGGATGTACTAAATTCTGAAAAAGACCACATAATCCCTGTAGCCCCTTCCCTCTATGTACTTGACATTTTTCCCTTATTTCCTATAACTCAGAAAGATATCCTTCAGAAGACATCTCATTGTCTCCTACAAGTCTCCCACACCTTCTAAATAGAGAGCAACACATATGCAATCAAAGCCCAATGTGTGCTACAATTCTTTGTACATTGTGATTTTAATTGGTGCCCTCTCCTTTGTGAAAAACCTGTACTAACATTAGGTTAATTTGATTTGGGTCAGGTCTTTTTCTTTTTTTTTTTTTTTTGTCATGAGGTGTCGTTGCCTTTGTGGCTGAAACCTTGACTGTGTTTGGATACCCTCTTAGCCTTCTCTCCCTCAAACATATTTGTCACTTCATTCATTCAATTCTCAGGTAGGAGGCATTAAATACATCTTTTGGGAATAAAGAAATTCAATGACCCATTTCTGTAGTCTGTAATTTTGAGTGGAATAATCTGGATGGAGATAACTATAAACAGCTCTAGTTATCACTACAGATTCTAGGGTAGGGGTCTATCAAATATCCCTCAGATATCAAGGAATGCAAATTTTTCAGATAGTTCAAAAAGCATAGTTATATTCTATGACAGTTATATGTAAGAATTCTTAGTATCTCTCATTATAGTAGGAATTTTCATATGTTTTTACATGTGAAAACCTAGACACTTAAAAAGCTAAGTCCTTAAGTCCAATTCTAAGAAAAATAATATTATTGACAATTTTAGTGACAACTTTTAAAAAGTAAGTATATGGTATTGGAACATGAGTTAATTTAATGATCAAATTATTACTATTATTATTTTTATTTCTGTAATGTCTTCTTTCTAAGATTTTCCCAGTCTGTCAAAATTGAGATCTTATTTCTCACAGCTTTCTTGTATGGTATTTGTAAACACATATTCTGAATTCCAGTATAAGTTAGCTGGAATGTTATAAGCTTACTGTCTATTTGAGAAAAGTAGAACTCACACAAAAATAGTAATCATATAAAAACAGGAATCCCACAAATTAATGTAGAAAATGCCAATCTCTGGAAAAATTCTGTTTCTTATTAAAAAGAGAACTATTCTTTTTTCTGACCACCTTAATATTATGATAGATTCCCTATTATTTTAAATCTTAAATTGTGAGGTACTGATATAGAATGTAACTTCTATTTTCATCACTTATAACGCTTTTGTCAAGAATGTTTTCTTGGAGGAGGCTACCAGAAGATGGCAAAATAAGATGCTTCAGGGATCTATTTTCTCAAACAGATTCTTTGAACAGCTGGCAAACACTGGAAGAGCCATTTTCCTCACAAATTTGGACACATAGCCTTGCCTTCCCAAAACTCACTCGTTAGGCAGAAGCAGCTTGTGGACAGCTAAAACAGTGTAAGAAACAATTAAGTCCAAGAGAGCTGGGGCAAAGGATTATGTGTTCTAAGCCATAAAATAGAACAACCTAAAGAGGGAGAAAAACTTCTTCACAGGGAGTAGAGGGAGAATTCAAGTTCCTGTATATGGGGAAATTCCTAAAGACATGGGCAAGTATATCCCAACATAAGATGCAGAATCAGAGAAGAACTTACCCTTCAAATTCACCTTAGGCTGGTCTTCTTAATAAGAAAGTTAGACTCTGAAGGAGAACATCAACCAATGCAGAGCCAATTTGCAAACATTGTGAATGGTGGTTTTCATATATTTCTGTTAGCTTCTGGTACTCAAGGAAATTTCATATTAATATCAATATCAATAGTTACAAACTTAAGGAACAGAAAGTTAAGGGACTCAATGCCAGAGTTAAAAAATAAAAATATTAAAATGTACAGTGTAAAGTGAAAAATACAAAAAATATTTTAAAATGTACAGTGTACAACAAAATATTATCAGACAAAAAATAAACAAGACATGATGGTCCATCCAAAGGAATAAGATAAAAATCTGGAAGCTATGAATGAAGAAGACCAGACTTCAGATATACGAGACAAAGAATTTTAAAAATTGATCCTCCCAAGTATACTCAAGGAGATAAAAGGAAATACATAGAAAGAACTAAATGATATCTGGGAAACAATGAATGGATAATATAAAAATTTTAATAAAGCAATAGAAATTTTTAAAAAGAACAAGCAAAAGTACTGAAGCTGAAGACCACAATAACTGAAATGAAAATTCCCCTAGAGGGGTTCAAAAGCATATAGAATCTGGCAGAAGAAAGAATCAGTGAACTTGAAGACAAGTTCGTTGAAATAATTAAGGCTAAGGATAGAAAGAAAGGGAATAAAAAAAGTGAGCAGATGTTAAGACACCTGTTGGAAGCCCTCAAACATACTAATATATGCATAATGGGAGTCCCAAAAGGAGAAGAAAGAGGGCAGAGTGAATGAGAAGAGGCATATTCAAAGAAGTACTGAAGGAAAACTTCCAAAATTAAACAAAAGACAAATATGCACATTCGAGAAACCCAATAAAGCCCAAACAAGATAAACTCACAATCACACTCAAACACAGGTTGTCAAAGTGTTGAATGCCAAGGACAGGGATGTATTCTGAAACCTGCAAGAGATAAACAACTTGTTTCATACAAGAGAGTTCCAATAAAATTAAATGCCATTTCTTATCAGAAACTATGGAGACAAGAAAGCAGTAGAAGTTAATATCAAAAGTGCTGAAGGAAAACAATTGCCAACAACCCATTTTGTACCAGATTAAGATTAAGACATTCTGAGTAAAACAAAAGGTGAAGGAGTTCATCACTTCACTACAAGTATTGAAAAAAGGAGTTCATCAGACTAAAAGACAAGATGCCAGACAGTGGAATGAAGCTGCATAAAGAAAGATATCCAATAAAGGTAATCATATGGGTAATCATAAATACCATTATTGTACGCTTAGTATAAAACACCACTTTATATTTCTTACAGATTCTGAAATGCAATTGCATAAAATGTAATGGTAAATCTATGGTTCATGACATACAATATATATAGATACAATTTCTGACAAATACAAAAAATGGTGGAGGTATGGAAGGCTAACGGAATAATGTATGTATATGCTGTTGAAGTTAAGTTGGCACCTCATCAAAAGTAATCTTATACATTTATGATATAAAATTTCAGTCTCATGGTAACCACAAAGAAACTATATGAAAAGTAGATACAGAAAGAAATGAGGAAGGACTCAAAGTAATACAAAACAAAAGAATGAAATATGAAAATAGGCATTATTGGAAAAAATTGAAGGGAAAAATGCTTAAAATTTACAAAGACCAAATAACAAAATGGCAGAAGAAAGTCCTGCATTATAAGTAGTTACATTAAATATAAATGGATTAAACTCTCCAATCTAATGTCAGTGATTGTCAAAATTAAAAAGTATAATGCAACTATGTCATGTTTAGAAGAGATTTACTTTAATTCTAAAACATCTATAGGTTGTAAGTAAAAGGATGGGGAAAATATACCATGTTAATAGTAAACAAAAGAGTGCTGAGGTAGCTATAATAATTAGAGATAAAATAGATCTTAATTCAAAAACAGTTACAAGGGACAAAAAAAATCACCATAAACTGATAAAAGGGTCAATTTAACAAGAAAAAAACAATTATAAATATTATGCACTTAAATGACAGAGCCACAAAATAGGTGAAGCAAGTTTTGACAGATTTCAAGGGACAAATTCATGATTTGCATTAAGAGTAGGAGACTTCAGGATGGTGTGATGGTGGCTCAGCAGGCAGAGCTCTCACCTGCATGCCAGAGACCTGGGTTCAATTCCCAGTGCCTACCAATACAAGAAAAAGAAGGAGTAGGAGACTTCAGAATGCCATTTTTAATAATGGATATTAAAAGAAAGAATATTAATAAGAAATTAGACTTGAATGATACTTTAAACCAACCAGAACTAATAGACATATATAGAACATTTCATACAACAGTAAGCATAATACAAATGGATTATTCTTCATACTTATCCTCAGAAAACAGATCTCCATAAATTCAAAAAGACTGAAAATATACAATGTGTTTTTTCAGAACACGAAATCCGCTCAAAAAAGAAAAGACCAGGAAAAAGTGGCTTCACTGCTGAATTTTTACCAAACATTCCAAGAACAATACTCATCAATCATGTCTCAAGTACTTCTAAAGATTTGAAGTAGAGGGTACACTCCCCAATTCCTTTAATGTGGCCAATATCTCCCTAATACCAAAGTCAGGTAAAGATATCACAAGAGAAGAAAGTATAGAATAGTACAGTTTAGGAATATAGATGGAAAAAATCCTTGGGAAAAAAAACATTACCAAGCCAAACCCTAGAGCACATTTAAAGAATCATACCTCATGATCAACTTGGATTCATTCCACAGAAAATCCATTAATGTAATACATCACATTAATAGAAGAAAGGGGAAAATGGTCATCTCAATAAAAACACTTAGAAAATTAGAAATAGAAGAAATTGTCCTCAACATGATAAAGGGCACATATAAAAAACACACAACTAACCTCATACACCATGGTATAGGCTGAAATCTTTCCCACTAAATTAGGAATAAAACAAGGATGCCCATTGTCATCAATGTTATTCAACATTTAATGGAATTTCTAGTCAGAGAATTAGGAGAGTATAAAGAATAAAAGATATTCAAGTTATAAAAGAAGAAGTAAAACTTCCCTTATTGGCAGATGACATGATCCTATATATAGAAAATCATGAAAATTTCACAAAAAAAGCTACTGGGAGTTAATAAGTAAAAATTGTGAGATTCAGGATCAACACTTAAAAATCATTGGAATTTTTCTATATACTAATAATGAACAATATGAGAAGGAATTCAAGAAAAAATCCATTTATAATAGTACTGAAAACAAATATCTACGGAAATTTTCCATTCCATATTCATGGGATGGAAGACTAAATATTGTTAAATCAATTTACACAAAATAATTAACAGATTCAATAACTTGCAATCAAAATTCTAACAGCTTCTTTGAAGAAAAGGAAAAGTTAATCATCAATTTTATATGGAAGGTTAAATCATCCAAGCCACTTTGAAAAAGAAGAACAAAGTTGTTAGACTCACACTTTCAATCTTTAAAACTTATTACAACAATACAATAATCAAAACAGCTCGCTACCTGCACAAAAACAGACATTTAGACCATTGAATTGAACTGAGAATTTAGAAATAAATCCTCACATCTATGAAAAATTGTTTTTTGACAAGGTGTCAAGTCCACTCAATGGAGAAGAATAGTCCCTTCAACAAATGGTACTGGAAAAATTGGACATCCAGATGCAAAAGAATGAAAATGGACTCCTTACTCCAACATGTACAAGTTCAATTTAAATTGGTTCAAAAAATTAAATATGAGAAGCAAAACTAGAAAATTCCTAGATGAAATCATAGGAAAGCCTCCTCAGGACTTTGCATTAGGCAGTGGTTTCTTTGACTTTACACCAAAGCACAGGCAACAAGATAATATAAAATAGTGCATGGGACTTCATCAAAATTAAAATTTTTGTACATTCAAGGACTTTATCATGAAAGTAAAAGGACACGCTACAGAATGGGGGAAGTATTAGAACCCATATATTTGATAAGGATCTTATATACAAAATATATAAATAAATCCTACAACTCAACAACAAAAGACAAACAAGACTAGTAAAATGGGCAAAACACTTGAATAAACATTTATCAAAAAAAGATAAATAAATGGCTGACAAGAACATGAAAAATGCTCAGTGTATTAGCCATTAGGGAACACAATTTGAAACCACAATTAGATACCATTTCATGCCATCTAGAATGGCTATTATTAAAAAAAAAAAGGGAAAATAACAACAATTAGTTAGGAATTGGGAGTAATAGGAACACATTCAGTTTTTATGGGAATGTAAAATGCTTCAGCCACTATGGAAAGCAGTTTATCAGTTTTGCAGTAAATTAATCATAGAATTACCATATGATCCATCAATCCCATTTCTAGGTAGATTTCCAAAGAATTAAAAGCAGGGACATGAACGGATATTTGCAAAGCCACGTTTATAGCAGCATAATTCACAATTACCAAAAGGTAGAAGCATCCTAAGTGTCCATCAACAAGTGAATGGATTAAGAAAATGTGTTATATATAATGGGGTATTACTCAGTCTTATAAAGAAATGAAATTTTGATGCACGCAACAACATGAGTGGACCTTGAAAACTTCATGTTGAGTGACAGAAATCAGACAGAAAAAGATGAATATGGTATGATCTTTCTTATATTAAATGATTAGAACATACAAATTCGTAGAGTCAGAAATTAATATACAGGTTACAAGGGTCTGGGGTAGAGGTAGGAATGGGGAATTAGTGTTTAATTGGCATGGAGTTTCTGTTTGGAATGATGGAAATTTTGTAATGATTGGTGGTGATGATAGCATTACATTGTAGATGTAATTAACCACCATATTTGAATGTAGTTAAAAGGAGGCTTTTAGCTTGTGTATATGTTATCAGAATAAAAAATTAAAAAAAACTCTACGGTGCAAACACTGAATCCTAATGTAAATTATATTTTGCATTATAATTTTTACAATTTTAACTGTAATAATATTATTTCATCTGTTGAAACAAAGGAACCACACTAATGCAATGTGTTCATAGTAGGGAAAACTGCACATTTGAGGAGGCTTATATAGGAATGTTATACTTTCCTCATGATTTTTCTGTAGGCTTACAATTTATTGAATTTTTTGCAAATGAGAATATTTTTCTTTATATAGGAAGTAGTTAGTTATAGAAATGTTGGTAGCTCCATGCAGTAGAAAAGACAATGAGTACTGATGTTGACCTACAGCTCTGTACATGCCAGGCACTATTTTACTGTTTTATATGTTAACCCTTCCCTTCTCACAGGCCCCTATAATAGATTTACTATTATTGCTTAGTTTACTGAAAACTTATTTTACACACTCGAATAATGACAACCTGATAGGGAAGAGTGTGTTCACTCATTTAAGCCACACTCTAGATCAGCAATGGCTCAAAATAGAGTTAGGCTAAGCAGCTTTACATATCTCCATGAACACCAGAGAATTTAGCAATTACTACACTGATGGTCAGAAGTGGGATTTCTGTGGCCATCGACATGGTGAAGTCATGATTTCAATAAAAAATTATGACATTCAAGGCATGAGAATTAGCTAACATATTCCATACCCTTGCCTGAATTAAAGTATAAGAATCTACCAAGGCTTTAAATCTTGGTATTGGCCCCTATCCAGACACTGGATCAGAAAATGTTAACCTTACTGAGGCTGAATCTAAGGAAAACAGTGTCTGGAATATCGCTCTATTGTATTTTCAACCATCTTTCATGCAAGATGGTGATTGTAGTGTAATACAAAGACAGAGTGTTGGGACTTCACGGAGTGCATACATCACGTTATATGAATTGTCTTATGCTTATTGCTAATAAAATATACCTCTATATAGAATAGAAGCATTTGGATTGGGATTTGTGCATTTGGATCAAGACTTGCTTTTATTTTAACCTGATAGTGATGGTTAGTGAAGATAACCTAGTTCTACCAGATTTTGGTTGCTACCATTATTGGCCAAGAAACCCAAGATTTGGACTAGTTCAAATTTATTTAAGATAATTTACAATAATTCGTATTCTATTTTACATTAGAAAATGAGACCTAAAGTTTAAGTGATTTGTCCAAATTATGAAGCTTATTAGGAGAAGTAACAGATTTGAACCTTGGCTGTAAAACTCTTGCATCTACAACCTACGCTTTTGTGGATTTGCTGACAAGGAAAAATGCTCATAGTAAATTTTAAATGAATATAGAAAATTAGAAAATTTTCTTAAAATAAGTGCACAGAAATTTTGAGTGATGTTTTCCTTGTGTTCAAGAGATTATAATTTTTATCTTTATTCCTCCTTTGCCTATCTAAATTCATTAAAATGGGCATGTATTTCCTTCAATATGAACAGATGAAATAAAAATAATTGTAAGCATGTGATCATTTTATCTCAAATTTAAAAGCATGCAAAATTTAAAACACAAAAACTCAACTATATGTGTATATATATATATATATTTTTTTTTAGAAAGAAAATCTTATGGTGTGTGAGAAGATGAATCAAATAGATTTTTTTCATGGAGAAGGTTGTGATTAATTGCTGCAAAATTTCCCTCTGGATATTTCTACTATGAAGAGAACTACATATTTCTGAAAGAAGGTTTTAAACATTTCTATTGGTGATAGCATCCAGGCAGGTATCCACTATTTGTTGTTACATTTTTATCTAGATTATACTTGGAGATCTCAGGGTGGAAGAGAACTATGGAGATTTTACCTCTCCTGCCTTGGAAAACATATGGGAAAGGTGAATACTTAGTTCTTCTCCTATTAGGTTAGAGAGACAGTGTAGTTGTAGAAAAAAAGTCTTTGCTAAATGATTTATAGCCATTCAACTTAATTTCATGGGCATAAAAGTTATTTCCTCAAAATTTTAATTTAATTTAACAGAAAAATATTTATAGTAGTCAGAGAGGTGTTGTTATTCCAGAACATGTGATTTCTCATTTATATTTTCCAAATCTTTGTTGATATGCAAAAAATAATCTTCATATACCCATAATTGCATGAGCTCAGATATGCTTCATATAATTATCTGCTACACAATTTAATTAGATTATTTGGTAAATTATGGCATGGTAAAAGTTGGAATGATTTCCATGACAGATGAGAGCATTTTGACCTTTATTTCTATCACAGAGTTCTAAAGTGTATAATAATGCTTGCTGCAATCCAGGCTGTGTGTACCCTTTACACAATTCCTTAAGGCAGGACTAGATATAATTATCCCACAGTTATGTTCTGCTTAACATTTTACTATTGTTTTCCCACATGTGTGTTTTCATTATATCTTGTTTAATGTTTTTGAAAATTCTGTGATTTGTTTTCAGAAAAATTCCAATATTTGGTGTAAAGTTCTATGAGTTTTACAAATGCATTGATTCATGTATTCAAAACCACAGACAGGATGTGGAACAATTCTATATAAAAAAATTCCTTCTGCTGCCCCCTTGTGTTCAATCCCATCCTCTCCCTTAACCCCTCACATACACGGATGTTTGTTCTCCGTTCCTTTTTGGTTTGTTTGCATTTTTGTCTTTTGTTTTGTGCTATTTCAAACTATCCTTCATTTGAATAAGAATACTTAAGATGAAAATAAACTCAGGAGAACTTTTACATAAAACTCGAGATAGAAGTGTTACTTGTCAGAGAGCAAAAATTTATTGTTAATACAACTTCCTGACTACTTATTCTAAGGATTGATTAAAATTGCTATTGTCATTAGAGTATGCAATCTATTTATCTCCTTCAATCTACTGTGAAATGTAAAGAATGTGACCAGATCTTCCAATTGTACCCTATGTAGGTTTGCATATATAAAGCAAATAATAAGAATAAAAATGAAAATTCCCTCAGTATCATAAAGCCAAGTTAGAATTTACTGTTTGATCCAATCAGAAATATTTTTAAAAATTCATAGCCTAATAGAGTTTACTTCTTTAGTCATTTTGTAATTGGATTATCCAAATAATTTGATCATTGTAATGATTAATACTGATCTACATGATTTGTAGGATATTGGTGCAGGAGATGTTCTTTGTTGGTTTTGACTGAGAATCTGAGTCCATAAAGGAAATAAACCCACAATTGTTAAGGAATTCCCAAATGCCAATGTGCCAATTCCTGAGACACCGGGATTTCAAAAAGTGAAAAGTTTATTACTAGGCAGACAGCAAAAGAACAGATGGTCTATCAGCCCAAAATCTATTTCCTTGAGTTTAGGGGGTTCAAGATTATGGATTTTAGCAAGAGGAGGTAAGGTCATTACAATCTCAAATAGCAAGTTCTAAACTGAAAAGGAAAGAGTTATCATTTCAATAGGAAAACCTAGGTGGAAAGGAGGGGCGGCAGAGTTATCATTTCAACACCAAAGGTGAAAGTCTAAAGCAAGGGAGGCAGTTATCTTTTCTATAGCAGAGGCTTGTCAATACAATTACAAATGTAAGGGACTGGAACTAGTTAATGGCAGACTTCAAATTCTTTATTAGCATTAGAGTCTTTGCCATACAAGTTTCTTGAAGAAAATGACAGGATAAAGGGAAGTAACAGCTCTTACAAACATAAAGGCACAAGATAGGGGCTTTTACAATCATTTCAGATATCAGGACACTGAATTATAGTTTAGGAATTTCAGGTATTCCCTTCTGTCTACTCCAATATACCAGAAAGCAAAAAAAGGAATATTTGTGTAATGATTAAGAAATCAAAATCACCCCTTAGATCCTAATTTCTCAGTTACACTAAGAAACCATTGCCTAGTCCACGATACCAAAGATTTATGTCTATGTTTTCTCTAAGATCTTTTTTTTTTTTTGCTTCTTACTTATAAATATTTTGTCCATTTTGGGTTAATTTGGTATAAAGTGAAATTCAATTTGGCTCTTTTACTTATGGGTGTTCAGTTGCCACATCATAATTTATTTAAAAGACTATTATTGTAGCAGACAGCCCGTTTGCCCAAGCCACTTCCTCTCACAGCAGGCAGACCCCTTATCGCTCCTTACAAATTTAAACTACCTCCTCTATAAAAATTCCCCAAATTTTTCTCTGAGCAGTCAGAACTATATGTAAAAAGGATGCTTACCCCGAGAATGGGTAAAATTGCATATAGGCAAGGTAAGATAAATGTCTGTGAAGAAACCCCTCCCTTAACCCCTCATCCGCTTTTGTAAGTCCGGTTTCGTGCCTTTCCCAATTTAAATCAGCCAATCGTTTTCTTACAACACCACTAGTTCATGCCTTGTCTTTAATGCATCATACTGAGTATAAGAGCTTTTGTAACCTTTTGTTCAGAGCTCAGACTTTCAAGGTGACTCAGCTGGGCCCCATGTGCACAAACAAATAAAATCTTGCTTCTTGAAGCTCTGGAGCCTCAGTCCCAATTCCTTCAGTGTTTGCACAGCATTATTTCCCTGAATGAATTTTCTTGGCACTGTGGTCCAAAAGGATTGACCACAGATTGATCATAGATGTACCATGGTTTGTACTCCCCATTCTATCCCTTTGATCTGTATGTTTATCATTGCATCAGGAGTTTTGGAGTAAGGCTTGAAATCAAGTAGTGTTTGTCCAGTAAACTTTCTCTGTTTTTTTTTTTTTTGTGTGTGTGTGTGTGTGTGATTGTTTTGACTATGCTGGGTCCTTTGCCTTCCTATATGAATTTTAAGATCTGTTTGTCAATTTCTACAAAAAAAAAAAGGTGAAATCTTGTCAGATGCAATCATTTAAGGGAGTAATATCATCTTGAAAAATATGGCCTTCAAATCCATGAACATGGGATGTCCTTCATTTTTTAAATTTTTCATTGTTGTTGTGTAGAAATGCAGCTGATTTTTTTTCATTTGGGTCCTTTATTATGCTATATTACCAAATTTGTGTTTCAATTCTGATATTATTTAATGAATTTATTAGGATTTTCTATAAATAAGAACATGTCATTGGCAAAGAAAAGTAGTTAACTTCTGCCTTTCACATGCAGATGCTTTTTGTCTCATTTTTTGACAAATTTCCCTGGTCAGAACTTCCAATACAATGCTGAAAGTAAGTGATGAGAGCAGACATCATTGTCTTTTTCCTAATCTTAGGGTGAAAGCATTCAGTCATTCCTCAGTTATTGTGATGTTAACTGCGGGCTTTTTGTGGATGCTTTTATCACATTGAAGAGGTTCTCTTTGATTTCTAGTTTGTTGCTTCTTTTTTTTTTTTTGTCATCAATAGTGATGGATTTGTTTAAATGCTTTATCTTTGTGTTGAGATGATCCTGCATTTTTTTGTCCTCTATCTATTTGTAAGGAGTTTTACATTGATTGAGTCTTTGCTATTAACACAATCTTGAATTCCTAGGATAAATTCAATTTGGTCATGGTATATAAGCCCTTTTATTTGTCTTGCCTTGGTTTGCTAGTATAGACTTGAAGATTTTTGCATCTAAATCAGAAGTAATATTGGTATGAAGCTTTCTTTTCTTGAGGTGTCTATCTGGTTCTTGTTTCAGGGTAATACTGGTCTCATAAAAGAGTTAGGGAGTGTTCTCTCCTATTATTCTGAAGAAATTTCTAAGGAATTGTTATTACCTCTTCTTTAATTGGTAGAATTCACTTGAAGTTATCTGGGTCTGCTTTTTTAATTCGTTTGCTTTTCGTGGTGCTTTTGTAAAGTACTAATTCAATCCCTTGTCTTGTTATAGATCTTTTCCAACTTCCTATTTCTTCTTCAGTCAGTTTCAGTAATTTGTATCTCTAGAAATGTGTCTATTTTATCTAAAATATCTAATTTGTTGGTATACAATTTTCATATCATTCCTTTATAATCTGTTTTCATCCAGTGTGGTTGGTATTAGAGACTGTCTTTCATCACTGATTTTAGTAATTGATTGCTTTTATTTTTTGTCAGTCTAGCTACAAGTTTATCAATTTTGTTGGTCTCAAAGAATTGATTTTGGAGTTTCTTGATTTTCTTAATTGCTTTTCTATGTTATGTTTCATTAATTTTTACTCTAATATTAGTTGGTTCTTCCATTTTATTTTTTTTTCTAAAATTTCAATTGTGTTCTTCCATTTCTTTGTGGGAACCATTCTTTGCTGAGACTTTATATCTTTATACTTTTAATTTTTATTTGTTACTTTTCTGCAGCATGCTTACTTTTGTCTCTTTACAATATCTTGTTAGGTAATTTCACCATCAGATCCAGCGGCGTCATCTGTTGATTTCTTACTTGATTTGAGTGTGAATTATTCAAGTGTGATTCTCCTGGTTATTTGTGTGATCTGATTTCTAGTTGCATTCTGGTCATTTGGAAATTAAGAGTGTCAGGATCCTATTTAAACTTTGTTTAGGTTTTCCTAGGATGAGGGCTGAGGGTGTGCCTTCAGTTTTTTTCTGGACCCTACTAATGCCATCACAGTAAAAGTGAAACACTTAGTCACGTTGCAGGTGGGTAGGATGGAAATTCAGCCCCCATGTTGAAACGGGTTACATACTCACACTGGCCTGCTTGTTCCAAGTTGATGTGTAAGGTCAACTTCCCTCCAATTCCCTAACCCACCAGGGTGGGTAAAAATGGGTGACTGATTCACATTATTTTACTGCTGCAGGATGGAAGTAAAAGCTCAGCTCTCTACTGAATCCACTGACAATAGGGAAGGGAATGGAAGGAACAGTGTCAAGTAGCTCAGCTTCCCACTACTTCTTTCTAGTAGATTTGGACGCTCAGTTTTCCACTGGACTCACATACATGAGAAGTAGAGAGGTGGATGTGTCAACTAACCCTGCTTTGCTCCACCACGTTCATACCCCCACTATAAAATTGTTGGGAGTTTCTGCTTTCCTCTGTATCACACTGATACCTGGAGTGGTGGCAAAGTCAAGGGCTGGCAAGTCTTAATTCCTGCCACCTTGTTCGGACTCACTGATGCTAGGTGAGGTTTGGGACTCAGCTCAGTGCTGGGCCCCCCGGGCTCTACACCGACAGGGTAAAATAGAGTTCCATCTATGTCTGATAAGCAAGAGATGGAAGATCAGTTCTTAACCAACCCTGTTGACATTACTTCATCAAGATAATCAGAGTGCCACTGCCTACTCCTGTGCAGTGGGTAGAAGTTTCACTTCCTGCTTGGCTTGTGGATGACACCTACAAGGGGAATTGGAGCACTCCCAGCTGCTGCCAGGTGGGAAATGGAAGAGCCATCTCCTAGTCTAACTGCACTGGAAACATCAGGAAGAAGTATTGGAAGAACATTGCTTCTGCAGCTCATAGAGAATGGAAAATCAACTCTCTGCTCAACTCCACGGAATTTGCAGAAAGAGGCATAAGGGAATTATCATTTGTCAGTTTGTATTTGCCTGGAAGGGGAGGAATATTCCCTATAGATTTTCTATTATGCTAGCCCGCCATTTTACTGCTCCTTTGGCCAAGGAGAACAGCCTTTTCTTGGAACTTTGTGTAGGTGTGCTTTTGGTGACATCCATATTGATACCCCCACCTCTCATACTTTTACCAGCTTTGGGATCAGTTATCTGAGGGGGTGAAAAAGTTCTCTGGGAGAGTAGAGAGAAGAAAGCCTGTCATCCTTTCCCTGGCTTGAGATTAAATAATAAGATGGGCTGGATCTCTTGTTGATCACATGGTGTGGAGAGTTTTATTATTGAATTTAAACACATTTCTTATATAAAAGTGACTACTCAATTGTTCATTAGCTAAATGGGCAGAGAAGTAACATCATCTGTTAAAACTTTATCCAAAGACACAGAAAGAATATTATCACTGACTACAGTTTAAAGTGACAATGGGAGTTAGAGAGAGAGAAAAAAAAATACATTTTGCCTGAGCCATGAGTTAGTCATGTTAAACTTAGCTATAAATTAATAAAATAGTTGATGATATGCAAAGAGAAACTATGCAAGCAGACATCACTAAACATCTCTTAAGAAAACAATAGGCTAGATTAAGAAATTAAATACAATTATCTGCTTCCAGGACACTAAGTATTCCATTGATAGTGTTTTTTAATAGAAAAAAAATAAAGAGAACATATTTTAACCCTATGTAAAGTAGAATTTTAAAATGAGCTTAAATTAATGGATAAATTGATATTTTTATTTCTATTAAAAATTTTAAAATAAAAATCCAAATGCTTTACTTTTGTTATTATTATTTTGAGATTTCTTTTCCTCTTCCTTAATTTAAACTGATAGCTAAATGATTCTAGTTTTCCATGAGACTTTATTTTGCTTAAAAAATGCTTGTAATTTTAATGTAAATATGAAGATATTATTTCTAGACCAAGATCAAATAACTCAGACTATTTCATAAAAACAGGTATCATCTCATTTTTTATTAGATCAAAATCTACAAAATTCATACCAGCAGTTGTCAGAAGATTTTGTTTTCTGTGACATGCAACAATTTTGTAGATTAAATTGGATGAGCTCCTTTGGATTCTCAAATGGAAAGGCTGGAATTTGAAATAACTGCCTATATAAAATCAACCAAATGGTTTTACAAATTATTTTCTTAAATCAAAATCTAATAATTAAAGTGTGCTTTGTACTCCGCATAAAATACTCTATATAAATTTTGAATATATATATATATGCAAGTGAATATATGCATGAGTATATAGCATAAAGTAATATACTAATATATTCTAAAATGTAGTATTCTAAAAATGTGCATTGATTTAATATTGAAGAAGAAGAAAAGGAGGAATTTGTAGTCAGTTTATTTGATGTTCTGTCTTTTATTTTGTTCCCATTGCAAAATAAATATAAATGTCTTCATCCTCAACATTCAGCAGACTACAGAAAGTTTTCGTTGCTTAAACAATATTGTTCTGAGACTGTATTTCAAAGCAGTAGGATAAAGAGGCATTTTACAACAAATGCTTAAAAATAATTTTCTAAACCTATGAAACCACATTACCTTTTTTCTTCTTTCAAGTAAAGAATAAAATAAATCCTTTAGCTAGTCTATATAACTGCATTTAGCCCCTTTAGAAACTTTTTGGTAACATTTGTAAATATTAAATGAAATAACATCAGAGGTCTAAAATGAAATCTTTTGGTAAAACTATGTTTGTTTTGGGGTATGTTTTTATACAGTTCAGACTGCATACACACTCATTACCACTATTGATTTAAAAAATCCAAAAAGAGAAAAAACCTTCCACATATAAAAAAAAAAACAATCTGTTACATACATTTTTGATGATTGATAAACAGTAACAAAGTACAAGTCATGCTTTTTAGCTCCTCTATTTGTAAGATAGCTTTATCTGTTTTATAGATAAATGGTTGTTGAATGAGAAAAGAAATCAGTTCCCGAGAGAAACTACTGTTTTCCTCCACATTGAGTTACTTCCAGTAAACAGGACCAAACATATACCACCAGCACCACCACCACATCAACACCCCACTTCCCCAACTCCACCAAGAAGAAAAGCTCAGGATGTTCATTTTAATTACATATGAATCATCTTGGTATTAGAGATGTTTAGTGTTGAGCTGCAAGCAATACTATGCAATGGAGTTTCCCATCCTCACCAGACAACCCGCAGTAAGTGAAGAACAAAACAATACGATCCAGGATGGATTCTAGTTGTTTGCAATGACTATAGGAAATTTTTCCAAAGATGCCTCTGCAGACACCTAATTCAGCCAGATGTGTGTAATGGCAACACCCACCAAGAGTCCTGAGAAACACTCAGATGATGTTAAACGGATCTCCCGACTATAGCACTCAGATGACTTTAAACACTGATCTTCTTGAGTCCGCCAAAAGTGAAGTATCTATTTAACTGCAAAATAAATGGAGGTACTTATTTAAGAAACCATTAAATGTTCTTTTCCTGGAACCTACTGTTCCAAGAAACTATTGAATAGAGAATTGTTTCATCTCTACTATCAAGATGAATCTTGTGACTGATTGTTGCCAACAGCCTCAGGTCACAACCTGAGAGCTACAGAGACAGGTATTGTTGCCAGTCATGGAAACAGGACCTCTCTGCAAATTCACCTGGGGGACGCTCATATCCCCCTGACCTAACCAGGGCTTGAAAATTAGAAATGCTGAGCATGCTTCCAAATGTTTATTAACTAAATGAATTTATTACCCATTCATGATCTTTGCCTAAATTTTGTTAGAATTTTTCCCTATGAAGAATACATATAAACATACATGCATATGTTATCTACTCCATAGATAGTATGTGCACTCTTCCTTTTCCTATCATACCATTTTCCATATTTTGACAGGTATATTTTTTAATTGCTTTTGTTCTCCACAATGTAGTTTACAAATCTAATGTAGTCAAAGCTCTGTTTTCCTCCTGTTAGTTTCTTCTTTTAATATTCAATATAGTAAGACCTGTCCATTCCCAAGATTACATAATTGTTATATATATATATTTTTTCTTCCAGTACTTTTCTGATTTTATGTTTTAGAAAGAAATCAACCATATGTTTATTTGGCTTGTATTTATTGCTATATATTATCTGTTGAAAAAATTGGACAAAAGTAAATAAAAATACTAAACTCTATCTCTGCCATTGTGTTTTGATTAAATTTTCACTGCATTTCTTATCATTGCTTTTTGTAGTTCAGTGGTATCTTATTTGGCATGTGATGGTTCATGAATATTATATTAACTGTGGTTATATATTTAGTCAGATTAAAGTACTTTTAGTATATTAATTTTAATGCTTTCTGCCTTATATTCAACTTGGCTTAATATACTTCCAAAATTTTCATAGGAAGACAGCGTACAATAAGATTTGTTAAGTTCAGCTTGTGTCCTGGAGGTATTAAGAGTCAGTAAAGTGCTTCTTACAAGAGACTGTGATCTTTATTTGAATTATAGGCCCTTTGTGCTGTTTAAACCTGATAATATTTACCTGACACTTTCAGGAAGATTTGTTAATTCATTTATACCACAGATTTTCAAATGGAGCTCATATATACAAAATATTTAAAGATAAGAAATCCCCAGGTTAATTAATTACTTGTTTATCACAGCCTAAGTGGCTAATTTGTGGAATCTCCAACATATTTCAGATTAAAAAAAAATTCTAAGTTCAAATGCATAAATATTTCATGGCTGACACTTCCATTACAGATGTCATAATATCTACTGGCTTCTAAGGAGATTTAACACATAAATCCTTTCTCACTAGAGGAAAACTATGAGGTCTTTAAAAGATAATAATTTACCTTTCTACAGAAAAACAAAGTTTAATAACACTACCACCTTTTGGTCAGCTCTGAGCAGATTATTTGACCAAATGTTATTTAAAGGCAGGTTTTTTCGCCCTATTGACATTACCTCATGTTCCATTTTGTTACTGGATCATTTCTTAGGAAATCTCTCTTATGCAATGAGGAAATTAGAACTCATTTCCATAATGGAATAAATAAAGCATAATTGCAAGGCAAAGATTTGCTTTAGTAAAATCATATGATTCAATCAGGAAACAACCAGGTATTTATGGAACAACCTTCATGAACTTTGAGTGCAGTCTGGGTTTTATGAAGGTGGTAAAAGAGTTTCTTTCCCTGAGGGGTTCATATGTTTTAAGGAATATATGACTATAACACATTGCTCACTAAAAATAAAAAAAAATCTTAAGAATTTAAACCTGAAATATGTTATAACTAACTGTGATAGAAATCAGATGATAGAGAGAAAATTGCATTCACAAATCATCTCCATGCCTTCTCCGTAAGGGCAAGATTTGAGCTGGACCTTGATCCAATTCATTCAAAGGAAAATATTGATTGATTGTTCAGAACTTATCTGTATGTTTAGAGCATGAATGGAAGAATTCACATGGGTATTTCTTCTGTGCAAAGAGAGTCATGATATTCAAAAGATGTGACCTGAGTAAAATGATTCAATCAAAGTCCAACGTATGTGTACTACTCCCAGAAAATCATTACCTGCCCTTATTTAGGCCTCTGATAAAATAAAACAAAAGAGATAAATCATATTTTAACATAGATATATCCATAATGTACATTAACAGAATAGTTTTCTTAAAATATCAGCTACAGTTATACCAAGATGCTTTAAATTGTATATCTACTCAGATTTTGAAAAATAAAGTATCAGCCTATGTGAGAAAAAAAAAAAGAGATCACAAAACCTGAGAGGTAACACTGAATAGTTCAAACATCTATAATCTAACTAGTTACAGTGTGTCTGGTAAATAAAGTTGATAAAATTGTTTACACAATTTCTAACTAACTGGAAGAAGCAATAAGACCACCACCATCCGCTTGGTCATCTTGCATCAGAACAATTAGTGTGACTGTCCGCACGTTGATTTTAGTGTGCTTGTTAGACAATAACCAGTATAAAGACGCCAAGTGCAGGAACCTTCTAGGAGGCTGGTTTCAGAGATGAACTCTCCGTCAGTGGGATGAAGAACTCTCAGCATCTTTGCTCATTCTTATGAAATTAGTGGACCATGGCTTTCCAGTAGAGGGAGATACCAAGTCAAGCATTACAAAATTCAGCTCAGACATAGTGCACGGAGGTAGGAAACTGCTCGTGAGCCCATTCCCCAAAGATTCAGAATGGAAAGGCTAGGAAAACAAAGCTCCAGGATC
Organism: Tamandua tetradactyla; assembly: GCF_023851605.1. Lineage (NCBI taxonomy): Eukaryota > Metazoa > Chordata > Mammalia > Pilosa > Myrmecophagidae > Tamandua > Tamandua tetradactyla. The sequence continues at coordinate 74,826,981 of NC_135327.1, forward strand.
AAGACTGTCAGTGAGGCAGGGCTGAAAATCCTCAGGAGCAGAGGAAAGGCAGGCAGCAGAGGTCCAGAGATTTTGGGTGGAATCAAGTGACTAAGGGCTTGGAAGTCATGTAAAACATCTCCTGAATTACAAGAGAGGGGTAGAAGCATATTGCTCCTTTGTTTTGTTATTTTTAATTTTTGTATTGGTAGCCCTTCTGAAAATTTAGCTTTTTAGTCAGAGTTTGGACATAAGACATTTACCAGCTATAACCACATCTAATATTCACTTAGCCCTTGGCTAAACATTAAAATGTAAAATACTTTACAAATATTATTTTCTTGAGTGGATAAGAAAATGAATGCATTAGAGATTTTTTGAAGTGACATGGAATTCTTTTAACTTTCACTCATAGATTGCTAACATATTCATGCATGTTATTTACAACCAAACTTATTTTAGAGATTTCATTCTACATTAGTTTTCACTCCTAAGCTATGTAGAATTCAGGAAATAGTATTCTGATAGTTTTCTGAGATTTTGTTCTAGAGGATTGAAATAGAAAAATGGAGAAAAATTCAGATAATATTTCTGTTATAAGAGTTCCTATCTTAGCTGAAGGAGAATACATACAGATTCACATCATTTATAATGTGTCTATAGCATAAGGTGATTGATCTTTTATCAATCTAATATTTCAGGTTCAATTGTTTAAATTAAAAACAAACATACACATTGAATTCCCAAAGAGTAAAAAATTATGAGGCTAAGAGAAGATATGACAAAGGAATCTTGATAACGTTTGATGCATACAGATCTTTCTGTCTAAGAGATCTCTAACTTAATTCAAGAAGCTAAGAGTTGTGATCCATCCACTTTCCAGTCCCATGCGGTAAGTCCCTCCAGGTATTCAACAGAACTCTGCCCTCTGTCTTCTCACTTGAGAGACCCATAAGACTGTGCAAGGATGCAGAAGGAGAATTGGCATTACTAAGTTCCTTACTTTTCAATGAATTTGTAGGGAAATACTTTGGTTTACCTTATAAGTTCAGGATGTCAGGGCTTCTAATTGATTATGCATATGATTACATTGGGAAACTTGTTTAATTTCACTGGGCAGACAATATCAAACAGGCGTTTATTTACTGCTGATGCCCTTTTCCATTGTTTTAAGTTAGTTTACATTGGATTTTAAATTTGCATCTGGGTAGAGGTCAGATGCAGCACAATGGGAAGCTGAGACCAGAAAGCATGAAACAAGAGAGCATGTTAATTTCAGATCCTAGGGGCAGGTGGTAGGGGCACAACGGTCCATAGAAACCTCTTAGGCTAGGGTGGTTCAACCAGAAGGCGGGGGAGCACACACAAACAGCCGGAGGGGCCTCGCTGGCTTGAGCTTTCATTGTGGCTCAGGGTGGGTGGAGGCTATTAGATTTTCCATGGGAGCATGGGTTTGGTTAATATAAAACAAAGTCCCATATGAAAGGAAAGAGATGGGGGGTGGGGTCCAACAGTGGTGGGGCTGCGTAGCTTATCATTTGGACCAGCCTTGAATTCTGAGGGAGATGTGTGTGTGTGGTCGGATGGTGGCATAAATGCGCACTTAGGGAGTTTATGCCCCAGGTCTAGAAAACTACTTCTTACGTAGGCCAAAATTCACTGACCTGAGGGTAGCAGCTTAACTAAAGTAAGATGGATGCTGAGGCGGCAGAGCACCAAAAAAAAAGAGAGAGAGAGAGATAAGCCTTCATGCTCTTGTCTGAATAGATATCAAAGTAGAAAACATTTATCACATTTATCATAGATAGTGAACAGACAATATAAAGAAACCCTCTTATTTTTGTGGGAGGTGGCGAGAGGATGAAAGCAGCCAGGTTCATCAGCACCCAATCACCGAGTCTCCAGCTTTATTTCAGGTACTTTATCTAGAGTGCTACACAGAGACCCAGAAGCCTGTCAGCCTGAGTTTTGCGAGCCATTGTTTTGCCATCCATATGAACAACAGTGCAGTATTTGCATGTCCATGAAGTGGGCTGTGCCAGATAAACAGTACCCACTATTATATCTAAATGTTAGCTATCTGTACATTCATCTGCTATTTGGTATCTACAGAGTCGCTAAAAGCATATATATGCAATAGTTAGTAATCTCTGTGTTAGTTAGATTCAGTTATCAACTTGGCCAGGTGAGCATACCTAGTCTTGTTGCTGCGGACATAAGCCAACGTATGTGAACCTCATCTGTTGCCAATTACATCTGCAGTCAGCTAGGAGGCGTGTCTGCTGCAATGAGTGATGTTTGACTTAATTGGCTGGTGCTTAAATGAGAGATCGCAAAGTAGCACAGCCTAGCAGCTCGGCATTCCTCATCTCAGCACTTGCAGCTCAGCCCAGGCCTTTGGAGATACAGAAAGAAGTCATCCCGGGGAAAGTTGTTGGAACCCAGGGGCCTGGAGAGAAGACCAGCAGAGACCATCTTGTGCCTTCCATGTAAGAAAGAACCTCAGTGGAAAGTTAGCTGCCTTTCCTCTGAAGAACCAACAAAATAAATCCCCTTTTATTAAAAGCCAATCCGTCTCTGGTGTGTTGCATTCCGGCAGCTAGCAAACTAGAACAATCTCTTATAAGGCTGCACAGACCCACATACAGAAAATCACTGCACATAAATTAAAATACAATCAAAGCTCAGAGATCAGGAAAAGGCATGGGCATGTCAAAAACTGTGAAGAGGTATTCTCTGTTATCATCTAAGGTAAAAATAGCAAGCATTTAGTGACTTTACTATGCACAGCTAACTGTTCTCTATGCCTTAACTCATTCCTAAAACAGTCTCACAGTAATATTATTATTATTCTAACAGTCATTTCACAAAAGAGGAAAATGAGGCTCTTAGACTTCAGATTTCTTTTTATGCAAGTGATCAAGCCAGAATAAATTTAGGTCTGCCATACCACAAGAAGATTTTCTTAATCACTATACTATTTGTCTATCTTTGGATATTAAAAACCTTAAGAAAGAATTTCTGGAGACTTAAAATATATAAATGAGGAATATCCTTGCTCTTGTTTGTCTGAAAGACACAAATTCAGTTAGCCAGGTATTAATCGGGTTTTAAACGTTTTCAAATGTATACGTGTGCATTCAACCATTATTGATGCGAACTATCAAAACACTTGCTGCAGTTTAAATGCTGTAAGCACATATGACAGACTTGTACCCACGGTCTGTGCTGTCACAGAAATCACCATGTGGAGTATCTGTAGGTGTTTCACAGCTTATTAAACTATAATTGTGGAACTGTAATTACAGCAGATGCAGCACAATGTCTGAGTTTTTGAAAAAGCTTCCCTTTAAATCATAAAGGAAGAGCAAACTTTATGTATTTTCCCAGCAAGAACACAATTCTATTAAAAAAAATACTGCTAGAAGAACAAAATTCACTTTTCCAAGAAATGTGAAATATGATTACACTATCCATCATTTAAGATAAACATATTCATATTATCATAATCATAGCTGAGAAAAGAAGGACAACCCTGAAGCCCAGCATGTAAAAAATATCCTAGCTTTTTAGATATTGTTGTTTATATATTAGGTAACTGGTTGTGACAACTACTCTTGATTAAGAAGGCAATTACTTAAGAATTCATGTTCTCAGGTGTCATTTGGCTGTGTCGAAACAGCCCTCACCTCATCCTTGACTCAGTGTATTGCAAAAACGCTGCTGGCCTAGAGCTTTGTTGAATGGAATTTTCATCTCCCTAAAATAGACAAGGATATAAAAATACATAATGCAGTTCTTTAAGAATCAGATTGGTAAATGATTTTTATTAGGTAGCTAGTTCACATCTTCATCCAAAATACTTAGCCTACCCTAATCATCCTTAAGAAATCTTTTCTTGCAGGAGATACAGGGTGGGTAGGAAGGGCTGTTGTGATTCTTGTTTTATGGGCAACTCACTCTTTGTTGAGATCGGCCTTCCTTCTCAGATGGATGGTTAGAAAATCATCTTAAATGGAGCTGAAATTTGGCTCGCCCTACCTTTCGAAGCAACAGATAATAAAACTATTTTCTCTGACACATGAGAGTATTTAAATATTTAAAGTAAATTTAAATACCTCATCTTTGTCATCTTTATATTATAAGTAGCAACTATAGTTACATCAGCTGTTCTTTATAAAAGCTATCTAAACAACTCAAGGGAAATTTTATGTTGATAGATCAATAGAATAGTCATGGTTTATAAATCCCAGCACATAAAGTTCATGTGATAAAGCTTCAGTGATGGTAAGGTTGAAATTTGAAATTAAGTTAGAGGACACTGTTTACTAAGTATGGATATTATTTGAAACACAGTGGTACAGAACCACAAATCTGTGGTTAAAATTGGGAAATGTATCCTTCTGTAAATCATTCATTCCCCTGAAGTTTCAACTTTCAAATCTTTAAATTAGAAGTACTGATAGCAAGCTAATGACAGTTTCTAAATATAATTCAGACTGCTGATGTACAATATAAAGAGACATTCTGAAGGGCTGATAGATGGAACTGGATGCCATGATTTATGAGAGGATGAAAGACATGTATCAAAGGTACTAAGATTTGTGAGCTTGGGGATGGAAAGTATAGTTGTGTTCTTGACAGATAGGAGTAAATTACACTATAGTCTGAAAGGAGGATGATACCTGTAGTTTGTATTAGTTGGATTTCAAATTAAATTTATGGTGATAGAGAAGCCTCCAAGGGAATGTCCTCTCTGGAATACATGGAAACTATACGTATTTTTATTTCTGGTAACTTAACTGAATGAATTCTTTTCCTCTCAATCCATACTCATTTCTGCCACTACTTTCCTTTTAGGTTGGTTATAGCAACTCAGCGGAACAATATTGCCTTTTGATTTGTGTTCCCACCTCTTGCCATTGGCCTCTTGCCCTCTCCTGTGGAATTAATCATTCTAAAGTACCACTGTAAGCAGGACACCGACCCACAAAATATTTTTCAGTGCTTGTCTTTACCTAATGAGAATCAGTATTCCTGGAAAGAGTCTGGCCTTCAGCAAGGAAAAATAAAGCTATACCATTCAATGGCTACTTAGTTTAGGTAAGGGGCTCAACTTCTCTTAAACTTAAAAATATCACCATCTGTGGGGCTTTGTATGATTTAATTGAATTTCTTTCTTTTTTTTTTTTCACATGGGCAGGCACCAGGAAACAAACCTGGGTCTCTGGCACGGCAGGTAAGAACTTTGCCTGCTGAGCCACCTTGACCTACTCAATTGAAGTTTTTAGAAATAAAAATGTTGTGAAACTTGGTGAGGTGTTGGAATTGTTATTTTTCCTTTTCGTTCTTTTTTCCTATCTATTGATTTTGGTGTATATTCTGTGTTCTACACCTTACCTTTGTTTTCTGTATTTTCCCACTCTCACTATCATCTCATTTTCTGATCCCATATCATCAAAATTTCCCACACATGATTTCCTCATCAGTTTTTTTGCTGATACTAAATCTTATGCCCAAAGTATTCCCTATTCTTCTTCCGTGAATGCCCATTATTTAAGTACCTTTTCTGCGTGAATATTCCACTAGCCCTTCAGTTACTACTATGGCATCTACTGTGCACATCAATATACTTAGCATGCTTTTCTTTCCTTTTCACTGGTATGTGTTTCCATTATGACTGATAAAATATGTACTTGTTTCATGTTGTTAGAAGGTAAAGGCAGCTACATTATCTTTGTCAAATTTAATAGACCATGGTTCTATAGTCAATTCTTTTCTTGAGGCACCTAATAATTCATGGGAGAGATCTTTTGTAATGATTACTTCCTTGTTTAATGTTTGTTTATGTGATGGGCTTTCTTTCTTTCTTTGTAAACAGATATTTATCAATTCAATAGGTATTTGTTGAGCAATCACTTTGTGGAAGGTACTCTTTTGGGTGCTAGGGATACAGCAGTTATCAAGAGCAATAAAAATCCCTGCTCACATTGAGATAGACAATAAACAAAATAATTTAGTAAATTAAATGTTGATTGGTATAAGGAGATAAATGTGATAGAGGAGAGTGGGGATGGGAGATGATTGAAATTTAATGCATGGTCATTAAGATAGATGCCATTGAGAAGGTGATTTCAGGCCAAAGCTTTGAAACAATTCAGTCAGTATGCTCTGCAAATGCCAGTCAGGAGAGCTTTCTATGCAAAAAATAATAATAAATGCTAAGATTCTAAAGGAGGGAGTCATCCTAGAGAGGAGGATTTGCTAATCATTGCATCAGGAATGTGAAAGAAAACAGGAAGGCAAGAATGACTATTGGCTTTTTGTTTAAGAAACTGGAAGGGTGGAGTTGCCCCTGAGACAAGCACATATGTTTGGGGAGAGAGATAAAGGAGATATGTCTTAACCATTCCATTTACCTATTAGACAAAGAAAGGTACAGAGTTTAGGAGGCAGTTTAGGCTAAGGGTATAGGCTCTCAGTATATGAGTGGTGTTTAAATCAATGAATCTATTTTAAGTCTTCAAGAGAATGAGCGTAGTTTGAGAAAACAAAGTATTTGAACATCAAAGACTGAGATATTCTAAAATTAAGGGGATATAGAATAAAGGAGTAATTATAGAAAATTAAGAAGGAATGGGTTCTGAGGTGAGGACTAACAGGAGAAAAGTGAACTCCTAAAACAAACAAACAAAAAAATGAACCAAGGAAGAGAGTGTTCACCTGGGTCAAATGCTGCTGGAAGGTCTGGAAGAAGACAGACTGACCTTTCGAACCAGCACCTGTGATGTTGGTGGTAACCATAGTAAGAACTCTGTGGATTGGTAGGGATGAATGACTGCTTTAGACTAGGTTCAGAAGACATTAACAGTCTGGAGACAGAGAGTAGTGACAAATTTTTTTGAGAAGTTGTTTGTGTGAATGTATGTGTGCGAAGGGTAACATAGAGATGGGGCTATCCTTGAAGAGGAAAGTAGGGTCAAGAGATAACTAGTCTTCCTTTTTAGATGGAATATGTGGTAGGCTGAATAATGCCCCCCCCCCCCAAGATGTCCAAGATCTAATCCTTAAAACTTGTGAATACATTACCTTTCATTGCAAAATGGACTGGATAGATGTGATTAAGCTATGTAACATAAACTAGAAAGATGAGCCTATAGTATCAGGTGGGCCCAATGTGATCACAAAGGTCCTTCTAAGATAGAGGTAGGAGGATAAGATTTAGTAGTAGGAAATGTGACATGGAGGCAAGAAGTTAGAATGATGCAAGGCCACAAGCCAAGGAGTATAGGCAGCCTTAGAAATGGGAACAAGCAAGGAAACGGATTCTCCCCTAATACCTCCAGAAGGAACACAGTTCTGCTGGCACCTTATCTTTAGAATTCTGAATTCCACAACTAAAAGTTAATAAATCAATGTTGCTTTAAGCCAATAAGTTTGTGGCAATGTGTTATTCCAGCAATAAAAATCCAAAACAGCAGACATAAAATAAGAGTTAGGCTGATGGAATAATCCAGGATAGAAGGGAAAACTGATGTAGCAGAAAAAAAAGGCAGACTATAATGTGTCAGATGTTGATAAAAGTGTAGTCATGACTGAAAAATATCTGTGGAAGTTCTTTTTGGATTTTTAAAAAAATAGGAAGCAAAGTTACCTGCTGAGAGTGGGTAGCAGGTATTATAGGTTTAAGAAGACAGGTAAAGCTATAAAACAATCTTCTGGGAGAATGAAAAAATGAAGGAGTCACAGAAAGAAAGTGGTTGTGATGTTTTTTGCTCATTTTTCTCCTGTCAAGGTGAGTTGTGTGGGTATGTGTGCATGGTGGACAGATGTTTGCACTTAACTAGAGTTGAAGTTTAACCAATTTAGTATAACAATGTTTGAAAGAAGAACTCAGTTTTGGTCTGTATGTATTAAAACATGGAATTGAGTTTATTGAGAAGAGATGAAAATATAGTATGACTTGGGGATTTCAAGTTCATGGGAAGGTAATTTAGGGCCAAGTTGAGGTCCTAGGTGAAAAGCCAAATGCTTGTAGTTTCCTTTAGAAAGAGGAGAATTATGAAAAATTTAGAGCTGATAGTTAAATGTTTCATAACACTTAAAACTACTTTGCTTTATATTGTATTACTTCTTTTTAAATTTAAACATGTACAAATTGTAAATGCATGGAGACAAGATTAGCAACAGTTTGTTTCTCTCTTGGTGTATTTATTTACAAGTATTCATTCACCCATTAATTTGTTCATTACACACCTCTTAAGTATCTCTTTTATGGCAGGCTCTGTCTACCTGAATTGTGAAAGGATCACGAAGGGAAGGGTAGGGTCTATCTGAAAAGAGCCAATTAAAGGTCTAAGGGAAGAACAAGCTCAGGATGCTATCATGGCCCAGAGAAGGGCACCTCAATCATAAAAAGCTATTTGGGAAATTCTCAAAAGGAGAATCAACAGATGAACTTGAAGGTATGAAGCTGAGCTTAGAGTGTGAAAGTAAAGATTTCTTTTTCCAATACAATTGTCCCAATGGTAGGTTATCTGGCAATTCTTAAGCTTTAATAACAACTACATTTTATTAATAAAAGCAGGAATATAAGTGCTGATATATTCCAAACTTTCTATATTATATTTTTAAGGCAATTTGATATGTATTCTGTCAAACTGTTTAAAAGGAACTTGGAAAATAATTTTTCTTAAGCATATCTAAAAGCCAAGGGACTTGTAAATAAGATCTTAAAATGCTCACATTTAGGACATGAAGGATTCTAAATTAATCATATATTGGTGTTTAGAATACTTATACAGACTTTGCATATTTAAAATATACTCATTTATCTCTGACAACATTTGTAAAAATAGCACACTAATTCACGTGACCTGAGATATTTACCCTATGACATTTAAATCAAGCTGATTAATATTATTTATTATCCTGTCTCCACAAACTAAATGGCTTCTAAGTCCTAAGGAATGCAGAATGTGTCAGATTTTAATATATTACTTGTGTTCTATTTTAAAATAAAATATTGGTAGCCAGGACAGATTAAAAAATATAGGAGTTAACTTTGTCTTATAAACTCATTATCAAACTCATTATTATTTTTCTGTTACTCAAAATCAGTCAGCGTGTGAAGATGAGAGCACAGTCTTTCAGACTGCCAAGTCTGTACAAGATTTCTGTTCCCAATTGCAAAGTGCTAAGACCCAACCACAAAGTTAAAGAGAAGATTCTACATAAGACGATGTTCACTTTTGACACTTATTGCACAACTGAGGATTTCAAAAAACCAGCCCTAGTTTTGATAATTTGCTGCAAAGACTCAGAACTCACTGAAATCTATTATAGTCACAGATTTGATTTATTACAAGGAAAAGATACAAGTCCAAAGGAAGAGGTGCATAGGGCAGATTCTAGAACAGTTTCAAAGGTGCAGCTTCCATTGTATACATGGACACATTACTCTTCAGGTATTAATGTATGACAACATCCACAGAGTATTGGCAAGTAGGGAAACTCACCCATGCTTTGATGTCCAGAGTAGAGAGTTTATCGAGCCTTCATTGCATAGGTATTATTGATTGATTGAATGTTCAAGTGAATGAACTCAATCTTTATTTTCAATTGATACTGCTTAACCCAAAGTGTCTATTCTAAATTACATGGCTGGTCTTTCTGGCATGGCCATTGCCTAATCTGGGACTATCAGTTGCTGCAGGTCCCACCCTGAACGACTTTATTAGCATAAAATGGCAGGTGTGGCTCTAGGGACCCACCAAGAATAACAAAGACACTATAATCACTCAGAAAATTCCCAGATATTAGTGTCTACATCCTAGGATCTAGGGTCAAAGCTCAGACTTCTCTTTGGGTGAGGCCAAGTTCCTTACTAGACACTTGTTTATTTAACAGTGTGAAGGAAATTGGATTTATGGCTTAAAGTGCAGACCTAAGGACCACAGAATGTTGGTGTTAGACCTGCAGAGGATTATTTAATCTTCTGACTGGGAGGAAGGGTATTCATGTTTTGCCCTATTCCATCCTGATTTAAGGGTCAAGCTCTCATTTCCCAGAGATAAGCCAAGCAATAGTTCACATCCACCTGACTCTCCCACAAGGATAGTCCAGCCTTATATCACTTGTTTTCTTCTCATGGCTAAATGACTCCAGCAAAAATATCGCTTACGTAATGTTTTACACATAATTCTTATCCTGCTCTTTCACTCTGGGCATGCACATCTAATTCCCCATGATGGCCTTAAATCTGATTTCACATCATAGGAAAAATAAATTAAACAGAGAACCTTACCAGATAAGGCAGCATAGTTCCTGACTTAAAAACTGGAAGGCATAATGTTAATCTTATTACAGATTTTGTGTTGGATGTCACGTAAGTAAAGCAGATGGCTCTTTCAAATCTGTTTTACATTTGTCATCCTCCACTGTGAGGACTTAGCCATGATGTGTTTCAGATTTTCCCTGCACTATTTTTGCTGAATAGCAGTGGGAATTTACAGAACTAGAGCCAGACATGTGGGGGTGGGGGTGGGTAATGGGGTCAAAAAAGAGTGCAACTGAATATTTCTTAGGCAAAACTGTTGGATTTTTTTTTTCTTGAGGGCCTCAGTTATTCTCTATGATAACTTTTCTCCCAATGGAGACCAAATATTAAGTCAAAATAAATATGATAGTCAACCATGGACACCTATTCTATTCTGAGCTAGTAACAGTGGTGTTAGAAGGGGTAATTCAGGGTATATAAGATTAGGAGAATTGTTTCACCCTGCCATAAAAAAATGGAGGGTTTGTGTATGATTATTATTTCTGGTAGGGAAATAATTCTTAAAACAGCAAACCCCACTGCCCCACACCCCCTTACCTGATTGCAAAGGCTTTTAAACCAAATTTCTTATTTCACAATTACATATGTAGGTCTGTGAAAAAAAATTACAATTTGTGGTACTCTTACTTAAATGTTAACTATAGAGAAAAAATTCATTAAGACAATGCACGTAATGGATTGATTTCACCTACAAAGATGTTAAAATAAAAACTAAAATTTATGTGCCTAAAACAGTGATGTTGTAGATATTATGAATGTTAGCTTTAAAATAAAAAATATTTAAAAATATATACTTAAATATTGTTCTATTTCTGGTATATTATATTTTATATACAGCTAGCAAAACTTTGAAATATACCAGAAATGGAATGGCTTTTATAAAGGGAGATTTATTAAGTAGTTGACAGTTCTAGGCTGTGAACATGTCCAAACTAAAGCAAGTCCATAGAAGTGTCCAAATTAAGGCAACAACATGAGGCTTCCTTCACTCAAGAAAGACCAGTGAAGTTCAGGGTTTCTCTCTCAACTGGAAAGGCACATGGTGAACACGGAGATGTCTGCTAGCTTTCTCTCCAGGCTTCTTGTTCATGAAACTCTCCCAGAAGCATATTCTTTTATCTCCAAAGGTCCCTGACTGTGTGGGCTATCCTGGTTCTTATGGCTCTCATGTGTTGCTCTCTCCAAAATATTTCCTCTTTTAAAGGTTCCCAGTGATTTAATCAAGACTGACTAGGAATGGGCGGAGCCACATAACCCTCTAACCCAAGGTTAATACCCACAATTGGGTGGGTCACATCTCGGTGGAGATAATCTAATCAAGCTTCCAACCCATGGTGCTGAATAAAGAGTCAAAGAAACAGCTGTGTCCACAGATGGATCAGGATTAAAACATGGTTTTTCTAGGGTCCATAATCCTTTCAAACCGCACAATACCTGATTGTGAAAAATCATGTTGTGTGAAACCTATGTTTTTAACTTGCACTAAATTTAGCATTCAGTTATATCCTTAACTCATTCTCGATTAAATATATTAGGATGTCAAATACTGGCATAAATAGTAACAATCCGCAAATAACAAGAATGTAAAGAAACCTTACCTGAATACTCAATCATTTCTTTGCTGCTACTGAATAAAATATAGGTTCATGCAAATTATCAGTGATACCACACACTCTTTCCATGTATATTAATATTAGTTGCATGTCATTGATTAGATTATTATGCTAAACATATCTTAAGTGCTCAAAAAATTCTGGTAGGTCTGGATATTTGTGCTTGTATGTAGAGAAACCTAGCAAAAGAGTAGGAGAAAAAGAAGTCTGGTAAGTTAAGGTTATTCATCAGTTCTCTATAGACTTTCTTTTGTGCTGAGAGTGTGAGCCATAAAGCAACTGGACTGGAGCACTGAGAGGCAGGGGTGCATCCCTGATTTGTGGGCTCTGAAGCTTATAAAGTTTTGTGTGCATTCTTGAAGTAAATGAATCTCACCTTTGCATATTGTACACTAACACACAACTGGGGGAATATATTGCTAAGGCCCATCTTGGCATTGGAATGGCCCCATACAGATGAGGGATGATGGACAATGCAGCTTAGATTTCATTAGCCTGCAAGTAAATCTACCTCCATCAGACTTCCCCGGGGACATTCACCATGCACTTCTAAGATTGACGTGTGAATCCCAGTCTTCTCCTTCCCTTGCTGTGTGAATTTTAACAAATCTAATATCTCTTTGGGTTTCAGTTTGGCATTATGAAAGCAGATCTTGAGGAAATGGCATGGATGCTAGAGAAAGTACGTGTAATATCCTTAGTACCGTGCCTGAGAAGTAGATGCCCAGTGAGTATTATCTCCATCTCCTAATAAAGCATATGTGAGCTCCACTGAGAGAGATGGACATCGTAAGCAGCACAACCTGAAAGAAGGTCATAATCCTTCCTCTCACTCTTGCAGACTCCATACACAGCATGGGTCAAGGGGCCAGAGTTACCTGTCACTAGCACCACCCAGCTCAGACACAGCTACTAGTGGAACCCTTAACCGTTCTGCTTCCAATTACATCTAACTGTCCTCCTGGCTTGGAAAGGGAAAACTGACTCTGTGTCTGACTTCTTTAGATGTATAATGACATGTATAATTGTACTTAGGGGAGTTATTATTGCTAACAAAATTAATGGTTGGCATTTGTTCATGTGGAAATTAATGTGGAAATTGAGGAATTCAGGCATCACAAAGTTAGACCTAGTGAGTACCATGAAATTCATTTCTACTCCCTCATTTTGCAGTCAAGAAGATTAAAGCTGGGAGCCGAGAATCACAAAAGCAAGGGTCTCAGAGTAAGTTGCTGAAAGGTCTGTCCCTAGAAGCTTGGGATCAATACTTCCTGTCCCAGCCTCTAGGCATGTTGACCAGTTCCTGGCAATGCCCTCACCTATAACCTTTTATGGACATGGATTGGATTCTGTTCCTCAGTGTGCCCTGACTTGTGCTATTCTTTCTATAGGTATTGGTTTTTATCATGTCACTGTCATTTTCATGTACGATGCTTATGTCTTTCATGGTTTATTAGAAAAAGAAATGTTTCAAAGGTAAGTATTCAGCAGCAACACTCTTAATAATGCTCTTTGGAAAGAAATACAAAAAAAATTACTCACCATAAGGATGATTATAAAATAATATAAACATATTGATCTAATTCAGTTTAGTAAACATTTTCAGATTCGTTATATAATGATACACTGGTTCCCAAAAGTATTCTGAAGTTGTTTATACCCCTACTTTAAACAGAAGAAACTTTAAGAAAGGAGATTTGAGGGACCCAGCCAGGATTATTATGACCCACATTTTATCCACTGATACAGATTGGGGTTTTTTTTCTCATTTTCTTTTTCCCTCTACAGCAAAAATTTCCAGGCACTGAGGATAACTGGCTGGGAGTGGTGTGTAGATAGGTATTGGACTCAGAAATGACTATGCATCTGTTCAAATTATCTTACTTCTACTTTGAAAGCCTGTTGCACATCAGCCTTTGTTGTAAATGGTCTCGGCACTAGACAAGACCAGGGCCAGGGCCCTACCCCAAGTGGAGCTATGTTCTAGGAGCGTTTTGCCCCCTCCTGCATCAGATTAAAGGAGCAATAAGGTAGGCTTTAGCTTAATGCAAAAAGGAAATGACAAAAATTGTCCAATGAAGGTGCAAAACAGAAGTTAAAGGAAATAAAAAAAGAGAGAGGGTTGAATTGTGGCTGTCATTATAAAGAAATATTTCCTAGATGTAAAGCAGTTAAATATAAGAGAATGTGTACATATGTGTGCGTGTGTATATATATATATATTTATATATATATATTCAGATACATATATAGAAATACATGATTCTGACATATATGCATTAACTTGCATATACCACCTTCATGTAATAAACTCTGATCTATACACAGTTAAATATCAGAATATGTATATATATATATATATATAAATATCAGAATATGTGTGTGTGTGTATACACACATATGCATTTCTGGGAAATTTAACTTTACTTTTGCTATTAATAAAATAGGGCAGATAATAGCACCTCATTCTTAGGATAAGTGTGTAGTTCAGAGAAAGCCCTTGGTAAACAGTCATTCTTGCTATTATAATTGTTATTATACTGTGATAAGTAATTCACACAGTATTTTTCCTTCCTAATAAATTACAAAGTCCAATACATCTAAACATTCACTGCTTTTAGCCAAGAAGTCTGAATTATCTTGTGATAAATTTAAACTAATTTTTAAAATCTATAAGCAAATAAGCTATTTAAAACAAGGAAAAAAAATCAGTTGCCTAATGAAAGTCGTTGCTTCTTCAATGCTGAATGAATACTTAAATTCCTCGATCTCTTTTCATTGGGGGATGACTCCCAGGCTGTCTGCAGATGGCATTTGCACAGCACATTCAGCCATATAGAGTTAACATCTACAAATGAGAACTCTGTTTGAGAACATCTCAGAGTTAGTAACTATATAGCAAAGTGATACAGCTGATGTTGTGATTTGCTTACTTGAAATAGGATTTTGAAACCAGGTCTTTTCCTTTCCTGCTGGAAGGTAGCACAGGAGTTAGCCAACAGTACTTCATTAAACTGAAATAACAAGACAGCTGAAATGAATTAATCTATGTGGGCAGTCATTTTGGACTACTTCATTGATAGCACCATATGTTAGCTACAGTTGGCATTCTACAGGGAATTGCAAATGTTTACAGATGCTTTAAAGGAAAGATTACTTGAGTAATAGGACTTAGTATACAAAGAAGCTTGCCCTTTAAAAATGACACCCTCACCTCTTGTCTACTGTCTCCCACCATCTCCTAATAATAGATCATTTTGAAATTTTCAGGCAATATGTGGAATTGATTTGTCAGACTTATGTTCAACCTGAGGTTTTGTTCTCTTCCCATTGCTGTTTCACGTTCTTTTCATGTTTTTCATAATGACATTTTTGAGTCAACCCTAAAATCAATTGATATGTCAACAGCAAATAATTTCTGTTGAATAAAATATTAAAAATGTATAATAATTATTAAGTTGAGAGTAGAAACAGAAGAAATTCCTATATGTTTTCAGCTTTCTCTTTGAAATATTTGCTACAAATACTTCCCAGGTGAGTTGTGCAAGACAGTTGGACCTAGAGCAACCACATTTTCTAGTTTGTCCATGACAACCTCAAATATATGATAGTTTAGAATATAGTCATCCTAGTTATAGTTCTTATTCTTCCTTTCTGTTCATTTCTTATCCTTGGGAAAAGCACAACTCCCAGCCACTCTTTCTTTCCAGGAGTTTGCCATGTTATCATTGATGGAATGAACACAAGCATTACTCTAGAACAGGAATCTTGATGAGATTTAGAGAATATAAATTCTCTAAACTTAATAAGTGTCTTTTATTTATATTGGCAACCATTTATTTTGATGACTTGGGTGTACATCTTTACATTTATGGACCTTAGTTTTCTCATCTATTAAATTCGGAGTTGTAAAAAATAACTTTCCTTGCATAAGGTGAGATGGCAGCTAATCACCAAGCTATGTTCACCTTCCAGCATGGAGAGTTGGAGGAAGTGGTTGTCTGTATTGAGCTGCATTCACCACCATTTTTGCATCTATTGAAGCCATGTGATTCATTTTTCCAAGCAGAATGTGAATGAAATCTTCATAATTCCTTTATGGCCATAGTGCTTAAAAATTCAGTTCGCCTTCTCCACTGTCATTTGTTCTACCCCCTGGCCCTGTAATGGCAGAATACAGATCAAAAGAACCTGAGTACCCATGGGTCAAGCCATGTAGCAATTAAAAACCAGCTTCGAATTGCACATAAATAAGAAATATGTTTTTATTTTGATCAACCACTGGTGTTTCCAGGGTTATTTGCAACAGCAGCCAGTAAATTACCCGATTCTTCATCAGTTTTGATTCTAACTTGAGTTTTGTCCTAGCAGCCATTGAAATACCCATCCAAACTTGAAATCTTTCCTATCTGTGGGGTGAGATACTGAGGATACAGTTTGTCTCCCTTTGAATATTTCTTTGTGACAAAATAAGCATGTGGCCCATAATAAGTGTCATAACTGAGAGGAGTTTGAATTTGTGTAAGATTAGGAATAGCATTAAAGCAAGAAATCTGACACAGTGACTGTGGTAGTTTGAAACTGTATGCTCTTTGGAAAATGGACTTAAATATGGTTTATTTCTATGAGTATCAACCCATTATAAATAGGACTTTTTGATGAGGCTACTTCAGGCAAAGTGTACCCCAGCTCAATCAGGATGAGTCTTGATCTTATTAGTGGAGTCTTTTATAAGACAATGGAATACAGACAAAGAAAGCAGCAGCCATACAATCAAGTTGCTGGAAGAAATGAAACCTGGAAGGGAAAGGAGAGACAAGCAGATGCTGCCATCGTGCCTTCTCATGTAGAAGAAGAGCCCAGGATTGCTGATAGGCAGTCTTCAGGAAGAAAGCATTGCTGGATCAATACCTTGAGTTGGACATTCTCATGGCCTCAAATTGTAAGTTAATACATTCGCCAATGTTTAAAGCCAACATTTTCCATGCTATCTGCTTTCAGCAGCCTAAGGAACTAAAACAGCGACAATAAAGGATTAGATTTACTAAATTATCTAGAGGTCAATGTTAGATGCAAAGATTAAAAGATAATGATATGAAAATGGAGTAGATCCCTCTATGATCACCTCATGTTTTGAAGATGTGACAAAATTAAATTTAAAAGGAAGGAGGTTTTGGAATAATGTCGAGATGTTTTACAGAAACCTGAACTCTATCAATTTGAGCAACCATTTCAACCAAGTGCCACTCTGAAAGCACTTCCTGTCAAAACCAGAATGGATGCTAATTAGAAAACCCTATTCTTAGGGAGGGAATCATGGAGTCATCAGAAAAGAAAGATAGAGAGATGCAGTACCTTATAGCAAAGAAACACCACACCCTCAAATGAGTAACAAGAATATTTTAATTTTTATGCAATTGATATCAGAAATATGTAGTGACTAAGAAATAAGTTCAAAGAAAAGAAAGTCTTAAGATCCTCTTCCATGATTATTACAAGCACTGATACATGTGAACTCAAGCAAGCCAGAGGGCAGAGAAGATAGAGTAAGAATGACATTTTGAGAAATAGAAAAAGGAAAAAAGAAATGGCTTAGCACATATAGCTTATGATTTATCCAATTGTATGTATAACATTTGTTAGGGACATCCAATGTAGTATTTGTAAACTTTAACATATAATTACTCTTAAATAAGATATTTAGTAAAGTTTATATAAATTGCATTCATAATATCAATTTGATCATTTTATATCCCACTTTTGTGTTCTCATAATCTAAATATAAGGAAGTGTTCCAGGTACTGACATGATTCTTTCTATACCCACATGCACACACACACACACACACACACACACACACACGTGCACATACTCACTTAGTTTATTCATAATTGGGATGCCCTGTAGAAACTCTAGGTGCTATCTGACATTCTGAGTGTAAAGGTTAAGTTCAGAACCCTCATTATCAAATATTTGAAGAATAGCTCATATAATTACACAGTTGAATAAATTATGTTGCAAACCCAGGGCAAAATGCCTATTTGTTCTTAAGGCACAGGGTAGGGGGAAGTGTTGATTAAACATGCACACATGAACACATATCCTTAATATAGAATCTATTTAAACTAAAACTAGATAACTTTCATTGCCTGAAAAAATTAGAGGTATATTTATGTTAAAAATGTTTTTAAGAAATTAATTTTTCTGTTTAGAGAGAATTAAGTGAAATATTATACTGTGGAGTTATAGCAAATCACTCTGAAAGAAAACAATAGGGGAAACATTATAATATATTCATTGACAACGTATGAGTGATTTAAAATACTTGATGAACTCTATGCTAATTAGAAGTACTTGACTCTTGATTATTAGAAAGCACACAAATAGAACCAAACTTTTCTATCCCAAAAGTTAGAGATGATAAATATATCAAAAATATAAACTATGGGCGGGCCGCGGTGGCTCAGCGGGCAAGAGTGCTTGCCTGCCATGCCGGAGGACCCCGGTTCGATTCCGGGCCCCAGCCCATGTAAAAAACAAAACAAACAAACAAAATATAATAAAACAAGAAAATGTTTAAAGATGTTTCCCTTTCTTCCTCCCTTCTTTCCTTCCATCCTTCCTTCCTTCTCTGTCTTTAAAAAAAAAAAAAAAAAAAAAAAAAAAAAAAAAAATATAAACTATGATTATTATTATGGTTTTAGATTAACTTTGTTGTAAGCTTTCCAACCATCAAAACATAAAAAGAAAATTAGATCCACACTCGATGCCTTATAAAAGGGCAATTCATTAATTTTGTTCTCTTTCTGAAACAAATCATTTAAACTAATCACCAAAAGGAATCATCATATGTTCACTGAACAAGAAATCGGACAAATTTAAAGAAGGAATTTTACAAAGGAGATCTTCAATTCATTGTACCTAACATGTACCATCAGAAAAAGCTAAGCCTCCCTGATGCTGTAACTCATTGCAGTGATTTTGGTGGGAGCTAGTCAAATGAGATTCAGCATCTAAACTAGGACAGAAGATAAAGATTCAAATATGTTTGAATGAATGGATAGTGTGCAGGCAACTATTGCTTTTCAATATGCAATGATATATTCTAGCAAAAAATGATAGTATTTACAGGACTTTTCTTTGTGTGTTGGGTTCAGGGGAGGTTAAAGAAAAAAATTCACTGTTTTATGCTTTAATATTTTTTAACTGGCAGCGGAGATAACAGCATAGAACATGCCACCACCTCCACCTCCAATGTGCTCTAGCTAGTTGTCTCCATGCCTGAGGAACAGGGCAAATTCAAAATAATCACCCAAGGATAGCAGGATTTTAATCCAAAAATTTAAAAACACATGCTCTAATGTGCTTAAATCAATCAGAGAGGAACTGCAAAAATCAAGAAAAGAAGTTAAAAGAACAACCTATTAAACTACTGTGCTGAATTTTCATTTAAATCTCCCCATATCGGCTTTTTTATCTATAGGCAAAATGAAGAAATCATAAATGAAATTTTTGGTCTGAAAACAATTTCTGTTGATGTTATTTGAGTATATGTATTGTTTTAAATAAAATGAAGTTAAAACAGAATTAAGTGTTTAATAAGGGCCTTTATGTAAACTCATTAAAATTCCTCAAATTTCTCTGACATACAGTGCTCAAAAGAAAATCCCAATTATAGAAAATAACTTTTCCTAAAAATCTAAAAATTTACTAAATATATTCTTTAAAAACCAAAACTACACATAAAATGAATGGAATACAAAAAATAGCCTGCTGAAACTCTCAGAGCTGTATTTTAAGCAAATTAACCATTAGGGGAATTGATCTTTAGGTTGGTTATTTTTAGAATGCCAACTGTTCCTTGAGATTTTCAACTTGTGCACCCTAGACCCCTTAACCTTTTGCCAAACTCCCTTTCCCATTACAGTGACTCCATTATGACCTACACTTACCCACTCTAACTCATGTGCTCAGGACATCTCTCTAACTGTGTTTATATCTTTATGATTTCAGCAGCAGTAGTGGTTCTATTTTAGTCGCTGTCACAATTAAGCAAAGATATATTCTACCTTGCGGCATTATCAACATAAAACAAACTTTCCATTCATTTGCATATCCACAAGGTTATCTGTAAACTGGGAATCCTTATTTTTTATAAATCTCATGTCCTTTCTAGGTTATCAATGATTAAAGGACGATTGTTCCCCAACACATCTCAGAACAATTACTTTTATAATTGAAACCAAAAAATGAGAAACTTAAAAAAGACATACAACTAAATTCCCATTTTATAATTATTAGATTCGAAAGGGAATATTTATTCCCCCAAATTGCTATAAACATTTCTGAACTTTACTGTATTTATTCTGTTACAAATCTGGAACAAAGAGCTTTTAAACAGGCACGTCAGCCAACCACACTTACAATAACACTAGTTTAAGAATCACTCTCTTGAGGATTATTTTGTTCACATATATATTGTCTTGAACTTTGAGAAAAACTAGACAGTTTTCCTTTTAATAAGCAAATGTTCAAAATTCAACTCCATGGAGAGTCTAGAATGCCAATCAAATTGAGATTTGTAGCTAGTGATTATCACTTTTAAAGCATGTGAGAACATTATTTTTTAAAACTTTTTAAAACTTCTGTTTAATATATCTTTATAGAAGATAGAAGTTTTTCCTCCAAGAGAAACTTTAGATAATCTGGAAGTCTCAAGTATCTAACACAGCCCTGAAAATAATATTTTAGCAGAGAAAATAGAAATAAAATTTATCTAACAGTTGGCTGTCTCAATTTTATGTGGTTATGTTTTCTGGTGGACCTGCCAAAAGGATTTGTGCACGCCTGGTCAGTGATCAAGTGACTTGTGCTCTGAGTTTAATTACCCATTTGAATATTGAAGAATTTGTGCCAAACAAATGCTTTTACATATTTTTTTTCTGACAAAAATTAGATGGCAGGAACACATGCTTCTTGAAGGCACTATTCGTTCCTGGCAATTAACATCATCAACCAAAGATATGTTTTTGTGTCTACCTTCAAAAGCAGGAAAATTTACATTCCGTTAAATAAAATCCATTTGAAATATTTTAACTATAAGTTAAAGATTAGAATGGCTATGGCAGGCAATGAAACTATTTGAGAATGAGCATTTATCTTTTTCTAGTTTCTGATGACTTCAGTCTTCTCTCTTTATAATCATAGAAATTACGATTCAGCCTGAATCAGTTTGGCCTCATCTAAAGAGGTTCTTCAAAGAACATATTCACAAGCGAATGCATTCACACCTTAACTGATCATAACATCTTCAAAGGGTCTGTTTATAAATGGGTTCATGCTCAGAAGGAAGAGCGTTAAAGACGTGAGTATGGCTTTTGCATATGAAGCAGTCCACAAAAATCTGTTATGTGATATTTTTGTCCAGGATCTGCAGAAACCCCAGGTCAATAACAAACTCACAAGAGTTTGTCTAATGATGAATTTCAAGGGGAAAATTCCTTACTTACTTCTTAGTCAGAGTCTCATCAAATTCGTACAATATGTAGCAGTGACCATTATTGGAGAAGATATGCTTAAAATTCCTTTGAAGTTCCTGGACGCTACTAGATCATAATCTGAAGGACAGTAATTTGCTTTTTGTTGAAAATAAAATAGTTTGCACCTGAATTCCCAACAGTGTACTCCTGGTAAGCTGTAAGGTATCAGTGGTTGTAAATGTTTAATAGCACTGAAGATTTTCACACTGGCTTTTCAACTGCCCAAAAATTTACAATTCATGAAATCATGTTTGAACATGATTCTTATGGTTCTTTCCCTGGACTCCTTGTTTACTTTTGTGCTGCACCTTAGCCCAAAGGGCTCCATAGAGGCTGCATAGCATATTTCTTTCTCTTTTTGTTAACAGATCCACTCCTGCTATTTTGACTATTAATTCAACGTTATAATTTTTCCTCAAAAGTGAGTATCTGCTGAGCATGTGGAAAACATTTAGCTTTTTTTTGATAAATCTGTTCTTATGCTTCATATATTTTTTAAAATTTATTAAGGCATATTGTGCATCTAATATAATTCACCCATGTCAAGAATACAATTCTATGATTTTTAGAAAATTTACGGATTATGGAATTATCACCATTCATGAGAATTGGAACAACAGTTTCTTCAGACAATAAGATCCCTCTGACCCATTTGCTGTGAATCCCATTTTCATGCATTGCCTCCAAAAATAAATAATTTACTTTCTGTCTTCAAAGATTTGCCTTTTATGGATGCTTCATGTGAATGGGATCCAGCAATATGTGGTCTCTTGTGGATTCCTCTTTTTATTCACTTAGCAGATTATTTATTCCTTATTATTATTGAGAAAGGAACAGTATTGTTAATTTCATTTTTCCATCATTCATTGCTCATATATAGAAGTACAGCTGATTTTAGTCTATGAGCTTGACTGACTTGTTTATTAGTCCTAATCATTTTTTGTGTACCTTTATTAGGGCTTTATAGCATCATATTCTCTGGTGATAAAAAGCAGTTCTTGACCTCTTTTCCAATCATGATCTCTTTTATTTCTTTTTCTTGCCTGAGTACATTGTCTAGATCTTCCAGTACAATGTTGAAAAGAAACAGTAAGAGTGTACAGCCTCACCTTGTTCCTGAGAAATTCTTCAGTCTTTCACTATTAAGGACAATTCTCACTGTGCATTTTTATAGATGTCCTTTATTAGATTGAAGAAGTTTTCTTCTGCGCAAAATTGGTTGTGTGTTTTTACCTTGAACGGAGAGTCAATTTTTTCAAATGTTTTTCTTTACCTATAGAGACATCAGGGTGTTCCTGGTCTTACTGAATAAGTGAGTATGAGTTCTGTCCTGCTCTATTTTCTGGAAGAATTTGTAAAGTATTGGTATCTTAGGGAGAATTTACCAATCAATCCATCTGAACCTAGCTTCCAGTTATTTTGTTTTCATTAATTTAATTGGTTTACTTCTTACAGATTTATTCAGAATTCTAACTCTTCTGAAGTCAGATTTTCTAATTTGAGTTTTTCTACAAATATATCCATTTATTCTAAGTTGTCAAATGCATTGGTATAAAGTTTTTGTTCATAGTATTCCCTGTTTTCCATTTATTCCTGAGTGGTCAGTGGTAATAGCTCCTTTTTTTATTTGTTTGTTTTTGTCTAATTTTTGTATTTTGGGTCTTTCTCTCTCTTCCTATTTTTTTATCTAAAGCTCTGTCAATTTTGTTGAGCTTTTTCAAAGATCTCATTTTTTTCTCCTTAATGTTTTTTTAAATTGTTTTCTTCTGATTTATTTTACTGATTTCTGCTCAAGTTTGTACAATTTTCCTCCTTCTCTTTCCTTTAAGTTTGCTTTTTTATTCCAAGGTCCTTAAAGCGAAAGCTTATACTGCAGATTTGAGATCTTTCTTATTTTCTAATAAAGACATTTAAAGCTACACATTTTCCTTTAAGCAATGCTTTAGTTGCATCCCATTAATGTTATGTGTTATACTTTATTGAGTTAAAAATGCTTTCTAATTTCCCTTATAATTTCTGTGACTGACAGTTGATTTATAAATGTTTTGCTAGATTTCTAAATATTTGTGGAGTTCCCACATTTCCTTCTGTTGCTGATTTCTAATTTCACATCACTGTATTTAGGGAACATATTTTCCACGATTTTAGTGTTTTAAAATATGTAGTAAGAACTCTCTTATGGCTTATTATACTGTTTGCTGTGGCGATTGTGCCATGTGCCTTTGAAAAGAATGCATTTCCTGCTGCTGTTGGGTGGAAGGTCCTATGAAGATGCGAGTAGTCAGGCTGGTTGGCAGTGTTGCCAAGTCTATTTTTTCTGATTTTTGTCTAGATGGTTCATCAAGATCTGGGAGTGGAGTATTGAAATCTTTGACTATTATTGTTACATTGTCTATTTCTTTAATTTTGTCAGTTTTGTTCATGTATTTGGGGGCTCTGTTAGGTCAATATGTATTTTTAACGGTTTTCTAATGGACAGAAATGTTTATAATTATAAAATAAGTCTCTTTCTCTTTAGTACTACTTTTTGTCTTAAATTTAAATATATAAATATTAGTGCTGCCACTCCAGCCGTCTTTTAGCTATTGTTTGCATAATACATCTTTTTCATCCTTTTATTTTCAAACAATTTTTGACTTTGAATCTAAAGTGTGTCTTATATGCATCAGGTAGTTGGACTCTGTGTTTTAATCCAAACTGACAACTTCTCTCTTTAGAAGAGTATGTAATCCATTTATATTTAATGCAATTGTTCATATAGTTAGTTTCTGCTTCTTGTGTTCTATTATACTATTTCTTGCTTATTTCTCTATTCCTCCAACACTGCCTTAATTTGTCTTAAATAGATGTTTACTTTCTCTTAAATATGTTTATTAAGTTATTCTCTTAGTAGTTGCATTGAAGATTACTAAATGCATCTTAATCTCAAGGTTAGTGATAGATGATTTACAGGAGTCCTCTTTGGTCTTTCCTGGACATGTGCATAGCCCTCCACATGTGTGTAGCCTTTATATCCCCAGGAACTTGTCAAAGTATCTTGAATCACCTATGTTCATCTAGTTCTTCTTCCCAAAATCTTCCTTTTAAATTTTTAATGGGCTCTTGTTTGCTCCAACTGAATTCACAACCTTAGACAGCAGAGATAGTCACAATCCCAGTGTATTATTATGTTTTATGAACATCCTGGGAATGAGCTCCCTCCTTGGAACTGAGCTCTGCATCTGGTCAAGTAATGACAGTGGCCTGTGATTAGGTTTTCCCAGGTATATTCTTGAAATGTTGTAAAAATATTGACAGTGCTCTATCACAGGGCTTTTCATGAACCTCCGAAATAGGTCATCCCTCTTCTTTAACTGCCAACTTTCCATGACTATCACACTAGAATGTTGAGGGAGAAAATAAAGTAGTCCCAAATTAAAATGCTACAGCCCCTGCTGTTCTGAGATTTAGTATTTTTTCTCAAAGGAATGATTCCTCATTTTTATGTACCCTAGTAAATTTTCAGAGGTCAGAAGTGATTGCTTTTGGTAATTTTGTCAATATTTTCATTTCTTTTGTGGTGCAGAAGGTTAACCACCATCTTCATTCTGATAATCTACAAATAGTGTCCCTTGTTTTTCTCATTTTAAAATAACAAGTATGTTGTACAGGTTTAGTACCCATATTATTATTTTTTATTAGTAATTCCTAGT
The DNA here is from genome assembly GCF_023851605.1 of Tamandua tetradactyla. Lineage (NCBI taxonomy): Eukaryota > Metazoa > Chordata > Mammalia > Pilosa > Myrmecophagidae > Tamandua > Tamandua tetradactyla. The sequence goes on from NC_135327.1 coordinate 74,852,143, forward strand.
TAGCACATCATTTATTTAACTCATTTTTTATTTTATTTTTCCCACCCTGTTTATTAATTTATATTTACCTTTGGTTTTACAAAATGGTCAATGAAAATTATTGATGGAATTTTATGTTTAACTGTGCTTTCATTTCTGTATGTAAAATCAATTCACATTCATGTGTTCCTTGTTATTTTCAAATAGTTGCAACCATGACTCTCCTACAACTATAGATGGAAAAAATATCCAATATTTTATTCAACTCACTAGTTAATGAGAGATCCAGTAAAATGGCGAATATGGTTTCAAGAGCATTTAAGGAAAGGTTGTTATATAGTCCATCAGAGGTGACATTAAAAGCAAAGTGTTAGGATAAGATTGCTAGGTTAGATAGAAAATAATTAAGTATCATGCAAAGCAAAAGTAATATTTAGGGGGGTATCTTTTCAAGCGAATAAAATCTGCATGCTGTCATATATTTTCAGAGTGCTTGGGCTCTTACTGAATACTAAATCAAGTCAACCATAGGTGAAATTTCCCAGAGAATTGCATAATCCATGTGACTAAATAAACATATCCCCATGATTGAAAGGGCATGTTGAGTGTCTTTTAGTTTTCAAGTTTTGGATAGCTTTTAAGAACAGCTTATTACATGCTTTAAGGCATTCATTCCCATGTGCCATTATATTTCTGTAGTTCATGTTAGCTGGGAACATGTTCGCTTTGCTTCAGTTTTTCTGACGTAGGTTTCTGTTGTGAATAGAATTTTGGATTGATGGTTTATTGTTATTTTTTAACAGCATTTTAAAGGTGTTTTTGGATGCGCATGGGTAGACTGTTCACACTGGGCCAATGACCACATATGTAAGCTTCTCCAGGTGATGATCATGTCAGAAGACTTAGGGAAACAACTGATTCTTACAGTTGCGTTTAAGCATTTATGTATATTTAGAGTTTGAATTTATTGGTAAAACATTGGTTTTCATATCAATCATCTGATGGTAAAAAATCAGAAAATAATGTGTTACAATGTTCCATATACTTCTTGCATTTCTGAAACCTTGAGCAGAACTTGTATTATACTTATTACCTACTATTTTTTTTTTACAAGAATGTGTGACTATTCAAACAAATTTCACTGGAGTTCCATTTCTGACACCAGTCTATAATTGTGTGGTCAGAGTGAAGGTCAAGCCAACAAGATCGGTTTTCCTTTTGAAGATTCTTTATAGAATGTGTCAGATGTCTTCGTAACTCTGCTTCAAAAGCTTTATCGAAATGTAACTTTTCATAAAAGTGAAAGTGAGGATCTTTCTTTTCAAGGAACTGAAAATTTTTAGGGGATATTGTCATATACAACAGAAATTCTAGATACTGTGTGTTAATCAGTGGTGGAAATTATGATTGTTATTAAATGAAACACTGTTTGAACAGCAGAATCTCATCAAGCCTTATCTGAATCTATAATTTATTACTTATATGAATTAGAAATATTCAGAAAAATATAGCACTGTGGGAGAAAATGAAACATTCCACTTAGGTATATACACGCATATATGAGATGAAATAATATCAAAACTATTTCACACAGATAAATTTAATGTGTTCGAGGATCTACCTCAACCCTAATTACGAGAACAACAGCATGTAATGAATAAACAGAAGCACATCCACTACTGCGTGGACCTAAATGTTAATCAGTCAAAAAATAATTATTTCACCATTATTCAATGAGTACTGCCTATCCTAGATACTTGAGATGTAAATATTAAAAATTCTCCTTGTCTAAAGCTGCTTACAATTTAATTAAGGAGATTAATTAAGAACAGAAATGGCCGCACAATGTGTTAAGAGCTATCACTGAGTAGCAATGTTAAGCTCTGCAAGATGGTGTGCAACTTCTGGGGGTAAAAGTCATCCAGACTGGAAATTGCAAAGCTGCTATAATTAAAATCTTCCTCAACTGTGTAGATGCTGTTGCTACACATTCACAACCATGTACTTGTAAGCTGGTCAAAATTTCATTTAACTGCAGCTCTCTACAATGTCCATCATGAAATCTAATGTATAACTCATCCAGTCAAAGTGTATAAGGTTATAAGTTCATAAGGTGGGATCTGCTTCAAATCCTGCCATTGCTTTTAATGAATAATAATTTTAAAAAAGCATCTGTTAGTTTCATTAAATTTCTATTTTGCCAATTTAGTATGACTCAGTTATTAGACTACAGAACCATGTCCTTAGGCAACCACAGTTCACTGGTCATGTTTGCACACCTAACAAGTAATATCCACATTGTCACATGGTCTAGAAAATGGGGGGGGGGGGGCAGGGGGGGTTCAATATGCTCCCCGGTATTTGAACTAATTTGCACTTCTTGAAAAATCCCTTAGGATTGAATTTTAAGACATTCAAACATAAGTACTCTAATTTCTTACTTTTCTCTTCACAAGCATGTGGATAAAAGCAGAAAAATTTCTTCATTATTTCCACCCACTTTTTGCTACAAAAACCAATATTTTCTAAGATTTCCTGGTCTTTGTTGACTACTATTTCAGAATTGCCTGATCCAAGACATAGTCATCTGTCACCCAGACTATTTATGACATGGATTATAAAACGTTCTTTCTGGTATACTTGCTCCATCCTGGCCTGCTTTACAATATTTTCTTTCCATTACAAGCTGACTGACATTTTTCTAGTGAAAATTCTCCAATGGGTTTTCATATTCCATGAAGCCCTAATTATTTTTGTTAACCCTCTTACCACATCTTTTCTTCTTACTTGCCCCAGTCCTACTTTGCTAGTGCAACACTAACTTCCTTATTCTTTCCCCTATACATATTACTTCCTCAAAGGCACTGAAGTTGTCTGTTTTAAGGGAAATTTATTCCCTGCTATGTCCAAATCATTCTTTACTGTCCCACAACTGTTCCATTATCAGATACTTCTTTACTAATCATATTTATTTTAAAACATTCCCAATTACTCCCTGTTTTAGTAGGTTATGCTACTAAAGTGAATATACCATGAAATGGTTTGGCATGAACAATGGGAATTTATTAGCTTGCAGTTTTGAGGCCAAGAAAATGTTCAAATCAAGGTATTAACAAGGCAATGCTTTCTTCCCAAAGATCAGTTGCTGGCAATCTTTGGCTCTGCCACATGCTAAGGTACATGTGATGCCCAGTGGTCTATTCCTTCTCTTCTGGGTTTCATAAATTTCGGCTTTTCGGTTCCATGTCTTTCTTTCTCTTTCTCTGTATTCATTCCATTTATAAAGGACTCCAGTAAGAGGTTTAACACATCCTGACTGAGGTAAAATAAGAGCAAAAGACCCTACTTCTGATGGTGTTTTAGTTTGTTAAAGCTGCTAGAATGCAATATACCAGAAGCAGAACAGCTAGTAAAAAGGGAACTTATTAAGTTGTAAGTTTACAGTTCTAAGGCTATAAAAATGTCCAAACTAAGGCATCCAGAGAAAGATACTTTGGTTCAAGAAAGGCTGATCGGTCTGGAACACCTCTGTCAACTGGGAAGGCATGGTGGCTGGCAACTGCTGGGGTCTCTGATGTCTCTCATCAAAGGACTTCCCCTGGAGTATTTTTCTTCTGCATCTCCAAAGGTGTTTGGCTGTGTGAACTCCACAGAACTAAAGCTTTTTCCAAAATGGCTCCCTCTTAAAGGGGTCCACTAGGCAACCCCACCTTCTATGGGTGGAGACACATCTCCATGGAAATCACCTTATCCAAAGTTACCACCCACAATTGGGTGGGTCACTGCTCCATGGAAACAGTCAAAATGATACCATCCAGCAATATTGAATGAGAATTAAAGAACATGGCTTTTCTGGAGCACACAACATTTTCAGACTGGCAAATATGGGTTTATACTCACAGGCCTGGATTATATTTAAGAACATGTTTTCAAACTACAACATTTTCCTACCTGATATTTTCTGCTGTTTGTCACCACCTTGATGTATATGTAAATATATTTTAGATTTCCCTTTACTAGTTTGCTATAACTTTATTCATTGGAGTTGGGGACCTTGTCTCTTGTTCATTGCTACAACTTCTCTAAATTTTGTGAAAAATGAATGACTGAATTAGTATCCACATTTATTTTTTTAAGGTATAACAGTACCTGATACAATGATAAGGCTGTAGGATCCAAGAACTAAATTTTCAGCCCAATCATTACATTTACATTAAAGAAATGAACATAGGACTTTGGAGTCATGAAATATTTAATCTTTCTCAAGCTTAGCTGACCTGAGAGAGTTGAGCAGAACTGCCAGGTGTCAACAGTAGCGAATTAAGACAATAAGCAAAGTGAAAGTAACAGCAAAACCTTTAATTACTACTGTTACAGTATAAGCAAGAAGAAAAATGAGTGAATGTCCTAGCTTCCCAAATTTTACATTCTTTCCCATACATTGGAGCTGCCAGAGAGGGTCAGATGGATTAGTATACATATGGGGCTTGTTTCACTACAGAGGAAGTCCCAAACAAAAACCTTCTGCTGTTTTATGGATCTGGGATCTGGAAGGAGGATGAGGAAGGGAGGCTCGAAGTAAAAAGTATTTAGTACTGAGTCAGTATGAAAGTATTAAGTACTGAACTTTCTTAAGTCATTGAGGAAAATTGTCTTCAATGCCTGCTCTACCTCTCCCATAAGGAAGTCTCAGTAGACGTACCTGAGAAAGGCTTCACTTAGGAATGAAGATAAGCGTAAAAGAATGGCCAGCCAAGGGTGTCTGAATCCTTGACTGCTGCTCCCTTCAGGGACTGCAATGCACTCACTGTATACCACGTCTGGTGTGGAGGAGGGAGCCTTGCCTTCTGAGGTTTGCCTGGCAAAGCCTAATTTCCTTTGGCCAGATCTGAAAATTCACATGTAAATTTTTAGCTGGAGCCAGACTTCTCAATTCCTTATTTGAAGAATGGAGATAATTAATAAGCAGATACATTGTGAGATAAAATATGTAAGCTACCTTTTTTTTTTTGCATGGGCAGGCACCGGTAATCGAACCCTGGTCTCCGGCATGGCAGACAAGAACTCTGCCAGTGAGTCACTTTGACCTGCCCTGTAAGCTACCTTTTACTGCACATAATACATAATAGTTGTTTGGCAAATGTTCATTAATTATTAGCATGACATCAGATATGGTAATCCTCCTATTAGAAAATTAATGAAACCCTGTTTCTATGTCTGACAGGGGAGTTTTTGGAATGGTTTGAAATGTTTTGGCTGCTTGCAGAAGATTTTACATATCATAAGTCATTCTTATTGCATATAAGTGGAAAACAATCAAAGATCTATTATTACCATTAGATTAATCCCCAAATGTGTTACCATCCCGTCCATGCTTTGATTACAACTTGATTGTTCAAACTCACCTCATTTCTTTCTTGTTATCTTTACATTTATCTTCCTTCTGCTCTGATTTTTGAAGCCATTTTAACAGCCAACTTCATGGTTCCTAGGTTTTTTTCTTGGTAATGGAGTACTTTTTGGTATGGGTCTGTGTTTTCCGTGTTTGTTTACTTTTCTCGTGGGAGGCTCTGTGCATTACAAGTTTGCCTTGATCTTTCTTGAACTGTGCAGAGGAGAATGGCTGCAACTCCTTAGTCATCAAACTGGCATCTGAGGTCCCAGGTAAGTACTAGATGAGAGTTGTTCTCCAGTCTACTGAAGTACAACAATGGAAGATGATATTCTTCTACCAAAGTTCTTGGTTCAGGTAGTACATTCAATGCTCTGAGGGAGAAAGTAGACAATCATCAGTGAATTCAGTTAATCTGAGCCTAGTGGGCATTGGGCATGGGGCATGCAACCTGACCACATCTTACCTACTTCACCAGATCCTTCTTCCCCCAGGAACATTGGCCTACAGACCAAGGACAGCCAGGGAAGTAATTTTATTTACTCAAGAGATATCATGGGATCCAACATTTTTGCGCATTTTGCTTTTTGCCTAGCAATTAGGGAAATGTAAGCATAACAAATGATATTCTGTATCAGATAATACATGAAATTTAATATGCCTAGGTATACTATTTCTGAATAACAGATAGTGTTTAAGTTTCCTATGCTGTTCAAGCAAATATCATGAAGCAGGGTTGGGTTAAACATTGGGAATTTATTCAATCATGGTTTGGGCAGGGAAAAAGTCCAAATCAGGGTATCATCAAGATGATGCTTTCTCCACAAAGGCTATGGCATTCTAGGATTGGCTGCCAGTGACCCTTGGATCCCTGCAGCATGGCAAGGCAAATGGCAGCATCTCCTGGTCTTTACTTTCTCTTCTGAGTTGCATTTCAGTTTCCTAGTTCCTGTGGCTTTCTATCTTTCTGAATTTCATTCTCTTATAAAGACTGCGGTAACAAGATTAAGACCCATCCTATTTGAAGTGGGGCATACCTTAATCGAAGTAGCCTCATCAAAAGGTCCTACTTAACATGGGTTGACACTCAGAGGAATGGATTAAATTTAAGAACTTTTTTTTCTGAGCCACATACAACTTCATGCCACCGCAGACAATAAGTACTTTTCAAAGCAATTTCAAAAAATCCTGCACGACAATATAATTGATGAGGCTTCTATTAAAATTTAGACATGAAATAATTGCAACCCAAATAAAATAGCATTTTTTCGGAATTAATACTAAGTATTCTAAAAGATTGACATGATCTTTCCAATGAGGGGTGGGAAGTAGCTTATGGATGATGTGTCTGACAAAACATGAGAATGAAAAATAGGATAGTTTTTTGGCCTTATGACCATGTTCCACCAAGGTTTTCATTAGACTGTGGATGTATTAGAAGTGAATACCAGAATCCTGATGTGTAGTATGTCACTGCAGCTGATACACACTGTCACGGTAGGTGTATTTTGTATTTATGTTTAACATAATTTTGCTTAAACTAAACTGTAAACTTGATATAGTTCTTATTACATTGCACATGTCTAGTCATCCCCAGATAATCCATTTGTTTTCTATGTAAAATCCAATTACAGGAAGAATCTGTGAAATCTGATAGAGAAATATTTGGGCTAATTGTTCCATTCCTAATCAGAAGCTATATTGAGGTCCTAATTCTCCAAGAAGGATGAACAAATGCGTGTTTTCCAAAATTGTGTGTTCACATTCTATGAGTATCCTACTCATTATCCGTACAATTTGTTCTGCAGATGATAAGTATGCAAGTGAAATTTGCTGAATTAACAGTTTAGAAAGAAGACTTGTGAGAAAAAGATTGGAGCATTTTTCTTGTTTTTCTGGTGAATAGGATATCTTAGAAAGCCTAGTGGAACAAGAAAAGAAAAATTATTCTAGACTGGTGTAACTGTTTGTGTTTGTCAGGGTTCTCTAGAAAAACAGACCCAACAAAAGAGATGTGTAAATATAAAGGTGTCTCATGCAGCCATGAGAATGGAAAAGTCCAAGATCTGTAGGGCAGGCTGTGAAGCTGGCAGCTCCACTGAATGGTCTGGATGAACTCCAGTGAGAGGCTCGCTGACTCAAGAAGCAGTGAAAGTCTTTCTTCTTCCTTAAAACTCTTTAACTGATTGGATTAAATCATCATGGGAGACAGGCTTACTTGATTGCGGATGTAATCAGCCACAGATGCAATCAACTGACTGATGATTTAATCAGCCAGCCAGGAAATATGCTTGCAGCAACGGTCGGGCAACTTCTTACCTGACCCGACAACTGGACATCATCACTTGGCCAAGTTGACACCAGAATCTAACCATCACAGAGTTCAATCTACTTTATTTGAAGGTCACTAAATTATAATAAAGCTTGGTTCGAATATTTTTTCATCTACCATTTATCTTTTATGCTTTATCAATTTCAATACTTGCATTGTAAGGGTATTTGATAGGTTCTTTCTTTGCAATTTGAACTTCAAACTATAAATTTCCATAAATATGTCTGATAGTAAAATCCTGAGTACAAAAATAAATTCTATAGAAAATAAAAATAACATGTTTTTGTAATTAAGGGTCTATGTTCTTCCCAATGTAATATTTTTCTTGTTACTTGTACCTGTCAACCAATGCTATCTGTCCCCATTAAGCACTATCCTCTACTAAATATCGAAGCATTTTTCTTTTCTGAAAGTATGCTTGGATTATGAATCGCTTCTATCTTGCAATAGGAATACAGCTTCCACTGACAATATCTTATAATGAAAGCATATAATGCTATTCAAATCAGTAGTTCTCAAGTATTTTCTTATTCCAAGACATGTGACTCACTGTGGCAATAATTTCCACTTGCTTTCATTAATTTGGGAATGAGGAAGGTACACGTAGTTAAAAAATCCTCCAGTATCACTTAATTAAAGGAAAAGTACATGTAAAATCTGATTTCATTTTATTGTTCTTGTTATTACTAGTTTTCAACTATAGGCACAAAATTCCTTATAGTTATGTTGGGAAATAAATCCTGCTTAATTTCTCAACTTTTTGTTATATTTTTCATCCCTTTAATTAAAAAAAGCACACTTTCAAAGTTTCTTAAGATACTGTTTCTCAACTCAAACTTGTCTTTGATCCAGCAGTCATAAAAAAAGAGAGACAGATCTTTATCAACCCCAGTTAGTCCAAAGATAGTGTCACAAACAGCTTCAAAGTTACCAATTGTCTCTGTGAATAACAAATATGACTTAGTTTTAAAAGTTCAAAACCAACAAACTCACACTGAGAAAGTTATAGTTTATTGCATGCTTTCCGGTAAAGAGAAGATTGATTTTATCCTAGGAGGATGTGAAAGCAGGATTGTGTGGAATTTAAGCATTATCCACCAGATGCCAATTCCACTAAGCCATCTTTTTAGCTTATGTTAGGGGCTTTTGATCACTGTTGGCTTGAAGTAAACAAACGGCAAGCTTACTCGGTGGCTCAGATATCAGCAGTGTGCCCCAGTCTCAGGGCAGCTGGGGGAGGTGGCAGTAGAGGAGCTCACAGAAGTCGCACACGTGGGCCCCTCAGCAGCATTACATCACAGTGAACTTAATCTAAATAAGAAGTGGTGGGTGTGTGCATCCGCTGTGTCAGAAGACCGGAATGAGTTCCCTGGCATTAACTTTCAGCCACACAGAGATCATGAATGAACTTCACAGTTCATACAGATATAGGTGTAGCTCTAGGTTTGTTATTTAGCAATGTGAATGCTGCCCTGGAAATGCATATAGGTTGTGTCCATACACGGAGGTCTCCAGGCTTCCCCTGACCTGACATGGCCAAGTCTGTGTTATAACCTCAGTCCCAACCAGTTTTGACATTGTGTAGTTTATGAGAAAAAATAAGCTCAGATCAAAGAGTTAAAGTTGACATGGGCAGCAATAAAAGTAGACATCAGAGAATTTTTAAAACAACTTTAAAATATAATCAAGTGCATTTATTACCTATTCTGTACACATCTCACCCCAGATGTCAAATATCAGCTGAGCAGTGTTTTTACATGCAGGGACCCTAGACCTGCTTTGCTTGGTTGGGTTCAGAGCCCAGCTCTGCTATCACTAGTTGCACAAACTTACACAAATTGTATACTGATTGTTTCTTAATTTTATCTTCCCTACTTCCTGCGATTATCATATGGATAAAAGAGTTAATATTTATAAGGTGCTTTAAATGATGCCTGGTACAGAGTTTTGCTAATGTTTTTCTAATTATCAGTAAGAGATTGGTAGAGCTGAGGTACGGAGGAATTCTAGTGCATTTTTTGCTGTTCCAGGGGTTGAAATGGGCACAGTAGAGGAAGCTCTGAGATTGAGAACACAGGCTTGAAAAAACTATTGATGGGTCATTATACTTGTTAGAGCTGTCCACCCTGGGAATCATTATTGGCAGTCTTTGCAAGGAAGGATCCTAGTTTTGCCCACAATAGAACTCATTTGTTCGGGTTGCCCCAGCAACAATGTGAGATCTCCCTTTGTTAGAACTCAAGTGGATGGTTCAAAAGAACCTGTGAAAAAATAAGACTGAATAGAATACACTCAGGTTTATCACATTAGTTTAAAAAAAAAGATACCTAAAGCACCACAGCTATTAGAAATGAAAGAAAGGGGAAACAGAAAAAGTATTTGGAAAGAATTATGTACAAATTTTGCATATGAAACTGGTGTGATCGACCTTCTGCCAGTGAAATTCATAATTATGAGTTGTCTTAATAATACTGGGAATAGATTTCAAGCTATCAGATACTTGTTTAGCACCTGAATGGCTGTCTCAATATCTTGCTCCCGGAGTCAATCATTATTCAGAATATTGGTATTCACACACAGTGAAATCCATTTGACACACCTGCTCTCAGACCATAGCTCAAATTTATACCCACGTGAGTACTTGCTATACCTTTTTTGAAATAAACATAATTTTTATTGACATTATGTCCTTGAGAGGAGGATTAAGTTATAAACATCGCTCTGCTTTGCAGAAAGAAATTGAGGTTGACACACACAGGACATTGGAAGCCAGAATTCATATCTATTAATGGGCAAACTGATGCTTTTTCCACAAGACATGCATAGACATGCTAAAGATATTAACTTTTCTCTCTTTCTTGATGTTAGGCATATTTAGTGACTGTGACTCCCCCTGCTTTGTAATAAGTCCTAAGATATAGTTTATACTAGATTATCTTCCATATCAGATCCCTAGCCAATCCTTAAATTGCGCAGTAAGCTATGAGTTGTAGAATAGCCTATCTTCCCAATTCTCTTTCCAACTATTTCTCCCAGCTCCCATTTTAATTAAATATAAAATATGAAAACTGAGCTGTCAAATTAATTGGAGTAATTATATTTTTATTGGATTGATTTTAATTGCACAGTAAACTATGTACACAGAAAATGTGTTATCCTCATGTACACACATCTATAATGTCTTGTTTAATATTCATGGCTATTATTTGGCTTAGGCATTTACATTTTTCACCTTAAATTTATCATGTAGCTGTTTGAATGAGATGTCCAACTATACAGGCGTCTCTTTGTTTAAATATGATATCTAGGTGTTTGATTGATCTTTTCAATAGTTTTTGGAACTTCATTTGAGTTTTCATAATCTACAAAATAATCATTATTCTGACCAGCCCTATTCTATAATGACACTGTCATATATACATGGGAAAATAAGAAAAATAAGGACATTGTAGTGAAATTTTCTTAAGGCTAAATTTTTATATTTTACAAATTGTCATTTGCTCAGAAATCATGTCCATCCAAGTTTTTGTTTGTTTCTTTTTTTAAAACAGCTGTTCATTTAGGAAGTGAGGGTCACAATAAATGGTAATATCTGTGTGTCCGTAGTTTGGTGGCGGTGGAAAACCATGTGTAGACAATCATGTAAATTGAGTTTAAATGTTCTTTCCAGGAAATAAAAAGTTGGCAACCCTATATTGTTCCTTAAATATGTTATTGAAACTTGACTGTTTTGCAAATCTCTAACCCAGGAAACTACTGTGATACAAAAAAATTATGATCCCAAGTTCCTCAGAGAGGCATGGCTTTTTAAATTTAGCCATCACCTCTTGGTCACCCCTATTCTCTAATGCGCTTGGATTCTTCCTAATCAGGAGAAAATCTACTTTGCCCTAAGTTTGCAATTTACACTGTATGGAGGAATGGCTTTCTTCCTTTTTTTTTTTTTTTTTTCAATTAACTGGCAAGTGGATTGTTGAAGAGCCTCTGAAAATCAATCATAGGACAAGGTCTCCAGGGGGAGCCTGTTATCTTCCATGATTGCAGTTCAGGTGTGGAGAATTCCATTTCATGCCTGCCAAAAGGTTTGGGTGAACTAAGTGTCTTTAAAACTTCATAGGTACAAATGGAATTGGCAGTTTGAAAAGGATTCCAGCTCACAAAGAAAGATGCAAAACGCTTTACATCTTCAGCTTCAGTAATTATTTTGATGAAATAGTTCTCTCCCAATTTTAGGGTCAGTGGATTTGGAAGAGTTTCATAGCTACAAAAAAAAAAGAATTGAAAAATTTTGATAAATCACTAAAGTGAGCAACAGCTTATGTTTGGCAGAAAATTATAAAATGGCATGTAGAACAAAAATGATATTACTAAAAGCAATAGCTGAACTGAAACACTGGAAATTACATAGGGATATAAAAGAATCAAAGAAATTAGGTATCAGCTATACACATGTGAAGTCTCATTTCTAAGGGGAAGAGCCTCTGAACAGAAAGAGTAAAATGAAAGGAGTTTTTATAAGTTAAGTGATTTTGAGCATTTTTTAACTTCAATTTTTAAATAATTTCAAATTTATAGGAAAGTTGCAAAATTAATACAGAAACAATGCATCAAATTTGAGTGGACATTAGCTCAGATACCCAGATATACCAACTATTAACATTTGACACATTTGATAGATCATGCTTTCTGTCTAATTATTTGTCTATATGCACACTTACCTATTTATTTAATTTCTAAACGTTTCAGATTAGGTTGCAGACAGCAGGCTTTTCTAACCTTAACATTTCCAAGGTCATTTCCTGAGAACAAGGACACTTACTTAGTACCCTCCTTAAGTACAGGTATTGTTTCACTTTATCAGGCTGCTATCAAATACGACACATTGGGTTGGCTTAAACAATGGAAATTTATTGGCTCACAGGTTTTGGACACTAAAAGTTTGCTTTCACATAGGTTGGTAGTGTTCTGGTACTGACTGCTGGCAATCCTTTGGGTTCCTTGGCTTTCCTGTACATGACACTGTCCACTCCTTTCTCACTACTGTGACTTCTGGGTCCTCTCTATAACATCTTCAGTAATCTGGATTAAGACCTATCCTTATTTGGCTGGGCCATAGCTTAACTGAAAATAATGTCTTTAATAGGTCCTATTTACAGTGGAGTCATTGCTTCTCAGCCTTTTGGCTAAGAACAAGTGTACAATGGGTTCTCACCCACAAGAATGTGGATAAATATTAAGAATTAGTGTTTTTTTCTGGATATATAAGTCACTCTATCACAGTTACCAAGCTCATGAAATTTAACTCTGAATCCATAGAGTCCATATTACAAAATTTTCAAAGGTCCGAGGAATATCCGTTTAAAGCATTTTCTGCTCCATTATTAGATCCAATACAAAATCATGTATTTCATTTAATTTTCATTGTCTCTAGTCTCTCTCTCTCTCTTTCTCTCAATTGTGATAATATATACAGCATAACATTTCACATCTCAGCCACTACCAAGCATACAATTCAGTAGCATTAATCACATATGCAATGTTGCGCTTCTATCACCACCATCTATTACCAAGTGTTTCCTTCACCCCAAACAGAAACTCTGCCCCCTTTATACCTTAATTCGCCATTCCCCTTTTTCACCATTGGCTGGGTACTTCAGAGGTTACAGCCTATCTGAGAGGTCTAACTCACAATTTGTGCCCATATAAGGAAAATGTGCCTATCCCCAGGCTTGCGTCAGAGCCCCCACCCCTCACCTTCTCTACTCTCTCCCTCCCCAACTGATGAATGGATCTGGGCTGGTTTTGCAGCCTTTGTTTAGTAAGTTTCTTTTCCCCCTACTCTGCACCATTTTGTGTGAAAATTAAACTTAATTTTATTCTTACAAATTCCACTTCTTTTTTTTGAACATTTTTAGTTTTCACACTCTAGTTCTTTTTCAAACCTGCTAAGGGCTTTTTCACATTCCTCATCATAGGGCTTCGTCTTTAAGAAGGTACAAGTAGTTTTGTCTGTACTGAACAGGCGTGTGCTTGGTTAGGGCAGTCTAGGTAAGTCTCGGAGTTAACACCCAGGTGCATGGGATGATGCAACACCTGATTGCTGTCAGCATTCCAGCTACAATGATTAAAGGGGTGAAAATGGCCAGTGCCACCCCTTTCCATTTTCTGAACCAACTTTCTGACCATTCTGTAAGGGAGTTATCAATGCCTGAATTATCTGCCAATTCTTCAGATAAGACCATTAAACCTTGTCAAATGTTGGTGATAATTCCATTTGGGGCTGTATTATTAGGGGTGAATGTTCAACTACCTCTGATCATAATACAAACGCCTCCCTTTTCAGCTAACATCATATCTAGGGCTATCCTGTTTTCCTATGTCATATGACTAGTAGCATCTAACTGTCCTGCAATGCCCTTCACTGCATCTGGGTGTAGTTGATAAATCTTTGTTGATTATAATATATGTAATTAATACAGTCCACATTTTTATTAATGGTGACCCACCAGAATAAGAATAACTCAAATTCTGCAGCTACTTGATTTCTAACCTTAAACTCATGTAGGATTCCCTGTAGCACCCCTATACTGTCCAAATAAATTCAGTTGTTGAAGGAACCAAGCAAGCTTCTTTTCTTCTTTTTCCCTGGGTTTGAATTTCCTCCTCCTTTTCAAATGCCAGGGTAAATAGTATGGTGAATTGAACCAGAGCACAGATATCTTTCCATTTCTCAGATAATACTGGTCAGAGGATGCCCTTTCCACAATACCACCAAAGGCCTCTTTGGAGTATGGTTAACCTGGATAAATTGTCAGTACTATCCTCAGTCACATCCCATATTGGGCACATGAGGCCATGGTCGCAAGGTCCTGGAGCCCTTCTCCCCATCTAGTGAGACAGGCAGAGTGGTTTCCTGGACTGAGGTGGAAGCTGGTATGTCTTTGACCTTTCCATTCCTAACTAGAGGGAAGAGAGAAGACAAGGTACTACAATTTTCACCAGTAGTATTCTGAAAAAGGAGTACCATACATTTGAACCACTCTTCATGTTTTTCCATACTTATCAGAAAAGGCTCTGTGCTGGTTTGAATTCGTGGACCCCAGGAAAGCCATGTCCCTTAATCCTCATTCAGTATTGCTGGGTGGGAGTTTTTTAATTATCCATGGAGCTGTGACTCACCCAGTTGTGGGTGGTAACTTTTGATTAGATAATTTCCATGGAGGTGTGTCTCCATCCATTCAAGGTGGGGTTGCTTACTGGAGCCCTTAAAGAGGGAACCATTTTGAAAAGAGCTACAGAGCCCATGTAGCCAGAAACCTTTGTTGACAAAGAAGGAAAACACCCCTGGGGGAGCTTCATGAAACCAGAAGCCAGGAGAGAAAGCTAGCAGATGCCACTATTTTCGCCATGTGCCTTTCCAGTTGAGAGAGTAACCCTGAATATTATTGGTCTTCTTAAATCAAGGTATCTTTCCTTGTTTCCCTTAGATTGGACATTTCTATAGCCTTGCTTTAATTGGGTCATTTTCACAGCCTTAAAACTGTGGACTTACAACTTATACATTCTTCCTTTTAAAAGCTGTTCTGTTTCTGGTATAGCACATTCTGGCACCTAGCAAACTAGACCAAGTATGATAAGAGCAGTGGGTTGGCCTGTTGTGCAAGCATAACAGTTGCTTTTGTTTAGACTCTAGACTGTATATTTAATCCATTCCACCATCTCTATCTCTATGGTTTGTTTCAAATCTTCTCTTTTGACTTTCCTGACAAATGTGGGGTCATTTTGAATTGGGGAATTACCCCAGTTGGTTCTCCTTGGGTGCTACTGAAGAGCTAGCTGCAAAGGATGTTACTGGGTAAGTGTTCAATGGAGGGGGGAAGACCTGTATACAGAACCTTCTCAGAGGATTTCTACCAATGATGTCTGCCCCTATTCCATATATTCTGTCAATTGCTTGATTTTTGGTGCTGTCCCTATTTGTCTGTTCGATTTTTTTAATAGTTATTACTACTGGATTGCACTGGAGGTTTTTACATCTGACAGTATATTGCTTTTATAGAAGGTTATCTTACTTTGTAATGGATTGTCTGTGTCAGCAGTCCACTCCCAATATTGGGTAGTCCACCATACAAAAGTCCAGAGGAACAAGACCCATGTGGCCAAAGGAGGTTATTGGGGATTACTTTTGTTTTGGGGAATCGATACATGTTTTCCCCACTCAATTGCCATTGATTTACTAAGTTTCCACATCTATTACTTGGCAAACATCAAACTGTACAGTTTAGGACTCTAAACCTTCAGTTAAATTTACCACCAATTTGATGGGGCTTGCTACATCCCAATTTTGGAACATCAGGACCAATATAATTATTCTCATTTTTAGATTGGACTTCAGAACCCTCACTTGCTTTGTTAAAACACAGATCCAAATCCCCACTCCCATCCTTCCTTCCCGACTATTGTCTCTTTAAAGTAATCTTTAAAGGGTCCAACGCTGGAGTTATTTCCCAGGAATCAGACTGTGTTGTTAGGTACTTATCATCCAGCTCAGGTACTGGTCCTTTTACTTGGATGTAGTGATTCCAGCCTTTATTTATTTATTTTTTTTTTGCCATCAGACTACTGTTTCAGTTGTCAACAAAACTTGATAAGATCCTTCCCAGGCTGGCTGGAGTTTGAACTCTTTCCACAACTTGATGAGGACCCAACTTCTAGGTTGGTGTTGATGGACAGCAAATTCAAGAGTTGGGGTCTGGGCCAGCAAACCAGGGTGCCTGAGGAATGATAGAGTAGAAGAAAAAGCCAGTATATAATCTTAAAGGAAGAGGTATTTTGAATCTAAGGAAGGGAGATCTTTAATTTTCCCAGGAAAAGACAAGCCAAAGAACATTTTGTACGGGGAGATCCCTAACTCTTTTTTAGGGACAGTTCTAATTCTTAGCAGAACTATGGGTAGGCACTTAGACCAAGGTAACTTGATTTCTAAAACTACTTTAGAAAAATGCTTCTTTAAGGTCTGATTCATTCTTTCTACCTTTCTTGAGGATGGTGGATGTCAGGGTATGTGGAAATCCTATGGAGTATTTAAGCTTTGCATGATATCCTGCAACGCACAGGAGGTAAAGTGTTTACCATTGTTGGAATTGACATCTTCTACCAATCTATGCTGGAGAACAATTTGTTCAAGGATAATCTTGGCAGTTCCTGATGTCATAGCCCAGGCTAAAGGATATGCCTCCACCCACCCTGTTAGATGGTGTCATGGTCAGGTTCATGTGTCAACTTGGCCAAGAGGTGGTGCCGGTTCCCTGCTTGAGCAAGCACTGGCCTTCTGTTATGAAGATATTTCATGGACTTAAAACATGACCACATTGGTGGCATCCACAGCTGATTGCATTTGTGATCAGCTAAGGGAAGTGTCTTCTGCAATGAGTGATGCTTAATCTAATCACCAGAAGGCTTTTAAAGAGGGTGCAGAAGAGACAATCATGCTTGCTGCTTCAGGTAGCCAGCCTCTCCTGAGAGTTCATGGAGGAATTTACTCAGAGCTCCCAGCTTGTGGCCTGCCCTACAGATCTTGGACTCTTGCATCCCACCATTGCCCAGTCAGCCTCTCTTGAGAGCTCAGGGAGGACCTTCATCAGAACTGTCAGCTTGTGGCCTGCCCTACAGACCTTAGGCTCTACATCCCCACAGTTATGTAAGAAACTTTCATAAATTTTATATTTACCAATATTTCCTGCTGATTCTCTTTCTCTACAGAACCCTGGCTAATAGAGATGGTCTACAAGAACCAGAATATATTTCTCATTCTATTGGAGGCATCATGGTGTAATCAATTTGAATGTTCTGACATGGTCTGAGGCCTGGTTCTCTTCCCCCTTGTACCTGTTTCCTCAGAACCTTTTATTAACCTTTTGGCAAATTATGAATTGGGTATACATTTACTTGGCTGTGGTGTAGATGCTTATACACTCAAAAAGTTTTAAGAAGCAGATCACACATGGCCTGTACTCCCCAGTGACTTCCCTGATGTAAGACTGCTAATATTTCCCTCATTACTTGCTTTTTCAATATCTGTCTGTCATCTGGGAGGACCCATTTCCCCTGACCATCTGAGTTTGTTCCCAATTGTTCCAGTTTTTTACTTCCTTCTCAGAGAATATGGGGATCTCAAATTCCCTGGGATTAGAGGTTATAAAACCATTAACTTGGATGGATAGAATGGGAGAACTGAAAGGAGACATACAGGTAATCAGAAGCTCATCTTAAAGGAGACCTTCAATGATAAGCTGAAGTCTCTATCTCCCTTTCAACAAGATGGGATACTGTTTTTTGATGAATCACCTTCCTTTCCTTTTGTTTTTTTTTTTTGTTTGTTTGTTTTTGCATCGGCAGGCACTGGGAAATAAACCCAGGTCTCTGATATTGCAGGTGAAAATTCTGCCACTGAACCACCATCGCACCCCCCCCCTCCTTTCCTTTTATATTTTAATTTCATTAGCAGGAACTTGCAAGCTACCTCCGCTCCCATTTTCACCCATACTTTTCCTTGGCTATCCTTTTCATCTTCTTTGGTAAGTGAAGCTAAAACAACTACTGTTTGGCTATCCCTTACCTCCAGGTCCAGCCCCATGGGTATTTGCTACTCCCAGCTTCTGGGATGCAAAGCCCAAGGCCTAACAGATGTTAGTAGGCTTGAGAATGGGGACTTTAAATCCCTCCCTTTTATGGTCTAAACTGCGAGGGAGTCGTCAGAGAACCCAATCCCTTTTGAGATGTGGTTCACAGAAGATTGAGCTGCCCCAATGGCTACCAAAAATTTAATTTCCTCCTGAGGAAGGAAGGAACGGCCTGACATTCAGAAGATATCCAGAAAATGGATGGGTGAATGGATAACCCACTGGAAATTGGTCAGCATTTGAAATCTCTGTTCACTTTTACCACTTTAGACTTTTGATGGTTTTTAATAAAAACATGGGGGAAAAATGTTTTTAGTAAGCTTAGTTTTCCCCCACTCTATGCCATTTTGTGTGAAAACAAAGCTTAATTTTATTCTTACATTAGGCAATACATTTAGTTCCAGAGCTTTGTTTTCTAAGTGTGGGTAACTTTGGGATAAGATCTAGAATGCTTAACAAAATGCATAGATGTTTATTCATAAGACTACTAGAAGGATCTGCATTCTGTGATCTGCATCTCTTACAAATATGTTGAATGGATATTTCAAGATTGTCAATTTGAAGGTGACATGCCTTGGACACTTAGATGTTCTGTTCTGTTGCTAGTTAATAATAGTGTTTTTTCAAATAAAGAAACACAGAGGTGGAGGCATGAGATAAGATGTCTGAACCGTATGCATTAATAAATGCCAAATGGGAAGATACCATGAAGGAAAAGTCTATAGTACTTATTAATGAAACCTATGAATTTAGGGGGAAAAGGCAAAATTAGGGACAGAAAAAAAACTGGGAGAACAGAAATAAGAGTTGGGCATTTAAATGTACATAAAACAGGAAGAGATGAATGTTGGATGTGTTAGTGGCTGCTTTCTAAGCCACTCAGATGGAGCTTTAAGTCTGTAAGAAGAAAATATCCAATTGAAACTGAGCGAGATTCAGGACTGCTATGAGACAGAATCACCTTAAAATTTAGCAAGATTTGTTTAATCAAAGTTTATTATATAGGTTGCTAAATGTTCCATGTTATTAGCTCATTTAAGCCCCCATATATGGAAAATGGTGATTATCTCCTTCTCCCCAACCTTCCCACAGTATCCCATGTGAGATTTTTATGTTAGAAATGGTTTCCCTACAATTTAGAAAATTTCCTTAGCTGATATAGGAGGGATCATTCAAATTCTGGTGACACCTACTCTTTCTCTGATTTGTTTTCTTGTGGCTTACTAGGGGATAGGGGATCCAAGATTATAAATTTCAGTTCATCTTTGCAAAGTCCACTTCTACATGACTTTTCATACCATGCTTGATTAAGAATAGATATGGCTTCATAAAATGCCCATTAAACATATTGCTTCAACCTAGGCAATTCCTAATTCATGGGGTACCCACTTTGGGAAGCACTTTTATGGATTGTGGTGTTACAGTAGTAATTTCTCATTATCCCACAGAATTTTACAGTCAGTGAATGCTTAACTGCTTTACCATTTTTCTAGTTATTTCTACCCTTAATTGAATGGATATTTATATACTTATATATGTTATAGCTTAGGTATCTGGTTTGAATTCAGTCCCAACTCCCCAACATAAGATAAACAAATCTCTAAAGATAACAGACAGCAGAGCTCTAAGAGGGACACACTGCCTAATGATGAATTAGTGTTCCAGCATTTCCTGGAACAACCATTAATGCAAAGTGGTTAAAATATTTTAATGTTAAATAGATACGATTTAGAAGAAAATGTAAAATTTCTGTTTTTTTTAAGCCTAAATGGGTCATTAAGGAATATTTAAATTTGGGTTGGTAACTTCCATCTGAACTCTGAGGCTATGCATTCTCTTGTTTCAGAATAATTTGTAGGACCACTTTGAGAACCACCCTCAATCACATTATTTATCTAATATATTCTTACTTGATTCAACGACTTTTACAAAGTCAATTGACCATGTCTTTCTCATCATCCCCCCTTCTAATATATGCCAAAGTGCAGGCACACACACACACACACACACACACAGCATCACCACCACCCAACCTACTTTAAGGATTTCATAGAGGGTTAAATTAAAATAAATAGGCATAATTAATATTAACATTAATGACAGTACAAATTAGATGTTTCCCAACATATACTTTCAGCTATAGAATCCTATCACTGAAATACCTCTCTGTGGTGTCTCTATCTCTATCCCATGACACGGAGCTCTCTAGAGATTTGTCTTCAGCCTATTACTCTTCTCATACTATACTTCTTTTCTGAGTTTTACTGGCTATTCTCAACAGTACTTTTACAAGCCTATACATATATATACATTATATATGTATATATGTGTCGTTAGTAATAAATTATTTGAGGAAAATTAAGAGGAAGCTTAGCAATGGAGAATAGGTAAAGTGGAAAGCAGTGCTGGTCCCAAGAGAGTGGTAGGATATTAGATGGAATAGTCAGAGAAAACTTCTCTGTTAGTCAGAAGCCTAGTAATGTAAGGTCTTGGAGGGCAAGGTAAGGAATTTGTATTTCTAATTTACAAAACCACTGGAAGGAATAGATTTGGGAATTATTGCATCTGAGATATTGAACATGTCACTCATTTTAAGGGAGACAGGATTGAGCATACAGAGGGTGACAACACCAAACTAGTGGCTTAGAGAAGAGTAGTAAGAGTAAAGTTGGTGAGAAGTGTTAGGATTTAGGTTATAGCTGCCAGTGAATACATGCGTGTTGGAGATAGCATCAAGAGAAATGGGGGGAAATGCCAAAACTTTGACAACAGCAATCTAGAAAGAATGAAATTGCCCTTTACTGAAATGCGACATTGAGTATAATTAGGTTTGGGGTGGGGAAAAACATTTTAGATTCCTTTAATTTTGAGATAAAATAATAAAATAATAAAAATAAATTAATAAAATAATCATGTGTGCAGATGCCAGTCAAGCAAATGCATTGGGGAAATTCTCAACATAAATATGTTTAAATGATAAGAATAGATGATAAGATTTTGGGTTGGAAATAAAGAGAGGGGAGACGTAATGTTTGAGAATTGAGCTTCCATTAAAATATATATATATACATATAGATATAAATATAGATATATACACAAATATAGATAAATAGGAGGAGCTAAAATTTGCAAGGTGACTGAGAACAGAATCTCTTGCAGTATGGGGAATATGTGGATAACATGAAAACGTAAAACTGAAGTGAACACCATTTAAAAGAAAGAAGTAGAAAATAGATTACTTTTTCCTCTCCCCCAGCTCCCTGAGATCGTACTAAATTTGTAACAAAGGGTTAAACCCACAAGGACAAAGGAAATGGTATAAGGAATAAGAGAAACAGCATTTTGGAAATCCGGAGAGATGATAGAAAGGTGGTAACTAATTTTACAGACCAAAGGTGTTAAAGGTGAATTGCTAAGGAAGAATAGAAGCATAAAGTAGACCATTTATCAAACTTGATCCAAGATTTCTCTGGAGTTGAAAGCAAAAATTAATTATCAAAATAAATTGTGATCAACATGGTGATGCAAACAACTGCTGAAAACCTCTCTCTTCAGAGATTTTTTTAAAAAAGGACAATTCTGACTTTTTCAGAACCTTGGTGGGTGGTATAGACTGGAGAAGGATCCTACAAATGCGAAAGTGAAGAAAGAAAAATATCAGTTGGGAAATTTTGTCTGGGTCTGCCTGATCCTCTCCCCTACCCCTCACTCAGTCTCCCATGGTGCAGGAATTGCACAAAAATGGAGACTGAGATTCCACACACCTTCCAGCAGGGACACAGATAGTAAAATCTCTCACAACAGTAAACAGCTATCCACTGTTTGGATACCTGGGGGACAGGGGACGGCATTTCAAGGCCCATGCCAGTGAAGGATGAAGAGTCTGAGAAAATGTGGACAAAGACTATTTTTCCATCCCTGGGTCTGAAAGCCCTTCCTCTACCTTTGAAGGAAACATCAGTGGATAGCTTGATCCTTGACTGGCAAATGGCTAAAAAATGTGGCAGCTGGGAATAATCCCCTGTCACAAGTAAAGTGGGAGAGACAATCTCACATTGAGTCAGATTTTGGCCAGCAAAGAGAAGGCACAGGAACCCTGCAGTTTCAGACCAGCATGGTCAGATGCAGCCTGGCCACAAGAAGGTAAACACCTCCTGAGGATGACTAAGTTACCGAACAGTGCCATTTGTTGGGTAGGCCAAAGAATATTATAGGGCTTTTCAGAGCCTCTCCAGATCAAATTCCAGGGCCATAGGAGCTAGCCTATGCACACTGCACGGGAACCTGGCCCTGTATCAGCTGGAGAGTATGGATGGCCCAACTGTTAAAGGACTTCCTTAAAACAAACCCAGCTCTTGCTGGCTGGCAAAAAGCAGAGCACCACTGGGAGCCAGGAGACTTATTATGCCTACACACAGAGAACTTGCTGTGGTGCCTAGTCCTTTACTCCATCCCTGAGGCAGGTTGCTAAGGACAACTGGTTTTGGTGGGGAGAAGGAGGCAGAACCAATCTGACAACTGGCTGCTGAGAGAGACAAATAACAGATAGAAAGTGAAGCAAATCAGTAAGAAAACCCTAGGCAAAAGAGAGGAAATGACCTTCAGAATAAACTAATCAAGAAAATCTGAAGCCAATCCCCAGCAAAATAGGATCACAAAGATATGGCTCAATCAAAGGAATGAACTAGCACCACAACTGAGATACAAGAGTTGAGACAACTAATTTAAAGACATTCAAACAAATCCTCTAAATCATATTAAAGTATTGAAGAAATGAAGAAAAACGTAGCAAAAGAGTTGAAGAATATAAAGAAAACACTGGGTGACCATAAAGAAGAACTCAAAAGCTTGTAAAAACAAATGGCAGAAATTATAGGAATGAAAGGCAGAATGGAAGAGATGAAAAATAATCTGGAGACAAGCAGCAGCAGATTTGAAGAGGCAGAACAAAGGATTAGTGGACTCGAGGACCGGACATCTGAATTCCTACACACAAAAGAACAGATAGGGGAAAGAACAGAAAAATGTGAGTAGGGCCTCAGGGAAGTAAGTAACAACATAAAATGCATGAATATTTTGTGTTACAAATGTCTCAGAAGGAGAAAAGAAGAGAAAGAATAATTGATAAAATAATCATTGAAAATTCCTAATGCTTGTGAAAAAGTACAGGTCCAAGAAATGCAATGTACTCCAAAACGAAAAGATCCAAACAGGCATACTCCAAGACAATTACTAGTCAGATTGTAAATGTCAAGACAAAAAGAGAATTCTGAAAGCAACAAGAGAAAAGTGATCCATCACATACAAGGAAAACTCAATAAGACTAAGTGCAGACCTCTTAGCAGAAACCATGGAGGCAAGATGGCAGGGCTATGATATATTTAAGATAGTGAACGAAAAAAAAATTGTCAACCAAGAATTCTTTACTTGGCAAAACACTCCTTTGAAAATGGTAGAGATGTTTAAATATGTACAGATAAACAGACATTGAGAGTGTTCTTGCACAAGAGCCCTGCTGTACAAGAAACACTGAAAGGAGCACTACACACAAATAGGAAAAGACAGGAGAGAGAGGTTTAGAGAAGAATGCAGAAGTGAAGCTTATCAGTAAAAATAAGGTAACTAAGAGAGTAAAAAAGAAAGGAAAAAATAAGATATGACATAAAATCAAAAAGACAAAATGGTCAGAGAAAGTACAACCATTACAGTAATAACATTAAATGTTAATGATTAAACTCCCCAAGTAAATCACATATATTGGCAGAAAGGACAAAACAAAACAAAACAAAACACAGAATCTATCTATATACCGTCTTCAAGAGACTCACTTTAGACCCAAGGATATTCATCTCAAGTAATCATGGATCATTCTCCAGTATAGACCACATGTTGGGTCACAAAGTAGGTCTCAACAAATTTAAAACTATCAACATGATACAAAACAATTCCTCAACCATGACGGATTTAAGTTGGAAATCAATAACAGAAGGAAGACTGGAAAATTCACAAATATATGGAAGCTGAACAACACACTCTCAAACAATTGGGTCAAGGAAAAAATTGCAAAGGAAATCATTAAATATATCAAGGCAAATGAAAATGAGAACACAACATATCAAAGGATCCTATATAGGATACAACAAAGGCAGTGTTGAGAGGGAAGTTTAGTATTCTAAATGCCTATATTAAAAAAAGAAGAAAGAAAAAAAGGAGACATTAACTGCTCACCTGGAGGAACAGGGAAAGAACAGAAAACTAACCCCAAAGCAAACAGAAGGAAAGAAATAACAGTGATTTAGAGCAGAAATAAAAGAAATTGAGAACAAGAAAACTATAGAGACAATAAAAAAAAAAAAAACAGAAGTTGGTTTTTTTAAAAAAAATAAAAGAAATTGATGAATCTTTAGTGAGGCTGACAAAGAAAAAAGAGAGAGGATGCAAATAAATAAAATAGGAAATGATCATAACTACTGAACCTGCAGAAGTAAAGGAGATAATGAGAAGATAGTATGAGCAATTATACGCTAACAAACCAGATAACTTAGATGAATTGGACAATTTCCTAGAAAAGCATGAACAACCAACATTGAATAAAGAAATAGAAGACTTTAGTAAACCAGTCACAAATAATGAGATTGAATCAGTCATCAAAAACTTCCAAAAATGAAAAAGTTCAGGACCAGATGGCTTCACATATGATTTCTATCAACTACTCAAAAATGAATTAGTACCAATTCTACTCAAACTCTTCAAAAACATTGAAGTGAAGGGAAAGCTACCTAACTCTTTCTATGAAGACAACATCAGCCTAATACCAAAAACAGAAAAAGATACTACAAGAAAAGAAAAGTACAAACCAATCCCTGTAATGAATATAGACACAAAAAAATCTTCAACACAATCCAGCAGCACATTAAAACAATTATAAACCATGACCAGTTGGGCTTGGTTCCAGGTATGCAAGGCTGGTTTGTTCAACAGAAGAAAATCAATACACCAAATCAATAAATCAAAGGGGGTAAACTGCACGATCATCTTGATTGATGCAGAAAAGGCATTTGACAAAATTCAGCATCCTTTCTTGATTAAAACATTTCAAATGATGGAAATAAAAAGAAACTTCATCAACATGATATAAGGAATATATTAAATGCCCACAATTAACACCATGCTCAGTGGGGAAAGACTAAAAACTTTCCCTGTAAGATCAGAAACAAGTCAAAGATGCCCATTGTGACTGCTGTTATTCAACATTGTGCTGGAAGTTCTAGCTAGAGCAATTAGGCAAGAAAAAGAAATAAAAAGTATCCAAATTAAAATGAAAGACATAAAACATTCACTGTTTGCAGGTGACATTACAGTGTTTATAAAAATCCCAAAAAAATCTACAGCAAAGCTACTAAAGCTAATTAATAAGTACAGCAAAGTGGCAGGATACAAGATCAACATGCAAAAATTATTAGTGCTTCTATGCATTAGTAATGAGCCATCTGAAGAGGATATCAAGTAAACAATTCCATTTATGATAACAAGAATAAAATATTTAGGAATAAATTTAACCAAGGACATAAAATACTGTGTTAGTTAGATTTGGTTGTCAATTTGGCCAGGTGAGCATACCTAATCTTGTTGCTGCGGACATAAGCCAATGGTACGTGAACCTCATCTGTTGCCAATTACATCTGCAGTCAGCTAGGAGGCGTGTCTGCTGCAATGAGTGACGTTTAACTTAATTGGCTGGTGCTTAAACGAGAGAACGCAATGTAGCACAGCCTAAGCAGCTCGGCATTCCTAATCTCAGCACTTGCAGCTCAGCCCAGGCCTTTGGAGATGCAGAAAGAAATCACCCCGGGGAAAGTTGTTGGAACCCAGGGGCCTGGAGAGAAGACCAGCAGAGACCATCCTGTGCCTTCGACGTAAGAAAGAACCTCAGTGGAAGGTTGGCTGCGTTTCCTCTGAAGAACCAACAAAATAAATCCCCTTTTATTAAAAGCCAATCCATCTCTGGTGTGTTGCATTCCGGCAGCTAGCAAACTAGAACAAATACCTATACACAAAAATCTATAAAATATTGCTAAAAGAAATCAAGAAAGTCCTAAATAAATGGAAGAACACACTGTGTTCATGGATAGGAAGATTAACCACAGTTGTCATCAATTTTAACCAAATTGATTTACAGATTCAAACCAATACCAATAAAAATCCCAAGTACATATTTTGCAGAAATAGAAAAATCAAATTTATTTGGAAGGGCAAGGTGTCCAGAATATCTAAAAATATGGTGAAAAAGAGAAATGAAGTGGGAGGTCTCACACTCCCTGACTTTAAAGGATATTGCAAAGCTATAGTTCAAAAGAGCGTGGTATTGGCATATAGATGTAGTGTCCAGTGGAATTGAGTTGAGTATTCAGAAGTAAACTCTCTCATCTAAAGAATGACTTTTGGTAAGGCAGTCAAGACAACCCAACTGGGACAAAGCAACCTCTGTAACAAGTGGTGCTTTGAGAATTGGATATCCATATCCACAAGAATGTAAAAGGACACCAATCTCACATCTGATGCAAAAAGAAATTCAAAATGGATCAAAGACCTAAACATTAGAACTAAGACCATAAAACTTTTAGATGAGACTTCCGGAGAAGATGGCGGCTTAGTAAGACACGCGGGTCTTAGTTCCTCCTCCAGAAAAGCAACTAAAGAAACAGAAACAATACGAAAGAGCTCCCGGAGTCACGACAGAGACCAAAAAGACAGCGTACCCCATTCTGGAACAGCTGAACGGGCAGGGAGAATCTGCTGCGGTGAGATACCCGAGGGGCGCGTGTTTTCCCGGCCGGGCGGCTGGCGACTGGGGTCACCTCCACGCACGTGGCTCCCCGGTCTGACTGGGAACGTTGGATAGCGGGGCCCTCCCGTCACGCTTGGCGTTTCAGGCCAGCTGGGCAATTAGGACCGGCACTCTCCCAAGCCGCGGCGGCCAGCGACCCCCGCCTCCACGCGCGGTTTCCCGGGCCGACTGCCATGCAGACAGACGAGTGCCACGAGCGCCACCTACTGGGCAGGAAAAGAAAAACAGAGCCCAGAGATTTCACAGAAAAAGCTTTCAACCAGCTGGGTCCCACACCCAGGGAAATCTGATCAAATGCCCAGACACCAGCAGAAAATAATGGATGACGCTCGGAAAATTGAAGATATGGCCCAGTCAAAGGAACAAACCAATAGTTCAAATGAGATACAGGAGCTGAGACAACTAATGCTGAATATACGAACAGAAATGGAAAAACTCTTCAAAAACCAAATCAATAAATTGAGGGAGGACATGAAGAAGACATGGGCTGAACAAAAAGAAGAAATGGAAAATCTGAAAAAACAAATCACAGAACTTATGGGAGTGAAGGACAAAGAAGAAAAAATGGAAGAAACAATGGATACCTACAATGGTAGATCTAAAGAGACAGAAGCTACAATTAGTGAACTGGAGGATGGAACATCTGAATTCCAAAAAGAAACAGAAACTATAGGGAAAAGAATGGAAAAACTTGAGCAGGGGATCAGGGAACTGAATGACAATATGAAGCGCACAAATATACGTGTTGTGGGTGTCCCAGAAGGAGAAGAGAAGGGAAAAGGAGGAGAAAAACTAATGGAAGAAATTATCACTGAAAATTTCCCAACTCTTATGAAAGACCTAAATTTGCAGATCCAAGAAGTGCAGCGCACCCCAAAGAGAATAGACCCAAATAGGCGTTCTCCAAGACACTTACTAGTTAGAATGTCAGAGCTCAAAGAGAAAGAGAGGATCTTGAAAGCAGCAAGAGAAAAACAATCTGTCACATACAAGGGAAACCCAATAAGACTATGTGTAGATTTCTCAGCAGAAACCATGGAAGCTAGAAGACAGTGGGATGATATATTTAAATTACTAAAAGAGAAAAACTGCCAACCAAGACTCCTATATCCAGCAAAATTGTCCTTCAAAAATGAAGGAGAAATTAAAACATTTATAGACAAAAAGTCACTGAGAGAATTTGTGACCAAGAGACCAGCTCTGCAAGAAATACTAAAGAGAGCACTAGAGTCAGATATGAAAAGACAGAAGAGAGAGGTATGGAGAAGAGTGTAGGAAGAAGGAAAGTCAGATATGACTATCCAAACAGTAATAATACTAAAAGTTAATGGACTGAATTTCCCAATCAAAAGACATAGAATGGCAGAATGGATTACGACCCAGCAATACCACTGCTAGGTATCTACTCAAAGGACTTAAGGGCAAAGACACAGACGGACATTTGCACACCAGTGTTTATAGCAGCATTATCTACAACTGCAAAGAGATGGAAGCAGCCAAGATGTCCATCAACAGATGAGTGGCTAAACAAACTGTGGCGTATACCTACGATGGAATATTATGCAGCTTTAAGACAGACTAAACTTATGAAGCATGTAATAACATGGATGGACCTAGAGAACATTATGCTGAGTGAGTCTAGCCCAAAACTAAAGGACAAATACTGTAAG
Organism: Tamandua tetradactyla; assembly: GCF_023851605.1. NCBI lineage: Eukaryota > Metazoa > Chordata > Mammalia > Pilosa > Myrmecophagidae > Tamandua > Tamandua tetradactyla. The sequence goes on from NC_135327.1 coordinate 74,881,046, forward strand.
GTCCCACTGATGTGAACTGACATTCGAGAATCAGCTTGGAATATATCATTGGTAACAGAGACCAGCAGGAGTTAGAAACAGGCTAAGATAATGGGTAATTGGAGCTGAAGGGATACAGACTGTGCAACAGGACTAGATACAAAAACTCAAAAATGGACAGCACAATAATACCTAAGTGTAATGTAACTAGGTTGGAACACTGAATGAAGCTGCACCTGAAATATGGTTTTTTGTTTGTTTCTTTGTGTGTTTGTATCTTTTGTTTTTGTTTTTTTCTTTTTCCTTTTTATATATATATATATTATTAGTATTATTATTTTAATTCTCTTCTCTATATTAACATTCTATATCTTTTTCTGCTGTTTTGCTAGTTCTTTTCCTAAATCGATGCAAATGTACTAAGAAATGATGATCATACATCTATGTGATGATACTAAGAATTACTGAGTGCATTTGTAGAATGGAATGATTTCTAAATGTTGTGTTAATTTAAAAAAAAAAAACTGATTTGATCTGTTAAACCTCTTTAGCTCTGAATACTTGGAAATTTTACATAAGTGTAGTTTTTGCCCTAATAACCAATATTTGCTTTAAAAAAAAAACAAAAAAAAAAAAAAAAACTTTTAGATGAAAATATAAAGACCTTTTGGTAGAAGATGATTTCCTATACATTACACCCAAAGCATGAGCAATAAAAGAAGAAATACATAAATGATATGTCCTCAGAATTGAACACTTTTGCACATCAAATGACTATGTCAAAAAAGTAAAAAGCCAGCCTTCACAATGGAGACAATATTCAGAAAACACATTTTGGATATAAAGATGTCTTACAACTAAACAGCAAAAAGGCAAACAACCTAATTAAAAATGGGTAAAAGACATGGATACACACATTTCCACTTTTCTATCGGTATTTCCAGAAAACACAAATGCTCAAAAACATATGAAAGATGCTCAAGTTCACTGGCTATTAGTGCAATTCATGTTAAAATCACAAAGAGATGTATCTCACACCTGATAGAATGGCCATTGTAAAAAAAAAAAAGAAAACTACAAGTGCTGGAGAGGATGTGGAGAAATAGGTACACTTATTCACTGTTGGTGGGAATGTAGAATGGTGCAGCCACTCTGGAAAGCAGATTGGAGTCCCCTCAGGATCTTCTTTTTCCCTCAGGAATTTAAGTATAGCATTGTCATTTGACCCAGCAATACCCAGAAGAACTGAAATCAGGGACATGACACTTGCGCATGGACGCTTAGTGGCATTATTCACAATTGCCAACAGATGGAAACAGCCCAAATGTCCATTCCAGATGAGTGATATATACCAAACAAGCTGTGGTATATATGTGTAATGGAATAGTACACAGCTGAAAGATGGAGTAAAGTCAGGATGAATGCAACAATGTGGGTGAACCTTGAGGAAAATTATGTTGAGTGAAATAAGCCAGGAACAAAAGGACCAATATAGTATTATCTCACTAACATGAACAAACTATGGTGAACAAACTCTGATAGTGAAAGTTGAGAATACAGATATTAGGAGACAGAAAGAGAGTAGAGATTGGACATTTAATGCAAGAGTACACATCATTCAACAGAATTGGTAGTACAGTTTCAGAAATGGATAGCACAATACTGTGATACGGTGGCATAAAATGCTAAGTATAATGAATGAAAGATAAGTAGAGTATGGTTAAAACAGGAAAGCTAGCAGCATGTATGTCACTAGAAGGAAAGTTAGGGGATAAGAACTGGAACTCTAAACTCTAAAGCTGAACTAGAATGGACAATGGTGGTGATTGAGTCTACAAACAAAAGAAAGTTTTTTACATGAGAGAGAATACATAAATGTCACCATTGCAAGGTGCTAAAAATGCATTAACATGTGGGAGACCTGGGTTTGAGTCCCACTTCCATGTACTTCCCCCAAAAAACAAACAAGCAAAACAAACAGACAAAAAAAGCAAAGAAACAAACAAAAATTCAACAAATGGTGCTGCAATAACAGGATACTCACATGGAAAAAGAATAAAATGTGACCCCGCCATACAGTATGTATATATATATATATTTATGTAGCAATAATATATGGAAAAACATGATTAATGCAAATTAGGGTCCGTGGTTAACAGTAACACTGTACTGATCTTTATTAATTGTAATAAAGGCAATATACCAAAACTAAATGTCAATAAGAGGAGGAGATAAAGGAGCGATATGGGATTCTTGTTGTTGTTTCTCTCTCTTTTGTTTTTTCTTTTCCTCTTCTATTTTTGTGGAAGCAATAGAAATGTTTTCATACAGGTTATGATTGTGAATACATACCTATGTAATTGTACAAGGAGCCATTGATTTTACATTTAGGATGGACTGTATGGTGTGTGAATAAAATTGTTTAAAAAATGGATACACGGGCTGGAGAAGATGAGAAGAGAAAAATATACTTCCTTATTATTGGTAGGGAAGTAGAACAGCGGAGCCCTCTGGAGGGCAATATGATGATTCCATCGGAGGCTAAGTATAGGTTGATTCTGCAGCCCCATTATTAGGCATCTGCCTGGAAGATCTAAAAGTACGGACATGAATAGACATTTATATACTGGTGTTATGGCCTCAGCATTCACAATTTACAAAGGATGGAGGAGGCCTAAGATTACATTACAGCCACAGTATGCCAAGCTCCAACCAAAAGTTTCCTGAAGATCTTAAAGAATGCCTTGGGCTCTATCTAAGTATCTATAAATGTTTACTCTAGTAAATTTATTTTTTCAAAAACTTAAGGCCTCCAGATTGTTCCTATTCCATATAAGCCCTGAAACCAAGGTACCAGTATTACCCAATAAGGTCAACACCCCTTCCCAGCATGAAGAAGTTAAAATGGCCATTGTCCACATATCCATGAAGAATGAGAGAATGATTACGCGAGTGAGAGGAGGTGTAATGAGGAAATTTAGGTTTGAAAAAAGATTATGCTACTGACTCATTATGTAGATACTTATTTTCAGTTTTCAGTGTATTAGGATAGCTAGAAGAAAATACTAGAAATTGTTTAATTGTTATCCAGTAGCCCTGCTCTTTGGTAATGATTGTATGGCTATATAGCAAAAGGAAAAAAAAAAAGTTGGTTGCCCACGTTTGTATGTATATATTCCTGGATGTTTCATTCCATTCCTCTGATCTATATATGTATCTCTGACAACACTACACTGCCTTAGTTAGCTCACATTTATTGTAAGTATTTAAATTGGGTGGAATGCAATACTAGTTGATCAGTAGGGGGAGATTATAGGTATGGGATGTTTGGAGTTTTTACTTTTATTTCTTTTTCTGGAGTAATGCAATATTCTAAAATTTTTCTGAGATTTATCAAGGTTATGAATGCACAATCATGTGATGATACTCTGAACCATTGGTTGAATACTTTTGATAGATTGTATAGTATATCTCAATAAAATTACAATTGAAAAAATAAATTGCATATGGGCCGGAAGCAAGGGAATTGGGTGGATGTTCTATAAAAAGCTGTGAAATATCAGATCTTTTGCCCCACTATCAAAAGTTTTCCATTGTAAAAGGATAAAGACAAGGTGATATTTGGGGGTGGGAATGCAATAGAATTGAGTGAAAATTTACACACCAAATGATTAAGCTTCCAATTAATTTTTCCCATTTTGCCCTGAGGAAATGGAAAGTCTAGTACATAAAACACAGTACTCCCTTCAAGTCATTGCAGGATCTTCTCTTAGAGAAATCAATCCATCCAAGAAGAAGAAAACACACTAAAACTGAGCTAAGGTAGAGATTTTCATATTTGGATGTCTAACCAGGTTATTTTATAATGATGCCCAATAGCAACAAACTCCATCTGACATCGTAAGTTTTTATTTAATTCTAATTCTATCTTAACGTGAGATCAATAATAATGTCCATCAGTTGATGAAAGTCTCTAACATGAAAATAATTTGTCAAATCAGATAAAATGATAAACAATCCAGCAGAATCATAGAAACTTGAAGGAGAATTAGAAGAACAATTTTTTAAAACCTCACTCTATAATTAGTACCTTAAGAAAAGAGAAAATAATGCAACCTTAAAGAGAAACTGAATGATTTTTTTTTAATTCCCACAAAAATAATAATTCTGAGAAAGTAGTTAACATCAGCTAACATTCTAATGGTGAGGGAGAAGGAGAATAAACAAATAAACAAATCAACATATAAATATATCTGTATTAGGGTTCTCCAGAGAAGCAAAACTGACAGTATATACACACACACACATACACACACACATACATGCATGTGAGGAGGCAGTATTTCTAGAGGAATTGGCTCACGCAATCATGGTGACTGACAACTCTGAATTTGTTAGAACAGGCCTCAAACTGGAAACTCTCAGAATGTGATTATGAAATCTAGCACGAACAAACTCCATAGAACAGGTTGCAAGCTCGAAACTCCAATGAAGGTGAAGTTCTGTTCCTCAGCAGAATTTGGCTGGCTTAAGTAAAGGCAGAAATTCTTTCTAATTTCTGAAATCCTCTCTCTGGCTTCCAACATTGAAAGTCTTTATTGATGATAATATTACTGATGGTAATATCCTTTGTGAATTCATTGATGCAACTGATGGTAGATGCAAGCAAATAATTATAGATGCAAATCCATCTACAAATTACCATCTCAGTAGCAACCAGACCAGTACTGATTTAAGCCAACAACTGAGCACCATAACCCAGAAATTTGATGCATGAACTTAATTATCATAATACCCATTGTCGATAAGACCTGGCTAGAACCATAAGGTACGATAAGGGAGAAAATGGGACAGTTCTTTTTATCCAAGTAACATTTAAACAAGTATATATAAAAACTGAGAAAATGAATCCTGATGATATCTGAGATAAAAATATCTAAGATTCTATATCTCAAAATGGGATCACTTATTTACACATCATCATAGCAAAGTGAAAGAAAATTTGAAATAACACATTCAACATTCCAAAAGACAATTATCCCCCCACTGCTACAATTTTATACCCAACCAATCTATAATCATAAAGATAGCAAAGGGACTTTTTCATTCATGAAAGGTTAGAAATAATAAATATCCCATGCATCCTTTCTCAGGAAGTCCCTATGAGTTCTGTTCCTTAAAATTAGGGGCAAATAAAGAAAGACAAGGGCAAGGAATCAGGGCAAGAGGGGACCCTATGCATTTGAAGGTCATTAAGGGAAATCCCAGGACCACAGTTATGCAACAATCCTAAAGCATATTCAGTGGATATTAAAAAAGGTGAAAGGACCAGGGGAAACTATCTTTAGTCTTTATCCCACCCTCTTCTCCCCGCACAGCTTCCTTGGGCTGATAAATCTTCTAGAAGTCAAATTCACCTTTCTTTTGGATAGAAAATCAGAGGGAATTTGATGGATATCAAGGCGTATAAGCTATTAGTGTTATGATCCTCAAGTGAATGAAAGGGCTAAGGGTTTCATCATTTGCTATCTAGACAGATTATTACTTAATCCTCCTGTTTTTAACATTGTCCCCCTAGCCCTCAACTCAGCTGTGCTTGGAATCTAATCTAAGAAGTTGAACAAAGGAAATGAGGACATGAGTGTGTTTGGGGCAGTTAAAAAAATGATAAAAATAAGAGAGGAGGGCTCTTTGGGGGCTGAACAACTCAAATGTGAGTTTATAACAAGCTATGTGCAAAGGGAAGAAATGGCATACAAAGCTTATGAAACTTTGTTAATGAAATGGAAATTTCAGCCCAAGGAAGCTGTGGGGGGAGAAGAGGGTGGGATAAAGACTAAAGATAGTTTCCCCTGGTGCTTTCACCTTTTTTAATATCCACTAAATATGCTTTAGGATTGTTGCATAACTGTGGTCCTGGGATTTCCTTTAATGACCTTCAAATGCATAGGGTCCCCTCTTGCCCTGATTCCTTGCCCTTATCTTTCTTTATTTGCCCCTAATTTTAAATGGAAACTTAAAAATGGAAATTTTGGAGGGGTGCAGTTGGTGAAAATGAATTTTCTTGCTTTCTAACCATCATAACAAATTACCCTCTACTTCTATTCCTCTTCCAAACTCCTCTGATTCTATCATTCTCCTATCTCTTATAATCCAGTAATCTTCTCTATCTCATCATCCCTTCTTTAATTTGGATTATTACCCTGTATTTTCTGTAATTACTAGAGTAATCACTTAATCAATTTGCATCCTTAAAATCACTAATTTAATTTCCCATTTTTTGGCCAAAAAGTCTGTCTTTACAGGCTTTTAACCCAATGTTTATATTGTATATCTACGCAACCTGAATCTTCAGCCTATGAAGTTACTGATTCTCAAACTTTCCACTACCCTTTACTTTCTTGTTTATTTGCTTTCCTAGTTATCAGTCTACTACCTCATAGTCTATTCCTTCAAGAACAGTTTTTCCAATACTCTAATATCTCTCACTCAGCTTTTTCCACATCCATTTGTTTAAACATAAAACAGTTGCATTTGTGCCACAGTATGTAAGCATATCTGAAAAAAAAAATCTCACAAGACAGGGCAGTTTTTTTTTCCTGGTATAAATTTAAGATAATCACCCTTAAAGTGTGCTTAACACTCCCCAGTACCCTGTCCTATTTCTCTGGTTAGCTCATACCTCACAGTGCCTATTTCATTGATTTTTCCACTCACCTTAAAACTTCTAGCACATCTTCTTTTCTTAGTTCTCAACAAATATCCATAACTCTTTGGTCACTCCCAAAGTCCCTTTTTTATATATGTTAGTTGTTGTTCATCTATAATCAATCAGTGTTGGAGAATTTCACTTGGATATGTCTTACTTGTTTATTTTAATTTAAAACATCCTTCCACCTTTGTATTTTGTTGGATTGATTTTTTTGAAGACTCCAAATTAGAAATCCTATAGAATATCTCATACTATGGTTTGACCCAAAGAATATTGCACAGGTGATGTATCACATACAATTATGCATCAAATTGGAAGACATGAAATGCCAGATTTTCCCACTGATAATAAAGCTTAATTTGATTGTGATGAAGGTAGAGATTATGAGATTTATCCACAACAAAAATAATTATGAAGTGCTCTTTGGGGTGATCCTTTGAACATCCTGTTCCCCAGCAGCATTTAACCCAATAGATTTATAATTCATTGGTGATCCTTCATAGAATCTTATCAAACTATGGTTACAAAATGGTGATTTTTCTATCCATATCATGTTCTTCTGTATATATATGTTGATATTCTTCTGTAAGGAAGAATTTTCCTTTTATCTTCCTTTTTGTGAGGGAGTTCACTTGAGATTCCTGGGTTTTTTTTTTTCTTTATTTAAATATATTAACATTCATTTTCATAGCATTTTTTTTGGATGCTCAGTTGTCTCATTTTTTGGGAACCCAGTCTCTTTAAACCAGCTCCTATGTCCATTTGAATGACTACAATTAGTCTCTTAGAGAATGACAATTTAATTGATGGCCCAAACACACCACTGAAAGTGAAAAGAGTCACTACTAATAATTATGTGGGAAAGTAATTACTGAAAGAAGGGTGCTATAATAGTCTCTCGTTATAACGGTGATTTTGTCTATTTCTCTTTTTGTTTCTATCCACTTCTGTCTCACAAATGTTGACATTCTGATGTCATGTGCATACACGCTAAGCATTGTTATGTCTTCTTGAATAATTGAACTCTGTATCATTATTTAATGTCCCTCTTCATTTCTAATAATTTTCCTTGTCCTGAAGTCTTTGTCTGAAATTAATATAACAACTCCAGCATTCATTTAATTAGTGCTAACAAAGTATATCTTTCTCCATTCTTTGACTTTAAATCAAACTAAGTCAAGTTTTAAATTGTATTTCTTGTAGAAAACACATAGTTTGGTCTCATTTTTATTCACTCTGAGGATCTTTCTCTTTTAATATAGACCTTCAATATCTAAAGTGATTACTGATATAATTAGATTAATATCTACCATGCCTGTAACTGATTTCTATTTGTTGCATTTGTCCTTTGTGTTTTCCCCACCTTCTTTTCCTGCTTTCTTCGGTTTTATTTTTTTATTTAATTTATGGGATTCCATTTTTCTTCTCTTAGCATATGAACTACACTTCATTATTTAACTTTTCTTTAGTTTCTGTTCTAAAGTCTCTAATATACTTTTTGAATACCTCTAAGTTCACCTTCTAGTAACGCTATACCATTTCTGTGTAATGCAGTTATCTCATAATAAATTACTCCAATTTAGGTGGTTTGTAGCACTGGTGTCTTTCACTAGACTTATACATAGGGTGTAGCCATCCAATATATTACTATCATTATTTTAAACACACAATTATCTTTTAGATCAATTAACAATTAAAATGGGGATTTTATTTTAACTTCTTTTGATATTTTTTCAGGACTCTTCCTTTCTAAAATAAATCCAAGTTTCTAATCTATATAATTTTCCTTCTCCTTGAAGAATTTTTGCAAAAATATTTCTTGCAGAGGAAGTTTGCTACCAATGGATTCCCTCAGTTTTTGTCGAGCAAGGCTATCATCACCATTTTTCCAACACCATATGTTCACTTTCTGTCTCTGTGTCACATTTTGGTAACTCGTAATATTTCATACTGTTTTCACCATTATTATATATATTACAGAGCTCTGTGATATTTTATATTATTATTGCTATTGGGAGCACCATGAAATACACCCATACAAGGCAGTGAACTTTATGGATAAATGCTGTGTGTTCTGACTTCTCCGTTGTTACTCTCCCTCTCCTCTGGCCTCCCTATTCCCTGAGACACAACAATAGTGAATTAAGTTACTTCATAATCCTACAATAGTCTCTGTGTGTTAAAGGGAAGAGAAGAATCACATGTTTTTCATTTAAAATTAAAAGCTGGAAACATTTAAGCTTAGTGAAGAAGATATGCCAAAAGCCAAGATAGGCCAAAATCTATGTCTCTTATGACAAATAATTATCCAAGTCATAAATGAAAAGGAAAAAAATCCTTGAAGGAAATTGAAAGTACTACTCCAGAGAACACAAATATGATAAGGAAGCAAAATAACCTTATTGCTGATATGGAGAAAGTTTTAGTTCTCTGGATAGATCAAACCAGCCACAACATTTCTTTAAACCAAAGCCTAATCCAGAGCAAGATCTTAACTCTGTTCAATTCTATGATGGGTGAGAGAAGATTTGAGAGGAAAAGTTTGCAGTTAACAGAGGTTAATTCATGATGTTTAAGTAAAGAAGCCATCTCCATTACATAAAAGTGCAAGGAGAAGCAGCATGTGCTGAAATAGAAGCTGTATCAAGTTATCCAATTATCTAGCTAAGACAATTGATAAAGATTTTCAAGGTAGATGAACACTAAACAACAGATTTTCAATGTAGATGAAATAGGCTTCTGTATTAAAATAGTCAATGCTCATTTTGGAATCTTCCAAAAATCCTAGGACCCATAAGTATTATGCTAAATCTACTCTGCTTTGCTCTGTAAATGGAACAGCAAAGCTTGAATAGCAGCACTTCTGTTTATATGTGTTACTAAATATGTTAAGCTTAATTATGAACAGTTACTAAACTGTTCATAAAATACAGATTCCTTTCAAAGAACTACTGGTCATTGACAATGCACGTCACCTAAGAGCTCTGATGGATATGTGAAAGAGATTAATGTCCTTTTCATGCCTGCTAATACAACATCCATCCTATAGTCCATGTATTAAGTAGTCACTTCGACTTTCAAATTGTGTTTAATAAGGCTATAGCTGTCATAGATACTGATTTCTCTTATGGATCTGGGCAAGGTAAATTGACAAACTTCTGGAAAGTATTTACCATTTAGATGCCATTAAGAATATCTGTAATTCATGAAAGGAGGTCAAAATATCAACATTAACTGGAATTTGAAAGAAGTTTGTTCCAGTCTTCATGGATGACTTTGAAGGGACCATGGCTTTAGTTGAGGAGTTAACTGCAGATATGGTGGAAACATTAGGAGAAATAGAATAAGGATTGGAACCTGAAGATGTGGCTGAATTGCTGCAATCTCAGAATCAAACTTTCATAAATGAGGAGCTGCTTCCTGTGGAAGAACAAAAGTAAGTGGTTTGTTAAGATGGACTCTTCTTGGTGAAGATGCTGTGAACATTGTTGAAATGACCAACAAAGGATTTAGGATATTATATAAAGTTGGTCGAAAAAGTTATGGCAGAGTTTGAGAAGCTTGACTTTTATTTTGAAAGTTCTCTTGTGGATAAAATGCCATTAAGCAGCATTGCATGGTACAAAGATTTCATGAAAGGAAGAGTTACTCAACACAGAAACCTTCATTGTCTTATTTTAGGAAATTGCCACAGGAAACTGAAACTTAAGCAACCACCAACTTGATCAGTCAGCAGCCCTCAGCATCGAGGCAAGGCCATCCACCAGCAAAAAGATTACAGCTCTCTGAAGACTCAGATGATGTTTAACATTTTTTAGTAATAAAGCATTTTTAATTAAGGTGTATACATTAGATTTTTTAGACATGATACTATTGCACACTTAATAGATGTAATATAGAATAGGCAAAAGCTTCAAAAACTCTGGGAAACCAAAACCTTCATTTGACTTACTTTATCGCAGTGGTCTGGAACCAAACCTGCAATAACTCTGAGCCATGCCTTGTATCGATTAAATTGACAATACTGTTCTATCACTGGTATCCACTTTTTTATCACCTCAGACAGAAACTCTTCACCCATTGAGCTGTAACTACCTCTTTCTACCCCAACCCCTCAGACCTATTAAATACTATATGTCTGTATCAAGTTTGCTTCTTCTAGATATTTTATAAAGGTGAGATCATAACAATTTATGCCTTTTTGTTTCTGGCTTATTTCACTCACATTGCATTTTTCTTGCCTTTTGGCACACCTTGTGGTTTTACATTGAAAGTGAGATGGGAAGTATCAGATAATGAGAACTGAATTAAATATCTATATATTGTGAGGATTAATGTTAACCTGGTGTGGATTTAGACTTTGTATAATATTTGCCATAGCTTGTCAGAAGTTTCAAATTTCTATTGTGTCACTGTTTTTGTCTACCATGTTGATTTTAAAATTCCCTAAATACTGTTCTTCATACTATCTCCATCTTAATGCTCTTTTAGCTTGAATCCATTGTTATTAATCTGGAGTCATATGAGTGTGGTAGTTAGGTGTGAGGAATTGAAACATTTGATAATTTTATGGTTGCTTCTCAGTCTTTTACTGGGTCTGCCTCTCAGGGCTGTGATTTTTATGAGTGTTTCTATAATGCTACAACTCCGACCCTCTAGTCCGTTCTTACAGGAGATGGAAAGGTTACAGAGGGCAGGGATGGAAGAAAATCTATACTCCCAGATATATAAGGCTCTGATAAAGTCTTTTTTCCCTGGAGAGTTGACCTTTGTCTTAAAAAGATATATTCTGACCATATTTCCTAATAACCCTTCTTCTACCACTGCCAAAGCCAGGAGGTATCATTCTAGGATTCTCACCTTGAGTGCCTAATGGAGCTCATGGAGATAAAGCTTACAAAACTATGTAGTTCCCCAAGACTGTGACCCTCTCACATTAGCCAACACCCTGTCTCCAGCAATTTATGAAAATCACCATTTAAATGTCTTACCAGTCTTTGACTCCATTGGCTTCTGGTAAGCAAAATTTTGGTTATGACTTTATGGTTTCACCTGTGTCACCTGATTTATTTAGCCACAGTAACATGAAGTATAGTTTTTGATTTGTTTAAATGGAGAAATTTGGGGAAGGGATTAGTTTGTCTCCCATCTTTGGAACTATCACTATACATTCTTTCTTTTTTATTTGGTTAATATTATAATATAAATTACATCATTTTTAAAACGTAAATTGCTCCAATTTAGACAGCCTCTCCCTTCAAATTGAATTATGTGTCATGGTGTCTTTTTGAAACACATAAAATAACCCTTGATCAATTTCTTAATTTTGTGCCTAATAATGTGTCCCAAGCTCATATCATTTTCCTCACATCAAATTTCTTAATTTTGTGCCCAATAATATGTTACAGGCCTGGAATCAGTCAGTGGTCCAAGTAACTCTCCATCTTTTTGATTAGGAATAGATTTAGAAAATCTACTTTCTAAATAGATTTCATTGACACTAGGTATGCTCACTGCTCATGGGATTTCTTTTTCCAAGACATCTCATTGCTAGATTTAGAATATTTATTTTTTAACTACTGGATTCATTTCATATTTTTGTGTAGTTCATGCCTTTTGAAGGTTACTACTGTGTTATTTGATATCACAGTTTTCATAAGTACTGTTATCTTCATAGTATATCATTTCCTTTAGCATGAAAAAGTGTCCTTCTTTGGTTAAATGCCTTTTATTCTGAATTACACTTTGTCAGAACATATGAGTATAATACTATTTGTATTATTTTACTTTACCTGGTATACTTTTTTTTTATTTGCAATTTTATTGATATATATCCACATACCATATAATCATCCAAAGTATACAATCCATGGTTCAAAGTATTATATCACAGTATTATCATATCAAATCACCATCACAATTGGCTTTTGAACATTTTCATTACTCCATAAACAATAAAAATAAAAATAAAAGTAAAAAGAACACCCAAAACTTCCACACCCCCACCCCCCCACTATTATTTATTTATTTTTGTGCATTATTTTCTTACTCATCTGTCCACACACTGTGTAAAGGGAGTGTCAGTCACAAGGTTTTCACAATTGCATGGTCATATCATAAAGCTAAATAGTTATACAATCTTCTTCAAGAATCAAGTTTACAGTTTTAAGCATTTCCCTCTAGCTACTCCCATACACCAAAAACTGGAAAGGATATCTATATAATGCATAAGAATAACCTCCAGAATGACCTCTTGACTCTATTCGAAATCTCTCTACCTGGTATACTTTTTACCACTTGATTTTTATCATTTCTCAAGCCCCCTTTTTACATGTTATATACAATATATATGTTTATATGCTATATATAGCATATATATAGCATTGACGTGTATTTTATTTTATAATTCAACATAAATTAATTTTCCTTTTAATAGGTGACTTGACTCTCTGGGATGAATCATATACTTTCTTTTCATTGTATAACATTTCATACTATTCATAGAATAATAAAAATAGCTAATTAAAAAAAGAAATTGAGGAACACAATGACCTTCAATATTTTAAATGATATAGGTTTAAAACATCTATCTGAATTAAAAGAGATAGATTTACTCTTATGCTATGATAGGCTCATTTCTAATTCTCCCCCATGTTTCTAACCTACATTGCATATATTCTTTGAGGAGAAGGTTTTATACCTTAGCATCACAGTGATAGATTGGTGTTCCCCATTTTGGACATGTTTGTGGTCTTGGTCTGTATTTCGGAGTGTGTGGATCGTTATGTAAAAGATCTCTTCAAGATGTTACTTCAATTAACATGTGGCGCAACTGAATTTAGTCTGAATTACTGGAGTCCGTTATAAGCAGAATGAAATTCAAAGAGAGAGGGAGATGGGAAGACATGGGGACTAGCAAGAAGCTGAAAGTCAGTAGAACTTGGACCAATTCCTACTGTTTAAGTCAATTCATTGGATGGTATTTGTTTTAACAACTAGAAAACTAAAACAACTAACAAAGGTTTGTTGGCTAGGTTTAGCAGTCATCTGCCTGGTGAAAAAACATCCCTCATTTGGCTTACAGTATTTACTTATTTCTACGGCATAAATACTCTCACCATGTTTCAAGCTGCAAATGCTTCCATGGGATGTAACTGAAGGTAGAGTTGGAAAGAGATGCACATAACTGGTTATTAGCATCACCTGAACACAATAAATGTTTACAAATCCAGTCACCATTTTTAAAAGTATTTTTTCTAGAAGTATATATTTAATCACATATATATGATTATATATATGATTATATATACATATATTTATACACACACACACATATATATATAAAATCAAAGAATATCCTGTCAATATGATAATGATATTAATTGTAAATCAATCTCCAGCCGTTCAGCCTTGTATTTTGGTCAAATATATATTTACCAATCTTGTCTATACTGTAGAAATACAAATACTTTCAAGTAAAAGGGAAACACATATTTTATTAGACTCTTCCAAACAGACACATTTGTTGATGTAATGGATTTTATTTTCTGGTCCTTGAGTATATATAAGCCTTCTTATATGACTTTGCGCTATTTGCTTCTGTTGGGATTGGTTTCTCTGTCTGTCTTTTGCAGCTAATTTCAGGAGTATTTTAATGGTCTTTAATGGAGAGAAACATTCATTTATTTCATCTTTCCACCATCTTTGTGGAAATTCTCTGTGTCTTACATTAAAATGGGAGTTGAAAAACATCTTAATTGCTGTGGAAGGATAGTGTTACATCTTATCCATAAGAATTCCCTTAAAGCAGTTACATTATCTTAATTGGACAGTGAAGTTTTGGCTTTTGTTTTTCCTAAAATTAGTACTTAAGGAGAGTTTATTTATTTAACTCTAAAATCTAGTTGGAAATAATCGTTGTGCTGTGCTTTGAAATTTTTTGCTTTTTCATATGTGTGCTGGTTTGAAAGGAAGTATGCCCCCTAAGAAAAGCCATGTTTTAATATAAATCCCATTTCATAAAGGTAGAATAATCTCTATTCAATACTGTATGTTTGAAACTGTAATGAGATTATCTCCCCGATGATGTGATTTAGTCAAGGGTGGTTGTTAAACTGGATTAGGGGATGACATGTCTCCACCCATTTGAGTGGGTCTTGATTAGTTTCTGAAGTCCTATAAAAGAGGAGAATGAGAGATTCAGAGAGAGCGGAGAATGTTACAGCACCACAAAGTGGAGAGTCCATTGGAGATGAAGAAGGAAAATGCCTCCCGGGGAGCTTCATGAAACCAGAAGCCAGGAGAGTAAGCTAGCAGATGATGCCGTATTCGCCATGTGCCCTTCCAGCCGAGAGAGAAAAGCCCTGACTGTGTTCTCCATGTGCCTTCTCACTGGAGAGAGAAACCCTGAACTCCATCGGCCTTCTTGAACCAAGGTATCTTTCCCTGGATGCCTTTGATTGGACATTTCTAATTGGGACATTTTCTCGGCCTTAGAACTGTAAACTAGCAACTCGTTAAATTCTCCCTTTCTAAAAGCCATTCCATTTCTGGTATATTGCATTCCAACCGCTAGCAAACTAGAACAATATGTAAGTTATTTTTCTCAAAAAAGTCGATTGTGATAATAAGAAAAGTATTTATTCCTTTTACCCTCTATATTTTGCAGCAGCTAGAAAGAAAAGTCTGAGATGAAGTTATGGTAGCCCATGACAAACTCTGTGATCTGTCTTGTAACTACTTGTTGAAGAGCGCTTTGAAAACTATTGCTTTTTTATTTCTTTGCTTTGTATATATGTTATATTATACAATAAAAAAGTTACAAAAAATCTAGTTGGAGGATACAACTGTATAATATTTATAGGAATTGGTTCTATGGAGGACTCAGTTCTTCAATTTGGACTGTTTATTTGAAGATATAGACAAGCTCATTTGATCAAATATGAGAACAAATGTTTGCTTGAAAAT
This sequence comes from Tamandua tetradactyla, assembly GCF_023851605.1. Taxonomy (NCBI): domain Eukaryota; kingdom Metazoa; phylum Chordata; class Mammalia; order Pilosa; family Myrmecophagidae; genus Tamandua; species Tamandua tetradactyla. Next base: position 74,896,704 of record NC_135327.1, read on the forward strand.
TATTCTGAAACATTATTTCTATTATTATTAGTCTGAATTTGGATGCAGACTAATTCATATCTGAATATTCACCTACTAGAGAGTAATACAGCAATATATATATATGCATTATATATGCAATATATATATATATATATACAGTATATATGCAGTAATATAGCATATATATATGTGTGTGTGTGTGTGTGTGTGTGTGTGAGTATATACAGCCAACACAGCTTTTCCTGCCAAACAATGGCCTTGAAGTTCAAAGATTGCTCTCCACTGTAAAAACTGTCATGGATTGTGGCGTATTTCTCAGGGACTGGAGCCTAGCCAAACTTAAAATTTTTTGATGTTTCTCTCCCTCTCTATGTTCACTCCCGGCCCCCATATCGGTAACCTAGTTCACTGTTCCCCCTTCCCCCTCTTGTTGTGGACCGCCCATTTCCGTAGCTCATCTCAAAGCCTGCAACCCTTCCTGTTATGCTCAACTCGTTCCATACCCCTAATTTCTACCCTCTGCCTAGCAACTGCCTACTACCTTGCATGATTGGCTGCCTCAGTGTGACGTGTAGACCCTTAGCTCCACCCCTCCTCCGAGTATATTTAAGCCTGTTGCTCGCCCAGCCCCGCGTGGTCGATAGAGCCCCGGGGTCTTCGGACCCCAGACGTCTCACTCTTCGGGTTCCCGGGTGACCCATCCCGGAGTGTAACAATAAAGACTTAAAACCCGCATCTGGCCTGAGTGACGACTTCTTCGCGACCGCAGGCAGGGGAAAGACGCCGGCTTCGGCTTACCCAGGTTAATTTCCGCGAGCTCGCTCCCCAACCCCACCCGGTGTGCCAGCCGGCCTGACCGACTGGAGCTCTCCGACGGCAATGGATCTTCAGAAATTTATTTCTTAAAAGTAACAAATATCTTGACTCCACATATTTCAGATTTTTTTTAAGCACTCCAGGGGTGAAGTGTTTCTTGCTACAAAATAAAATACATGATAGGAGTGAGATAAGCTATCTGGTCTTAGAAGGTCTTCCAAAACCTTGAACAAGACCTGAAAGGCATTTTGAGGCCCTTTCAATATAACAATAATAAAGAAAAACAAAAGAAAGTGCAGATCCCTGCTTCAGAAAACTAAAACTGCTGATAACCTAACATCAGTGTATAAATAAGATCTCATGGAGAAAAGTGAGAAGGGTAACTAATGTTTGAATTACTTTTGTTTTTGATAGCACCTAAAAATTTTAAACCTTAACTGTTTTATATTTTTCTATATTCTCATCTGAAGCTATGTTTCCTGTTACAATAGTTGATTTTTATATTTGTGCATAATATTTTTGTCTGATAACTCTTCACGCTTTGCTATAGTATTTTTTAAATATAATTTCTTATCAAAATGGCACATTTCAAACTAAAAGAATAAAATTTATCTCCAAAGCTTATTGCAAAAAAAGCAAGGCTATACCCTATCTGTCCTTCTGCTCCTGCTCAATAAAAGTAATATGTTCAATACTATTAGCAATTTCTATTAGTATTCACACATTTATTTTTAATTATCATGCATCTATCACAATTTCTTGATATTTTTCTGCAGTTTAAATATTGGCTACTAACTTGTTACTTTAAAGAGTAAGCTCTAGTTGACCTATACCTCCATTCTCATACACATACACACATCCCCTTCCCCTTACTGTAGTTACAATGCTTCCATTGTACTACAATTTTTGGTTGCCATATATAATGTTCACATTATTGTGATGGCATAAACCAAGGTCATAGTAAGGCACAGTATACATTTTTTTTTCGGAGAAATGTGGCTTTCTCTGGAAAAAATAAGGCTTGATTTTTATTGTTAGCTTAATTTTCTATGCATCTAACATCTCCAAATAATTTGATGCAATTATAATACTCTTCTTCGTAGTCTGAAAAGCATCTAAAATTCTATTAATATGCCATTTTTCTTGTTGGCAACTAGGTCAGGGATGGTACATAAATTCTGAGGCACACTACAGAATGAAAATGAAAGCCGGCCTGTTCAAGAGCAGGAAAAAGTGCCATTAAGAATACTAAAATATAAAGCATTCCCCTTAAAAATATTTTAATTCTTACAAAACATAGTAGGAATAATAATAATATATGAATGACGATATCAACTTACAAATTACAAACATAACATTTCTGGAATCATAATTTTATATACTACAGTACAATCAGAAATTCCTCGGTTATTAATGTAATATCCTGAATGATAAGATTTTTCTGGCTCTCTTTTCTGCAAATTCATTTATTACTTCAACAAAATTTGTACTTTTAGCAAATTCATTTTTAATCAGTATAATTGAAAGGGACTTCAGCTGTTCTTGGCAAATGCCAAATTGCAACATTTTTGATTACTTTTAATTTTTTGGAAGATCTTTATGCTGATACAATTGCTACAGGAATTTTGAATCTTTCATAGGCTATGACAACATTGTAAACGTTGTAAATTTTAATTTATCTGAAACTGATGATTCTTGTGGGATAATTTTTCTAAAAAGATTTAACTCTTTACACAACTCATCCTTCTATAAAACTGATCTTATTTTAGATGTAAATATATGCAACAATATCCTAATGTTTCCCATGTCATTACCTATAACTAGTGGTTCTTGGACAAGAAATGGAAAATAGCTTCATGACTTATGTATAATTCAAAATGCTTGTTTGTGCATTTATGCTGCATTTTCAATTACAGGAAAGCTTCAGAATGAAAATTGTGCTATTTTCTATACAATGCAACAATTTTAAAATTAATTTCCATTTGCTTTCCAATGTTGTGGCAGTTTTCAAAACCAGAGAATGATCCTCAGGTAGTTTTTCCTCTCCAGGACAGCAAGACAATTGTCTGTGGATGCTGCTTCTACTGCTGTTTCAGTTGCCAATATATGGAGCACCCCAGGTAGCACCTACATCGTGGGTGTGCATGCAAGGTCACCAGCCCCATCCCTCAGTGTGTACATGCCCACCTTGCCTGAGAGCCTGAGCCACTTGCCCACACCAGCCACCCAGGGTATCTCAACTGCTCTCACACATGTCCATTGTTCCAACAGACTTCATTTCAAAACACAAGTTGAGAGATAAAATTATTAAGAATTTTTTAACTGAAAAATCATTATTAAACCAAGCACAGTACCCTTCAGGGCAGCACAGGTCACATAACACCTGGTAAGTGTTAATATTCAATCAGTGGAAAGCAACCTAACTATTTATCATGTTTACAGTTTGCATCCTTTCTGATCAGGTTGGCACTAGTTTGAATTGCTCAATGCTGATAACATACAACATATTAAATAATTTGAATTCCACATTAAATGTTTTTAAATTTTTAGCTATAATCTGGTTATTGCTCTAAAAGCTAGTTGTCAGGTTTTTGCTCTGGAACTTCTCTTCATTAAGATACAATTTCTTTGTTACTTTATCCCATAACATTTTTCTAGGTTTTTTTTTTTTTTTTTGGTTTTTACATGGGCAGGCACCGGGAATCGAACCCGGGTCCTCTGGCATGGTAGGCAAGCATTCTTGCCTGCTGAGCCACCGTAGCCCACCTGTTTTCTTCTTGTTTTAATCATGTTTGGTGTACTATTTCCTCTAGGTGATAAAGGGTGCTTTGAAGTTGGTATTTTTAAGATTGTCCATGCCTAAAAACTTCTCTTTTCTTTTTTGTATGTTGTGTGGCAAGGGTCACATTTTATTTTTTTCCATGTGAATATCCTGTTATTGCAGCATCATTTGTTGAATTTTTGTTGTTATTGTTGTAGTTTGTTCATTTGTTTTGGGAAGTTCATGGACCTGGAATCAAACCCAGGTCTCCTGAATGGCAGGCAATAATTCTACCACTGAACTAACTTGCACCCGCAAAACTTATTTTTTTTTTACCTCTATTTTGCTTGATTCTTAATTTGGTTGATAACAATTTCTAATTGAAAAACAGGTAGGGAATGTGATAAAATATGCCTGATCTCCTAGCAGAGAGAAGGCAGTCAGAAAGGAGTCTTTGAACCCAGGAGAGGCCCTGGAATGAATGGTATTCAATATAAATATAAAAGAACTGATAGGATTCTATCAAACACACAGGGTAAAAAAGGCATTTTGTTATTCTTATATCATGTATGCTAGTTTGAGGCTGTTAAGTGTCCCAGAAAAGCCATATGTTTTACTCTTTACCCAATCTTGTGGAGGCAGACCCACTATAGGGTGGGATCTTTTCATTGGGTTGTTTCCATGAAGATGTGACTTGACCCATTCAAGATGGACTTAAATCGTTTATTGAAGTCCTTTAAAAGGGGAAATATTTGGGGGAAAGCTGAGGCACAGATCCTTGGAGTGGAGGCAGAGATACTTAAAGAGGCCATATGAAACCAGGACACAGACACTTGAAGAGAAGAAATCTCTGGCCTCGGGAGATGCTAAGCTAACAAATGAAATTCAGAATTTTGCCCCTGAGAAGCTAAGTGAGGATCCACAGATGCTTGGAGAGGAAGTCACTGGAATCAGAACACAGAAGCAATAGAATTGAGAAGAAGACCAGCAGACACCAGCTACATGCCTTCCCATGTGACAGATATACACCTCTCTTCAGAAACAAGGTATCTTTCTCTCAATGCTTTAGTTTGGACATTTTTAAGGTCTTAGTACTGTAAACTTATAACTTAATAAATGCCCTCATCAAAGCCGATCCATTTCCAGTATATTGCATTCTGGCAGCATTAGCAAACCAAATGGTGTGTTAAGAAGTCCAAAGATTCCAAGGTGGAGTCCTTTGATTCCAAAGACTTCTATTTTCATTGCTCTGTTTTATTACCTTCAGTACCAACCAGCTTTGTCTAGTATCTAGAAAGGTTTCAAGGATAGTAGAAATAATGGAGTTCATATAAGTCAAAGCCAGGTGATACAAGTTAATTAACAAGGAACATGCTTCAAGGTCATCCTTGAGAAGGAGGTCCAGCAAATTTTTAAAAGTATCATCATGCATTGGCTATCAGAATTGAGTGCCCCAATCACCCATATCTTTTGACTCTTTTCTTCACAACCCTAAACATTGATTATAATTGTCCCATCAAACTTTACTTAATGTTAGCACTTTTTAGCAAGGATAACTTCTCCCAGTGGAAAAGTACTCTAAAATATTATTCACTCCTGCTTACTTGGAGTATTTTTCTTTTATTTATATGTACATATTTTATACTATTGACAGCCATTAAATTGTGTCATTTTTATGATCATCTTCATGAGTAGTACTACTAAGAGTTTTTAAATATACTTTTAAAAATCATATTTCTCAATAGTCTACTCTTGGGTATTAAAACATTCACAAGTTGCTCTGTGTTTAGTTTTACCCAATCAAAAGATAATTGTTAAATCAGAAATATCAAAGAAATTATGATTAGATAAATGTGTTTATTGTTTCTGGTACATTATTGCATTGAATTAGATTTATCTGTAGGAAACTGTGATGCATAAATGTGTATTTGGAGTTAGATATACAGCGAGTAAATGACAAGCCCAAAGAAAAATGCTCATAACTTATCATGAAATGAGGAATTTAAATCCTCATTAAAATTTGATATTCATTTTCAGGTTTGATACATAAGAAATATATTTAAAGTATCTAAGCAATTAAAATGCAATAACATTTTCAGTATTTTAAGAAGAAAGGATTTTAATGGAGTCATTAAAAAATATGATGCCCTTATTGGAACACTCCCTATATATTACTTCTCCTAAAACAGGATTTTATGAGTTATGACTTTTTTATTAATGAACTCAATAACCAAATTTGTTTAAAGTTAGTTATTTTAAAAACAATGTCCAAATATATTCAAACTAATATTCCAAATCAATTGCATAACTCTTTTATTTTTGTTTATTTTGTTTAAAAAATGACACAACATGTGGTTCGCTTTGCTTTAATATATTGAATAAAAGTTATACAGTATCATTTTGATTTGAATATTTTCATTTCTATAAATAGAAGCAAAAATGAAATTCATAATTTCTTAATTACAAATGAAGAGAGAAGAGCAGGATAAGATAAAGAATTATTTATTATGAAATCTGACATGTGTTTTCTTTTCTTTTTAAGTAAACATTGTATTGAAATATAATATCCACACAAGGAAATACACATACATATTATAACCAAATCATAAGTGTAGAGCTTGATGAAATTTTACAACATGAATGTACCCAATGTTGGAGGATGTCTTCAGTCTGGTTCCCTAGAAGCTGAATCTGAGATGGGAATTCAAACATATGTGATTCATTGAAGGACTGCTTTCAGGATAGAGGGAGTGATAGAAGCAGGACAGAGCAGAGCAGACCTAAGTTATAGTATGGTCTCCACTAGGGCTATCTTCAGCCTGATCCTAGGCAAGCTCAGAAGCATGAATTGTAGCACAGAGTCGTTCCCATGTTGAAGGTGGAGGGCCATTCCAGGTACCTACATGTGAGTTAGTCATTACTAGTGAGCAATCCCTGGGAGAAGGGACTATAACCTTGGTGACACAGATACCATTAAGCCACAGGCAATTCTCTAGAGCAGGAGGCAATTACGAACAATGGTAACCAAAACTCACAGCAGTTGGGGGTGGTAAGTGAATCTGGACAGGGCTCAGGCAACATCCACTACACTGCGTAACCACCACCCAACAGAGGTAGATATTGCCAGCACTTAAGAGCCCAGCCCTTGCTCTTTCTTGGTTGTTGTCCCTCCAACCCCACTTAACCACTGTCTTGATTTCTATCACCTTAAGATAATTTTGTCCATTACTGTAATATACCACAGGCCTTGAAATCATGCCTGTGGTTTCCTATGTCTGGGTAGTCCAAGGCCTGCAGCCCTAGCCTCCCTTTTCTGTTCTTTGAGGAAGCACCAGCTCAAGGCCAAACCCTCTTGGGAGGGTTTGTTTCAGCATTCTGACAACTTTGGTTTTGGGTCTTTAAGTGCCTGGATCAAAGGGTTCAGAGTTCAGAGTGAGATTACTGGCCTCTACTTCCTATAGAAGTTTGGTTATAATGATCTTCTCATTCTTTGAACATCTTCTACATACATGACTGAGAATGAGATGAAAGTTACTGCCCACTCTGTACCAACACCAATAGTATAAGAGGCCAATGCAAACTCTGCTCAGAGGATCCTTGAAAAATTGTATTTGGGACTCTACCAAAATGTGAAGTCAAACAGAGTCCTTTAGCTGTGTCTCAGTGAGTTCTACTTAAGCCAAGTTCACACCCTGCAAACACAAAGCCTTTTTTTTGGTGGGGGGGGGCGGGGTTTGGCCCATTCTCCCAACCCTAACCCTGCAGGAATTACTTTCTTATTTTGGAGTAATAGAATACTGTGGAAAGTGGATGGAGAGGGAATGTCTGGAGATCACAGCTTTATTCACTCACTCCTTTCTCTCTTCAGTCCAAGTCCCCCATCTGCCCTTCCTGATACAGGTTCAGCAACAGATCCCCTGCTTTGTTTTGGGTCACCACAATTCATCACTCACATTGGAAGATGTCCAACTGAACTGCACACTTCTGCTTTCCTGGTCTGGAGGAGCAGGACATGTGTGTGTATCTGTGTGTGTATCAGGGAACATCATGTCTCTTGATCCTCTTCTCCCACATCTGAAGACACCCAGATGTGTTTTTAGAATGAATTATTTGTCCACAATCACTCTGGCTGTGGCAAAAAAGTAGCGCATGCCACTTAGCCAGAATCATAGTACCGCAAAAACACACATGCACTTTCCACTTCACTCATCCCACTATGTAACTATGTAAATATATAAATATATATATATAGTTATATAAAACATGTAGATCTGCATATACTTTTAATATGAAAGATAAATTGAAAGTCAATAAATAAAACTGTGGGATTTAAAAATACAAATTTCCAAGAGCTTAAAGTTATTGGTTGAATTATGCCACTCCCACCCCCAATATGTCAAAGTCCTAATCTGTAAGACTTCAGAATGGGAATTTATTTGGAAATAGGGTCATTAGAAAATGGAGTTGGTCAAGTTAAAGTGATATCATGCTGGAGTAGGATGGGCTCTTAATCCAGTAAGAGAAGGATTGTTATAAGGGCAGGAGAGGAGAAATAGGCAGACACCAGGGAGAATGCCATTTATCCACTGAAGCAGTGAGGCAAGATGGTCATTATGCTGCCACAAGCCTAGGAACCCCAGTGGTGGAGCACAAATCAACCATAGCTAAGTTAAGACAATTTCTCCACTATAGACATTAGATGATGCATGGCTCTGTTGACACCATGGTTTTGTAATTCTAGCCTCCAGACTGAGGCAACAAATTTCTTCAAGTCACCCAGTTTTAAGTCACCCAGTTTGCTGTACTTCACTATAGCAGGGCTGGGAAACTAAAACAGTTTTTAATACTAGGAAATGGGCTTCTGCTGTTACAAATACCTAAAAATATGAAAGTGGCTTTGGAATTGGGTGATGGGTAGGTGTTATAAGAATTTTGAAGGTGCTTAATAGTGAAAGCCTAGATTTCTTTGTAGTTGTTGGTAGAATTATGGATGTCAAAGGCAATTCTGGTGAAGGCTTAGAAAGAAGAAAATTCTATCATCTTACAGAATACATAGATAATCATGAACAGACTGTTGCTAGAATATAAATGATAGGGGTGCTTGTGGAGAAGACTTAAAACAGAAATTATGATGATGTTATTAGGAACTAGAGGATACGTGATCCTTGTAAGATGGTGGAGAACTTGAAATAAATGTGTTCCAATGTTGGACAGATGGAAGCAGAATTTGTAAATAATGAATTTGAATAATTAGCTGAGGAAATTTCCCATAAAAGTGTGGAAAATACAATATGCTTTCTCTTTCTCCTGATAGTAAAATAAAAGAGGAAACAGATAAATTGAGCAATGACTTCTTAAGCAAAAGAACAAACACTTGATTTGGAAAATTCTTAGTTTATTCAGAAAGAGTACCTGCAAGAAAGGGCCAAGGGTGTGATTGGAAAACTGTTCGCTTAAGAGATTAGGCATGCGATTCATAGATCCAATCATCCTTCTAAGCTGAAGCCAGAGATAAAGAGGCAGTTTTCGAAGAAAGATTTGTGGAAGACCCTCATGTCCAGTAAATTGGATCCCTATTAATTGCATGCCAGAGTCAAAAACTTTTAAGAATTGCATACCATCAGAAACTGCCAACCGGGACTGACAGGGACTGGGATGGAATAAAATGAAGGAAGAATAGCTTTATTGGTAGAATCATGGATGCAAAAGCCTGAACTGAAGGGACATCCTTGAGCCAAAAAGTTAAGGCAGCCATGCCAGGGTTAAGAGAGGGTAGGACCCCCTACCTTAGTGAGACTGGAGGATGGAGCAGTGAGCCATAGAAGATGATTCTCAGGCCTGGAAATCTTTGCCCTGCTGGGATTCAGATTTGCTTAAGATCCTTGATCCCCTTTTCTTTTCTAATTTCTCTCTGCTGAAATGGGAATGGCTATTCTTTAGTTGTCCTATCATTGTACTTTGGAAGCAGGTAACTTGTTTTCTAGATTTCAAAGATCTGCAGACAGAGGGGAATTTTGCCCCAGAGTGGCCCATGCCCATAACTGATTTAGATGACATTTTGAACATAGATCTGTTTAGGTTTTGGGAATGTTGGGATGAGATGAGCGTATTTTTCATGTAGGAAGAACATGGATTTTGGGTGGAAGAAGAAGAAAGTGAGTGGCCTGTTCTGGGTTTAATGTTTCTTATATAAACATAAATTTAGATGATATTGATATAGATATATACATATAGAAAATAACGAATTCCCAATACCTCAGAATTTGATCTTCTTTAGAAATAGGATAATAAGGATGGAATTAAGCAAATTAAAATCAAGTCATACTAGAATAGTCTAATATGTCTAGTGTCCTTATCAGAGACAGAGAGACAGACAGACATGTATTGATGGAGGCAAAGTTTGAATTATGACACAATCCATGGGGCACTAAGAATTGTCAGCCACCATCAGACCCAGGAGAGAGGCATGGTACAGCATCTTCTCTTCAGATTTCAGATGGAGCATAACTCTGCTGACAGCTTATTATCAGACTTTTACCCTTCATAATGGTGAGAACATACATTTCTGTTGTTTTAAGCTGTACAGTTTGTGCTACTTTGTTATGAAAACTCTAGGATATTAGCAAACTTGTATTTCTATTATTGCTCTAGACCTGTTTCACAGTCAAAACTTTTCCTTTAACCTCTTCAATAAACAAAACAGAACATGAGAATAATGCATTATATATATAAAGTCAAGATGAAAATGTTTACTTTTGTAAAAATGTTATTCTCTAATAGCAATATTTTGGGAAGACATCAGAAACAACAGTTTTCATGTGATTTGTCTGTAAATGCTAAAGAGCCAAGAGAGTCTAACCAATATCTTGAATAATTCTATTTTACCTCTAAAAAGTCCCTGAAACTCAGTTTTCACATTATTGGCACAAAATCACCTGCACAATAAAGTTATATTGTCCCAATCATACTATGATGAGTAGTCAAGTATTGCATCTAGAAATAAAAATTCAGCTGTTGCCTCAGAAGTGAAATCACATACATTTTTAGTACCTTAATTCATAATTAGTCTGTTTGAATTGCCATTAAGTGTCTCAATCAAAATATTCCCTGGCAATGCCCTATTTCACAGATCTCTCCATGCAGAGATACATTGGCACTTCTATTCCATTCCCTTTGATTTCAGCGTGGCTTATTGAAGTATAAATCACTTTGGCTGCTTTCCCAAAAGTAATGAATGTTTCATCATATCAGCCCCTAGGCTTTTTTTCCCTTTTTGTTTTATTTCTTTAAAAAAATTCTTTTGGTTCATTATAGACTGCCATGTGCTCTTTTTTCCCCTAATGAGCCATATGAGAAGTACAATCAGTTGAAGCCCTTCTTCAATGTTGATTCACAGCTTACTAATGTTTTATTATTTGAAGCATGTACTGTTGAGCTGCTTATGTTCATTCAGAATAGCTCTCATGCCATGTTTTTTTCAGGTCCTGAAATAACAAAGCAAATTTAGCCATTTCAATCCACCATTGGTGTAAAGTTGAATGGAAATCTATGATTCTTTAACTCCGTGGTCAATGGTTGATTCCCCTCCAAAATATATGAAGTTATGGAATGTCAATGCATATTATTCTTTAGGGAAGTGAGAATGTGTATTTGGATAATTGAAGGAATGAGGCCAAAAGTCATTAAAATTAAGAATTTGTGTAGCCCATGAGCCAGGTATTGTTTAGCTCACTGGTCTTTTCACATATGCACCTTAAATTCAGTCTGCATACAATGCAGTCAACCGGATTCATCAATTAAGGCAGTCAATAGGAGACAAGTAACTCTAGCAACAATATTTTGGTCTGTTTTAGGTGTCAAAATGTTTTCTACATGATTCTGTGAAAATTTTCTCTTGAACAAGGATAACAATTTTCTAATTTTTCTAATTTGTATAAATAAGGTAATTTTGTTTTGATCATATAATAAAAATGCCAGCAATAATAAAAGTAATACAAATAATAATTAATTAAGCCATGCATTGTGCTAAGCATTTGCTCCTTTTTTCCTCTTAAGGAAATATTCATTACTCCCATTTTTATATGTCTGAAGCCTGAGATCCTGAGAGACAAGGAAACATCGTGCGATAAATTTTTCAGGGGTGGAGAAATTTGATTCTTGAGTTTTAAGCAGTTGCTGCATTCCATAATGGGTATGCAGTGAATTTAAATATATATGAATCTTTGTGAGTCAAAAACATAGCATAAAATCATAAATCAAATTGCCTTAGGAAAATATGATGAATTGTAGAAAATAGCACACTGTGATATTTGTCTTGGAGAAATTCATCCTATAGTTAAACAATAACCTAAAGTTGACTAAGTATGGTCCACTTCTGCAGACTCTAAGCATAGTGTGCTGTGAAAATATCTACATTTGTTTCTGCAAGTGCCCAAGATTGTCTCTTTATATTAATGGCTATTCCTGCGAATTCCTTTTGCTATTGCATCTTTTCTGATATCCATGTCTTCAATTCCACTTGTTTGATTTTGCAAAGGTAGAGAAAATCTTATAACAAAATCATTCCAAAGCTATAACAATCCAAGATATGAAATGATTCAGCATGCCCATTGATAGTCAATGCTCTGTTTGTGCAATAACAGTGTTTTGCACAGAAATGGGAAATCACATCTATGCTCAGCGTCTTCCTTTGCCATCTGGGTACTGAAGCTATACTGCTCGAGTCCTGAGTTTTTAATTTATTATCCTTGGTTCTTTCTAGAACTAGTCTAGATCTAATGCCTGAGACTAGACTAAGGAAGCAATGACATCAGGTTGTTGGTTTCTAATTTGTTACTAGAATTCTTTCACTCTTGTTTTCTTTTTTTCCAATTTTAAGTTCGACTCATGCAATAATTATCCTACACTGGCAAAATCTATCAAAAAAGCAGACCAGAAAGCTCAGGTTTACCACAAATTGAAATATTTAGCTATAAAAAAATATTCAGCTTATATTCACACACATACACACATACACACATGTGCCAGAATAGAGATATGTACAAAACTCATTTTTTAAAGAGCAATTACTGATCATTTTTATTCCATAGCTATTGACAAAAACCGATTTTGATGCTAAAATGAATCATTCCTTCATGCAGCCATTTTTGTTATGATCCCAGTATGCACTAAGTGACTTGCACAAAATTAGTATTTGATTTGTTGGTTAAATGAACAGTACTTGCTAAAAAAGACATTTTCTTGCACAGAATTGAGTTTAAAGTTTTTTTTTGGTTAGACTGGATAACTGATAGTTACTGTTCAATGTGAATAAGAGTAGGTGGTAAAGTTGATTGTTTCCTGAATCCTTCAAGCTTGTTCCAATATTATTCTACTCTTTTGTAAAGAGATGTTACTGTGACAACTTTGCCTCTCACTGAAAACTCAGTATACTAAAGGGGTATGTCCTTGACTTTATAGGCACCTGAGAAATATCAGCTGACATCTGGTCTTGTTCAATAAATGAACTTATTCTACATCCTAATAATATCTGTTAACCACTTCATTTAATTCATCTTTATTTTCAGCAATTGGAAAAAGAAAACATATGACAAGATAAATAATTCATTAACTGAAATCAAGAAAAACAGAAAGGCAGTAGGCAAAGTCATAAAATGATTGATTTCAAAGGAACAGACATATTTTTTAATTAGCTTAAAATTGTAAATATTGCTGGATGGTTACCTAATTGTCAATTCAATTTTCTTTTCCCTTCCTAACCCACTGCTATAGAGGTCTAAGAACCTTGAAAGTCCTGAAACCTTTTGCAGCTAGGGGTGCACATAGGTCCCATTTTCAGCCACGCAGAAGCACCGGGATGACTGTTGTGGCCCTGAGAGAATTTTTCCTCTTATGAGAGAAAGCTATGACATAAGATAGCCTTTTCACCCTCTTTCTTCCTGTCCTATTTCGGAAACAGTCATTTTAGAAACTGATTCCTGGGACTATGGAATTTTCCTTGATGCATAGAGGAACAAACTGGAGGACAGCTTCTACACACTGAGGATAGAAAAGTTGAAGGGTTCTGGGCCAACCCTGTGTTACCTTTTTCTGGACTCCTAATCAAGTAAACAAGAGATCTTCTCATGCATTAGATACAAAGTTGTTAAGGAGTCCACCCACGAAAGCAAGTCAAAGCTTAACAGATTTATTGAGGAAAAAAAGTGACAGAATGAGAGCCAATGAAAAGAAAGAAGATGTTCTCTGGCTCTTTTTCTGAAGGCCAGACCTTTAAAGGAAAAAACACACTGAGAGGAATGGATGGTGACATGCGGTTGCAGGCGTCTCAGGGAGTTATCAGGCTGGAGCATACCATAACCTCATGCTCATGGTTGTCTGGACTTGCTTCTGGTGGCTGGGGTGTCAGCACGTCTGTACTCATCTGTCTTGTCACCACATCAAGTACTGTCAGAAAAACTGCTAAGGGAGAGAAACTGAGCCCCCCTCCCCCAAGTCACAGAATCCATTTTATGTCAAGTTCTTTTTCTGAGACCTGACATGATGCAAACTGCAAGAATTGTTAGCTAGGACTGACATATAATAATAAAAATAACAGTATCTCATATGTTTTAAGAGTTTTCCATGTGCAAATAATTTTGCTAAGTCATTTAGAACAGTCTCAGTTAATCCTAACAATAACATATGATGACTTTGAGGCTCAGAGAGGTCAAATAATAACCAACTTTGTTCACCTGAGAAATGGAGCCCTTCACATTTATATCAAGGAAGGCTAATCCCAAAATGCATGCTCTAGAGTAGAAGAAAAACTTTAATACATGATTACTACCTTCTTTTAAAATGAGGAAACAATCATTTTAAAGTATCATCAACACTCTACTTTGACACATTTGAGTTAGGAATGAGTGTCAATGAAATTGCTTCTTTGGTCCATTTCCTTACTTAAGAGATCCCATTCTATTAGGCACTAAAAAAGCATTGACATTTCTTTCTCTCTAATCAATCTGTGGGCTCCCAGTTTAAATTTTCTGGAAAAGGGTGCTCTGGCTGACTTATTATGATTCACACAGAGCTTCTCTTTGTAGGCATATCCTGTGTAGGGGATTGAACGAAAAACTGGGAGTAGGAAGGGGATCCATAGATTCTGACATTTTGAATTAATTTTACTTTAACTTCAATGATGTCATTTAAACATTTCAAGAGCCTTGAAGGAGATTGTAATTATAAAAATTCCCAATTTTCAAAATCTAGCATGGACTAACTGAATTTGATAGATAAGATTAAAATTCCCTCTAAGATAATTTTCATTTTTCAAACAACTCTTATTCGTAAAATAAATATCATGCCAGGGCTATAGTAAGGTGTCTAAGGTATCTAAAGAATCACTTTACTGGGAGAGGCTTTGATATGTAAAAGAAGTTTATGCAGAAAATTGAGACACAAATTGCATAACAAAAGCTATTTGATAAATTTTTCTTAGATAGCATCTTTTCCCTGCTTTCATATTTTTTCACACTAGTTTTATTAGACATCTTTAAAGAAATGAAAGAGATAACTACAACACCACATGTATAGTTGGACCTAATTTCCATAAGAAAGGTAGAAATCCAAAAAGAATGTTAATTTGGTAGTTAATTTCAGGTTTCGGTTGAATTCCAGGTTGATGTTGTGGTATATATGGAAAAAAAATGATACATCTTACTCTGAATTGTTCTGAAAGGGAAACTTATTAATAGAAACTTAACAAGTCTAAAAAAGGCTGAGACATAAAATACAATAATTAAAATATGTGTTTTTAAGAGGAATTAGAGTGAATTTGGCTAAGGAAATCCTATACTGTCCTATTCTTTCCTTTTTGGATACCTGCTAGGATATACAGTAATCTCTCAACTTCACTATAGTTCTCCTTCTTAAGATCCAGAACCTCAAAGAAAGGAACAAATTGCGTAACTTTCATGATTTTCAGAGAACAACACTTTTGAATATGATGTGTGATTCCTTAACCCTTTTTATGTCAACCACTCAAATAATTACTTGATCATTGTAACTTCTGTGTGTTTGCGTCATTTATGAGACCCAAACAATTCTGGCCAATCCTGGGAAAGAGAACTAATTAGAGTTTGAATCCTAGTGTCAAGGTTAGGGACATGGGCCAACTTGGCCAAGTTGTGGTACCTCTTTATCTGATTGGGCAAGTGCTGGCCTGTTTGTTGCAATGAGGACATTTCATAGGATTAGATCATGATCACGTCAACTGCATCCACAGCTGATTCCATTTATAATCAGCCAAAAGGGAGTGTCTTCTACAATGAGTCATGCTTAATCTAATCATGCCAAGCCTTTTAAGGAGAACTCAAAGGAGACAGGTTCCATTCCTGCTTCGGCTGGTGAGCCTCTCCTGTGGAGGTATACAGATCATCCATTGGAGTTGTCGGCTTCACAGCCTGCCCTTTGGATTTTGGACTTTGTGTTCCTGTGGTCACGTGAGACACTTTTATAAATTTTATATTTGCGAGTGTTCCCTGTTGATTCTGTTTCTCTAGAGAACCCTAACTAATACATCTTGGTACCAGGAGTGGTTCTTAAGAAACAGAATTTAAAAATGGGTTTTTATGAATGGTTTTCTACTCTGACTGGACTCAGAGACACTAAAGACTCTGATTCCCGTAATCAGAATGACACTCCCAATCCATGGACTGAGTTGGCAAAGAGATAGTCAAAATATCATCATTCGATTCTCCTAATGCTTCGCTTGTACGAAGCCAGACTCTGGGGGATAATGTTTTTGATATCTTTACAGAGTTTTGTAGAAATAAGAGTTATATAGATGTTGGTTGGTTGTTGTTAGATACACTGGCTACATTAAAGTGTGAAAGGGATGGGCTTAAGGCTTCAAACGAGAAGCTTAAGCGCCATCTGAAAGATGTAGACGTTTCTATGAGTATCCTGAAGGAAAATCTTATTTCCTGTTGCTGTAGACTTGAGATCTCTGAAAATCAAACTCAGAATCTTATTGTTAGAGTAGCAACGTTCCAACATAAACTGAAATCTCAGTCTTGCATGGTGTCTACTGTTAAAGTGAGGGCATTGATTTGAAAGGAGTGGGACCCTGAAAAATGGGATGGTGACATATGGATTGATAATGATGTTGAGGTTGAGGGGTGAGGTTGAAGCCCTAGATCATGCTGAGTCTTCTCTAGATAACTCTGTAATAGTTTGCCCTGTGGACATAACTGCCCCACCTCCAGCCTGCCTTGAGGAATTGGCCACCTAGTCTCCTCCTGAAGGGATTAGCCCTAGAGTGATTAATCCTGTTTCACCAGATGAAACTGCAAATGAAGGCCCTGAAGCAAATGGCTTGGAAGATATTTCTAATTCTTTTCATGACCCACTCCCACCACCCCTCATTTCTTCCAGACCTATAACTATACTAAAGTCCCAACAGGCCCCCAGAGGTGAGGTACAAAATGTCACACATGAGGAGGTATGTTATACTCCAAAAGAACTGTGTGAGTTTTCCAATTTGCATAGACAGAAATCAGGGGTATATATGTGGCAATGGATTTTAAGAGTATGGGATAATGGTGGGAGGAATATAAGGCTGGATCAGGCTGAATTTATTGATATGGGCCCACTAAGCAGAGATTCTGCATTCAATGTTATAGCTCGAGTGGTTAGAAAAGATGTTAACAGTTTGTTTGGATGGTTGGTTGAAACATGGATCAAAAGATGGCCAACATTACCTGAGGTTGAAATGTCAGAACTGCCCTGGTATAATGTAGATGAGGGGATCCAGAGGTTTAGAGAGATTGGAATGTTAGAGTGGATTTATCATGCAAAGCCTGCTCTTACACCCCAGGAATGTCCAGAGAATGCATCTTTTACCAAAACAATGAGAAATAAATTTGTGAGACTAGCACCATCATCCCTAAAGAGCTCTGTGGTTGCATTTCTCTGTAGGTCAGATATTACTGTAGGAACTTCTGTCACTGAGCTGGAATCCTTAAAAACAATGGGGATGACAGGATCCCGAGTTGACAGAAGCCAGGTGGCAGAACTTAATCACCAAAGACAGGGTAGATGTGGCTGTTATAATAGACAGCAAACTCAAAGCAGGCGTCAAAATTATATGACACACAGAGATTTGTGGCATTGGCTAGTAAATTATGGCATACCTACAAATACACTAGAAGGGCAGTCTACTAAATTCTTGTTCAAGCTGTATGAATAAGAGTTCTAGGTCAAGTGAACAGAAGTCTAACCTGAATTACAAATAAATGGAGTCATGGCCCCTTAATCAATTTCCAGACTTGAAACAGTTTACAGACCCAGAGCCCCTTGAATGAAGGGGAGGCCAGGTCCCTTTGGGGGAGAAACCTGTTACACTGCCACAAATTTATACTGTTAATCTTCCTCCAAGTCTTCCCCAAGGAGACCGACGGCTTTTTACCATGGTAATCTGGTAATAGATTACCAGATATTTTGGGGATTATTAGACATTGGTTCAGAAGTGACATTAATTCCAGGGGACCCAAAACGTCACTCTGGACCACCAGTCAGAGTGGGGGCTTATGGAGGTCAGGTGATCAATGGAGTTTTAGCTCAGGTCTGTCTCACAGTGGGTCCAATGGGCCCCCGGACCTATCCTGTAGTTATTTCCCCAGTTCTGGAATGTATAATTGGCATAGACATACTGAGCAACTGGCAGAATCCCTACATTGGCTCTCTAACTCATGCAGTGAGGGTTATTATGGTGGGAAAGGCCAAGGGGAAGCCACTAGAACTGCCCCTAGCAAGCAAAATAGTAAATCAGAAGCAATACCATATTCCTGGAGGGATTACAGAGATTACTGCCACTCTTAAGGACTTGAAAGATGCAGGGGTGGTGATTCCCACCACATCCCTGTTCAACTCTCCTATTTGGACTGTGCAGAAAACAGATGGGTCTTGGAGAATGACAGTGGATTATCGTAAACTCAACCAGGTGGTAACTCCAATTGCAGTTGCTATTCCAGATGTGGTATCATTGCTTGAGCAAATCAATACATCCCCTGGTACCTGATATGCAGCTATTGATCTGGCAAATGCTTTTTTTCTCAATAGCTATTAGTAAGGACCACCAGAAATAGTTTGCTTTCAGCTGGCAAGGTCAACAATATACTTTCACTGTTCTACTTCAGGGGTATATCAACTCTCCAGCCCTATGTGATAATTTTGTTCGCAGAGAACTTGATCATTTCTGCCTCCCACAAGACATCACACTGGTCCATTATATTGATGATATCATATTGATTGGACCTAGTGAGCAAGAAGTAGCAACTACTCTAGATTTACTAGTAAGGCATTTGTGTGTCAGAGAATGGGAGATAAATCCAACAAAATTACAGGGGACTTCCACCTCAGTAAAATTTCTAGGTGTCCAGTGGTGTGGGGAATGTTGAGCTATCCATTTTAAGGTGAAGGATCAGTTGCTGCACCTGTCCCCTCCTATGACCAAAAAAGAGGCACAGCACCTAGTTGGTCTCTTTGGATTTTGGCGACAACATATTCCTCATTTGGATATGCTACTCCGGCCCATTTATTGAGTGACCAGAAAAGCTGCTAATTTTGAGAGGGAACCTGAGCAAGAGGAGGCTCTGCGACAGGTCCAGGTTGTTGTACAAGCTGCTCTGCCAATTGGGCCGTATGATACAGCAGATCCAATGGTGCTGGAAGTGTCAGTGGCAGATAGAGATGCTGTCTGGAGCCTTTGGCAGGCCCCTATAGGAGAATCACAATGCAGACCCTTAGGATTTTGAAGCAAAGCCTTACCATCTGCTGCAGATAACTACTCTACTTTTGAGAAACAGCTTTTGGCCTGCTACTGGGCCATAGTAGAGACTGAATGCTTAACCATGGGCCACCAAGTTACCATGAGACCTGAGTTGCCTATCATGAGCTGGGTGTTGTCTGACCCATCAAGTCATAAAGTTGGGCATGCACAGCAGCACTCTATTGTAAAATGAAAATGGTATATATGAGATGGAGCCAGAGCAGGTCCTGAAGGCACAAGTAAGTTACATGAAGAAGTGGCACAAATGCCCATGGTTTCCACTCCTGTTGCCACATTACCTTCTCTTTCCCAGACCAGAGCTATGGCCTCTTGGGGCATTCCTTACAGTGAATTGACTGAGGAAGAGAAAACTTGGGCCTGGTTTACGGATGGTTCAGCATGATATGCAGGTACCACCCGAAAGTGGACAGCTACAGCATTACAACCCCATTCTGGGGTGTCCTTGAAGGACAGTGGTGAGAGGAAATCCTCCCAGTGGGCAGAACTTCGAGCAGTGCACCTGGTTGTTCGTTTTGCTTGGAAGGAAAACTGGCCAGAGGTGCGTTTGTATACTGACTCATGGGCTGTTGCTAATGGTTTGGCTGGATGGTCAGGGACTTGAAAAGAACATAATTGGAAAATTGGTGACAAAGAGGTCTGGGAAAGAAGTATGTGGATAGACCTTTCCGAGTGGGCTAAAAACATGAACATATTTGTGTCCCATGTGAATGCACACCAGAGGGTGACTTCAGCAGAGGAAGATTTTAATAATCAAGTGGATAAGATGACCCATTCTGTGGATACCAGTCAGCCTCCTTCCCCAGCAACTCCTGTCATTGCCCAATGGGCTCATGAACAAAGTGGTCATGGTGGTAGGGATAGAGATTATGCATGGGCTCAGCAACATGGACTTCCACTCACCAAGGCTGACCTGGCTACAGCCACTGCTGAGCACCCAATCTGCCAGCAGCAGAGACCTACACTCAGCCCCCAATATGGCACCATTCCCTAAGGTGACCAGCCAGCTACATGGTGGCAGGTTGATTACATTGGACCACTCCCTTCATGGAAGGGGCAGTGATTTGTTCTAACTGGAATAGACACATACTCTGGATATGGGTTTGCTTTCCTTGCATGCAATGCTTCTGCCAAAGCTACCATCTGTGGGCTTACAGAATGCCTTATCCATCAGCATGGTATTCCACATAGCATTGCTTCAGATCAAGGAAAACACTTCACAGCAAATGAAGTGCAAGAATGGGCACATGCTCATGGAATTCTCTGGTCTTACCATGTTCCCCGTCATCCAGAAGCAGCTGGAATGATAGAATGGTGGAATGGCCTTTTGAAAACTCAATTATGGTGCCAAGTAGGTGGCAATACCTTGAAAGGCTGGGGTAATGTTCTCCAGGAAGCTGTATATGCTCTGAATCAGCATCTGCTGTATGGTGCTGTTTCTCCCATAGCCAGGATCCATGGGTCCAGGAACCAAGGGGTGGAAACAGGTGTGTAACCACTCAGTATTACCCCTAGTGATCCACTAGGGAAATTTTTGCTTCTTGTCCCTGCTACCCTGAGTTCTGCTGATCTACAGGTTTTAGTTCCAAAATGGGGAGTGCTTCCTCCAGAAGAAACAACAATGATTTCACTGAACTGGAAGTTAAGACTGCCCCCTGGGTACTTTGAGCTACTTATGCCCCTGGATCAACAAGCCAAGAAGGGGATTACATTATTTTCTGGGGTAATTGACCCTGACTATCAGAAGGAAATAGGACTGCAACTACATAATGGAGGTAAGCAAGAGTTTTCTGGAATATAAGAGATCCCCTAGGGCGTCTTTTAGTACTACCATGCCCTGTGATTAAAATCAATGGAAAATTGCAACAACACAATCCAGGCAGGACTACTAACGGCTCTGAAACTTCAGGAATGAAGGTTTGGGTCACCCCACCAGGCAAAGAACCACGGCCAGCTGAAGTGCTTGCTGAGGGTAAAGGGAACATGGAATGGGTAGTGGAAGAAGGGTAGTGATAAATATGAACTTCGACCACGTGATCAGTTACAGAAATGAGGACTGTAATGCTGTTTTATTTATGTTATACTATTTAAGTTGTAAGATATCAAGTTTAAGAATGAATGTTGCCCAAGGATTTGCATTCTATTCTGGAGAGATTTAATGTGTTTCCAGTATATGCAGGATGATTGAGTATTGTCAGGTAAAAGGAAAAAATGTGTGCTTTATTATTTTCATCTGGAAGTTAAGTATGGTTTAAAGTGATATCACTATGGCTGCCAAGTTGACAAAGGGTGGACTGTCATGGTTAGGGACACGTGCCAACTTGGCCAAGTTGTGGTACCTGTTTATCTGATTGGACAAGTGCTGGCCTGTCTGCTGCAATGAGGACATTTCATAGGATTAGATCATGATCACGTCATCTGCATCCACAGCTGATTCCATTTGTAATCAGTCAAAGGGGAGTGTCTTCTACAATGTGTGATGCTTAATCTAATCACGGGAACCCTTTTGAGGAGGACTCAGAGGAGACAGGTTCCATTCCTACTTCGGCTGGTGAGCCTCTCCTGTGGAGTTCATCCAGACCCTCCATCGGAGTCGTTGACTTCACAGCCTGCCCTGTGGATTTTGGACTCTGTGTTCCTGTGATCACGTGAGACACTTTTATAAATTTTATATTTGCAAGTGTTCCCTGTTGATTCTGTTTCTCTAAAGAACAGAATACACCTAACTAATACATCTAGTCTATCTTTCTTTCCTCTACTGGTCTTTAGGACAGCCAGTTGGACTTAATATATGATCAAGTCAGCTGCTCTGGAACTCACCCTCTTCAAGCTTAAAATATGACAATGGAAGTACATGAACTTATGTGCCTGAAACTGGTCTCCAAGGGGGGAGCTGAAAGAATGATTAAAAACTAGCTGTAGGCACAGAATTGGAAGAGGCAGTAGGAGAAAGTGTGTTCACATCACTAGAGTATGATTCCCAGTTCTAACTGGTGTTCCTCATTTAAGACCCCCAAGCTGTTTACACAGTATCTGATTGTGTTTATGCATAAAACTGCCATAACAGGATCTGGCCTTTCTTGCTTCCTTATGCTCCAAAGCAACGCACTTTCCTTCATAAGCGTTGTGTTTGCAATCTCAAGCCTTCTATCAGACAGCCACTCCATAGCTGCTACTCCTAGCCATGGTCATGGCTGGTATTCAAATAACGAGTTCTTTAAACTAACTCAATAGTTCCTCATGCAGCCTTACCACACTCTTGCCTCTAGAGTAACTTTTTCATGTTTACCTTTCATATCCATGTTTTTATCTTTCCAATTAGGAATACTTTCCTACATAAAATATGCTGCACATTTGAACATTTTCTTTTCCTGAATTCTTCAGTTCTGCCAGGGAAATTGTTCATTTTCTTATTTCCAAAATAGACTATAACCTTTTCTGGGCAGATTTCCTCAATCTTCTCCAAAAGTTAGGATATGTTTACCTATAAAGAGATATAAACTCTTTTAGAAGACTAGATACATGGCAAATAAATTAAAGAATAAATAAGTTTTTAAAATCCTGATGAAAACTCCTATGGACAAGAAGGGAGTATGACTTAATGGGAAAAATAGCAAAGTGTGTGAAGAGAGAATTCAGATAAGAGCAAATCAATTGAAAAAACAAACAGATCTGCTTAATATCTATGGAATTTAGTGAGAAGAAATATCAACCTTTTTATACTTAAGACAGTTTCAGTTTTGGAATCATAATATGGTGATATGACAATAATTACTCCTAATTTTTTACAGATAATATGACCAGGTTCATTGTTTCTTTAGGTTAATTATTAAGGAAGAGAGAAAAGTAATTCCAAGATTTTTGTGGTCCAAAATTTTCACTAAGAACTTTAGAAGTTTAAGGATATATTCCACAGGAGATATATTACAATTTCAAAGCTCAGGCATCTCAAAAAGGTTATGGTGTACTTGCTTTGTGTTTACAGTCTGTTTAAAGAACATTTTTATTAATTACTGAATTCATATCATATACTTGTCCTTGAAAATGTTTTGCATTCATATTTTATTTAAAAAACTATTCTTATAGATCCTTATATCGGTACTTTCTAGTGTCTATTTTCTGCCTCCAATCTGTTCAGAAATGTATTTCCTCTAGCTGATAACGAGGAGATCATGTAGTATTAAGGCTATATGAAGATATTCTTGCTCAGGATGAGAAAATGTAGGTTTGGGGGAAGTTAAAGCTTACAAAATGAAAGGTGAAAAATTGCATTTTAACAAACGGAATATGGGGCATGTGGTATTGTGCTTCAGAAATGGCTTACACGTATTTTAAGAAAACTGCCACAATTGAGGTTATAACCAAGGAAGCATCTGTAGAAAAATTGACTACTTCCCAAATGGTAAGAACATGGTAATTGAAAAGAAAATGAAGAAGAAATAAAATGGAGTCCCCATTGTAGATTGATACTAACAAAGAGAAGTTACTGTAAAAATACCAGGGGGTGGGATAAGGAGTTTAGACCCATTGCTTCATGTTCACATCTGTCACCAACATTATAATGAAGGAACTGCAGATTGAAAAACGTGCATGCTCCTTTTGCCATGCCTTATGTAAACTGAGGTGAGATTTTACCAATCCAGTGGGACTGAACCTTAGATCTCCCTACCCTCACTACCAGATAGGAAGGTAGGAAAGTTTCCCTCTGTCCCTCAAGAAAGAAGTAAGCAGTCAATAAATTCAGTTTAAAAAATCAATGCAAAAACATGTTGGCATCACGTAATTAAAATATATATTTTTTTTATTTTCAGCCATTGTTTTGGGAATGGATCAACACAGTCACTATTTTTATAGATAAGTCAAATTGGCCCCCTCTCACAAGGATTTAAAGGTGCTCCATGGTATGCAATGCTTCTAACCTCTTCTAGTCACTCCATTCTTCTCAACTGTATCACTTGATGACCACTGAGTTGATGTTTTTGTACAAATTGGTTTATTTTGGCAATCTTTAAAAATACCTGCCCAATCAGAGAATCTGTGCAGTTGAACCAATTTGACTGTTAAAAGGAACAAAGATAACACTCAGCTGTTGATCACTATCATGAATTCTATTAGAAAGGTACAAGTGGGCAGTGTATTTTAGCAGATTGACAAATTTATTTTCTTAAGTCTCTTTCCAGAAACTGACACTCCAAACCTGACACTGGTTTAGCTTTAAATAATCTGGAAAAACTAACTAGAATAAAATTAAATAGTGAGGCAGACATGTGTTTCTAATAATTGTGTTGCAGGAATTATTTCATTTTAAGAATCATATCTTTTGGAGAATTTCGATCCCAGAGTTCATCAGTTCAGTGCACCCTGCCATAAGCACTCTGGTGAAGCTCCTTCAGGGGCCTTCAAGTGATAAGTTATTTCATTACAGGAATATGCTTGATCAGAGTGCATTGTTCAATCAGAGTGTTTGTAAATCAATTTTTTAGTTATTTAGAAATGACTAATTATCATAGTGTTAATAATTTCAAAAATAATCATATGAGTAAATGCAATACCTAGGAGAAACAACTATACCACAGAAGATGTACAGTGTATTAATAGTTTAGAAATTGGAGTTTGACCCAAACACATGGAGCCCAGAATGGGAATGAAGTCTTGTAATTCTGTATAGCTTAATGTAATGCCCAGATACATACCAGAGTATGCTGAGTGGATAATTAAAAAGTGTTAGCAAAGCACTGTGAGGGAGAAAAAATATGGAGCTATTAAACTTTACCACTGAGGAAACCCCTGATGCTGTCTCAAATATTAGGGACTCCCAACTCAATAGACCAAGCCCTTGATCTTGAGGCTTACTCTTGTGAAGCTTATTTATATAGTGGAGAAGTAGGCCTACCTATAGTTATGCCTAAGAGTTACTTCCAATGGACCTCTTTGGTTGTTCAGATGTGGCCTCTTTCTCTCTCTAAGTCCAACTCTGCAAGTGAAACCATTGCTCTCTCCCCTATATGGGACATGACACCCAGAGGTGAAAGTCTCCCTGGTGGTGTGAGATATAACCCCCAAGGATGAGCCTGGCCCTGACACCATGGAATCGATAAGCCTTTCCTAACAAAAAGGAGGAAAAGTAACTGTAACAATATAAGGTATCAAGGAGTGATGGTTGGTTCAGTGGTAGAATGTTTGCCTTCCATGTATGAGACCCAGGTTCGATTCCCAGATCATGAACTGCACCAACCCCCTCCAAAAAAAAAGGGATCAGTGGCTGAGAGAGTTCAAATAGAGTTGAGCAGCGATTTACTGGAGACTACTGTTACATAAGTGTCAGCCAGATATCACAATTTTCCATCTTTTGCCAACCCCAAGTAAAACCATCCCTCACAACCCTGAAGAACACTGAGGGCTCTATCTGAGATTCTACAAAGGTTCCATGAGCTATGATTACTTTCCAGAAACCTACAACCTCCAGATGGGTGTCTGGACCAGATAAGTCCTGAACCCAGAGGACCAACCTTTCCAGAACATCAACAAGGTCCATCTCCCTATCTCGTGTTACCAACAGCCCTTTCCAGCATGAAAAAGTGGAACGGGCATAGCATTGAAACCCCCAAAGATAGGAAGAAAGATCAAAGGAGAAGGTAGAGTTATAACAGAGAAAATAGGATTTAACAAATGAATATGACTGTTGAATCATACTAATATTTCGTTTAGTCTGTAGTGTCTTAGAGCAGCTAGAATAAAAAATATAAATTTATGGAACTGTAGCTCATAAAAACTCTGAAATCTGTTTTATAACTAATTGTTGAAGTGTGCTTTGAAATGTATTATTTTTTGTATATATATTGCACAATAAAAATATTTAAAAATTGGGATTTGACTCTCAACTTTTATGCTGATTAGCTATGTGACTTTAATTAATGAAAATTTCTCTGAGCTTCAATTTCCTCATCTCTAAAGGAAGCAATAATAATAATAATGCTAGCATCACAGGGGTTCTCTGAAAATAGAAGTAAAATGCAAAATTGCTTTTCTGTAGTACAAAGTGCTACTCATATATAAATAATATTTTCCTTCTACAGGTTCTGAGATTCGTTGAGAAGAACTGGGCTTTACATTTTTATATTCCAACTTTGTCACACTGTACCTTGTCAATTTTCAATAAAACCTTCTTGCATTAAAAATGTTTATAATGGAAAATACTAGCGTGACTAACATAAATCATTTTATTTTATACTGATGATTTGAATTTGGACTTATTTTCATTTGATATCTGTTTATTTAGATACTTAATTTTTCTGGTAACAAACGCCTTTGTTTATCTTGAGCAATAAGGTTCATCCCCCATCCCCCATCCCCCTTTTTTTTTTGCTTTAGAACAATGAAGATATGTTTTTAAAGTATATGAAAATGGGGAACTCAGCCTGAATATTTACTGAGCACTTACAAAGGATGAGCATTGCTTGTCCAGATACTTAGAACAATTTATTATAAAGACGAATAAGGAAAGACCTAGAGAAAAATAAAAGGGTTTGAAAGATATCTTTCCAATCTCATTCAGGTGAAAGCTCATTTTAAGCGTAATGTCAAAGGGAAAATCTAACAAAGAAACTATACTAAATAATTCCAAGAAAATCAAATATCAGTATAATGGCTATTACAAGCTTTAAATGAAAAAAAGCAGATGAATTATACTTTCTGGGATAACATGTAATCAGTGAAAGTGGCAGATCAAGATAAGGACTATAGCTTGATTTATAACAAATGCAGTAAACTTCTGTCTGTTTATTCAACTGTAACCCCAAATATTTATGAAATATGTCCCTTCATCTTAACATTTAAAATTAATAATAGTTGGGATTCAACTGTTATAAAACCAAGGTTGTTTTTGTGGCAATGTCCTTCAGTGGGTCCTTCTATAGAAGAAAAGTTTCGAGTGATTCTTGAGACATACAGCTTTTGCTCTATTAAGGCTTCTGAACTATCACCTTTCCCATACTCCCACTAGCAAATGACCAGGGCATATTTTCATTACCTCCTGTAGTTTCTTGCTCCAGAGCCAGACAATCTCATGTAATTGGTCCTTTTTTTGCCCTAGAGACCTTGAGTTATGCTAGACATAATTAGTTTTATAAAGGAAACAATGGAAAAAATACCCAGGACAAATCAAAAGCAAACGAAATAAAATCTTCAGTAAATTGATAAACAAGAACAAAGTTGAAAAGAAAATAGCAAATTTTAATATATATGTGTTCTCGGTATCCTTAATAAATTAAATATAATTAACTTATAATTGCATTTATAGCTATATATTTTAAAGATATGATATATTAACTAGAAAGTTATTTAATAATGAACTAAATATCTTAAAAGGTAGTTCACAATTTCAATTTCAGAAGGAAATGCATTTAATGTAACTTGGGATCAAATATATGAATAGACCAATGAACTATTATAAAGTATCCACTAAATTAAGAAAGAGGAAGAAAAAAATTATTAGCTAGTGATGTAGGATTTGGGGAGAGGTAGGACTTCATAAATTATAAGTGGCAATGTGATTTAGTGAAAACATTTGTAAGGCTGTTTGGTAGTATCCTTGGAATTTCTAAAGATATTTATGTCATTTCAGAAAACTATTCAATTCCTATGATGATCAGAGACATGCACAAAGATTTAAGAAAATTACATCCATCACAATGTCATATCATGATGGAAGTAAATCTAAACAAATTAAACACCATACAAGTAGGGAATTGTTTAACACCGATAATGATAATTTCTATAGAATATCGCCATTAATATTTAATAAATGCAGAATTGTTTGATAAATGTGATATTAATTGTAATAAAGGATGCTAATTCTAAGTTCACTTAACAGAATATGTCCTAAATTGCGTGCATGTGAGTGCATGTATCTGTAGATTTGAATGAGCCAGGTTCTTGGCAAAATTAACACAAAGCTTCCATTTTCATGACCAGACACAAATCAACAGTTTATTTTTAAAAGGCAATGGAGGGCAGATTAAAGCTGAAGAAACATACATCAATGGGAAGGAATTTTCTACCTAACAAATGTCAAGAATATAAAGTTACATGTATTCCTTTCCCAGACCTCTAGTACCTTGAACTGTTTCAAAGGTTTCCAACACTTTATCCATCCCTAACAAACAATCCTTCCTTGTCTCCACTCTCCTGCTCTGTGTATATGATCTGGTCAGTGTGTTTCACCTTTGAGGTGACGCACCTGACCCTTTAATAAGTAAGATGATACACAGTGATCTTCTCTAATCCCATCTTTTCTTTTCTCATCTGATGGGCTAAAAGGTGAGCTTCTATACTCTACCACAGACATGTAACTTACAAAAATCTATTTCAGTAAAAGAACACCCAGGTCTTGCTGTTCCCTGCCCTCCTATTGAAAGTTAACAGAGTCAATTTGTTCAAAGACAAATTATTGCCTCTTGGAAAATGGCTACAGCTTTGATCTCCTGAGGCAAGCTTAATGTAGGGTTCTCTCTCATACACTTAGGAAAAAAAAAATAGGTAAAAAATAATGATCAATTTTAATTATGCTTGGATGGTAGAATTGCAGATGATGTAAACTCTTGTTTTCATTTATTCATTCATTTGTTGAACATCAGCCATGCAAGAATCACTGAGTCTGGTTTTGGAGAGATAATGGGGGACTAAAACAGTCACATCCTTTTTCTTTATGGAGCTTAAAGTCTATTGCTTTGTTAAACCACAATTATTCTGGCAAGGAATTTATAATTTAAATTGAGTCATAAGATAATACTAGACAATGCAAAGTGAGGAATATTCTCTTAAAAAAAAAAAGAATAGGTATTATTCTTGAAAACTCCAATATCATTCAAAGAAAGAAACCGGACACCATAGGATAAATATTGTATGATTTCACTGACATTAAATAATTAAAATAAACAGATTTATAGAGTCAGACATGAGAATATAGTTTACTACAGATTGAGGTGCTGCTAGGGGATGGAATTTAATGATTAACTGGTACACTTCCTGTTTGACATAATGGAAGAGTTCTGGTAATGGATGGTGATGATGACAGTATAAGAATTTTTATTTACCACCACTGAATCATATATTTAAATGTGGTTAAAAGGAGGAAATTTTAGGTTGTACATATGTTACTAGAGTAAACATGTCTTAAGAAATACCTACTGGACTATAAAACCCAATTAGGGACTCTTAATGTAAACCGTAATGTATAGTTAATAGTACAATTATAATATTATTCCAAATGTAAAAAATATTCCACACTAATGCTAAGTTAACTATTAACTAAGATGTTAATAATAGGGAAACCCTAATTTCTGCATGATTTTTCTGTGTACTTCCAATTTCTTTAATTGAGAGAGAAAGAAGGAAGGAAGGAAGGTAGGAAAGAATGAAAGAAGTAAGTCTTCTGAATATACATAATAATTGAAACTTAAGGCATAGATAAGATGACACAAGGACAGAGGAAATAACAGAATAACTGATGACCTAGAATCAAACATTGAGGAAAATAAGCTCATGAAGATGGAAATGTGGCACTACATAGGAAGATGAGGGTAGGGAGATGGGAAATGTGGAAGTGAAAAAATAAATGGTAGAAAGAAAGAAGCCTTTTACTTTCTATTTTTTTAAAGCTCAAAGATTTGGAATTTGTTGACAGGTCAAGGATCATAAGAACAGAAAACTTGGCTTCAGCCACATGCAGATGGCTGCTGAGGTTAGAATTTTGCCATGATGAGAGATCAGTGGGGTGAGTGGGGTGAGGGGAATGAAGCAACGGAGACCTATGTATGGGCACTTGCTATGAATGTTGGCTCTGATGGGCTACAGGTGGGCATGCCGGAAGGGTGAGCAATGTCTCTTTCCTCCCCAAAGTGATATCATTTTCTGATTTCCCCACCTGTATATATTTTTTCATCTGAATAAACAGAATTGTTTTGCAAAAGCTGTAGGCAATGCTTCTACATGCAGTGTGTACTTCAATATTAAAGAAATGCAAAGCTGAGAAGGAGGCAGATGATGGAATAAAATACTTTATATAGTATTAGGACAACTTAAGAATGGTAGGCATGGTGATAGAATAGTAAGTCTACAACCTTTGAAATTATACAGAACCGGGTTAAAACTGTTTTTATGAATGACAAAGCACGTAATATTTTTGTTCTGTTTTCTTTTTTTTTAAGATATAAGATTGAGCAGGGACTTGAAAAGCACTCAGAAAAATTAGAGTATTTAATTTCATTGTTATGATCCAAAGAGGATCCCAAACAAATCATAAGTAGAATTTCTCCTTGTGGTCAAAGTTTCATCGAGGACTTTCCAGAAGATTTATTTAATGAAAGAAGGGCCGAATCCCAGGTCACACAGAGTGTGCAGATTCAAAAATTTATTTTCATTCAGCTTGGGCCCAACTCATGGACTTGGGTACTAGATGAGCCAGTAGGTGGGCTTTGAATTACCTCTGTTGCAGGGAAGAGGCATGCAGGACTTGGCAGTCGGGCTGGGCTGGACACCACTCTCAGTGGTCTGATGCCATCAGAGCTAGCTTGTTCAAATACAACTGCTGTAACTTAAGACATTAAGAAATGGGATGATGTCCATACAGAAATGACCGGGATGGAAGGTGACTCCTTCAACATGACCTTTAAGGAAACATGTGAATGGTACTTAGGGGATAACATAATCATTGTCCTTAAATATCTGAAGCACTTTTTGATGGAAGTATGATTAGAACTGTTGCAAAGCTCAAAATAAGGGCCAATAAAGCACTATGTCTCACTACTAGAACAGTCTGACAATGAAATGTTCCACATTGGAGGGAACTCAAGGCCCTGTCACATTAAACACTCAAGTGGAACCTAAAGGCCTGCCTGGTAAGAAAAGTAGAGACCTAGTCAAGTACTGCATGAGCTAGTGGCCTCTGCCACATGCCTTCCAATTCTGAGATTCAGCACCTACAAATCCACAGGCAGCAAGCAAACAAATATCACAAAAGAAGGCATATCTATATTTCAGATTTCTGCAAGTGGGGGCAAAACTCACATTTCTATAGCAGTCCATTTTAAATATTGACCTATGTGCTGCTAATGGAATTATGAAGGGAAATCAATATAATATATTGCATGTAGCAATCTGTTCAGAATTGGTGTAGTACATACTCCAGGGGTGGGCAAATCAGTCTCCTTTAAATATGAGGTAGGTGGCTTAGTCTAAACAAAAATACCTTGCTGACCTAGCATAAAAGGCAGAGAGAGACACATCCCTGTAGGGAGCTACCTTTGTCATTATCAAAAGCCAACCCACACATGCTGTGAATTTCTGGGAATTGATGGTCAAAGCATCCCAATCCATTTCAATCTCCTTGAATGGTCATAGACACACTGTTAGCAGTGCTGCACTTGAAAGATCTGATCTGCACCTGTTTAGATCACAACACAGTGAAAAGTGATAAAAAATCCAGCCACGAAGAAACATGATTATAAGAATTTTCATCTTCAAATACCTGCACTTGCAATATCTCACTCTTTCAAATCTTTTTTTGGGTGAATTATCTTCTAGGTTTCTACAAGGTAAGTGCAGTCAAGCATGGAATGCAATTTTTCTTATTATATCTAGCCTGCCTTTCTTACATTTTCTCATTTGATCTGGGTTCATGCCCTGGAATGAAATGAAGTGAGAGAAAGAACAGGCAAACAGTACTTTAAAAAAATATATTCTTCTGAATTTGCCTTCCCCACAAAAGTAGTTATCCTGTTTGTTTTATTTTCTGAATATTTTTAATTGTCCTTTGATGACTGAACTGGATTACCATAAATGGCTTTTCAATGGGTCACCATTCTCCAGGTCTCAGGTAGAGTAATCCATTCACAAAGTGAATCCAATAGTATCATTCCTGCCAAGCCCCTGCCTTGCCTCACTATTTCCATGTGATTAAAAGCTGAAGAACTGGTGGGCCGCGGTGGCTCAGCGGGCAAAGTGCTTGCCTACTATGCCGGAGGACCTCGGTTCGATTCCCGGCCCCAGCCCATGTAACAAAAACGGAGAAACAGAATACAATAAAACAAGAAAATGTTTAAAAATGTTTCCCTTTCTTCCTTCCTTCCTTCCTTCTATCCTTCCTTCCTTCTCTCTGTCTTTCCTTTTAAAAAAAAAAAAAAAAAAAAAAGCTGAAGAACTCACCAGGACCTACGCTGTCTGGCCCACTTTGACCATAGTTGTATTTCTACCTAATCACCTATGACTCCACTCCTAACTCATCTTCTGGACCTACTTTGAAAATTACACCAGCTTCCCATTTTACGGTCTTTATATTATTGTGTCTGCTCCTGAACCATCTTCACTGGATCCTCATTTCAGGCTCCCGTGCAGACCTGGCACCTGTGCTCAAATGGCCCCTTCTCAAGGAATCACAACCACCTTGCCCAAGCATCTGGTGGTACTGTTTCTCATTGCTGCCACATTCATGTTCATCTATCATTCTATATAATTAACACATGTGACGTTATTCAATATTTTCCACCCTGGCTCATTAGAAGAAGAAGAGCCTCGGAAGGAAAGAAATCTGCAACTGCTTTGTTCAAGATTGCGCCCAAGCTCTTTGATCTGTACCTGCACACAGTTTACAACCATTAAGTGTTTGTGAAATTATTATATTTATTTATTAACGAATGGGGATAAAACCTTGTGTAAAGACTTTACATGTTCTCTCCACTGAACGAGAAACTTTGTATATGGTAAAACATTATTGCACAAATAAAATATAGTCCTTTTGTGTAAAACTGTCCTCCTGAAAAGGCATTCAACAAAACAATGATCATTCTAAGTATTAAGTGTCATAATAGAAATAGGAACAAAAACTTATGATATTCTAGAGGGAGGAAGGAGAAAATTAACTTTTAAGAAATATATTATACAGAAGACAGTATTAGAGTGTGGTCTTGAAGTTCATTAAAACTTTTCAAAGAGATGCAAAGAAATAAAATAAAGTTTCATGCTTGCCGTAAAACTGCTTATTTTTATTTAGTATCAAAGTTTCAAACATACATATATATATATATGAGAATTTTAATGCATATGTTTATAGAGTAATTAAAAATAATTTTTAAAGTAAAATGAATCATATTGCTTTTCTGCTATAAAATAGACAAACATCCAGGCAGATGATAAAAGCAAAGGCACAAAAGTATGAAAGCTTGTTTCATGGAACTATATAATAAATTTTGAAATTGGGTAGACTGATTTCTGAACATTTATTTTGCTTTTTCAAAATTTCAATGCCTATTCTTATTTTATGACTATCCACATGCATTTTAGAACAAACTCACTTATATCAACAAAAGATTTTGATGGGATATTAATAGGAGTTGAATTAAACTTGAATATCAGTTTGGGAAGAATTAGCATCATTATTATATTGAGACTCCCAATCCATGAATATAATATATCTTTCCATTTATTTAGATGTTTATTTCTTTTATCAGTACATTGCAATTTTCAATATAGAAGTTTTATATGTTTTGTGTTAGATTTACACCTATGCATTTGAATTTTAAGAAATTTTAAATAGCAGTGCAAATTTAGTTTTGCATTCATGTGTTCATTGCTAGCATTTAGATATACAATTGATTTTTGCTTGCATAATCTTGTATTCTTCAAATTTGTTAAACTTACTTATTAAAGATAGGATTCTTTTGGTAGATTCCTCAGCATTTTCTATATACAATCATTTCACCTGCAAACTGTGATCATTTCACTTCTTCATTTCTGGTATGCATGCCTTTTATTTCCTTTCCATGCCTTATTGCATTGGCTACAGATTCCAGCATGATGTTTCTGAAGAGTGCTCAGCCTGAACATCCTTTCCTTTTTCCTTTTTCTGTATCAAAGGAGAAAAATATTCAGTCTCTCACCACTAAGTATGAAGGTATCTGGAATGTAGAAATGCCATACCACAGTTAGGAAATTCCACTCTATTACTATTTTCCTAAGGTTTTTATCATGAATGGATATCAAATTGTGTCAAATGTTTTTTCCACACTATTTAATAAGCCCATGAGATTTTTCTCTTTTAGACTGTTAATATGGTGGATTACATTGACTGGCTTTCAAATATTGAACCAGTCTAGCATCCCAGGAATAAACCCACTTGATTATATGCATAATTCTTTTTATGTATTGCAGAATGAAATCTGCTTATATTTTGTTAAGGATTTTGTGTTTGTATTTATTAATGATATTAGCCTGTAATTTCCCTTTGTATGCTGTCTTAGTCTGGTTTTGCTATCAGGGTAATATTAGCTTCATAAAAGAATTGGGAATGTTCTCTCCTTTTCTGACTTGAAGAGATTCTGTACAATTGGTATTATTCTTCCTTGAACATTCAGTAGAATTCTACAGTGAAACATTCAAGGCCTAGAAATTTCCTTTGAGGTTTTTTAAATTACAAGTATAATTTACTTAATAGTTAGGGAGATATTCAGTCTCTCAATTCTTTATTCCATATTGGCTTGTTGAAGAATTGGTCCATTTCCCTTAAGTTATCAAATGTATGTGTGTAGAGTGTCTGTAGTATACATTTGCCATGGTCTGGAGTGATACCCTTTCTTTCATTCCTGATGTTGATAATATATGTCTTGTCTTTTATATTTTCAGTCTGAATAGAGGCTGTTATTTTTTTATCTATTAAAAAAGGCAGCTCTTCATTTCATTGATTGTCTTTGTTGCTTTTCTGTTTTCAGTTTCATTTATTTTTGCTTTTATCTTTATTATTTTCTTCCTTCTGCTTGCTTTCAGTTTATATCTCTCTTAGTTTTATAGGTTTTTCAGGTAGGAGCTTGGATTATTAGTTGATACTTTTTCTCTTAATTAGTGTAGCTATTTAGTGCTGTACGTTCCCTCTTAGCACTCCTTAATAATCCTTATTTTGGTTTGCTGGGCTGCTGAACGCAGATACCATGAAATGTGTTGGCTTTAGCAATTAGAATTCATTAGCTTAAAAGCTTACTGGTTTGAGGCTGCAAAAATGTCCAAATCAAGACATCACAAGGCAATGGTTTCTTCCAAAAGACCAGCTGCTGGCAATTCTTGACACTTCTGCCATGTCGCAAATCATGTGGCAATGTCTGCTGGTCTCTCCCATCTTTTCCAGGTCTCATTGCTTTCAGCCTCTTGCTTCCATGACTCTCTCTCCCTCTTGCTCTCTCTCTCTTTTTCTCTGTATTCATCCTTTGATAAAGTATTCTAGTCACAGAGTTAAGACCCATCCTGAATGAAGTGGGTCACACATTAACTGAAGTAGCCTCATCAAAAGATTCTATTTACAATGGATCCACACCCATAGGAACGAATTAAATTTAAGAACATGCTTTTGGGGGTTACATTCATTTTCAAGTCACCACAGTTCTCCTAATTTTTTACGCTAAGATTCCCACCAGCAAAATCTGAAAATTTCCATTCATCTATACCCTTTTCCTACATATGGAATTGCCACACTATATACTTTTAGTCAATCTGGAAGTTGTGTCTTCATGTCTTGATGTGGTTTGCTTTCACATTTCCCTGATTATGGTTGAAATTAAGCATCTAGACAAGTAGTTTTTGATCACTGGAATGGTTTTTTGTACATGAATTTTTCCATTCAAGGTTTATGCCTATTTTTTATTTTGAGTTTTTGGTAGTGTTTTTTGATTTATTGGGTTTATATATTAGATATTTGTCTCTTATTTAAGTTATCATTATTTTCTCCCAATCTGTGGTTTTCTTTATCACTTCCTCTTAATGAATAGAAATTCCTAATTTTAACTTACTACAATCTATCCAGTCTTTCCCTTTGGTTATTGATTTTGTGTCCTTTTCAAAAAGTTTTTCACTTCTGCAAAGTGAGGAATATATTTTAATATTATCTTCTAGAGCTGTAATTATTTTCATATTTAGATCAATAATCTCCCTGGAATTATATGTACTATGTAATATTCTGGACATATTTTCAATTCTTTTTCCTAGACAGATATCCAGTTATATCATCAATTTTTAATTGAAAAAACTATTTGTCCCACTCATCTGCAATGCCATCCTTACCATAAATCAAGTGTCCATATCCATGCATGGGTCTGTGTAAAGTTTTTTACTGTTCTAACAAGATACCAAAAATTTAGGCTTAACACAACACCTATTTCTCATCTCACTGTTCTGCAGGTCAGAAGCTTGGGTAGAGTGTGGATCAGCTGAGTCTATTTTTAGAGTCTCACAAGACTGAAATCAACGGGTTGGCACACAATATCTGTTCTGGAGTCTCTGGGTGTGTATTCATTCAACTTGTTGGGTAAAATCAGTCTCTTACAGTTGTAGTACTGAGGCTTGCTGGCCCTCAGATGAGAACTTGTGTTTGCTCCTGAAGCCTGCTGGCATTCCTTTTCAAGCTTTCTGTGCTCTCCTTGCTTTCCTCCTCCACAACTGCAGGTCAACACCCTCTAACTATTTTAATCTCTCTGACTTTCTTTTATGTCACACCTCTATGACCCCAGAAAAAAAAAAAAAACTTTGCTATTAAAAATTCAGGTGATTCGATCGGAGCCACCTGGATAATCCAGGAAAATCTCTCTCTGAAGATCCCTGACCTTAAGTACCTGTGCAAGGTTCCCTTTGCTGGTGCAAAGTAATATGTGCATTGGCTTTGGGAATTAGAGCATGGACACACTTGGGCCCATGCATTAGCCTGCCTGCCACAATATCCTTATGGATTATATAGCCTCTTCTGTTAATTCATGTAATCTTAACATACATTAGCTTTCTAAATAGGTCTTGATATCCAGTAAAGTAGGTCCTGACATCTTAAATTTTCTTCCCCAAGTGCTGTGGGGAGAAAAAAGTGTTGTTAGTCATTTTCATTTTCACATAATCTAAAGTTGGCTATGAATATTTCACGTACACACACAGAGATCTTTGAGGTTTTTGGGTAGAAATTCATTTAATCTCTACATCAGTTTAAGAAGGTATGTCTTTCACAATATTGTGTCTTCCACTCCATAAAAATAGCTATTCCATCATTAATGTTGACATCCTTTAACTTCTCTCATTAATGAGTAATAATGATTTCATTATATTTGTGATTCAAGGATATGATGGCTGATTTCATGTGTGAACCTGGCTAGGTTATAGTGTTTAGCACTTTGATAAAGTAAGCCCTGGCCTGATTGTTATTCTGAGGGTATTTTCAGGATGAATTTAAATCATTAGTCAGTTGGTTTTATCTCAGCTGATTACAAAACAATCCACAAAGGAAATTGCCTTCAACAATAAAAGCCATCTCTTCATCTAGTCCGTTTGAGGCCTTAAAAGGTAAACTGAGGATTTCAGAACCCAGAAAGAATTTATTTCCGCTTCAGCCAGCTGGCTTCTCATAGGGAGTTTGCCACCTTCACTGAGTTTCCAACTTGTTGTTAGGCCTGGAGGACAAGACCCCTTCCCCCCAGGATGTGACCTACCCCCAGCAAATATTTCAGAAAGCCTTTCACCTCAACCCATGCCTGCCTGGAGTATCCTTCACGCTCCATCAGCTGCCCTCTTGTGATAACCTCCCGTTACTCAGCCTCCACCCTCCAGCAGGTGCATTCTTGTATAAACTCCTCTTACTCACTATCTGCCTTCCTGCATTTCCAACCCTGCATGCCTAAAAAGCCAGCGTTGAAATTTTAAACTTCACCAGTGGAAAGCTGCTAACTCCTAATTTAGCCCCCTATTTCTGAAAACTGGCCAATAGAGACCTACCTAACCCTTGACCCCAACTCCCTAAACTTAAGCCTTAAAAACCCTATCCCCTGCCACCTCTAAGCAGTTGTTTCTTTCTTGAAATGCTGCCAGGACTGCTCTACTTCTCTCTGAAATAAAGCCTTTGCCTGAATTGCTTCCTCATGCATCATTCCTGGTGAGTTTGCTGAGTTTCCCTTTCACTTATGGCCTGCTCCATAGAATTCAGAATTGCCAATCCCCATGGAAAATTCCTATAATAAATTTTTAATATTTACATACACACACGCATACACACACATCCTTTCATTTATGTACACACACCCACATCATCTTGTTTCTCTGGAGAACTCTGATTAATACAAAGTTTTTCCAAATTTTCTATTATATTTATCATGAACTAATTAACATTTTTGGATGCTGTTGTCTATGGTAATTTTTAAAATTTCATTTTACTTGGCCATAGAAAGTCATTGCATTTTTTATAATTGATCCTTTTTCTAACAACTTTATTTAACTTGGTTATTAATTTTCATAAATTATCTGTAGATTTTTAAATAATCCATGACTGCAAAGCTATGATCTGCCAGTAATAACTATTGTCTTTCCTCCTTTCCAATTCTTATTTACTGTGGCATTGCTTGACTTATTTTCATGGCTATGCAGGGAGCAATGATGATCCCAGGTATCCTTATCATGCCTAAGCTCAAAGAGGAAACTTTAAACACGTCACCATCAATATAATGTTTTTATGAACATGTTTAGAAAACTTCATTGGAATAAGGAAACCTCCATCTATTCCTAGTTTGCCAAAGTGTGTTTTTTTAACTATGAATTATGTTGAATTTTATTTTTAAAACATTTCATTGTCTCTTGATATGATTATATATACAACTTTTTATTTTGTTTGGCCATTTCATTATCTGTTTTATGTATTGCTAAATTAAATTTGTTAATTTTGGGGAGAACCTTTGCCCTGTGTTCTTGGATAGGACCACATAACATCTAATAATATCCTTGTATTGTTTTGCTATCACTGTCATGCTGACTTCATAAAAACATTTCTATTTTCTTGAGCTTCTGTAAGATTAGTGTTTGGTAGAATTTATCTATGCAGTGCTCTTTGAAGTTTTTTATGAATCATGAAGTTTTCCTTATAAGAAAAATATAGTGTCATGTTCAATTACCTTAATTAGAAAGATTTTGCCTACCATATATGCTTTGTGCCACTCTGACAGTGTTTGGTTGTTTTGAGATTTTGTACTATATTTTCACACTTACTTGTTGAATATTCATGATTTTTATAGCAGTAAACGCTCTAGTGATAGACATTTATTTCTCATTGCTGTTGGTTATTCATACCTTCTCTGTTTCTCTTTTTTCTTTGTCTATGAATTTTAATAAGTGTTTCTTTATTTCACCATTCTTTTCAAAGAAACAATTTCTGGATTTTGTAGATCCTTTTAATGATATGTTTTCCTTTTTCTGTGAATTCTTTTGTTTTATTTTACTTTCTGCTTCTATATTTTAATTTCCATTCTCTTTACTTTGGGGTGTATTTTTTTTCAACTCTTTGAAAAAGAATTTTAAGACAGTTGACTACAGCCTTTCTAATTTTGGAGTATGTTCATTTAAAATGATAAAATTTGCTCTAAACACAGCTTTAATTTAGTTCTTCCTACAAGTATCATTAGATGTTTTATCACTATGTACATTTAAAATAATTTTGCTTCCCCGTTTTCCTTCTTCATCAATGTATTTGTTATTCAGAAGGGCTTTCCTTAATTTCCAAAATGCAGAAAACTATTTTTATCTTTTTGTTGTTGCTTTAAAACTTTATTGTTGGTTTCTTAGGGATTAAATTCTGTATAATTTCAATTATTGAAATTTGCTAAAAACAATTTATTGTCTGGTATTTGACCAATATTTTTTAAAAGAGCTTTATTAAGATATACTTTTAATACCAGGTAGCTCTCCATTTAAATTGTACAAATCAATGATTTGTAGTATATTTTACAAACATTTACAATTTTCCATAGAGTTGAGTTTAGAAGATTTACATCACCTCAAAAAAAAAAACAAAAAACCTCATACGCTTTACCTATCACTCTCTGTCTCCCCATAACACCCAGTCTTTTAGCAACTACCAATGTTATTTCATCTCTATAGATTTACCTATACTGGATATTTAGTATAAATAGAATCATATAATATGTGGTCTTTTGTGGCTGGCTTCTTTCACTTAACATAGTTTCAAGGTTTATCCATGTTGAGGCATACATCAGTCCTTCATTCCTTTTTACTGCCAAATATCTCTTTGTATGGGTATATCAAAATTTATTTATCCTTTCATCAGTTGATGGACGTAAGTATTGTTTCCACATTTCAGCTATTTTGAGTAATGCAGCTGTTAATGTTTGTGTACATTTTTTTGCATGGACATATGTTTGCATACTGTTGGGTATAAACCTACTGCTGGAGTAGCTGAGTCATATGGTTAATCTATTTTTAATCATTTGAGAAGCTGTCAGACTGTTTTGCAAAATAGCTTAATCCTTTTACTTTCATATCAGCAGTGTATGAAGATTAAAATTTCTCAATATACTAATTAGCACCTGCTATTTATCTTTTTGATTCTAGCTAACCTAGCAAATGTGAAGTGATATCTCATAGTGTCTCTGATTAACATTTCCTTTTTGACTGATGACGTCAGTAATCTTTGCATGTGGTTACTGACCATTTGTTTGTCTTGTTTGGAGAAATATCAAGTCAGAACCTTTGCCAATTTTAAAATTGGGTTCTTTTTATTACTGTGTTCTAAAAGTTCTATATATCTTCAAGATACATTGTGTGGATTGTCTATTCACTTTCTTTAGTTCATCCCTTGAAGCACAAAAGTTGTTGACTTTTATGAAGTCCAGTTTATTTCATTTTTGTTGCATACGTTTTTTGTCATGTCAAAGAATCATTGCCAAATCAGAGGTCATTGTGATTTCCCCTAAGTTTTGTTTTAAGTATTTTACAATTTGGGGTCTTATATTTAGGTATTTGACCCATTTTGACCTTATTGTTGTTTATGGTATGAAGTAAGAGTCCAACTTCATTCTTTTGCTGATTATAGCAAAGAAAATTTAACTGATACCTGCAAAGCCTTGATTATTCATCTTGGCAGCACAGATCTGTTTCTTACGTCAGCATCAATAACTTAATTGCCATAGGAACAAAGATTAATTAACAATTAGTGATATGTTTACATATGTATTAAAATGCACATTACTCCCATTGCCATCTGAGAGAAATGTGATGACAGTAGAGAACAATCAAATTGAAAGAGACAAATGTTAATGAACTTTGAAAAATCCAATTGCCTCCCTTCATAATTTTAGCATATGGGTCTCTACCTCTGTGGATGAATGATCTCTTTTGTATGATTCTGGGAAGTAAATCTGAACAAAATATACTGATTTAAGTTGTTGTGTTTATACAGACAAGCAAAAACTCTTGCTTTTCTAGAGATTTAGGGAGATAAAATGACAGCTCATCTGGGTGTAAAGTTCAGACTGGCATGAATCAGCAAGGAAGACAAATTACTCCATGAATCATAGCTAGATAAAGAGCCAGAAATTAGCATGGAATGACACTGTAGTACAAGCAATAGCTTAACTAGAGCCAAGCTGAGTAAGATTACCCTCTAGGAGTGCAATGCATCCCAAGTGGCTATAATTTGTAACCAAAAAGCTACTCTTGCTTTGATGCACATAGCTATACAGATAAATTGATTTTGAACATGTTCTACTACAATGGACACTGGCCCAAATGATAATGCTGACAATGCTTTCTTTGACCATAATCTAATCTGAAGTAAGGTGTAAAACAGAGCATCTGGAATCTTGCAAGTGGAGGAGGAGATATTTGTCTTTTTATTTTCTGAATAACTGTACTTTACATAATATACATAATCAGTGATACTATGTCAGTTTGAAAGTGTTATGTACCCCAGACAAGCCATATTTTAGTCTTGATCCAATTTTGTCGGAGAAACCCTCTCTTTGAATCCTTATTCAATACTTTAGGTCAGAAACCTTTAATTGGATTGTCCCCACAGAGGTGTGACACACCCAATTGTGGGTATAATCTTCGGATTTCATGGAGATGTGACTCCACCCTTTTCAGGTGGTTGTTTATTAGTTTAGTAGAATCCTTTAAATGTGGAAACATTTTCTAGAGAAAATTCAGAGCTGACAGAAATTCAGAAGCCTCAGAGCTGATGATGAGAGCAGACGTAGATTCTTGGTGAACAGTTGCTTCAGAGAATAGAGGCATGGATGTTTGGAGATGCTCGGAGCCCAGCAGACATTGCCATGAAGTGTTAAGCAAACCAGAATGTGGAGAGAGCCAAGGGAAGCCAAGAGATGAAAGCCAGCCTTGGAGAAGCAAAGTGAGGAATAGAGACTGAAAGCAATGGAGCCCAGGAGCCGAGGGTCAGCAGATGCCAGCCACATGATTTCCCAGCTGTCAGAGGTGTTCCTGACCCATCAGCCTATATTGAGTGATGGTAACCTCTCTCACTGGTACCTTAATTTGGTCACTTTCACTTCCTTAGAACTGTAAAGTTGTAACTTAGTAAATTCCCTTTTTAAAAAGCCATTCCGGTTCTGGTATATCACATTCCACACAGACACTTTCAATTAAAATACTTATAAAATAGAATACATTTTAAGAAAACCAAATCGATGGTAATTTTGCAACAGCCTATAGATAATTACGTTAATATATATTACTATGAAAATTTAGTAACAAAATTAATTAAATGAAAAATAGTGGCTCCCAAACTTCCGGGTTGTAGTTTTTCACATAGTAAGCAGTACAAAAATCCCCTGCTGCCGATCCTGGCCAGAAACAGTAGGCAGTACTGAGGGATGTCGCCACAGACATCTGTTTGGACCAATGGCCAAGCATCAAAAGGGCCTCCAGCCACTGCCAGAGCATTGCATAAGCCCCAGGTTCTTAGAAAGAACTTTTAAGAAAAGGCAGAAATCCCAGAATATCAGATTCAATTTCCAACATGCAGACAGTAAAGACCCTTGAGTTGTTATAGAAAATTTTTTTTTAATTTATTCTGTTTCAATTTTACTTTTTGTGCATTTATATCTGTGGTTAGAGAATCCATTTGCAACAAATATTAAAGCAATTTACTCCTTTCTTTCATACATAGACATTTTCTTCTATTTCTTCCCCAAGAAGAACCACCAATTAATTAATGATGGCTTTTCATGTACATTAGTTCATCTCCATTAAATAGTAAAATAATCTCCTTTTTGGTTCCCATCTTCACATTGCCTATAATATGCTCTTGATGCTCTGAGTGAGAAGAAATGTTACCCCCCAACAATGTATCTATAACGAAAGTGTCTTCGTAGAGTGAATTCTGTTAGCTGTATTATGTTGCATTGCAACCTGTATCTTCAAGGAAGTATAAATCAAATGGAGGAGAATGAAATTATTAGGACTTGTAAATAAGTAAATAAGTCAGGAAATAAGTGCTTCCTGGTGGTGTTACTGTCTTTGGGAATATAGATGAGTTTCCCTAGTCTTACAGAGTTTTCAGGGAAAGCCACCCATCCATGTATGCCTCTCCGTGAGGTACAAATGAATGAACAAAATGTTCCTCACACCTGAGTTCCTAAAACTCAGAACAATCATCCCA
Organism: Tamandua tetradactyla; assembly: GCF_023851605.1. Classification (NCBI taxonomy): domain Eukaryota; kingdom Metazoa; phylum Chordata; class Mammalia; order Pilosa; family Myrmecophagidae; genus Tamandua; species Tamandua tetradactyla. The sequence goes on from NC_135327.1 coordinate 74,940,564, forward strand.
ATTTTTAAAGTTAAAATGGTCTAAAGCATGGATTGGCAAACTTTTTCTCTAACTGGCCAGACAATAGACATTTTTTATGTGTCTCTCTACAGATATGTGTTTCTATATCTATACATGCACACACAGAGGTGGATATGTAATATTTATACCATAGGGTAGTTTGTTCACAACATTGCTTTTTCGTTTGTTTGTTTTTCTTGGTACAAAAGTCAGGAATCCAACCCATCTTCCAAATGGCTGGTGAGAATTCTACCCAAACAGTAAATATTTTAAGCTTTGTTACTACAAAGGGTCTCTCTTTTATATTCATCTCTGTATGTTTGTATGTGTTTATGTTTACAACCCTTCTAAAATGTAAAAAACATTCATAACTCAGGAGTATTCAAAATAATAGGGCCAGTGGGTATAGTTTGCTGACTACCGGTCTAAAGTATAAATCAAAGTTTGCAATTCATGAAAAATGCCATCTTTCTAAGTCTCCAGATATATCTATCTGGAGTAAGTGCTAATAAAATATTTTCTGGAGTGGAGTGGTTAGTTGTTGTTGGTTTTTAACAGTTTTATTCACACACCATACAAGGCATCCAAAGTGTACAATCAATGACTTTTTGTATAATCACAGAGTTATGCATTCATCACCACAATCAATTTGAGAATGTGCTTATTGCTCTAAGAAATAAAAATTCCAATACCCTTTATATCCCCCTATTATTGATACTTAGTTTTGATATAGTGCCTTTGCTATAACTGATGAAAGAATATTAAAAAGTCACTGAAAATTATAGTCCTTAGTTTGCATTGTATTTTTTGGAATACTCTATCATATAATTATGAGGTATGCCTTTCTGTGTAACCTATTTTCTGTGTAAGTTACTTTTGGGTGGAATTAAAGTGAAAGTACAAAAGGAAAAGGACTTGCAATGCAAGCAGAAATCACCGTTTGGAACCAGAAAACAGCAATTGTGGTACTGTGGTTGGTTGATGGATAATTCCTCCTCCTAGTAAGCACTGGTCTTCGGAGTTTAATATTTACACATTTCTTTTATGACCTTTAATATAGTTAATACCTATGTTGCTGTATATAAATATACTTCATATGCAGTTTGGAAATCCCAGTGCAGTGATACCAAGCAGTGTTACAGTGACTGGAGACAGAACTGATAATGTTTCCTGAGAGAGTGTATAATTCAAAAACGAGCCAAGGCAGTCACCATTAAGTAACGATTGAGAAGTTCTGCTCTCAGTCATTCAGTTATTTTGTATTTACTGAGCTCCGATTATGTGTCACTCTCAAGGCATGTTTTGGGGATCCAAGGACAAATACAAATAAAACAAATAGATCTAATGTAAACTTTAAAGTAATATGTAATTGCGGCTTTTTATTCTAATGTGGGAAGTTATCTTAAATATTTTGGAGCTCATCACCAGCATTTATCTTACTTAACATTTCAATACAACAATGTATGTGAACAATACAATTTTCATTTTAGCCCTCATGTCTATTTAACATGTGTATGTGTAAATTCAAAACCTCATTGTATAGGTTCATAAATCCTCCAGCCAGTTACTTAACCTCACATTTGTTATCTAAAAATAAGTGTAATAGTAAACTATTGTTTGGATTATTTAGAGATTAAAGATGCAAAAGATGCTTGGGTGCATTTCTTTCCCACAGCAAGTGCTCAATAAATTCTAGTTGTGTTTAATGGGGATTATTATTTTGATATTAATATCCAATATCTTGGTAAAAGTGAAGGTTGGGAAGGAATAGGAATCTTTTCATAGCTCACAGAATATTTTTTATTCACATAATATTTTTCCAAAGCTTTTAAAAGCAATACTGAAGAAGAGAAGTAAAATAAGTTGGCAGTAAAATTTTATTTTTGAGGTTACTATAATTGCACATATACTCTCCCATTCTTTCACTATTTTATAAACAGCTAAGAAACTATCTGAAAAATGTAAAATTACTAGTTCAAAAACATGTTCAACCTTTAAAATATATCTCCTAGAACAGCTGATAATTCCTGCTTGCTACCGGAAAGTCACTACTTCTAATGGCATATAGGAATCTTTTCTTTTAAAGCAATATGTATGAGATGGTCATTATTTATCCTAATTTATATGATTTTACTGTTAGGGTTTGCATATATTTCTTCCAAATTTCTTCCATGATGTGTCAAAGTGTGGAAACAGTTCACTAATGGTTCGGAGAATTTGATCATGCAAAAATTGTATTTAGATTATAAATAAAAGCTATAGATTGACTTTGTTACATGTTAGGAACCAGTTTGGTTTCTAATGAAATAACATGCAAAGACCCAAAGAAAAGCCATACAGGGAAAATCTACCCTACCTTTTTATAATTTTCTTGTTTTGTTTTAATTGGGCAGTCAAGGATCTGAGAAAAGTACAATTATATGATTGGAGGAGACCACTCTGGAGCGGTCCTTGGCAGAGAGGTTGTAAACATAGGTGAGATGCAGATGATGTGTGATTCTGTAGGCACGGAGAGATGTCTCATTTCCCAAACGGTTCCACTTTTCACCGTTGGCCCTTGAGTAAATAGTAACACCACCTTTAATTCTAAAAATGGCTCAAACATTACTTAAATTATATGTCTTCCTTACGTATTGATGATATGGCTGAGGGAACTGTAAACGTCATTGAGAAGTTTTAAAGAATCTCTCAGACACAATTTTTCTTGATTGCTCCCCATCTTTTCATGAGTGTGGTCTTTGGTAACTTTCCCAACTCTTTGTTTCTCCAAACTAACACTGTCAAATAGGAATATAAAGTGAGCTATGAATGTATTTTAAACTTTGTAGTAGCCACAGTAAAGTAAAACAAACAGTTGGGATCAATTTTAATAGTATATTTTATTTGGTCGATGTCCACATACTATCATCTCAACACATAAGCAATATAAAATTATTGATCAGATAATTTATAATTTTTGTCCTTTGTCTTGGAATCTGGCATGCATATTTCAAGAACTGAATGGCTGCATGTCACTAGTGTTTATCTTATTGGAGAGTACAGTTCCTCAAATGCTTTAAGTATATAAAATCTTAGTAACTTTATTGGTTTTTCTCAGTTACGCACTTAAAAATGCATGTTATATTTCAGAAGAAAGTGCAATTAAAATGACCTCTCCCAAATACTCCTTTTTTTTTTTTTTGTCCATAGTTCAGGAATTGAACATGGGTCTCCCTCATGGAAGGGTATTTTTTACCACTGAACCACCAGTGCACCTACAAGCACTCCATTTTATAAGCATCTTTTACCTATCTAAAGAAAAATATTCCACTCCCGTGTGCCTTACAGTATTCTACAGCCTCAGCTTTGCTTCCAGCACTGCTGTGTGAACTCAGGGTTTGTAATGATCAATCTTCAATGACCAACCATTACCAAGTTTACTATTCACTAAGCTTACACGCTGGGGCTCAGCCTTGGATCACTCACTAATCGTGTGGTAGTGATAGCTTGTGAAACAGGAATTAAAGAAGGGAGCAAGGTCAGTTGGGGCTGTGGAACCTTAAGAAAGAGACTGAGAAGGAAAGTAAAAATCTGAGCCATGTCTTCATGGAATACATCATTCTAAAACACTGGAAAGACATTTCAGATGTGGGATAAAAGAAGGAAGCCTGGAATTTATGTGTGTGTGGTTTGGCATGGGGTAGTTAATGTGGGAAGTATCAGCGTGAAAACTGGCCAGATTGGAAAGGATTTCATGTGGTGTTTGTGTTCTGCCTCTATAAACACTATCAATGACAGGTTAAATATTCCATCAGACTCACTGTTCCCTTTCGTTTTCACTGAAGCTAAGAACAGATTGGAGGAGGTGACAGAGCAATTGCTGGCATGGTACCGAGTGCCCAAAGCTGTCCATTCACTGCCTGCACCCCAACCTGTTCTGCTTTCAGGAAGCATAAACACCCCCTTAGGCAACACTTTCTCCAGAAAGGGATCTTTTTTTCCCCCAAATTTATAGTATCCCTTAGTATGTCCTCTTTCCCTCGACTGATGAGAGTCCTTTGGTCCTTTAAATGTTTATGAATGTAAGGGAACTTTGGATTCAGGCAAGCTGATGCTTTTTGGCACTTTGCAGCTGAAGTGTATGTGAGATGTTGTGACTCTGTCTAGAACCTCATATTTTCTTCTCTGTGCCTATAGGACTGGAATGCTCATTTGCATATTTTTAGATAATTGCTTTATCATGAATCTGCAGACACTCATCATCTTATGCAGGAGCTTGAAAAATAATCATATTCAAAACACTTGGTGCATTTCATATCAGGCTGCTAAGCAGAGCACAGTTAAGACCTTCACAGTCTTACTAGAAGATCCAGGCTTCCACTCACTGAAGGCCAGATAGCAAATATTTATTGCACTATTTGCATTCGTTTTACCTATTTTATCCCCAATATTAAATGTTAATTAAATGTTTTAAATTTTAAAAGTATGAAATCGCTCATACAAATGCTGAAAACCTGTTCTGCACACATTTTGTAAATTTTCTTTCTGCAACTCCCTTCTGTTATGCTTTCCACATTGGGCGTTCACTGTCTGATTTGAGAATAGTCAAAATTTCTAATCCATGAGTGTTAAAATAGGCAAAACCTCTGTTTTCTTTCTGTTCCCTTAGTGCTTGCAAACCTTTGACTTTCCTCATTCACAAGCTAAGAGTAATATCCTGGTAAACAACTCTGAGCAGTATTATGACTAAGTTTGAATCACAAAAGACTAAACTTTTTTTTTCTTCTGCAGATAGCCGTATGATAATAAATTTATGCTAAGCAAATAGATATCAAAATGAAAAAATATAAAATACCAAGATTTAAAATAAACTGAATAGTCATCAAGGTCAATGCCTTCATTTCAGAGATGAAAAATCTGAGGTTCGGTATATTTCATGATTTATCCAGTAAGATCCTAAGGGCCAATCATATTAGAGCACAATATCATTCCTAAGAAAATTTTCTTTTACCTAATCTTTGCAGTTTTAGATAAACTGAAGAGCTTTCAGTACATTGTTTTAGCAAGAGAGAATGAGAGAGAGCACATTCTCCTGTATTGAGGAATGAAACAATTTTGACTTTCATATTACTGGCCATAGTGAAGAACCTGGGAAGAAGATGAGCTTTGGGAACTTACTCCTTTGAGAATTGAATAGACCTACCCTGAAGAGATCCACCTCCAATTATCTGAAATTCTCCTCTTCCTTTGAATCCTTATGAACTGCAGTGATAATCCAAGAGTTTACAATGGAAAAGGAAAGATGCATCAGATTAACTCATTTGTCACAGTAAGAAAGCAGATAATTGAAAGAAGATGACCTTGGAACAGGTCCAAAAAGTTTCCAATGCATCCAACTATCAAAACTTAGAAAACAAAAGCTTCATTAAGCACATATTATATTTCATTTGAAAAAATCAACCATTCCAGGGAAATAGAAAGGATTAAACAGTTGTTGAGCATTGGATGAATGCTGGGTGATTAATATCTGAGTCTTCATTTCAGCTTATAAATATATGCTATATATGATATCTAATATATTAGATAGCTGTAAATTAATTTGAAATTCAATGATGTTAAGTAACTTCTTTTAACATCACACAGTTGTTTCCTGGAAAGTCACTCTGACCCCAAAGTCCATGTTCTTCCAACTACATTTTGTTACTTATAAAAGGAATTCCAAAGCTTAGATTTATTCCTCATTAACATCATAAATTCTACTTTGTAAAGGTTAGTTTACTTTGTCTTTTTTTTTTGCCCTTTTACTTTTTCTCTTTATAAATACTCTTGTATCCAAAAGTTCTGAGCTTTGATCATTGTGTACATTCTAAGATATTTTACGTAACTTGGTGTTTACATGGGTATTTGGAAGAAAAGTTAGCATCTGCTCCGGTGCAGTCTCAAGGACTCCTGAGGATTCATCCTTTGTTCTAGTGCCTTGGCAAGAGTAACTCAAAGAACTGCGAGATCCAAAATAAATGGGAATTCAACCAAAGAGCAGCAGACAAAGTATCTGAACCTCATGTTGAGACTGTTAATCCAGAAATTATAACTGGAACTGTTAAGGTGCAGCTGCACTAGAGGTGGGACGCCTTAGTCACATCTACTTGGAAACCCTGAGGGCTTGTGACTAACAGCTACAAATGCTGAAGCTTCCTCAGAGCTGATGCCTTCCCTGAGCCCAGCTGATCCACACACTTCTGCATCAATACTTGTGACTTCACTGTGTCCTAACACAGAGTGCCTGAAATATCGAAAGTGAGACCTGGGGAGATGGGGGAGAGGTCAGTATCTGCTATGCTATTGCCAAGTATGTTGTGACACTTCCTGCCCTCTAGCCTTTTATAAAATTGAGTAAACATAAAGCTGCACAAAGTTTGTTATGTCTTGTGAGTTTGGTTGTCACAAGACCATTGAAATTGGTTGAGCAGAGTAGCCATTGTAGTGATATATTAAAAGTTCACAATAACATAAATAAATATGTACCATCTCCAAAATACATATCACACTGTGAGTTATGCATAATTCTCCTATTTTATGTGTCTATTGAACGCTCTCCGATAGGGGTTCTTTGGAGCAGGGTTTTGCCGTATTCACCAACATGTCCTCAAAGTTTTTCATTCTTTTCTTCCATCCTAATTACTGCCATCTTTCCAGATTATTTGAAAATATACTTAGGTGACTCTCACTTTCTTGGCCTCTTTCTTTTCAATGTTTTTGTTTGTTTGTCTTATTCCACCAGCCTAGTTGCATCCTGAATCTGGCCACTACCCCAGAAACCACACCAGCATTGAAGTTACTATTCAAACAAGGTAAAACATCCAGCCATTTGAATGTACTCATTCAGGTACTTCAGATGAATGGATCTTTGACTTTGTCGAGACTCATGAGGCACCTATCTTCTCTTTCTATTCATCTATCACCTTGTTCATGCCTTTGCTGCCCAAAAACTGTAGATTGTATAATTCATCTTTATAGCCTATCTCGTGCAGAATCCCTCAGGCTCTTCTCACTAGGCATATGTAAACTCCTTCTGCTTTTTCTGCACCAGTTATTGAGATGGAGGCAATCGCACTTATATTCCTGAGTCTTTAATGTTAATCTATTTTTTATTTAAGAAAGAATGTGTAGTCATTGGAATAGAGATTATTAACAGAAACTCAGAAATCTTATTTGTGCTCTCTTCCACTATTTACCCAATCTCCTCATATTATAGAGATGTTTTATAGGAGCATAACATACCTGCATATGGGTGCACACTTCATAAGTTTAACAAATTAAAGGCACCTTTATATCTAACACCTCAATCAATAAATAAAACATTCATAGCAACTGAGAAATTCTCCTTGTGCCCCCTTCTGGTATCCACCTCCATCTTCTTAATGGTGTACATAAATTTTGCCTATTTGTAAATTTTATATAAATGGAATCACAAATACTCTATTTCTTGCTATCTGGCTTTTTGCCCAAGGATTTTATTTGAGACACTCATTTATGTTGTTATAAATAGCTATTGTTCATTCATTCCTATAGATCTATATTGTTTTGGTTTGCTAAAGACACAATGCAATATATCAGAAATGGACTGGCTTTTAACAATGGGGATTTATTAGCTTACAAGTTTGCAGTTCTGAGGCCATTAAAATATCCAAATTAAGGCATTAACAGGATGATGCCTTCTCTGAAGACTGACTACTGGTGAGTTGGTCTCCTCTATCAGATAGCAAGGCAAATAGAAAAGTCTGTAGGTCATTCTCCCCAGGTTCATTGCTTCCAGCTTCTGACTTCAGGGGCTTCCTCTCTGAGCTTAGCTTCTGACTCTCTTAGCTTCTCTGGGGCTTTTCTTAAAACTTCTCTGGGGCTTTTTCTGTCTTCCGGCACAATAGGTCTATACCCACAGGAGTGAATTAAAAGAACATGATCTTTTCTGGGGTACACAACAGTTTCATACTGCCACATATAGTGATATACCAAAATTTACTTATTAATTTTATTGTTTTGGAGCATTTACCTCATTTCCAGATTTCAGCTGCTATGAAAAACACTGATATGTCTATTATTCTGCCTGTATTTTAGTAAACCTGTGTGTACACAGCTCTGTGGGGTTTATTCATAGGAAAAGAATTACTGAATAGTAGGGTTTCAATATATTCAGTTTTAGTAGATGTTTCCTTGGTCTTTTGAAGTCTAAATTACATGCTTTAAAGTTATATCTGGTAGCAGCAAGCTTTTGCTTAATCAGTGATTAGGTCATCATGGATGTTATAATCTTATCTAATGAGTGCAATTTCAATAATAAAAACAAATCATGTCTTTTTGGTTTGTTTAATATATGATTATTCACCTTCAAACTAGGCAGACATTTTTAATGTAACATCAATTAAAGCTCACTTATTTTATTTTTTATTTTCTTTTTGATGACAACTTCTCATTTGAAGTATGAAAATGCATTTACTTTTACAAGAGTGAGTGCTTTAATAACTAATGAAGATTGGGAGAGCTGTTAAATAAATTCAAAATAAGTATTAAGATCTTCAAATTGTCAAGTAAAAAAATAAACTTGAGTTGATACAAATACTGCCAATATATGAAATAATTCAATAATGCAAATAATCAAAGCATACTCTCAATAATCTGAAATCTTATCCAGTATCGAGCTTTACTTATACTTTCTAGGATTCAAATAAACACAAGGCACAGGTGAAACAACATGAGATCCATTCTATGTAGATACTCAGACCATCTCTTGTTAGTGCACGATGGAATTTGGTCCAGATTCAACATATGGGGTCTCCAGGTAATGTTACTGATATATTACTTACTCAAACTGAATTTCTTTGGTTATGAAATATCAACATCGCTTGCTCAGATATTCATAAAGCTATGTGACTGTTTATTTTGCCAGTCTGTTATGATACTCCACAAGCGATTGGCTTAAACAGCAAGTATTTATTGGATCACAGTTTTGAGTGGCCACACAGCAAGAGTGCCCCCTCTTCATGCCCAAGGCAGGGACCTGCAGGCGGGTAACTCAGGCCTGGGCACCGAGCCTGGTGGTCATGTGAAGCGACGGCTTGGGTCTCTCTGACAGCAATGCTGGAGACCTCGGTTTGATTCCAGAAGACTGCCCATGCAAAAAAGAGAAGAAAAGGAAAAAAAAATAATTGAATCATGTAAAGAACAGTGGAGTTCTTGAATTTTAACTTATTCCCATCCCCCATCTTTCCAGTTCCACAGCAGCTATGAAATTCAACAGCTTACAAACTCAGTACCCATGAAAACCGTCAGCCTAGAAGTCATGGAAGGAGGCAGAGGGGTTTGGAATGCACCAAAAGCCCCATTCAAAGAGAATTGCCATCATCTGAAATACCTGGTAGTTTCCAAGAAACTATCTCTCAAAGGACTTGTCTTTACTTGATATGATTCAGAATTCATTCACTGCAAACAGCTTTTCACATGGAGGGCTTATTAATTAATTAGCAGTAATTTTTTTATAGCAGTTGGAACTAACAAGAAGCTAACAAAAAAAGCTTAAAAAGAAAACCTGGAAAAAGAGATGTCTGTGAGGGACTTCTAAAAGGTGAGACATATTCCTAGGAATCTAAAAAGACAAAAATCCAAAACGGAGATTCTTCAAGGCAGAAAGAAAGAAGTGAATCAGCACACAAAGTGATTCTCAATGAAAATAACAGATTATTTACCATCAGAAACATGAACGGCAGAAGGTAGGGGGATGACAAATTACAGATGCAGAAAGGAAAACCCTATCAAAAATAACTTTATATCCAGCAAAATTATCTTCAAAAATGAGAAGGAAATTAAGATATTCTAAAATAAACAAATGAGAGAATTTGTCACTAACAATTTTTAATAAAATTTATAGAATTTGTCACTAACAAATTTTATAAAAGAAATATTAAAGTAAGTCCTTCATACTAAATTGAAAAGAAAATAGTCAGCAACTGACTGATTCCACAGGAAGAAAGAAAGTACACCAATAGAGATATCTATATAGGCAAATGTGAAAGTATAAATATATTTTTTGTTTGTGACTCTTTCTTATCTACTTAAAATGCATGAAGCAATATTTTTAAATGTATTGAAGACCTATAATATCTAAATTGTTATTTGTGTTGTAATAATAGCACAAATAAAGGGGTAGGGAATGAAGCTACATAGTAGCAATTTTTTGCACACTATGAAATTAAGGTGGTATTAATATAAAATGCATTCTCATAATTTCAGATGTTAAATTTGTTCCCCAGGAAAACAATTAAGAAGATAACTTTAAATTAAAAAACAGAAATAGGTTGAAAGTAAAAATCCAAGATAAATACAACGCACAAATAGTGACCAAAGTGTTGAATGAATATATGAATATCAGACACAATATACTTTAAGACAAAATTTTTCACTAGAGATAAAGAAGGAAATTTTGTAATAATAAATAATTCATAAAATTATAAACATATGTGTAGCTAACAACAAAGCACTAGCAGACATGAAGCAAAGACGAACAAAATTTAAAATGGGAAAAGTTTAATAATCATCATTGGATAATTCAATATTTGGATACTTTCACATTTTCAATGATAAGTAGAACAAGTAGAAACTTCCTCAGCCTTATAAAGACCATCTATTGAAAATGCGCAACTAACATCCTACTTAATATTACCATCCTACTCAATGTTGACTTCTATAAAACCATACAAAGGGATTTTTTTCCTCAATAGAACGGAATGAAATACTGATACTTGCTGCAACATAGATGAGCCTTGAGAGTCTTATGCTAAGTGAAGGAATCAGTCACACAACACCAAATATTGTCTGATTCCATTTATATTAAAAGTCCAGAAGAGGAAAATCCACAAAGACAGAAACTGGAAAGGTTATAACTAGAGGCTGAGAGAAGGAAGAATGAGGAGTGACTGCCAATGGGTATGAGAGTTTTTTGAGAGGTTAAAAAAAATTTTGGTATTAAATATTGGTCATAGTTGTAGAAATGCATGCCTATACTCATAAGTATGGAAAACCACTAAATTAAACACTTTAAAAGGTTGAATTTTGGAGAATGTGAATTATATTTAATTTTTTTAAAGTATAGGACAGAAAAATAATCAAACAAAGGTACCTCTAGAGTTAATTATTTCTTACATGAAAACTACTCTGAACTCAGTACACATTTAAATTGATCTAAGATCAGAAGTCAGAGATGGTTTTATCATCTTGATAGTCTATTGTGTACACCTATTGCATATTACTAAACCCAAAGTTTAAGACCAAATTTTCTCAAGTGTTTGTAAGCGTAAAAAGTATGCCAATTTTGTTCTACTTTTTCAAGATTGTTTGGCTATTGCTGGTCCCTTATCATCGCTTGTTGATGATTGGTTTTTCCATTCCTGCAAAGAAGGATTTGGAAGTAGACTGTGATTGTGTTGAATCTGTAAATCACGGATATACTACTACTATAGGACCCAGAAATCCCACTAATACGCATATAACCAAAATAATTGAGAGCAGGGACTCAGATATTTACAAACCAATGTTCATTGTGGTATTGTTCACAATTTCCAAAAGATGGAGACAACCCAGGTGTACATCAATTTATGGATGGGTAAATAAAATGTGGTAAACACATACAATGGAATATTACATAATATTATTTTCCATGAAGCTCTGATACATGTGACAACATGGATGAACCTTGAAGACATCATGTTGAGTAAAATAAGATGGACACCAAAGGGAAAATATTGTATGACCTCACTGATATGAAATTATTAGAATAAGCAAACTCATAATGTCAGAGTCTAGAATGTGGGTAACCAGGAAATGGCGTGGGGATAGAGAATGAGGAGTTAATGCTTGCATTGTTTCTACTTGGATTGATTATAAAGTTTTGGTTATGGGTAGTGGTGATGGTAGCACAACATTGTGAATGTAGAATTAACTGCACTGAAATATATGTTTGAATGTGGTTAAAAGGGGAAATTTTAAGTGGTATATTCTAGGTGTTATTAGAATAATAATTTTTAAAAGAACATTGCATTGTACAAAAAAGGCAAAGGCAATGATGTTATATATGAAAACACAATTGTCATCAGCAATCTTAAGCTGGCTTTTGAAAATATTTGGAAAGCATCTTACAACAGAGTACACAATTTTAGTTCATGTGATTGGTTCAATGAAATTCCATTCCTTCCATCAGCCATACCCACAAATCTAGAAGGAATTCAGAAAGAGATACGTTTTTAACTTTGCAGAATTACAGAAATAAAAGAAAGAAGGCTTAATAACTTGATGGCAACCTCACCAGCTGCTGTAATGCATACTGGCCAAAACTAGCCAAAAATACTTTTCTCTTTCGTTAACTTTCACTGAAAATTAAAATCTTTTTATTATCACAGGAACAATCAAACAACTGACAGTATGGAGAAATTATGTTTTTTATTCTAAAAAGGAACTTTAAAAAATCCACTTCTAACAATTTATTAATACTATTATAATAATAATTAGTTGTTGGATACAACTTCAGGTTAATTATCATAACCCAAAATTTCATTTCTAATTGTGATGTTTTTTGTCAGTCACAACTTCAAATACTGATTTTAGTACTTTGACATACAACATTTGGCCAAAATATATATTTGATGTATCTGTAACCTAGATTATAAGCTTTTCATATTCACTTAATTTCTGCAGTGATGTATGTTCTATGCTGTGAATTAATACATTTCTGTTCACTATGAAATACATCTTCATGAAAAGGGTGTCATTAAAATATGGCAGCTTTCCCTTGCCTTAATGTTTTCTTCATTGTTAATAGGGGATATTTTTATTGAAAAAAGTATTTCCAAAGATCAAGCAAGTAGCACTGATATAAATTATGTAATAATGATTTTAATATTTTTGAATAAATGCACTCATATCTGCTTGCATAGGTTGGTAAATTACCTTACAGGAGATAATAAAAAGACAACCTACGGTTGTATATCACTTCACAGTAAATCTATTTTCTACAGTATGTCTCATATACATTCACCTTTTATTTGGCCCCATGATGAAGCTAGTTTATCTTTTTGGCAACTCATAGCAAAATAGCATACTCCACTCTGGTTTAGGATTACCTTCTTCAAGTGGCATCATGATGAATATTCACTTAAATTCTTTTTTTCATAAACTGCAAGTTTTCTCTCACGTTTGCTTATGAGTATAAACATAAACACATTTACATGCTGACAATTTTGGTTTTAAAGTATATGTTGCTTCCAATTAATCTACCTCATATTTCACAGTAGTTTTAGTAAAGTTAATAGCTGCAACTCACTTTTGAACTCTAATATAATATGCTTCTAACCATTTGACAGAATAATTTTATTAATCAATATGAGGTTCAGATTGCCAAAATCCATCAAATTTACTGCTTCTAGGATGGAAACATCCAATATATTATGGAATTAACTCAGAGAAAAATATCAGAGACAAGGCTTTCATATCATGCTTATTTCAGCAATGAGTACAAAATCTATTTTGTTTTGCATAGTATACATTTGATGAATGATATTAAGGACCAAAATTTATTTATGAGGGTTTGTTGAATTTATTGGAGGATTACCTCAGTCAGTCATCAATTCTATGATCCAGAGCAGCACTGGGGGCAGGAGATTTGAGATGCCTGTAAAAACTGACTATCCTTCCAAGAAGTCTAATTACACAGAAAAAGAAATTTGCAGTGAGAAACTTCTGTTTCTGCTCTCAGTTTTTAAGGAAACCCATGATATTTTCAATCTCTCTAATTACTAGATGAAAAAAAAAAAGTCAAAGTGAAAGATGTACCATATTTAGTGAATTTCCTTCTTGTGTCCGTTCCATTCAAACAAAATCAAATACCTTTATAAATACAGGTTTTCAAGAACAACAGTAGCAAAAATCCACATTACTCTGTATGTAATATATATGTCATATTTAGGGTGCAAACAAATTTCAGGAATGTGAAAATATTTTTAAAAATCACTTCAATTTGGAGATATTATAAACCATATTAAATAAAATAATTTTAATGACAATATTGTGCTATATACTTTCTTATTTTAAAATGAGCATTTGTATTTGCCATAGAATATTCTTCAAGATTATTTCTGAGTTAGTAACGTTTATTGTTATATTTTAAATCTTGTTTGATTTCATAAATTGCTGAAATAGTAGAACTTGTAAGACTGCTCAAAATATTTTCTGGGTTAATTTTTAAGAAGAAAGGATTCTGTCATTTTCTAGTACTCTCTGTGAAAATGGTACTAATATATTTCTATTAATATCTTCTCTAGTGTTTATATATTTTTTTTCCTAGAACCACATTACTTTTGAAAGTTTGTAAGCACAAACTACTCTGGTCCCACACAATTTTTCCAGACAATTTCCCCCACCTCTTTTCATTTCTATTAAGTGCCCCTCTGCTCTGTCCATGTAGGAATCAAAAAGGATTCCCTGGGACAGTTGCTTTGCCTGGCCCTGCCAAAGCAACTGTCCCAGGGAATCCTTTTTTTGCCCAGGCAAAAAAATGTTGGACAGTCGATTGTGGGGAGCCTCTGATCTCTCCAGTTCCATTTCACTTCCTGTACTTACTCATTACAACTAATGATTGACCCAAGATGGGCATCTGACCCATAATTATTAAATCAGTTTCATCATGCTAACTTTGAAAATCAAATTGAAAAAAACAAACAAGTCTCCTTTTTTGTGTAGCTGGCCTGTCTTTCTAGGTATAACATGTAATGCTATCTTCTCTACCCTCAATTTTAAATTGTATTGCTGTCACTAACATGGCTGCTAAGCTAGTACATATATTTTAGGACTTGAATTTATTTTTAATAGGGTGAAGTTCATGTAACATAAAATTAAAGATTTAAAATGGCCAGTTTAGAGGCATTTTGTACATTCACAATTTTGTACAACCACCACATCTGTCAAGCTTCAAACATTTTCACCACCACAAAATGTAACCCTCTGCCTATTAAGCTGTTATTCCACATTCCATCCTCTTTTCAGTCCCTAGAAACCACTAATATACCTTCTGTCTTGAGGTTACACATTTAAAAATATTTTATATATATAGATTCATACAGTATGTTGCTTTTGTGTCTTCCTTCTTTCTTTCACCTAGAATGTATCTTCTGGGTTCATTCCAGCTGTAGCATGTATTACTATTTGTTTCTGTTTTACAGATGAATAATATTGCATTGTAAGTATATGCCACATTATATAGATCAGTTAATCTGCTATTGGACATTTGAGTTGATTCTATCTTTTGGTTTTAGTGAATAGTGTTGTTAAGAGCATGTGTGTGCTTGTGATTATTTGAATACATATTTTCAGTTCTTCTGGGTTTATACCTAGAAACAGAAATGTTGGGTCATGTGGTGATTCTTTTGGATGAACCAACAAACTGTGTTCCGTAATAGTTGAATTATTTTACATTCCCACCAGCAATTTACCAGTGCTCCAATCTTTCCAGATGATTGCCAATAATTGGAATTTTCCATTTTTTGGTGATAGCCATCCTACTGGGTATGCAATGGAACCACAGTGTGATTTTAATTTGCATTTCTTTAATGGTTAATGATGATAAGGATTTTTTAATGTACTGATTAGCCATTTTATACATATTTTGGAGAAACATTTCAAAATGTTTAAAAGCAGCATGAGATTTCTTGTACAATTCTGCATTATTCCATAAAAGGTTATGTTGTAATGAAAAATGTACTTCAAAATGTCTATTTCTCAACACCAAAGTATTTTAGTCTGTTAAAACTGTCACCTCCAATATCTTGGGACATGAATCATGTATATACTAAGCTTGCTGCTCTGTGGGAAGAGGTGAGGAAATAGTTCTGACAATAGTGTATCTTGATTGGTTTTGGCAACTTTTTGTAAAATTCCACACATGCGCTTGCAAAAATGAGCCCTGCAAAGAGCTGATCGGCCTGCAAGCAGAAACAAAATATGCTAAATAAAGCACAAAAATTCAGGGTTTTTTAAAAATGAGGAAGCCACTTACTTCAGCTCCTAAACTAATGTGAGATGTTTCTGAACAGGCCTCTGAGCAGCAGAGGTCCAAAGTGATTTAGCTTAAAAATGACACTGAATGTGTGGTCCAGTAACAGCTTTCAGTGAAGATTCACATACCATCTTTCTACTTATTATTCCTGATGATGTGAACCTTAAGTTTCCCTCCAAGGTGGGAAATTGGCTGTAGGTGGGGAAGATAGATAAAAGAAAATAAATAAAATGGCTTTGAAAACTATGAATTAAGAGAAACTGTGACTGGTATCTAGCACATGAAATTAACCAGAAGCCAGATTAAAAGTCTGATAAAAAGCCCACTGAGTTTTTAAGAGAATTGAATTACCAAAGAAAGAAACAAAGGTCCTTGTGTAAAAAAAAATCCTGTATTTTTTTTTTTTTGAGCCTCCCAATGTCTCTTGGTTCTAGCTTATGAGCAGAAAATGAGTTGAGAAAATTTTTAAGCCTTAAATGAGGGTATGCCTTTTTCTGAATTAGAGAAAGATAAGAGATAAGGAAAGCCTACAAAATAAAAAAGAAAGAAAAAGAAAAAAGAAGTGAAACAGGAGACTATAGTGAAAGCAGAAGGGAGCTTTCCAAAAAATTCGAAAGCATAGCATGATCAATTAAAATCTCACTGTGGAGGCTGAAGGTCCTTCAACTATTTTTCCAGGGGAATTTCAGAATTTTTGTGGTCTCTCATTTTCCCCTGTTATGTATCATGTATTGGGGGAGGAGGATAAGAATTTTCAGAAAGTTTGTCTTTTTATTAATTTTCTGGATCAAGAGCAGTCATCTTTGACCTGGTAGAGTTATCTTCATATCACTCCAAGTTCCTGAACTTCTGGATATGAAAATTGGATTGGACTTTCCACTATTTTCCTTGTTGGAGGAATTTCCTGGTGATTTTAAAAAGTAGCCACAAAATTTTTGATGCTGCTCTCTATTACAGAAGTATCAAATTCACTTCCCTTTGAGTGCTTGCTGGGCTGATTGATTTGACTCTACTGAACAGAATGTCACAGAAGTGACCCGGTGTCACTTCCAAAAATAGGTCATAAAAAGCAATGTGCCTTCTCCCTTACATCTCTTAGATCACTTCCTTTGGAGGAAGCCAAATGCTTTTTCAGGAAAACACTGGACACACAGGCACCCCATCATGAGAATTATGTTGGTGTGGAACTAAAGCCTCTTACCAAAAGTCATAAGGGAACTGAGGTCTACTGCCAATAGCCAAAGGTGTGAGTCATTTTGGAAGAGGATCCTATTGTACCCGTCAACCATTCAGATATGCATAGCCCCAACTTGACCACATTCCCATCAGGGACCATGAACAGAACTGCCAGTAAAGCTGTTTCCAGATTCCTGACCAGCAGAAGCTATGTGAGATAACAATGTTTTCTGCTTTAAACGGCTAGATTTGGGGTTAATTTGTTACACAGAAATAGAAAACTAATACAGGTTGTGTGCAGGTTTGAAAGGATATATGTCCCCTAGAAAAGCCATGTTTTAATCTAAATCCTATTTCAAAAAGGCAGAATAATCCCTATTCAATACTGTATGTTTGAAACTGTAATCAGATCATCTCCCTGGAGATGTGATTTAATCAGGAGTGGTTGTTAAACTGGATTAGATGACGCCAGGTCTCCACCCATTTGGGTGGGTCTTGATAAATTTCTGGAGTCCTATAAAAGAGGAAACATTTTGGAGAATGAAGGAGATTCATAGAGCGCAGAGAATGCTGCAACACCAAGAAGCAGAGAGTCCACCAGCCAGTGACCTTTGGAGATGAGAAGGAAAATGCCTCCTGGGGAGCTTCATGAAACAGGAAGCCAGGAAAGAAAGCTAGTAGACGATACAGTGTTCACCATGTGTCTTTTCACTTGAGATAGAATCCCTGAACTTCATTGGTCTTCTTGAACCAAGGTATCTTTCCCTGGAGGCTTGCGATTGGACATTTCTATAGACTTGCTTTAATGGGGACATTTTTCGGCCTTAGAACTCTAAACCAGCAACTCATTAAATTCCCCCTTTTAAAAGCCATCTGTTTCTGGTATATTGCATTGTGGCAGCTAGCAAACTAGAACAGGTTGAATGTGCTCTTTTTGGGAAGAAGAGACCATAGGGGTTAGTTCCGAAGTAGAGACACTGAATATCCATTTGCTCTCTCTCCCTCCTTTCCCAGCCCTTTTGCAGTTAAGCAAGAGACTATTTCTGCTCAATAGGTTTTAAGCTAAAGTGCCTTATGTAACTTTCAAATAGAGACAGAGACAATGGGTATGAATTCTCCATATAACTTCGTCCCTTGCCATGTTAATTTGGGAGGCTACATGTTGAGAAGGTGGCACTGCATGGTGGGGTCAACTTGGATCCAGGAGTCATTGTTTGAAGGAGCTGCTGAACCTGCTATGGACTCCAGCGAGTGAGAAATTTTGCTTGTTGGATTAAGCCCTTGAAATTCTGGTTTGTACGCTAACACAGAGAGCTTAGCCAGCTTGACATGGCAATGTAGTTGTCACATACCAGTGAAAATGGAGGCTGCATCACACTCAGACTCCAACGGTAAACTCATCATTGTGAACAAGGATGCAGGCCTCAAAAGGAGTGGAAGAATCTCAGAGCCTGGTATTGCCATGATTATATATTTTTGTCAGACAGCCATGAGAGTCAGTTTTTTGTTTTGTTTTGTTTTGGTTTTTTTTGCCTGGGCAGGCTCCGGGAATCAAACCTGGGTCTATGGCATGGCAGGCAAGAACTCTGCCTCTGAGCCTCCACTGCCCACCCAAGAGTCAGTTTTAGTGTTCCCCTTCAGGCAAGAACAGTTGAAGTTATATTGAGGAATCAGAAAACCCTTTGATGAGGGTTTTTTCCTAATTGAGTTTAGGTTCTCCGGTGATGTATAGTGGACCAATAACCCACATAGATTTAATATAAACCTACATAGATTAATATAAAACTGAAAAAAAATGGAAGTTATCTTTTTAAAATATTGTTCACCAAGTTTCTTTCCACAAATCATTCTGAATTTCTTTTCTTTTCCATGCCGAAACATAGCTCCTGACTGAAATTTGTGATGACCTTTCTAAAGAACTGTGGTATGCTCGCAGATCCCAAATGTTGTAGCTGTGAGATGGTGCTGTATCATACTGGCGTTGCTAGGGGAGCCTCACCCACTCTGTGATATGAAGGAAACACACCTGCATGCAGCTGTTGTTGAAAGCAACTGCACATTCAATGATGAGATCCTTCAACTTCAGAAGAAGGAAATGGTTAATGGATAATTCTGTTCTTTAATTCACAAGCAAAAGGACTTTATTTTTGGACTCCTGAAGACTGAGAGTTAGTGCATAGTGATCATATTTGAGGTTCCTTTTATGATGCTGATAATTTAATTTTTGACATTAGGTTCTTGGGACCAAATCTAGACCTTAGACCCTATGTATTGGAGTACTTTGGGTCTCTAAAGAAAAGCCTTGTATGTGTTACAGGCTTGCCAAGGCCTGGTGCCAGATTCATTTCCAAGGGAGGCAAAACATATTTTAGGTTAGCCATACGATAATTTGTAAAGGAGAAAGGATAAAAATTTTTGTCCTGGTCCATACATTTGTCTGCCTTCTTTGGAAAATACTAGAGAGAAACTCCTATCGTCTCTACAACCCCATGCATCCTCTTCTCCACAGGAGGGAAAGGGGCCATGGGCAGAGTTTTCATTCCTCCAAAATGAGCAATCACCTCTATCCTCCACTCCACAGCCTCATACTGGGGGTTGAGCAGGCAGGTGCTGCATGCAGGAAACATTTACCATTTGCTCTGGACAACAATTGCTTGGGAATAGGAGATGGGTCCAGGGTATTCATGTGCAGTCCATGAAGTGGATTCCTGGCCCCTTTTCAGTGTCATTCCCTGAGCTGAGGAAGAGAGGGAAAATGAGGTGTGAGGGCCCAGCTAGAGTCCTGAAGCTCTTATGTGTATTGCAATGTGTAAGGAAGGACCTAATGTAGGTCATTTAAATGCCTTCATCTTGTAATTCATAGATTTAGATGTAATTTATCTCCTGAAAAAATGTGAACCAATTGGAGTAACAGCAGAACTCCTACCAAGTATTAATTCTCAGTTTCTGTGATGAGAGTCCTGGAGGGGATTAAAGTTGAAAGAGTCCTGAGGTGTCCCATAGACATCATCAGAGATTCAATTAGATATGTCATTGGGCTTTGCTGTAATCATTAATATTGAGTCTGTAATGAGATGCATGATTTTAATTGAGAGCTAATATGTAAGACAGTTTTTTTTAATTTTCTGTTTTGCTTTTTTTTCAAAATTAACTTTGCCCTTTCCTGACATTTGTTTCCATAAAGAATCCTCAATGTTTTATTTTAATCCAGTGGACATGGAGTCCCTGCTGCAAAGTTAACCAAAAATTATAAAAGACTGCGATAGAAGAAAAATGAAAAGTAAAATAACAAAGATGAGTTTATAATATAAATGGAAGACAACATATAAGGATTAGAATATAGTTAGATCATAATCAAATAGGTAGCTCAGTGAGCTATACAGACAAGAAAGCTGGGTTTTGGTGCATGTGGGGGGCAGGTTCCCACTGGGCCAGTGGCCTGTACACACTGTCAGGCTCCCTGGACCTTTAGTGTCATTGGCAAATAGGTGAAACCAGCAATGTTGAATGAGTAAATATCAGAGATTTTTTTGTTTCTTTTAAGAAAATCAACATCTTAAAATAATATTTGTGGGGTGTTTTGATGGTTACAGATTTCATTCAAGGACATTTATATACTTGAAATACTAACAATAGCATTTGTTTGGTGGATTTGTACAGAAGGCTCTGTTATGGGAGAAAGCACTGAACACAATTATAACACAAGGAAGCAATGAATAAAGCACAGTTTTTTGTGGTAATGATTTATAAACATAAATGTAAGCTGAAGTTAACAGTGGAAATGTGCTGCATGTTAGATAAGAAAAGAAAAGGAAAAAAAATCGCAAAAAGATTTCCAAGTATAATATAGAGAAGGGGACTATATACATACATACATGCATATATACAAACATATAATTAAACACTGAACCCCTAGGGTAAAACAAAATGTTTATCTTTCATCTCTTTGAACAGTGTTGCCTCCTTGCATTAATGGGTTCCATTACTAACCCAGGAACCATTTCCAGTAAGCGGAAGGCCCAGAGTGAGCACAGGTGGTCTGTATGGCTGCTAACACATTTGACTAACTTGTGGCTCTGCTTTCCAAAATCCCAAACTACAAATGCTTTTATGCAGTCTGTCAGGAAAGAAAGAAATCTGTTGGTAAAGCAAGTTTCCACTATGTTCCAAATTATCACAATTACAGTTAAGCAAGCTGCACTTCATGTCTGCAGTTCTAGTCTTGACATGCATTTCGATGAGAAATCCATTAGAGAAGAAAAGAAGCAATCCAGCTCTCCCTGTATCATTGTTTCCAATTACAATCCAGATCAATCAATCACAGAATGGCTCAAGACTAAAGCTTGCAATTAGCCTTTGGAACTAAGATTTGCAATTAGCCTGTGCTAACGGAGTAGTTTATATTATGAGAAACCATCCACAAATACAGCAAAAGGGCACACGCCTTTTCCATTTCTTCCTAGACTTCTCTGTAAATCTCCTCGTGTTTATGCACAGCTCCTGAGGGACCTCTCTCCTAAGGCACTTCACTGTTCCTTTCCGAAAGGATAAATTTTCTATATGCAGGTTTGTGTAATGAGCTCAGAATGGATTGTTGTCATTAGTCATAGGTTCTATATGAAACTGTTAATCTTGTTGAAGATATTTCAAGTTAAATTCCAAGAAATGGTCTTTGTTTGACTTAGTTATTTATGGAGAAGGAGAAGCAATTGACCTATATGTCCTTGAGGGAGGTAATTGAACTGAGGACATTTGACTTTAAGGGAGTGATTCATTAATCCTGGGAGTGATTCAAATGCAGAGGGAGAATGTTTTGGGTTTCAGCTGAAGAAGTTGTTCAGAATAGGGAGAAGGGATTATGAGAAGATTATGTCCAAAACTACTCCCTTTGCAAGTGCCAACGACCTTCTCCTGAAACCGTGTCCTAGATAAAGTTGCCCACACATGCTTCATTTTTATCCCCCATTCTGGGTAGATTGAGGCAGATAGTGAGTATGCCAGCATTCTGAAATCATGAGGAGTCTCATTTCCTTGCCCAGCACAGAAAGAAGTCAGATTTCATCATCGCCAACTTCCTCATCATCATAGCTAATGCGTTTTGAGTACATATTTATTTAGTGTCTAGCATTACTTATTTATTGGGCAGATAACATGCATCATCTCGTTTAATCGTCATGGGAATTCTATAGTTGGATACTTTCATAGTCTAATATGGAAAACAGATCTCACAGTGGGCAAGTCCTCCTGGAGTGCAAACTCCCCACAGTTGTCCATTTATCTTCCTGCTATCCAATAACCTGGTTCTGATGGACTTCCCTTTGCTAACCATTTGTTCTAGTCTCCTAAAGTTTCTGGGCATTTTGACTTTTTAAATTTGATCACTGTTGTCTGCTTATGAGATGCTGAGCTCAATTTTTGTTATCATTTTGAGTTTCTGACTTTTCTTTCAGAAGTTTCTCAGATACTGCAAATGCGAACTATCAAATGACCTAAGAGTCTAGCTAATGTGGCTATTCTTCAAATCTACACCACATGCAGACACTAATTTTTAGGTTTAAAATACTTGTCATTGGGTTTAGGAGTGTTAGCTCACCACTTCTGAAGAACTTTGAGTGAAATTAAGTATGGAAGTGGGGTCACTTGAGAGAGCCTCATTTTTGTTTGAATCCTATTTGTCACTAGCTAATAAGGCAAAGACATTCGTGTTATTTAATCTCCATTTCCTCATTTGTAAATGAGGAAAATAAGATAGCTATTGCATGAAGTTGCTATACATAATAATATGCATTAGTTGGAATGAGGCTTGGTACATTATATATGGTTAACAAAGCATAGTTCCTCTTTTATTTCCTCCCACCTCTCATCACATAAGACCCAGGGAGGCATCTAAGGTTATTGCATCTGTACTCATGTTATTAGGAGAAGGTTTTTGCAACTGCAAATAGTAATATCCAGAGGTATTTTGGCATCCTCAAATACTCTAAAATCCCTAACTGAGAAATGCCAAATACTCAGCTAGTGAGGTGATTAGCAAACAAGCCACTCAGGGTACATTTCATCATCACAACTTCTTGGGAGAGTTATTTTTATTTGCTTTGCAATTTACTGTAAATTGAATATTTGGGGATTATTTGTAAGTGTTCAAAACCAAGACTGGTGAGGTTGGAAGTAGCAAGATTCTTTACATTTCACAGTATTTTCATGTTTTCAAAGTATTTTAACACACATTATCTTACCTGAATCAATGGAAACTGCTATAGTCAATTAGTGCAAACAAAACTCTAAGGTTTTTTTTTTTTTTTCCTTTCATCAGTAATGGTTGTTGCCAAAGACACTTGAAGACAAGGGTTTAAAGTTAACCACAGATTAAATTCTGCTATGGTAACAGATATTTATTAAACTAGCATATATTACCAGATAGTAATTCATGCAATCTGTTACATACTTCAATGGAATTCCAGACTTTCATCATTTTAGGTATCTTAATCATGCCTTATGTGCAGAGAAGATATAGTGATATTCTCAAGGCATCATGTAATAAAACATCCCTTCTAAACTGGTGTCTGGACACAGAACTGAATAGAGATCAAGCTTTCGATACTATATGTATGAGGTAAACAGTTTAGGTAAACAAGACTATTCCATCCTGTTTAAGCAAGAGTGGGTAGTGTTCCTAAACTATTTTAACCAATCAGTATGTCTTAAATACTCTTAATTTTACCAGTGAGAATCCATTTCCTGCATCTGTCACTTCAACTAAGCCCCTCAATTTCCTCATGAAAACCTATTTAGCTGTTCGTTATGCAAATTAGCACAGGTGTTGGTTGATCACGATATTGATAGTCAAAATTCTCATTGTAGCCCTCTTTGTTGAGTTGCTTTTTTTGTTTGTTTTTGATATGATCCTGGCAGATCATTCCTGATCTGTAAGTTATATACAGCATGTGTTAGTTGATGAACTGTAGAATCAGATAAATTGGTACCCACGCAATAACACACTGATTATGCTAAGTATTTTACATCACTTGTGATATAAATCATATGGTGTTTCAATGACGTAGGTAATGCAACTTCATTGGTTTGATTTTATTCATTGGAGAAAATGGCTCAAAAAATTGGCTTGCTCAAATTCATATGACTGAAAAAATGGGAGAACCAGGAAATTTTACTTTGTGTCAAGTGAATTTCAATTTCCAGGTTTTCAAAAAAGTAAAAATTTTAAAAAAGAAATGAAATTTGGAATAAAAGAGAAAAAGGATGTTTAGTGTCAATTTTATTATTTTGGTATCTATATGGCATTGTACAATTCACTCAACTTTTTGGAATTTATTTCCTAACCTGAAAAAAGGTGCATAATAAGTTGTCTGGAAGGTTTTCTGATAAACTATAGAAAGTTTCTGACACATAGTAAGCATTAAAAAAGTTGCCTCAATCTTGGTGATTTTTATCATCCTCTCCTCGAGAATGGAACATAGGCATATTTTCCCCATACCTCCAATGTATATAATGATTTGTTAGCAAAAATATCTGATATAATTAGAGTAAATTAGGGTATGAGTCTTCCAGGATTAATACATATGTCGAACACATCCAATATTTATTGGTCCTCCATCCCTAAAACTCTTTGTTTGAACTTGAAACTAAAAAGATGACTGAACAAGAACATGCTCATTTGCAGTGATTCCAGAGAGGTCTCTGAAGGTTTCCTTTTTCTTCCAAGTGGACACAATTCCACCAGTTTTCTCCAGTCAGTGCAAATAACACAAAATCAAAGTCGATCAAATATAAGAACTCTAGGTAGAGAATCAAAGCAAGTCCATGATTCTCCTCCCCATCTTACTGGCCTCTCTGAAATCCCAATTACACAGAAACTCTGGAGCCATCACAAATATAGGTTTTAATGACAATAAAATAACAACAATGGCTCCTGGAAGGATTTTATGAGCTATATTTACAGTTTCAGTTTCATATAACCCTAGGTGCTAAATTCAAATAAAGTAATTTCTAATATGAGAAAAATCACTGAATCTGATTCAAATGAACATTCCAGTAATGAGAAAGCTGTTGATAATTATCCTAAGACATTATTAAGGCAACTTTGACATTCACTACATTTTTCTCATTCTTTCCACAAGTGACCTGTAATTCTTGATTATTCTTTTTGATCAGAGTTATTCTATTACTTTTAATCTTTAAAGATTATAAAGTCCAAAACTGCATGGTTTGTCCAAGACTGATGCTCAATTAGGGTAAAATGAAAGCACCTAAAAATGCTGATTTAATCAGTCTTTCTCACAAAGATTGCAGATTTGTAATTCCTCTGTCTATCATCCCCTCCCTCATCTTAAACAGTAAATGAAATTATCCTTCTTCATTAGCTCTTACTATCTCCTCCAACCTTAATATTTAGCCATAATTGGCGGGGTCCCTCTTTTTACTTGCACATTTACACTTCAATCTGAAGAAATCTTGTTTCACAGAATTCCCAATTCTACCACTTTTCCTGAAAATTCTACCATTTTCTCTCTCGAATCTGCAACACCACCAAAGTAACTAAACTATTTCTGAGAAGAATGATAATAGCTAAGCCAGCTAAAACCTTCTCCTTGGCAATGTAATAACTTAATACTATATAGGCACTATTTCCTTTGACAACAACGTTTGTGTATACCATAACTTTAAACTCTCTCCCTTCTTATTCTGGGTGATTAAACTCCCTTGATTAAATGCCTTCTTACAAGAATCACTACTTCAGTTTCTCATTATTGCTCTTTAAACTGTTAGTTTGTAAATTGCATCCTATCTGCTTCCCTAAATTCCTTGTATGCCATGTGCTTGCTTTTCTTATAGTTGAACAGAATATGTATTGCATTCCACAATAAGATACTTTCTAGTTTTCAAGGTTTGCGCTTCATATAGGTGAATTTTATTCAACAATTGTTCTTACCTTACTGTTTTTAACTTTATATTATCTCAAGAAATGCATTTTATAAACATTATTTTCATTTCTATGGCATATTACATTTATAAGTATATAAAAAAATATGTATCAATTCATATGGTCTGTCCTGTGATATATGCATATGCATGCATAGAGCCGTATATAAGTATATAAATATATGATGTACATGTTTGTATGCTTATTTTACTTTATCAAAATATATTTTTCTACTGTCATATAATTGTTACCATCAGTATCACTCTGGAATTCGTCCTTGCTCCTTGGTGCACAGATGCAACAAATTCTCTAGAGTTCATATCTAAAAACGGAACTGTGACTTGGTGGGTTATTTACATCCTCAAATTTGCTGGTTAATTATAACTTATTTCCTAATGTGGTTGTGCTAATTCTCGCACACTTTATGCAGTGTCAAACAGTTGTCTAGGAGAAGAGGATTTGTGAAGATTAATTTTTCCAGTTATTTCAGATCCTCATCATAACATGTTATTGTTCACCTTTTTCTTTTTTTGCCATTTCTTTCCTTCTGTTTTTGTGTGTGTGTGTGTGTGTGTGTGTGGTTAATTTAAGGTTTCTCTAGTTCCTTGAGATGAACACTTATTTCCTTATTTTTTGCTTTTGTTTTTAAAATAAGCATTTATGCCAAATTTCCCTCTCAGCACTGCCTTTGCTGCATCCCATAAGTTTTTATATGTCGTGTTCTCATTTTCATTATGTTGAAATATTTACTGGTATCTCTCATAATTTCTCCCTGCACTCACTGGTTGCTTAAGAGTATTGTTTAGCCTTCATATATCTGTGAATTTTCCTGCATTCCATTGTTACTTATTTTCAACTTCATTCCATTGAGAAAGTGTTTTGTATTTATATTTTTTGGTATGCTGTGTGGCTGGACACCTTTTTCAATTGTGTCCATCTGGTGGCTGTGAACCTGAATTTCATTATGGTTTAATTTGCATTTCCCAGGTCATTAACATGGCTGAGTGTGATTTTGTACTTTTATTAATTGCCCTTACTTATTTCTCTTATAGGAAATGCCTGTTCATATATTTGGACTTGGGTTTTCATAGAAGTATACTTGTGTAAAGTTCACAAATCATGTGTACAGCTCAATAAATTTTTACACATGTATATACCATGTAACCAGCCCTGTATCAAAATACTAAAATTTCCATTACCACAGAAAAATCTCATATTCCCCTACTCAGACAGTACACTCCTCCAGAGGTGAAGACTGTTCTCCTTAAAAAAAAAAATGTGTTGTGGTGACATATATAGAACTCAAAGATTCCCGTTTTAAGCACTTTCAAATGTACATTTCCATGGTATTAATGACATTCACAGTGCTTTTATACAATCTCCATCATCCATTATCAAAACTTTTTCATCACCCTGAGCAGAAGCTCTGTGTTTTTAGCAACAACTGCCCATTCCTACCCCCCATATCCCATGTCCTGGGTCTTCATAGCCTGTAATATATTTTGTACCTCTCTGAACTTAATTATACTATGCATTTCATTTAAGTGCAGTCATACAATTATTGTCCTTTTGTATTTAGTTATTGCACTCAGTATCATGTCTTTCAGGTTCAACCATGTTGTACATGCCCCAGAACTCCAATCCTGTTTTTTTTTTTTCTCTTTTTTTTGCATAGGCAGGCACTGGGCATTGAACCTGGGTTTCTGGAATGGCAGGCGACTATTCTGTCTCCACTCCTTTTTTTTGGGGCATGGGAAGATATCGGGAATCGAACCTGGGTCTCCAGCATGGCAGGTGAGAACTCTGCCACTGCACCATCATTGCCGCCCTCCATTCCATTTTAAGACTGAAAACATTATATTGTATTTATTTCCAGAATACATAAAGCACTGTTGCAACTCAACAACAACAAAAGGAGACATACAGCCCAATTTTAAAAGTGGGCAAGTGACGTGAAGAGACATTTCTCCAGAGAATATATGCAGATGGTCAATAAACACATGAGTAGATGCTCAACATCATTAGTCAATAAAGAAATCAACATCATTAGTCGAGCAAAAAATCAAGTCAAAACCACTCACTATGATGGCTATTCTCAAAAAGATGAAAACCGACAAGTATTGGCCAAGATGTGGGAAAAAATGAAGTCTAGTACATTGTTGGTGGGATTGTAAAATTGTACTGCCACTATGGAAAACAGTTTTGCAGATCCGTAGAAAGTTGAGCATAAAATTACCATATGACCTGGCTACCATATGTCCCACTTTTAAGTATCTATACGAAAGACTGGAGGCAGGGACTCGGATATTTGCATGCATATGTTCATAGCAATATTATTCATAATTCCCCAAAAGTGAAAGCAACCCCGGTATCCCTCAATGGATGAATGGATAAGCAAATGTTGGGTATTCTTTTGTATATCTCTAGGTTTCAATTTTGTCTGGTCTTGTACTTAATATCAATAGAAGCATTCAGTATGGATTCTATGGTAAAGTGTGCTTCCATAGCTCAGTGCATTACTTTTATTTTTGTACAGTATTCCATCATATAATTATCACAAATTTCCTCCTTCAATTTCCTGACCAGTAAAAAAGGTCTATTAACACTTAACCAAAGAATAAATCAACTCATTAAAGTTTTATATCTAATAAAATATAAATATGTGTTAGATATATAACACATACATGAAAAGTGTTATGTGCCCCAGAAAAGCCGTGTTTTAATACTGATTCAATCTTCTGTAGGCAGTTTTTTCTTTTAATCCTGATCCAATATTGTAAGTGGGAACTTTTGTTTAGACAATCTCCATGGAGATGCAGTGCACCCAGTTGTGGATGTGACCTTTGATTAGATGGAGATGTGACTACACCCATTCCAAGTGGGTCTTGATTGATTTATTGAAGTCCTTTAAAAGAGGTAACATTTTGGAGAGAGCTCAGAGCAGACAGAACCAACACAAAGGACAGAAATCTAAGAGCTGACAGAAACTTCAGAGCAGAGCTAACACAGATGCCAAACACAGATCTTTGGAGATGCTTAGAGCCAAGCCCAGCACTTGTCGCCATGAGACATTAAGCAAGCCAGAACCTGGAGAGGGTGAAGGGAAATCAAGAGATGAAATGGTGAAGTGAAGTGAGGAACCCCCACAGGAACAGCAGCCAAAAGCAATGGATACCAGGAGCAAGGGACCAGCAGATGCCAGTCACATGACTTCCCATTTGTCAGAGGCTACTCATTGGCCTTTCTTGAGTGAAGGTAACCTCTTGTTGGTGCCTTAATTTGGACACTTTTGCTTCCACAGAACTGCAAACTTGTGACTTATCAAATTCCTCTTTATAAAATCTGTTCCATTTCTGGTATACTGCATTCCAGCAGATCGCAAACTACTACAATGCAGAATTAAAACTTCTAGCAGTACAATCGCCAGGCATAGATTTATTCACTATCAAATTCTACCCAATAATTTAGGGATGGATAACAAAATTTCCACAGAATATGCCAAATGTTATGAAAAGAAGTAGTATTTCAGAAGTTATTTTATAAGGCTGACATAATCTTGAAACTAAAACACACCAGACACGATATGAGAAAGAAAGATGAGGACAGTCTCAATCACTACCTTAGTTGCAAGAAGTATAAACACAATATTATCATTTGCAAATTAGAATATAAGAAAATGATAATAATCAAGAGAAGATGTCCACTCAGGAAATGATATAATATTGGGACCAATTGAGAATGACCTAAATATTTGAAGGCATATTTAGCTGCTTACTTATAAGAAGATTCAATATTACAGAAGTGTTATTTCTCCACAAATTAATCTGTGGCATCCAAATCAAGATCTCAGAAGATTTCTTTTATTTTTTTCTCAACTGATTTATTGGACTCAAAAGAGATAAAATACGCATGAAAAGAAATATTTGTGAAGTCACTCCAGAATGACATAATTTGATTATAAAAAATCCTATGGATGTTTGGTGATTAGGTTATGGTGTCAACTTGGCCAAGTGATGAAGCCCAGTTGTTTGGTCAGACAAGCACTGGCCTGCCCATTGCTGCATGGATATTTCATGGGCAATTGCTAAACTGGAAGGCTGCTGTATTAAATCATCAATCAGTTGATTGCTTCTATGACTGATTCTATCTGTGCCTTCTTTATATCCTCCCTCAATTTGTTGATTTGGTTTTTGAAGAGGTTTTCCATTTCTGTTCGTATATTCAGAATTAGTTGTCTCAGCTCCTGTATCTCATTTGAGCTATTGGTTTGTTCCTTTGACTGGGCCATATCTTCAATTTTCCTGGTGTGATTTGTTATTTTTTGCTGGCCTCTGGGAATTTAATCAGATTTCCCTGAGTGTGGGACCCAGCAGGTTGAAAGACTTTCCTGTGAAGTCTCTGGGCTCTGTTTTTCTTATCCTGCCCAGTATGTGGTGCTTGTCTGTCTGCGGGTCCCACCAGCAAAAGATGTTGTGGGTCCTTTAACTTTGGAAGACTCTTGCTGCTGGGTGTGTGGTGAAGACAGAGGAAAGGTTGTAGGTTGGTTTTAATGGCTTCAAATTGTGAAGTCCTGGGATCTGAATTCCTTGAGAGAGGGATTCCACCTGAGTTGCGTTTCACCCCTCCCGCGGGGAAGGTTCAGGTGGTAGAGAGCCCTAAAAGCAGCCTGTTTCTGCGTTTGGGGCAGTTGTAACCTATGTAATTCCAGCGCTGAGCCCAGAGGCAACGAAGCCTCCATAGAAACAGCTGCAGAAGGCTCTGTTTTGCCCCCTTTCCTCTTTTTCAGTTAGCCCAATCGGCGACTTCTGCCTTGATCAGTTTCACCTGAGCTGAGGGCCTATTTTTAGTAGTCAGAAGTTGTTCCTTAATGCCACTATTGGTGTTAGGTTGGGCTCAGTCTCTACTACTTTGGAGACTCTTTCCTTTCCCTCTGGGAAGTCACCTGTGGGGGAGGGTTGCCAGCCGCCGCGGCTTGGGGAACCGCTGTTCTGATGCTCCCAGCCGGCCCGGGAAGCTGCATGTGTGGAAGGGGCTGCGGTCGCTGGAAACCACAGCTTGGGGGACTGCTGTTCCGAGGCTACCAGCCGGCCTGGGAAGCCATGCGTGGGGGAGGGTCGCCAGCCGCCACGGCTTGGGGAACCGCTGCTCCAAAGCTCCCAGCCAGCCCGGGAAGCCGCGTGTGGGAGGGCCGCCGTGGCTTGGGGAACCATCGATCCAAGGTTCCCAGCCAGCCCGGGAAGCCACGTGTGTGGAAGGGGCTCCAGTCGCTGCGGCTTGGGGAACCTCATCCAAAGCTCCCAGCCGGCCCAGGAAGGAGGGAGGGAGGGGCTCCGGCTGCCAGCCGCCTCGGCCCGGGGAAGCACATGCCTCTTGGGGACCTCACCGCAGCAGAGTCTCTTAGCCTGTCCAGCCGTTCCAGAATGGGGTAAGCTGTGTGTCTGGTCTCTGTCATGGCTCTGGGAGCTGTTCTGTACTGTTTCTAGTTCTTTAGTAGTTGTTCTGGAGGAGGAACAACCCACGCGCCTTACTAAGCCACCATCTTCTCAATTCCTGTTGTTTTCCAATTGTCCTTTTTTGATAAAAACACCTGAAAACATAGTAATCAAAGGTAACTTCCTCAATATGATAAAGGGCATATATGAAAAACTGATAGCCAGCATTGTAGTAAGAGGAGAGAGATTGAAAGCTTTTCCCCTAAGATCAAGAATGAGACAAGGATGATCTCTGTTACCACTATTATTCATCATTTTACTAGAAGTTCTAGATAGGGCAGCCAGGCTGGATAAAGAAATAAAAGCCTTCCAAATTAGAAAGGAAGAAGTAAAACTTTCATTATTTGCAGGTGACATGATGCTATACTTGGAAAATCTTGAAAAAAACTGCAACAAAGTGCTTGAACTAATAAACAAATTCAGCAAGGTGGTGGCATATAAAAAAAAAAATCAGTAGCATTTTGATACACAAGCAATGACCTAACTGAGGAGTCAGTTAAGGAAAAAAATTCCATTCAAAATAACAACCAAAAAAATGAAGTACTTAAGAATGAACTTAACTAGAGATATAAAGGATTTGTACACAGTAAACTTCAAAACATTGTTAAAAGAAATCACAGAAGATCTCAGTAGTTGGAAAGATAGTCCCTGCTCATAGATAAGAATGTTAAATATAGTCAAGATGTCAATTCTACCCAAATTGATCTGCAGATTCAACACAGTAGAAATCAAAATTCCAACAACTCGCTTTCAAGATTTGAAAAAGCTAGTTACCAAATTCATCTGGAAGGGAAAGAGACCCTGAATAGCTGAAAGCATCCTAAAAAAGAAGGATGAAGTGGGAGGATTAGCATTTCCTCATTTTAAAACTTATTATAAAGTCACAGTGGTCAAAACAGCATGGTACTGGCACAAAGTATTGACCAATGGAATTAAAATGAGGGTGCAGAAATAGAACACCAAATCTATAGTCAACTGATTTTTTTTTTTTTTTTTTTTTTTGCAGGCACAGGGAATTGAACTCGGTTCTTCAGCACGGCAGGTGAGAACTCTGCCTGCTGAGCCACCGTGGCCCACCCTTGTTCAACTGATTTTTGACAAGGCCCCCAAATCCACTGAAGTGGGACAAAATAGTCTTTTCAATAAATGGGCATAAGAACACTGGATATCATTAACCAAAAGAATGAAAGAGGACCCTTACCCCACACCCCATGCAAAATTTAACTCAAAGTGGCTCCAAAAACTAAATATAAGAACTAGAACCATAAAGCTTCTAGAAGAAAATGTAGGGAATCATCTTCAAGACCTAGTAATAGGAGGTAGCTTCCTAAACTTTAACCCAAAGCACAAGCAACAAAAGAAAAAAATAGATAAATAGGAACTCCTCAAAATAGGATGTTTTTGGACCTCAAAAGCTTTATCAAACAGGTAGAGAGGCAGCCAACTCAATGGGAGAAAATATTTGGAAATCACACATTGGACAAAGGTTTGATAACTTGTACACACAAAGAAAAAATACAACTCAAGAACAAAAGAACAAACAAACCCAATTATAAAATGGGCTAAAGATATGATAGGCATTTTTCTGAAGAGCAAATACAAATGGCTCAAAAGAAAAGTATGAAGAGATGTTCATTTTAAATAGCTATAAAGGAAATGCAGATCAAGACTACAATGAGAAATCACCTCACAGATATAAAAATGGCTGCTATTAAACAAACAGGAAACTATAAATGCTGAAGAGGATGTGGAGAAATTGAGACACTTATGCACTGCTTGTGGGAATGCATAATGGTATAGCTGCTGTGGAAGATGGTTTTCAATTCCTTAGGAAACTAAATATCAAGTTGCCCTATGACCCAGTAATTGCACTACTTGGTTTATACCCAGAAGAGTTGAAAGCAATGACACAAAGAGACATTTACACACCAATGTTCATAGCAGCAT
Organism: Tamandua tetradactyla; assembly: GCF_023851605.1. Classification (NCBI taxonomy): domain Eukaryota; kingdom Metazoa; phylum Chordata; class Mammalia; order Pilosa; family Myrmecophagidae; genus Tamandua; species Tamandua tetradactyla. Next base: position 74,974,189 of record NC_135327.1, read on the forward strand.
TATTCACAATCACCAAAAGATGGAAACAATCCAAGTGCTCATCAACAGACAAGTGGATTAACCAAATGTGGTATATATATATATATATGAAAGATGGAATATTATGTAGCAGTAAGATGAAATGACATCTTGAAGCACATGACAAGATGGATGAGCCTTAAGGACAGAATGCTGAATGAAATAAGCCAGGCACAATAGGGTAGACACTGTTTGACTCCTTTTCTATGACCATAGTAAAGGTGGCTGAAGGATTCATTGAATGAGAAATAGACTGTGAATGATGGTGTATACATATGATCGAATATTGTGCTGCTACAAAGAGGAACAAGTTGTGAGGCATGCAATGATGTGAATGAACCTGTGGGACATTTGGTTAAGCAAAGAAGCCAGAAATGAAAGAATAATTATTGTATGGTCTCCCTTAGAAAATGCGTATAAGAAAACAGGGGCCTAGATTATAAGCTCTTACAGTAGATACATTGAGTCTAGAGTGGTAATTATTATTTCTAGATTTTGAAAGGATGTTTTATATATCTATAACCTGGTATTTAGAAATAAGAATGAAGTTGATCAGATTGGGGTTAAGGTAATTCAGAACAAAGGGGTAAGTAAGATATTATCAATATTTTAGAACCACACCTACCCTTTGAGATGAAAGGAAGAAAGTTTTATTTTCTCCAGAATCTAAATTTTTGACAGCACACAATCTAACTCAATCTGTCTGAGTAGCTCATTTGAACAACTGAAACACAAGGGGCCCAGAATAAGAATGAAGGCCTTTAATCCCACATAGCTCAGTGTAATGCCTCGATATATCCTAGAATATTTTAAGCAGATAAACAAAAGTATCAGCAAAGTCCCTTGAGGGATGGGAGAAAAAATATGAAACTTAAACTTTCCCATCAGGGAATTCTCTGATACTGCATCAAACTTTAGGGACACAAACATTAGGCCAAGCCGTTGATCTTGAGACTTACTTTTGTGAAGCTTATGTGGGTATGGCTAAGAGTTACCTCTGGAAGACCTCTTTTGTTACTCAGATGTGGCCTCACTGTCTCTAAGCCCAACTCTGTAAGTGAAATCATTGCCCTTCCTCCTACGTGGGACATGATAGCCAGGGTGAAAGTCTCCCTGGTGGCATGGAAGATGACTCCAAAAAGTGAGTCCAACCCTGGAACCATGGAATCAACAATTCCATCCTGACTGAAAGGGGGAAAAGAAGTGTAACTAATAAAGTATCAGTGGCTGAGAGAGTTCAAAAAGAGTCAAGAGTCTACCCTGGCAGTCACTCTTATGCAAGCTTCAGTTAGACATTGCTAGCTATCATAACTTGCCAAACCCCAGCCAAAACAATTTCATCCAATCCTAAGAAAACACCTAGAGCAACATATAAGATTCTACAAAGTTTCCAGGCACCAGAGTAACTTTCCAGAAACCTACAACCTCCAAATGGGTCCCTGAACCAGATAAGCCTTGAAACCTAGAGGGCCCAGCCTCTCCAGAACATCAGTTAGTTCCATTTCCCTACCCCATATTACTGACAGTCCCTTCCAACATGAAACGTTTTAAATGGCCATAGCCCAAATACCTCTAAAGAGTGGGATAGCAAGATCAAAGGTGATGATGGAGTTGTATAGAGAAGATAGGGTTTAACAAATAAATATGATTGTTGAATCCTTACATTGATATTTCTGTTATTCCCCAGTATCTTAGAGTAGCTAGAAATAAAAACCTAAAATTGTGAATTTATAACCCATACCAAACTCTGAAATATATTCTACAACTAATTGTTGTGCTCTACTTTGAAATTTATTGGGTTTTTTTTTTTGTACATGTTATTTTTCACAAAAAAAGATTTTAAAAAGTTGATTGTGATAATAAAAAAAATTATTTATTCCTTCTAGCTTCCTATATTCTGGAGCAACTAGAAGGAAAAATCTGTGATGATGGTATAGTAGCCCATGACAAACTTTGGGATCTGTCCTGTAACTACTTGTTGAAGAGTGCTATGAAAACTATTGCTTCTTGCTTTCTTCAGTATCATTTTAAAGAGGATAATTTTCCATACCCTGGGTGTCAATACAAATTTCCTTCAGTGCTATAAAGAAAAATAAGAGGCAAAGTCATCAATGGGAAAATTTCACAAAACATTATTGTAACAAATAAAAAAATACATAGACTTTTGAATTCACGTTTTAATCATAGTGTATGCCCTGAGAGGAAAAACAATATTATCAATATATATTCTTGCATACTACATTTTAATAGCTAATATATATACTTAAAAATACATGTTCCATAATGTTTGCCTAATAGATTTACAGTCCCACCACGTCTGCCAATTACTTTGATTGAATAGATAATCAAGCTAAAAAAATTATCAAATCAATTGATTTATCTTAACAAGTGTTTGTAAATTATGTGTTTAGCCAAAACCAAAATTAAATGGTTGAAATACTCTTTAAGCCAAATAAAAACAGATTTTCACCTTTTCTCTCCCTAAAACATGTTGGTGCCTAAAAATTTATTTGAGGACAGAAAAGATAACTTGAATATTTTGATTAATGCTGAGTAATGTAAATCAGGGATTTAATCAGAAACTTTCTGATTAGAGCAATCTCTGATATCGTTACACTGTTTTGAAATTCAATGACCAAATGAAACTCTGTTATATGCATACTTTGATGACCATTTTAGAACATCCGTACTAATATACTTATTAAGGCTTTGAAGACTGAGACATATTCCAAAAGCTAGATTCTTAGGAAGAAGAAAACTGGAAAATTAGTGAAATGATTATACATTTATAAGGAGAATTTTCTCTGCGATCATTTTTTTTTAAACCCTAAATAAAATTGTTAAGGAGGAAGAATCTAGCTGTTTTTTAATAGGATAACATTTTTATGATCAAGCAAGGTAAATCCTAGGAACACAAGGATTGTGTGATACTTTTTAAAGTATTAATAAATTTACTACATTAACAGATTAAAGGAAAGAATCATATATTAATTTTAGTGAATGGTGCAAAAGCATGTGATAAGTTATAATGCATATTAATGATGAATTTTTAAAATCATTGTATTTTGAAATAACAGCTTACTGAATCCAAAAAGAAAATAAGGAATGGAAGTAGAAGGCAAACCCATCCCTTTGGGAACCAACCCAGAAGTTGTACATGCCATGTCCACTCATGTTCCATTGTGTTTAGTCACCTAGCCACTCAGAGGTGTAAGGGAATTGGGGAAACATAGTCTTTATTCTGAGCACACAGTATATTTGGAAATTTTATTTCCAAAGGACTCCCAACTATGGACTCAGCCCTTGGCTGTTGACATTGATGGGAAGCCACCAACAGGCCATGTTCTGCCTCAGTGCTCCTCTGCTGACCCCTTACTGGTCAGGCCATGGGCTTCCTGGAGGATGTGGTCCCTCTCAAACATTAAGGTTTGGTGGTCCATAGGGAGGGGGTTGTGGGTTGGCCTGTACTGGCCTCCTAATGCCATGTCTGGTCCCAGAAAGAAGAGGCGCCCCATCCCCACTCCCATCCAAATGTACAATTATAGTCATACAATGGAATTCCACTCAGCACGGAACATGAATAAACTAAAGCCACACACAAGCTGAAAGATTTTCACACACTGGGAAAAAAGGTTGCAACTCATACTCCAGATGAAGTGTTGGTCTACTTTATATGTGTGTATATATATAAGGAGTTCCCTCAAATTGTTAAGAAAAAGACCAACAACTCAATGGTAAAATGGGTTGCTGATATGGCACACAATTCAGGGAAAAGGAAATACAAGTGGCTTTTAAAGGTTTGATTAAATATTCAATATCACTCATAAAACAAATGTAAATTAAAACTGCACTGACACCTTCCAGATGAGCAAATTTTACAAAGTTTTATAACATACTTTTAAGGCTATGGGGAAATGGGCACTCTCAAATATTGCTGGTGTGACTGTAAACTGGTACAAATTGGAAGGCAATTTGTATCTACCCAAATCACAAAGCACGTAATCTTTCACCCAGTAATCCTTCTTCTAGGAATTTAATCCACACATATATCTGCATATAAGATTATCTATTGCAGTACTATTTGTAAGAACAAAAGATTCACCACCACAATCAATATGAGAACATTCTCATTTCTTCTGAAAAAAAGAAAAAGAAAGCAAAAGATGGGAAAATATTTATATGCCCAAAAGGGGCTATATGAATAAATTATAGCATTCAGCCATAAAAAACAAAGAGGATGCTACACACCCACTAGAATGGCTGAAATTAAAAAAACTGAAAACACTAAATGTTGGTGGGGGTGTGGAAAAAATGGAATTCTCATACATTGCAGGTGGGGAATGTAAAATGATACAATCACATTGGAAAATGAGAGTTTCTTTAAAAAAGGAAATATGACCATATGACTGTGCAATTCTACTTCTAGGTATTTACAGATGATAAATAGACACATATGTCCACACAAGGACCTGTACAGCAGTTCTGTAGCAGCTATATTATTAGAGTCCCAAACTGGAATGAACCCAAAGACCTAACTGGAGACTAGAGAAGCCATGCTTCATTCCCATTGTGGACACTACTTAGCAATGCAGAGGAACAAACTACTGGGAGATGAGGCAATATAAGTGAGTGTTAAAAACATCAGAAAGAGGGTAGGAAGCCAAGCATAAAGGAGCACATGCTGCAGGCTTCCATTTATGACATGCTGAAACAGGCAAAACCTACCTATAAATAGAAAAGCAGATTGGTGCTTACCTGGGGTTGGGAGCGGAAGAGACTAGAAAGGGGCATTTTGGGGGTGATAGAAATGTTGTCCCTTGATTATGGTGGTGGTCACACAGGTGTATCCATTTATCAAAACTCATCTACTTGTACACTTAAAATGGGTACATTTTATAGTGTATGTTATTGTGTGGACATAGCACATGTGATTTGAAGCTGTACGTACTCTAGAAAAATGTACTTAAATTTAATCCATTTCTGTGGGTGAAGACCCATTGTGGGTAGGACCTTTGGTGAGACTGCTTCAGTTAAGGTGTGACCCACCTCATTCAGAATTGCAATTCAGACAGAGAGAGAAAGCCACAAAAACAAGGAAGTGAAATCTGGAAGAGAAGGGAGAGACAAGCAGATGCTGCTCTGTGCCTTGCCATGTGACAGAGGAGCCCAGGATCACTGGCAGCTGATTTTCACTCTGTGATCTTTTTAAATGACACCTTTGATGCTGTATTAAGCCATTCCTTAAATACTATACTGAATGAATTCTAGCTTCTGATGGAATTGACCAATTGTTGATATTAAAAACATTCTGTGTTGGAACTTCCGGAGAAGATGGCGGCTTAGTAAGATGCGCAGGTCTTAGTTCCTCCTCCAGAACAGCTACTAGGGAGGTAGGGGCGATACAGAGCAGCTCCTGGAGCCACGACAGAGACCAAGAGGATGGCATGCCCCATTCTGGAACAGCTGACTGGCTGGGAGGGCCGGCTCTGGTGAGATTGCCAAGGGGCATGGGCTTCCGTGGGCCGGGGCAGCAGGCAGCCGGAGTCCCTCCCTCCTTCCTCCCCGGGCCGGCTGGGAGAATTGGACAGGCGGTCCCCTCAAGCCACGGCAGCTGGCGCCCCCCACGCCACATGTGGCCCCCCAGATCACCTGGGAGAATTGGATCAGAGATCCCCAAGCCACAGAGAATGGCGACCGGGGTCCCTTCCAAACACGTGGCTTCGAGTCCGGCTGGGAATGGTGGATAGGCACTCCCCCAAGCCGTGGTGGCTGACGCCCCCCCACCATGCTTGGCACCCCGGGCCGGCTGGGAAATTTGGACAGGCGTTCCCCCAAGCCGCGGAGGCCAGCAACACTCCCCATGCACGGATCCCCGTGCCAGCTGGGAGATTCAGATTGGCATTCCCCCAAGCCGCTTGGGCTGGCGAATCCCCCCTACAGCGAGAGTTTTCCAAAATTAAAGGAGCCACAGCATCTTTTACTGGTGGGACCCGCAGACAGATGAGTGCCACGAGCGCCACCTACTGGGTAGGATAAGAAAAACAGAGCCCAGAGATTTCACAGAAAAATCTTTCAACCTGCTGGGTCTCACACCCAGGGAATATGATTGAATGCCCAGACACAAGCAGAAGATAATGGATCACGCTCAGAAAATTGAAAATATGGCCCAGTCAAAGGAACAAACCAATAGTTCAAATGGGATACAGGAGCTGAGACAACTAATGCTGAATATATGAACAGAAATGGAAAACCTCTTCAAAAACCAAATCGAAAATTGACGGAGGACATGAAGAAGACATGGGCTGAACAAAAAAAAGAAATAGAAAAACTGAAAAAACAAATCACAGAACTTATGGGAGTGAAGGACAAAGTAGAAAAGCTGGAAAAAACAATGGATACCTACAATGGTAGATCTAAAGAGACAGAAGCTAGAATTAGTGAACTGGAGGATGGAACATCTGCATTCCAAAAAGAAACAGAAACTATAGGGAAAGGAATGGAAAAATTTGAACAGGGGATCAGGGAACTGAATGACAATATGAAGCACACAAATATATGTGTTGTGGGTGTCCCAGAAGAAGAGAAGGGAAAAGGAGGAGAAAAACTAATGGAAGAAATTATCACTGAAAATTTCCCAACTCTTATGAAACACCTAAAATTACAGATCCAAGAAGTGCAGCACACCCCAAAGAGAATAGACCCAAATAGGCGTTCTCCAAGACACTTACTAGTTAGAATGTCAGAGGTCAAAGAGAAAGAGAGGCTCTTGAATGCAGCAAGAGAAAAACAATCCATCACATACAAGGGAAACCCAATAAGGCTATGTGTAGATTTCTCAGCAGAAACCATGGAAGCTAGAAGACAGTGGGATGATATATTTAAATTACTAAAAGAGAAAAACTGCCAACCAAGACTCCTATATCCAGCAAAATTGTCCTTCAAAAATGAGGGAGAAATTAAAACATTTTCAGACAAAAATTCACTGAGAGAATTTGTGACCAAGAGACCAGCTTGGCAAGAAATACTAAAGGGAGCACTAGAGTCAGATATGAAAAGACAGAAGAGAGAGATATGGAGGAGAGTGTAGAAAGAAGGAAAATCAGATATGATATATATAATACAAAAGGCAAAATGGTAGAGGAAAATATTATCCAAACAGTAATAACACCAAATGTTAATGGACTGAATTTCCCAATCAAAAGACATAGACTGGCAGAATGGATTAAAAAACAGGATCCTTCTATATGATGTCTACAGGAAACACATCTTAGATCCAAAGATAAACATAGGTTGAAAGTGAAAGGTTGGGAAAATATATTTCATGCAAATAACAACCAGAAAAGAGAAGGAGTAGCTATACTAATATCCAACAAATTAGACTTCAAATGTAAAACAGTTAAAAGAGACAAAGAAGAACACTATCTACTAATAAAAGGAACAATTAAACAAGAAGACATAACAATCATAAATATTTATGCACAAAACCAGAATGCCCCAAATTATGTGAGGAATACACTGCAAACACTGAAAAGGGAAATAGACACATATACCATATAGTTGGAGACTTCAATTCACCACTCTCATCAATGGACAGAACATCTAGACAGAGGATCAATAAAGAAATAGAGAATCTGAATATTACTATAAATGAGCTAGACTTAACAGACATTTATAGGACATTACATCCCACAACAGCAGGATACACCTTTTTCTCAAGTGCTCATGGATCATTCTCAAAGATAGACCATATGCTGGGTCACAAAGCAAGTCTCAACAAATTTAAAAAGATTGAAATCATACACAAAACTTTCTCGGATCATAGAGGAATGAAGTTGGAAATCAATAATAGATGGAGTGCCAGAAAACTCACAAATATGTGGAGGCTCAACAACACACTCTTAAACAACGAGTGGGTCAAAGAAGAAATTGCAAGAGAAATTAGTAAATACCTCGAGGAGAATGAAAATGAAAACACAACATATCAAAACTTATGGGACGCAGGAAAGGCAGTGCTAAGAGGGAAATTTATTGCCCTAAATGCCTATAACAGAAAAGAAGAAAAGGCAAAAATGCAGGAATTAACAGTCCACTTGGAAGAACTGAAGAAAGAACAGAAAACTAACCCCAAAGAAAGCAAAAGGAAAGAAATAACAAAGATTAGAGCAGAAATAAATGAAATTGAAAACATGAAAACAATAGAGAAAATCAATAAAACCAGAAGTTGGTTCTATGAGAAAATCAATAAGATTGATGGGCCCTTAGCAAGATTGACAAAAAGAAGAAGAGAGAGGATGAAAATAAATAAGATCAGAAATCGAAGAGGAGACATAACCACTGACCTCACAGGAATAAAGAAGGTAATAAAAGGATACTATGAACAACTTTACGCTAATAAAACAACAATTCAGATGAAATGGACAGGTTCCTGGAAAGACATGAACAACCAACTTTGACTCAAGAAGAAATAGATGACCTCAACAAACCAATCACAAGTAAAGAAATTGAATCAGTCATTCAAAAGCTTCCCAAAAAGAAAAGTCCAGGACCAGATGGCTTCACATGTGAATTCTATCAAATATTCCAGAAAGAATTAGTACCAACTCTCCTCAAACTCTTCAAAAAAATCGAAGTGGAGGGAAAGCTACCTAATTCATTCTATGAAGCCAACATCACCCTCATACCAAAACCAGGCAAAGATATTACAAAAAAAGAAAACTACAGACCAATCTCTCTAATGAATATAGATGCAAAAATCCTCAACAAAATTCTAGCAAATTGAATCCAACAACACATTTAAAAAATTATACATCATGACCAAGTAGAATTCATCCCAGGTATGCAAGGATGGTTCAACATAAGAAAATCAATTAATGTAATACACCATATCAACAAATCAAAGCAGAAAAATCACATGATCATCTCAATTGATGCAGAGAAGGCATTTGACAAGATTCAACATCCTTTCCTGTTGAAAACACTTCAAAAGCTAGGAATACAAGGGAATTTCCTTAAAATGATAGAGGGAATATATGAAAAACCCACAGCTAATATCATCCTCAATGGGGAAAAATTGAAAACTGTCCCCCTAACATCAGGAATAAGACAAGGATGTCCATTATCACCACTATTATTCAACATCGTGTTGGAGGTTCTAGCCAGAGCAATTTGACAAGAAAAAGAAATACAAGGCATCAAAATTGGAAAGGAAGAAATAAAACTATCACTGTTTGCAGATGATATGATACTATACATCGAAAACCCGGAAAAATCCACAACAAAACTACTAGAGCTAATAAATGAGTACAGCAAAACAGCAGGTTACAAGATCAACATTCAAAAATCTGTAGCATTTCTATACACTAGTAATGAACAAGCTGAGGGGGAAATCAAGAAATGAATCCCATTTACAATTGCAACTAAAAGAATAAAATACCTAGGAATAAATTTAACTAAAGAGAAAAAAAACCTATACAAAGAAAACTACAAAAAACTGCTAAAAGAAATCACAGAAGACCTAAATAGATGGAAGGGCATACTGTGTTCATGGATTGGAAGACTAAATATAGTTAAGATGTCAATCCTACCTAAATTGATTTACAGATTAATGCAATATCAATCAAAATCCCAACAACTTATTTTTCAGAAATAGAAAAACCAATAAGCAAATTTATCTGGAAGGGCAGGGTACCCCGAATTGCTAAAAGTATCTTGAGGAAAAAAAACGAAGCTGGAGGTCTCACGCTGCCAGACTTTAAGGCATATTATGAAGCCACAGTGGTCAAAACAGCATGGTATTGGCATAAAAATAGATATATCGACCAATGGAATCAAATAGAGTGCTCAGATATAGACCCTCTCATCTATGGACATTTGATCTTTGATAAGGCAGTCAAGCCATCTCACCTGGGACAGAACAGTCTCTTCGATAAATGGTGCCTAGAGAACTGGATATCCATATGCAAAAGAATGAAAGAAGACCCGTATCCCACACCCTATACAAAAGTTAACTCAAAATGGATCAAATATCTAAACATTAGGTCTAAGACCATAAAACAGTTAGAGGAAAATGTAGGGAGATATCTTATGAAACTTACAATTGGAGGCGGTTTTATTGACCTTAAACCTAAAGCAAGAGCCCTGAAGAAAGAAATAAATAAATGGGAGCTCCTCAAAATTAAACACTTTTGTGCATCAAAGAACTTCATCAAGAAAGTAGAAAGACAGCCTACACAATGGGAGACAATATTTGGAAATGACATATCAGATAAGGTCTAGTATCCAGAATTTATAAAGAGATTGTCCAGCTCAACAACAGAAAGACAGCCAACGCAATTACAAAATGGGAAAAAGACTTGAACAGACACTTCTCAGAAGAGGAAATACAAATGGCCAAAAGGCACATGAAGAGATGCTCAATGTCCCTGGCCATTAGAGAAATGCAAATCAAAACCACAATGAAATATCATCTCACACCCACCAGAATGGCCATTATCAACAAAACAGAAAATGACACGTGCTGGAGAGGATGCGGAGACAGAGGCACACTTATCCACTGTTGGTGGGAATGTCAATTGGTGCAACCACTGTGGAAGGCAGTTTGGTGGTTCCTCAAAAAACTGAATATAGAATTGCCATACGACCCAGCAATAACATTGCTAGGTATCTACTCAGAGGACTTAAGGACAAAGACACAAACGGACATTTGCACACCAATGTTTATAGCAGCGTTATTTACAATTGCAAAGAGATGGAAACAGCTAAAATGTCCTTCAACAGACAAGTGGCTAAACAAACTGTGGTATGTACATACGATAGAATATTATGCAGCTTTAAGACAATAAACTTATGAAGCATGTAATAACATGGATGGACCTAGAGAACATTATGCTGAGTGAGTCTAGCCAAAAACTAAAGGACAAATACTGTATGGTCCCACTGATGTGAACCGACATTCGAGAATAAACTTGGAATATGTCATTGTTCACAGAGACCAGCAGGAGTTAGAAACAGGGTAAGATAATGGGTAATTGGAGCTGAAGGGATACAGACTGTGCAACAGGACTAGATACAAAAACTCAAAAATGGACAGCACAATAACACCTAATTTTAAAGTAATCATGTTCAAACACTGAATGAAGCTGCTTCTGAGCTATAGGTTTTTTTTTTGTTTGTCTTTTTGTTTGTTTGTTTGTGTCTTTTCTTTTTTTTCTTTTTCCTTTTCTTTTTTTTTACTATTATTATTATTTTTATTTTTTCTCTATATTAACATTCTATATCTTTTTCTGTTGTTTTGCTAGTTCTTTTCCTAAATCCATGCAAATGTACTAAGAAATGACGATCATGCCTCTATGTGATGATATTAAGAATTACTGATTGCATAGTAGAACGGAATGATTTCTAAATGTTGTGTTAATTTCTTTTTTTCTTTCATTAATAAAAAAACCCATTCTGTGTTAATTACAAATTAAAACCAATGAAACTAATACAAAATGCTCCTAACATCGACAACACTCATTGACCAACTTGTCATAAATATCAGAATATCAATGTCTGTGTTAAGTGGCCTATTCTCAGACTATTTACATCTGAAATCCATTTGTTTCTTTTGTTGAACTGTTGTTCTTGTAATCATTTGGTCTCAATGAAAGAATAGAATTAATTGACTTTGTTCTTTGTCTTTTTTATATACTTCATAAATAACATTTTAACTTAACCTTCTTTAAGTAATTTCATCAATAAATATAAAAATTTTGAAAATTCACCTTCCTATTCTTCCAAATCAGAAGTCTGTACTTCCTCCCATATTTCATTGAAACATACCAAAATGTTTTTGTAAATTTGAGTCAAATGGCATTTTACCAAATTCAGTTCCTTTTATGTAGGTTAATAAGATGTTTGTGGCTCTTTCAATCTAATACAACACAAGGGAAGTGGGATGAAGTTGTTCTAATCTTAACTTAATTCAATTGAAATATACTTTTCAAATATTACAAAATATATGACAATGGGAAAATGACACTCTCCACTTTTCCCTCTCCCAGGATTTTTAAAGAGTTTGGTAAATATGAGTGACTTTGAGGTTTACACTTTCACGAAAGTGCTGAGTTTGAGGCAGAGAAAGGAAGTCAGCATAGTAGAAAAGAAAACAAATATTTGGTGCTATGAACCAAAAGAGTTAAATAAGAATGAGACCATGCTGGAAAGTGTAGACCATGCCACTATCCTATGAATGGTGTGTTTCTTTGACTGAACTAAAGAAGCAGGGAGACATGTCTAGTATAAATGATTTAGAAAAATGCCCATAGCTATCATATATAGGCTTCTTTGAATGGGTGGCACAGTGAAAACATATAGACAAAAATGAACAGAGCAAGAGTAACAGCGACAATATGATGGGTAGAGATGTGAAAATTAGGGGGTCAAAGTATGTAAGAGACAAAATCAGTAGGATGTGGACATGGAGAATATATGGGAGGGTGATGAAGAGAGGGACTCTTAGAAAATATTAATAGCTCTCTGGCATCTGCAATTGCAGTGGAGGGTGGTATGAGATCAGATCATAGCTTTGGTTCTGGACACATTACATTTTTATGCAATTTTACTGAGATACATTCACACACAATAAGTTCCATCTAAAATATATGCTCAGTGGCCCAAAGCATCATCATATAGATATGCATTCAGTGCCCCATTCAATTTTAGAACATTTCCATTCCTACAAATAAAGAAATAAAAAAAAGAACCTCAAAAACATCCCATATCCTTTATCCCTCCTATTTTATACTTTTTGTCTTTATTTTATTACTGATTGACCCATACACCAGGCAGAGGAAGTGTCAGTCACAAGGCCTTTACCATCACTGGTTCACATGGTAAAAGCTATATAGTTATACAACCACTAGGAACAATCAAGGAAACTGGATTACAGTTCAACAATTTTAGGTATTTCCTTCTAGCTATTTAATACATTAGTCTCAAAAAAGAAATATCTATATAATGAGTCAGTAGTCGTAATCATTTGTTAAATCCTAATTTCAAAGTTACACCTACTACCTCTCATTTGACCATTCTGTCAATCTTCAGGTATATCTGGGCAATGACCATTTTAACTTCTGTATGCTGGAAATGGGTGTTGATCTTATCAGGTAGGGGAGTAAAACTGGCTGTTTTTCTTGAAAAGACTGGTACCTCTGGGTTTCAAGGCATATTTGGCATAGTAAAAATCTGGGTGCCTTAATTTTCTAAACAAACACATTAAGAAATATATATATTTTACATGAGCAGGCACTGGGAAATGAACCATGGTCTCTGGCCTGACAGGCAAGAACTTTGCCACTGAGTCACTGTTGCCAGCCCAAGAAATATTTTTATAAAGTCTTAGATAGAGTCCAGGGTATTCTTTAGCATTTGCAGGAATACTGTTGGTTGGAGCTTGGAATACTGTGTCAGTTTGCAATATCTGGCTGAGGCATGCATAAAAGTAACCTCCAGAATGAACCTCTCAACACTATTTGAAATATCGTAGCCTTTGAAAATTTTTTTTGTTTCATTTATTTTTTTTCCCTTTTGGTCAAAAAAGCATTTTCATTTCCATGATATCAGGAACAAGCATATCCCTTGAAGTCATGTCTCAAATTCCCAGGGCAATTTGCATACCTGGGAGTCATCCCACATGGGGGGAGGGCAATGAATTTATTTGCAGTGTTGGCTTAGAGAAAGGGAGGACAAATCTAATCAACTAAAGAGGTTATCTGGGAGTGACTGTAGGCATAATTGTAAGTAGGCTTATAATTACATTACAGAAATTAGTTTCATAAGGACAAGCCTCAAGACTGGCTTATTAATTGGGCATCCCTAATGCTTGAAAATTTTAGGAATTCCCCAGGTTGGGAAGTTTAACAGTTCCACATGTTCCCCAGTTGCTCAAGGGGAATTGCTAAATATTTGTTAAATTTTTGCCCAAAATACTCTAAAATGTATCAGAATATTACATTAACCTGTAATTAACCATGGCAGAGTTCTCACTTGCCATGTTGAATACCCAGATTTGATTCCCATTGCCAGCCCATGCAAAAAAAAATAAAAATAAAAAAATAAAATAAAGAAAGAAAGCATATGAGGAGATGCTGAACACAACTGGCTATTAGGGAAATCAAATAAAAACCACAATGAGATATCATATTATACTTACTAGAATGGACATTATATTAAAAAAAAAAAACCCAAAAACTACAAGTGGTGGAGAGGATGTGGAGAAATAGGTAAATAGGTACACTTATTCATTGTTGGTGGGAATATAGAATGGTCCAGCCAAGATATCATTCTGTGGAAGAGTCTATGTACTCATGTAGTATAAATAAACTGATGAGACAAATTAAATCAGATGATGTGCTACAGAAAATTTAAATTTTGGATCAAATAAAAATCTCTTCCTTTGGTCACACAGAAGTTGAGGTCTTAACATACAGACAGTATCATCCTTTACTCTGTATTCTGATTTCTCTTAGTCCCAAACATGTCTGTCTCATTCACATGTCTAATTGAAGTCTGATCTCTTTCTCAGCTTCTTTAACAGTTGCTATATGGAGTATTGCTGACTTTCAGAATTGCAGAACTCTAATTATGAGTCTCAGGTGCCACACAGATACCCAGCATTCCAGGGAACTACCAAGTTATACTCAAAGAGCACAGCATCTAGAATTTAGAAATAGTAGCTAAAACCTTGAAATTGATGTGACTGCTGTAAGATCTTCCAATCTAGAATCTTTACAATGAGGCTTAATCATCCTTAATCTTTGATTATCCAATCTCTCCCCACTTTCTATCCCCTAATAACCTATATTCTAGAATCCAACTCTGAGTGTGCTCATTATAGTTAGTATATATTAGTGAGACTACACAATATTTGTCCTATCGTTTCTGGCTTATTTCACTCACAATAATGTCAACAAGATTCATTCATGTATTTGCATGCCTCATGATTTGATTCTTTTCTGCAGCTTCTCAATATTCTGTCATATAAATATATCCCAATTCACCCTTCCGTTTATCTGTCAATATACCCTTAGGTCATCTATATACATTTCAAATCATGAATAATGCTGCACAATCACCAGTATGAAAAGGTATAATTGTGTCCCTGCTTCCAGGTCTGTGAGTTATATAGCTAATAACTGGGTTGCAGGATCATATGGCAACCCTGTACTTAGCCTCCAGTGAAACCACCACGCTACCCTCCAGAGGGGCTGCACCATTCTACTTCCCTACCAACAGTGAATATGTACATCTCTCTCTCTCTGTCTTCTCTACCACATGTATCTTCATGTTCATTTTTTGAACAATTTTATTCACACACCATGCAATCCATCCTAAGTGTACAATCAATTACTTCTGGTGTAATTACATAAGAATGTATTCACTACCACTATTTATTTAAGAGAAAAAGAGGATGAAAAGAAAAGAGAGAAACAACAGCAACATCCCATACCCCAACCTTATATTCCCCCTCTTATTGACATTTAACTTTTGTATATCAAGTTTGATAAAATTAATGAAAGAATATTATAATGTTCCTATTAACTATAGACACTAGTTTGTATTAATTGTATTTTTTCAATATATCATCCTATTTTTAAAACCTTGCAATGGTGACATTAATTTATTCCCCCTCATAGAAAAGCTTTCTTATATTTGTACATTTAATCACTATCATTGTGCCCTCTATCTAGGTTTTGATAAGTTATACAGACCCAGTATTTATCCTCTTTCTTTCCTTCTGGTATCATAGATGTCATAGTCTTCCTCTTTCAACCATACACACACTCAGCTTTGTTCATTATAGTTACAATATTGTGATATCACACAGTATTGTGCTATCATTTTTTGGATCTTTACAATCAGTCCGGTGGAACATTCTGTACTCCTTCAGCATTAAATGCCCAATTTCTACCCTATTCCTATCTCCTAGTAACCTGTGTTCTCAACTTTAACTCTTGGAGTTTGCTCATTATAGGTAGTTCATATTAGTGTGACCATACACTTGTCTTTTTGTTTCTGGCTCATTTCACTTAACATAATGTCCTCAAGTTTCATCTACATTGTTGCATGCATAATGACTCTATTTCATATTACAAATCCATCGATTCCATCATATGTATACACCACAGTTTGTTTATCCATTCATCCAAATGGGCTGCTTGCATAATTTCACTACAAATATTGGTGAGCAAAAGTCTGTTTGTGTCCCTGCTTTCAGTTCTTCTGAATATGTAACCGTAATGGGATTGGTGGAGCATACAACAATTCTATACTTAGCTTCCTGAGGAACCATCTAATTCCCTTCCAGTGGCTGCACCATTCTATATTCCCACCAACAATGAATAAGTGTACCTTTACCTATTTCTCCACATCCTCTCCAGCAGTTGTAGTTTTTTTGTTTTTTTTTATAATGGCCATTCTGGTAAGTATAATATGATATCTCATTGTGGTTTTTATTTGCATTTCCCTAATAGCCAGTGGTGTTCAGCATCCCCTCATATGCTTTCTTTCTTTCTTTCTTTCTTTCTTTCTTTCTTTCTTTTTTTCATGGGCAGGCCCCAGGAATCAAACCTGGGTCTCTGACATGGCAAGCAAGAACTCTACCTGCTGAGCCACTGTGGCCCGCCCTCTTCATATGATTTTGAGCCATTTGTATTTCCTCTTTGAAAAAGTGTCTATCCATGCTTTTTGTCCATTTATAATTAGGTTGTTTGTTTTTCTGTTGTTCAGTTTAGGATGTCATTATGCATTCTGGGTATTTAACCCTTACCTGATATGTGGTTTTCAAATATTGTCTCTTATTGTGTTGGCTGCCTTTTCAATTTCTTGACTAAGTCCTTTGATGTGCAAAAGTATATAGTTTTGAGGAGGTCCCATGTATCTATCTCTTCTTTCATTTTTTGCACTTTGTGAGTAAGGTTTAGGAAACCATGTCCTACCATAAGTCTTTAAGATATTTTATTACATTTTCTTCTTAAAGTTTTATGACCTTAGCTCTAGTGTTTGAGTATTTGATCCATTTTAAGTTTATCTTTGTATAAGGTGTGAGATAGGGGTTCTCTTTCAGTCTTCTGGATATGGATTTCTATTTCTTCAAGCACCATTTGTTAAAGAATCTGCTCTGTTCAAGTTGAGTCAAATAAAAGCCTTATCAAAGATCAATTGTCCATAGATGAAAGGCTCTATTTCTGAACCCTCAGATTTATTCTATTAGTCAATCTGTCTGTGTTTATGCCAGTATTATACTGCTTTGACTACTGTAGCTTTGTATATGCTTTAAAGTCAAGAAGTCATGCGATACCTCTTACTTTCATTTCATCTTTCTTTCTCAAGATATGTTTAGCTATTTGGGACACCCTGCCATTCCAAATAAATTTGATTATTGCCTTTTCTATTCCTATAAAATAAGTTGTTGGGGTTTTAATTAGTGTTGCCTTGAATCTATGAATCAATTTGGATAGAAATTACATCTTACATATATCTAGTCTTCAAATCCACAAACACAGCATGCCCTTCTATTTCTTTAGGTCTTCCTTGATTTGTTTTATGAATGTTTTATAGTTTTCTGTGTATAAGTCTATCATGTCCTTCATTAAATTTATTCTTAAAAAGTTTATACTTTTGGTTGCTATTGTAAATGGAACTGTTTTCTTGATTTCCTCCTCAGATTGCTATTTACTAGTGTATAGAAACACTTCTGATTTTTGTATGTTGATCTCCTATCCTGCCAATTTGCTGTACTTCTATATTAACTGTAGTAGTTTTGTTGTATTTTTTTTTTGATTTTCTACATATAGGATTCTGTAATTTGCAAACAGTGAAAGTTTTACTCCTTCAATCTCAATTTGGATACCTTTTATTTCATTTTCTTGCCTAATTGCTCTAGCTAGATCATCCAGTACAATATTGAATAAAAATAGTGACAGTGGGCATTCTTGTCTTCTTTCAGATCTTTTAGAAGAAAAACTTTCGGTTATTTCTCATTGAGTATGATGTTAGCTGTGGGTTTTTCATATATGCTATTTATCACGTTGAAGAACTTACCTTCTATTTTCACCCTTTGAAGTGTTTTCATCAGGAAAGGATGCAGAATTTTGTCACATGCAGAAAAGTCTGCATCAATTGAGATAATCATGTGATTTTCCCTTTTGTTTTATTGATGTAGTATATTACATTAGTTGTTTTTATTGTGCTGAGCCAGCCTTGCAAACCTGGAATCAAATCCAATTAGTCATAGTTTATAATTCTTTTATTGTGCTGCTGGATTATATTTGCAAGTATTTTGTTGAAGATTTCTGCATCTATATTCATTAAGGAGATTCATTTGTATTTTTTTTTCTTGTGGTATCTTTGTCTTGCTTTGGTATTAGAGTGAGGTTGGCTTCATAACATGACTTAGGTAGCTGTTTTAATTTGCTAAAGCTGCCAGAATACAAAACACAAGAAATAGACTGGCTTTTATATACAGGATTTATTAATTACAAGTTTCCAGTTCTTTAGAGGAAAGGTAGCTGGCTTCGATCTAGCCTTCTATGACGCATGGGAAGGCACACAACAATGTCTGCTGGCTTCTGGGTTCAAACAGCTTTCCCCCAGGGTGATTCCTCTCTGCATCTCAGAACGTCTGTGCCTGAGCACACTTCCCTTTTTCTGATTTTTCCTTTTGAGACTCCAGATAGTTAAATTAAATGTCACTCATTGTAGAAGGCACTCCCCTTAGCCAACTATAGATATAATCAGTCATAAACGAATTTCACATGCTTGTTATTTAAGTCTATAGCAATAGAAAAATTGTGTACCATCACCTGGCCAAATTGACACCTCAACTTAACTACTACAGTAGCTTTCCCTCCTCCTTCAAATTTTTTGAAGAGTTTGAGAAGGATTGGTATTAATTCTTTCTTGAATGTTTGGTAGAATTCGCATGTGTAGCTATCTGGTCCTGGATTTTTCTTCTTTGGGAGTTTTTTGATGACTGTTTCAATCTCTTTACTTTGCTTGTATTGTTGAGGTGTTTTATTTCTTCTTCAATATTGGCTGTTCATGCTTTTCTAGGAAGTTGTCAGTTTCTTCTGAGTTGTCTAGTTTGTTTGGCTATAGCTGCTCATAATATCCTCTCATTATCTCCTCTATTTCTGCAGGGTAAGTGGTTATGTCCCTCCATTCATTTCTGATTTTATCTATTTGTATCTTCTCTCTCTCTCTCTCTCTCTCTCTCTCTCTCTCTCTCTCTCTCTCTCTCTCTCTCTCTCTCTCTCTCTCTCTCTCTCTCTCTCTCTCTCTTTTTGTCCAGGCTGGTTTATGGTATGCGTCTGGTCATGGAAGTTTCCCAGACAGTTTTTCCAGATAGTTCTTGGCTACCAACTAGCTGCCCTAGAGGACAAACTAAATTCCCCATCTCTCTATGCTGCCATCTTACCCCACCTTTTGACATATTAAATGCAAAGTGCATTTGAGATTGATAGATGTCAACCCACACATTTAGACTAAAAACAGATGAAGATGTTTTTGTCAGTTTACAATGCCAGGATCCCCATTAGCTTTATTATTCTTTTACATTAAAGTGATGTTTACATTTTCTTGTCATATTTTACCAACTAAAATATTACATTTTATTTTCTGAGTTCTGACACTATAAGTCCTAACTGCTTTGGAAAACATTCTTAATGTCATTTTTTCATGTCTTTTTATTCTTGTAATTTCTACTTTAATTTGCACATTTTAGCACCTGACATTTAGGAAGCACTTGATGAAAATTAGTTGCCTTCTCCATTATATAGATGAAATAAGAATAATCTTAAGACAAGAATAATTACTTTCTTAAAGTTCCCAAAGACATTAAGATATCTTAATTTCCTGAACGTATTTTCAAGGTCCAACAATTATAAAAATTGCCACATATGACAGGTACATTCTCTATTTTCTCTCTTGCTATTTTTAAAGACATGTTGCAGAATTAAATGTGATTCAAAATAGTTTTCTAGTCACATAGTTGGTCAAGAAATATTTCTTGAACATCCATATGTTGCTGAATATAATAATGAAATGAGGTTCAGACTATGGAACTTCCATAAACACAATATTACTTATGTTAAATGAAGTTCCACTGACTCATTCTTCTGATTCAAATCCAGGATGGATTCTCTGAGTTTTTCAGATCTAATTTACAGACACACTGTGGCCAATCCTACAGCTACCCCAGAGCATCATTTTGGCTCTCATTTACCTGGAACTTGAGAGGATTTGCAATACAATCATGCATTCTCTTTACTGCAGATGTACACATCAATAGATGCAAAGAGTTTGTGAGCCCCAAGAAATCCTGACACTATAGGATCACAATGTCACTACACTGTTAAGAAATTCAGTGCTGCTGCTCTGTGTACATATGTGTGTTCTACATGGGGAAAGATGGTTCCAGGAGGGGAGGAAGGTGGTATCGGCTGCAGTTAAGGCCAGAGGCAGTTGTGCTGGGAAAAATGAATGTATGGTAGTTGACAACCATTGCATATCAATGTCTGCTGGCAGCATCTTGACCAAACGGCTTGGCAGACATTCAGTGTTCCCAGACCCAGGCACTGGCCTACCTATACAATTTGAAAGTTGAGTTCATATTTTATGACAAATGGGCCTGTCAGTGTACTTGGATAAAAACATACATACACTGTGCACACATAATTTTGATAAATAGCCCATGATCTCTTGACATATTTTTGGAAAAAAAAAACTCATGGATTTATAAACCATTAGACAGTAGCATATTTATAGGATTGGATTCTCTCCAGGTGATATCTTCAATCCTTAATTTATAACACATAATAGAACTGAAATTAACCAATCCCTTACGTTAATTCTATCCAGACACTATCATGCATGAAAAAATGTTGCTTTGAAGAAAGTTTATTTCCTAATGCTTTCTGTGAGTTAAGAAATTTTTGAAATCAATGAAAAATTGTGGTCAAATGATTCTAGAACATTTGTGAACTGTGACCTTATGTTATGTATATTCAGTTAGGCACAAATATTTGGAAGGTATATCCCTTTTCACTGCTCTGGATCCTTGATTCTCTGATGTGTTATTGTTTCATATCCTGTACATAGACAAGTCACTATTTGGTACATCATGGGAACACAGGCTCAGTAACAACAGAAACTTGCAGCAAATCACCACTTTATTATTTACATAGCACAAAGAGTCCAAAAGAGCAAGGGGCGAGATCTCATTTTTGCCAGTCCCATGGGAAAGCCAGTTGCTAATCTCAGGCTTGATGGATGGCAGCCCTGCAGGTCCCACTTTGCAATATGGAGGAGAGACAAATCTGTGCTCTTCTGAGGATGGGGTATTTAATAACATTGCCACTGGATAGAAAAAACCTTAACACCCAAATTCCTTTTGTGTTTCTAAAAACTGCAACCCTTTCCTGAGAAGCCAGCATATATTATCTGACTCACAAAGAGAGGAATGAAACTGATTTGTGGCCTAGTGGTGGCTCCATACTATCCCAATATAATCATGGAAGAATGCTAACAATCATAGAACGATTCTGACAGAATTTATCCTATGATATTTAGAATTTTCCCTTAAATTAAGGAAAATGAGATTTGACTGATTTATAATGGAGTGGGCTGGTTCACTTTATGTGTTTAATTATGAGTTTGTTTCAAGCATTCTACATTGAAATAACAGGTAATATTTGTTAAGTAAGTGACATTAAAAGCACAAAAAATACAAAACAAAATAAAGCAAAGAAAAAGTAACCTTTTTCTTTACTTACACTATAGGTAGTATTTTCTTTTAAATTTCATTCAAAGTAAATGCACTAACCTAAAGGAGGAGACAGTAGAAAAAGTCAAAATTTGAACTTTTTATCAACTTAAAATCCTGGGAACAAACTTGTTTAATGGATGTAATCATTTAACATGCACTTTCAAGAAGTAGGCAATTGATTGTTGCAGTTCTCACTTTCCATTTACTTTTAAAAGCATTCAGAACTCCATTTCCCTGTAAATTCTTATTACATTTTAAAATAGAGCCAGCATTTATTATTCCTTTGATAGTATAAGTCGAAAATAAAATATTGAATTTAGAGTCATTTAGAAATTTAAGAGAAATTGAAGATGCTTCTTCTCTATAAACTGCCTTTTTCTTTTAAGCTAATAACATGTCTGTAAATTTCTCTTATTTGAATTCCTTAGCTTCTATGCTTACCCTGTGTTAAGAGGATTTTAAGATACATCAAATTGAAATTTCTGGGAAAAAGCACATCAATTTTTCATTGGAAAAAATTGAATATGTCCAGAATACATTATAACATTAGATTTTTAAAAAGTACATCATAATGCTGTATCAAGGCTCAAAATCAGTAAAAAGAACTTTTTTTGGTTCTGTGTTGTTACGTGAGTGTGTGCATGCACGTGTTCATATGTGCATGCACATGCCGGTTTAGGTGTGTGTTTAAGAGGATGCTAAATGGAAATCTTCAGTTGAGTTTCCTATGGGCTTGAAAAAAAAGAAAGAGTATTTACATCCATTCATATTTACAGATGGGGTTCCCTACCACCAAAAGGGCTGATCTCAAGCTGTTACTGACAACCTTAGCTAATCACAAACTTGAGTGAATAGAAGCATGGTAACAAAGAGTTTGAAAGAAAGTATGTCTGGGGAACAGTTGTAGAAGTGACTTGAACAGAAGGAAGTGAGTCTCTGTTCCCTAAAGATTATTGAGGTCAATATTTTTCATCGTTTGGTATTTGATGGGAAGTGTAAAGGTAGAAAGCTGTGGCTGGAGCTACCTGCAATGGCAGGGCAGGAAGAGTGGATGTTTATGGAAGCAGCTGCAAGTCTACCATTTAGTGATAGAAGGTTGTATGGGTCCCTATGGGAAAAGTAGATGCTATGTGCCATGTTTATTCAGGAGTCTTCTTGTCTGGAATCTGCTCAGTGGGTGGAAAAGGAGAAGAGGCCCTGGCGTCTACCATTGGGTAGGCTCTGAGGAGGTCTTAATCAGAAATTCCCAGGTACCATGACATAAAGTGATAGTCAAACACATACCAAAAAAAGAAAAAAAAAGCAGAAAGCACAGATGTCCCATAAATAGTATGCCTCATTCTTAAATCTAATCCCTCTACCAAAGAGTGAGGAGGCTGGATAAGAGATGCTTCATTTTTGGGAAATCCAAGGATGTTAAGAGAATACTCAGGGTGGTTAGATGTAAGTACAAAAATAAATAAATAAATAAATGAATAAATAAATGAATAAATAAATAACCTGCAGAATGTGCCAACAGAGATACAGGAATGAATAGATGAACTAATTGTATATTTTGGAGGTGAAGTTAACAGAGCATTTTAATAGATTGGAAAAGACTGGGAAGAGATGCAGAGTTGTCACATTGCCTTCTAGATTCTGGATTGCGCCTAGGTTAGGTAAATATGTTAACTAAGACAGAAGGTCCAGGACAACGTCTCACTGAGAAACTGAACATATTTTGAGAGATTGACCTGGTGATGAGTTGAGCAATAAAGCCTTGTTCCCTGTGGCAAAAGAGCTAGCAGAACCTTGTCCGCTTTATTTT
This sequence comes from Tamandua tetradactyla, assembly GCF_023851605.1. Taxonomy (NCBI): domain Eukaryota; kingdom Metazoa; phylum Chordata; class Mammalia; order Pilosa; family Myrmecophagidae; genus Tamandua; species Tamandua tetradactyla. The sequence goes on from NC_135327.1 coordinate 74,997,819, forward strand.
ATGTCCAAGTAGCTATCTAGATTCTAATGATGCTATTTGTTTGCATAAACTGATTTCATTGACTACACATAATTTTGCATCTTCCATTGACCTCTGCTATATTTCTACTGCCTGGCATTTGGACCTTTATCAATATGGATTATGAGCCATGTTAAACATATCCAGAGGCTACATTCATCTAGAACAAGATCAGGTATCACTTCTGCTTTCCAAGTATCTTTGTTTAAAGAAGCATTTATCATAACTTTGGTCCCAATCCACATGACTTCACTCCTTACTTGTTTTTTCCTCTTTTTCCCCAATCACATTCTACTGTTTTTGAGATCCATCATTCAAAAGTAAATATACTTTTGTTTGTCTTGTTTTACAATGGGCAGGCACTGGGAAACGAACCCGGGTCTCCGGCATGGTAGGCTAGAACTCTGCCACTGAGCCACCATGGCCTGCCCGTAAAAGTAAATATACTTTTGCTATTTATCATATAACAGTAGGTACTAGGTTATTATGGCATAAACACAATGGGAAATTATACTATTGTGCTGGAGTGTGAGATGGAGATAAAAATTAACGGACAAATAATTAAATTGTATATTTGATGATAACACACAGGGTGAAATAAAACAGGACATAGAGTTTTTTAGGTGCAATTTAAAACAGGCCAACAGCTGTGGGGTGGGTGCACATATCAGAAGATTATACATATTTACAGGAAATTTTAAAATATTGAAGAATGTTAAGGACTTTAACCCAGGAAAAATTTAGAAAATATTACTATTTAGATTTGATTATGATGTTATTGATGATTTGGAAAAACAAACTAAGGGACAAAGAGGTGCTTTGAGAATTAAGAAAATAATGCTTGGCTCCCTTATCGTATGTAGCTGTGGATGGATAGAGAGGCTCACAGAGCATACTAATGTCACAAGTTTTATTTGCCCACCTTATTTAGTTTCTCTCTAGGCCATAGTACATCCAACTCAGGAAAATCAGCTACGCATATTGTTAATTTGCTTCTCTTAAAATGCATCACAGTAGATAGGGAACTAGGTTACAAAAAGGAGAAGAAAGGTTCAAGAAGAGAAAACAGTTTAGTGAAGATTTTGTGGTAGGAGGTACAGAGAGTGCTTATAGAAATAAAAGCCCAGTATACGTACACTCAGAGTACAAGGGCATAGATTGGTGAAGATTAGATCATTTGTACATAATGGATACATGTAAATGCAATGTTTGCTGTCTGATACATAGGCATATACATATGCATATATATATGCATATGCATGCCCATACACATACCTATACTCATATCTATAACATACATATAAACATACACCTAAGCATACACTGGTTTATAGCATACCTTACTCTTACAAATTGTTTATTTGATTCACAATAACACATAATTTGGATCATCAAAGTTTTAGTAAATTTCAGCCACTAATGACAGAAAGTTTACTTTAGCAAGTTACTTTTTAATCTAAAATGTTATCTGACTGTCCTCTAATAAATTTCACCCTCAACGAAACACCTCAGAGAAATTGGAAACTACAGACTTGAACTTGACAGTGAAAAAAAACACATGAAAATACAAAGAAACAAGGGTAAAATGAATGTTTCATACAAATGAAAGCAATCTCAAGGAAGAGAATATAGCAGAAAACACTATCAAACCTTGCGCAGATCTTTCATTAAGACTGTCAGATAAATTTTGACAGAAAGAGATAGCTTTTTTGTGTTGGCTTTTGTGTTAGTGCTAAGTATTATCTGCTTGTCAGTTTTCTCCTTGAATTTAAAACAGAACTTAATCCGGTGATCTTCATTTTTGCATTAATTGCTAATGTTTAGGAATTACTGAGAAATTATTATAACAAACCTCCATATGGAAGTATAAATAATTCACAGGATGTGTGTTTTGCACTGTGTCTTGGAGAGCATAAAGTTGGAATGCATCAATGTTAGTATCGTGATTAATTATTGTTAAAATGCTGGATGAGAAGGCCTTTACCTGACAAAGCAATGGGTGCTCATACAATCCTTATTCAGATGGTTTCCCCCTGAGTGTATCTAGATGAACTTATCAAAGATCATAATTCATCTTGGTACCTAATTAAGAAAAAAAGGGGCAAATCCACGCATCTGGTGGAACTTTGAAACTGGGAAATGTCCTCAGTTGACGTAAACCTCTGCAGATTCTTAACACGTAACACTCAAGGTTCAGGTGATAGCTTTTACTCAATTGTTGAGATATGGGAGCTCCTCTAGAAAGACTTGGTTTAATTAATGAATACTGAGAGCTTTTCTCATAATATTCACCATCTAAAATTGTATTTCTTAAAGGTTATAATTTCATATTTTTAATACAGGAGTCTCTTTTTGTTCTTAACAGATTGTGAGTGTGTGGATATATGATATTTTTAAATCATTTTCATTGTAGGTTTCTTTGATTACTTAGTTTTGAGAAATCCAAAGAATGATGTCTAATGAAGATTGTTGTCTTTGGGGTCAAATTCAGGCTATTTGATGCCATATATATTCATTAAAAATACCTTTTCATGTATTTCCCAATACGTGTTTGGAATTCTGGAACAACTAGCTAAGGACATAATATAAACAAGTAACTCAATCATGTACTGATTTTGGTAAACTCTTTGCAAAGATGGCCACGATGATTCCTTCCATCCTTCCATCAAGGTTTGGAGTCTATATCCCCACCCTTGAGCTCCAGTGTCATGCCTTGCATTGACCAATAAAATGCATCAAAAGTGACACTATGGGACTTTTGAACCCATATGCATATCTTCCACTCTCCCTGCCTGGAGCATGATAAAATCTTAGGTATCCTCCTAAGAATACCAGACCACTTGGGGAAGGAGATGGTAAGATGACAGCCATCAACAAACTACAGATATATGAGTGAAGCCATTATGCAATGTCTAACCTGAGCCCATTTGCCAAGTGACTACTGTCACATGAGTGAATCCAGGCTGACCAAGAAAGAACTGTCCAAATTATCCTAATCTAGTCACTATACCACAGAATCATGAGCAGACAAAAATGACAGCCATCTTAAACTGTTGAGATTTGTCTGTTTATTTGGGCTATTCAGCAACAGGACATTGATACATTGATAAATCCTGGCATACTCTTTGTTAAATTAGAGATTAGAGTACTATAATTAGTCATAAGAACCTTGTTCATGTCCATAATTTGGACACAGACACCCCCTCAGGAGTATATACAACTACATTTTTATATGCATTTATGATTGGTACCTTCTCAAAGTAGAGCCCATTGTTCTGTGCAAGAATGTGTTTGTTTTTTAAAATAAAGTATAATAAATCCAAGCACATAGATGAATAAGGAATTAATTTCCAATATTGTTACAATGACATCAAACTATCTGTTTGTTACAGTTTGCTAAAGCTGTTGAAATGTAATACACCAGAAATGTCTTGTCTTTTTCAAAGGGGATTTATTGTTATAAATTTATGATTTAAGTCCATTAAAATGTCCCATTTAAGACATCAACAGGATGAAGAAAGGCCATCAGCACTTTGGACACCTTGGATCCGCTGGGAAGGCACATGGCGGGTGTTTGCTGGTCCTCATTCTTGGTTCTTGCTACTGACTCCTGTGGCTTTCTCCCTGCATACTCTGAGTCTTCCCTCAGCTTCTCTCAGGTATTGCTCACTCTAAGAGTACATGAGTCTTCTCTTAGCTTCTCTGGGGCACTCTAGATTTCATCTCTTAGCTTCCTTTGGCTCTCTACAAGTTTTGGCTCTTTCAGTTTCTGTAGGTCTGTGCTTAGGATCTCCCAAGAGGTTTCTGTCTAAACTCTCTCTCTTTGAACCCTCTTAAAGGACTCCGGCAAGCAGATTAAGATCCACCTTGAATGGGAAGGGTCACATTTGCACAGAAGCAACTTCATCAAAAGTCCCACCCTACAATCAGTCTGCCCTACAAGATTGGGTTAAAAGATGGTGGCTTTTCTGGGGTACATAACAGATTCAAATCAGCACAATATTTAAAGAGACCCAATAAATTTCTAGATCTTCCTGAATTTCCACCTTGCAGTATTTAATTTTCTTCCTAGAGTAAGGCTTAAATATGTATACTTTTAAATTTTGATATGATTTAATACTTTCTTCAAAAACCTGGCTTTTGCTCCTTATTAGAGTTAAAAATGCAATCTTCAAATTTTGTGTTTTCAACAGATTGTTTTACTTATCCATGGCTATAGCAGCCTAGGAAATCCAGAAAAGCACTGGGCAAAATTCATTTTCAGAAACATTACACGTTTTCAGTACAAGTGTTTTTTATATATTTTTGAATTAGATAAAATATATTTCTTTGCTGTATTAACATTTAAAATTAGAACTCTGAATGAACTTTATAGTCACTTTTTTTAAAGAGGGAAAATAACTTTTAAAAATCGTGAAAATTTGTCCTGGATGCTGTGCAAGGTTGCAATTTTTTAACTAAGAGTATCTCTGCCAACCTTCATTTTCATGTTTTATAAGTATTTTTTGTTCATTTTGGGACACCTTCCTTATTCCTAAAGGGATTTGCATTCTTTAGATTCATAGGAAGTATGATCCTCAATATCATGCTTTTAGAAAGATTCCAGTTTTCAGACTCTTTGCTTAAAAGCACATAAACATTGGTTTCCTCCCCCATTCTGATAAAGAGGCTGTCCTTGGAGAATAACTGACATTAGCATCTATTATGATAGAAATATTATCAACTCTGAGCTCAAAGTCTGAAACCCTATTGGACTCAACTTTATTAATTTCATATATGTTCAAAAATGTACTTAAATTATTTTTGTTTTCCCCATCTATTGGGCTTGAGATATCTGCCTTGATGGTGATTCTGAGGTCTGATATCCATCTGTATTATCTGTGTCTGATCCATAAGTGCTCAACAAACCGTAAGTATTGTAATGATGCTATAATGTTTCTCAAGCAGGCACAGGCGCATCCAACTTTGACAGTCTTGTCTCGTCATCATCAGAATTTACATGCTCAGTCCTGGGAGGATTGTTCTAGTTTGATAATATTCTGTCATGTATGCTATGCTTCTCAATTTGTCAACATCTCACAGAAGTCCCCAAATGAATGAGGAATGAACTGTTGGTGCTGATTCGAAGTAAAAAGCCTGCAAATCAAGCAATCAGACACTTGTCTGCCTTCTGGCAGATTTTTTATTCATCAGAAGAGAGAAATATCAATGTACACTGAAATCAGCCATTGAGAAAAAAAATTCTCAAATGACATTTTTTTTCCCTTTAAGCATCTGATTTTTTTTCATAATTATATAGGGAGGAGAAGTTTAACCAAACCTCCCCAAGGAACCATCGTAAAGAAGCCCTGGTTGAGCACCAAATGTATTGAAATGCAGATCTGAGATTAAACATTTATGAAGAATGTGTTTCTAGAAGAGAATTTAAATAACGCAGAGTATGACAAAGGATAACTATAAATATATTTTAATGGTGCAAAAAGAAATAAGAGGGGCACAAGGGTCATTCAGTGGTAGAATTCTTACCTGACATGCAGGAAACCCAGGTTCAATTCTTGGCCCATGCACTTCCTCCCGCCAAAAAACAAACAAACAAAAATTCAACAAATGGTGCTACAATAATGGGATATTCACATGGAAAAATAATGAAATGTGACCCTGCCATACAGCATACAAAGAAAAAAAAAACAGAATGAGAAGAATAGGATAGTAAATTCAAATTAGGTAGAAGAGAGAAGTTAGAGGGGTGGAGAAATTGAGTTTGCTAACTTCATTCTTAAACAGAGTGGGAATGAGTACTTTCAGTTGTAATTTAAGAAAAAGATAAAAGAACAATGAAATAAAGTTATAAAGTAGCCGAAAACAGATTAACATTATTCAAATGAACAGGGAAAAAATATATAACATTAAATATGTATGTTTAAAAAATGTCTAAAATGAATAATCCAAGCTTCCACCTTAGGAAAGGAGAAAAAAAGAAAAGAAAAACCCAAAGGAAACAGATGAAAGGAATTAACAAAAATTAGATTAAAAAATCCATGAAAGTGAAAACAGGCATTTATAGATGATATTAATGTAGGCAAAAGCTGTTTTTTTAAGATAAATAAAATTGATAAACTTTATCTAAGCTAATTAAGAAAGAAGACACAAATTACCGAGCTCAAAATGAAGGAAAAAATGGGCATGTAGTACAAACAGCTCTATACCCACAAATTTGATAAAGGAGATATAATAGAACAAAATCCCTTAAAGACACAAATGACCAAAACTCATATACAGAGAAATATATCATCTGAATAGGCCTATACCTACTAAATCAATAATTAATAACTTTCCAAAGCAGAAATTACAATTTCACTGGTGAATTGCAGCAAACATTTAAGGAAAAATTATTCTAATTCTCCATAATCTCTTTTGGAAAATTGAAGCAGCGATAACACTTCCTAATTCATTCTGTAGCATAATATAATCCTTGTGGTATAGATCAGTTGGAGACTTCAGTATGAGCTCATGTTTGGTGTAATATGGCCGCAGATGGCTACCTATTAAAATATTTATAGGTATGTGAGTCTACATGGTTAGAATATGCACATACCATTTCTGTTAACTGCGAGGGTTTAGAAGCAGACATTCTGGCAGCAACAAGCATACCTTGTACCCATATTTTGGTTGCTAATACTATCCTCCAAGGAAAGGAACCAGGGCTCCTTGGAGAAATAGCTGATTCTAAAAGTCAGGCTGGAAATATACTAAGTCAGACTGGAGTGTCATATAGTGCAAGGAATCAAGAAAGAACTCAAAACAAATAAAACAACAGTAAAAGAGTGATGGAGGAAGGTGGAAAGGAAACAGAAGCCCACTGAAAGAGATTCCGCCAGCTAAATCTACATCAATTTGAGCAAGAAAATAAAGTAGCACTGAAATACAACTCAAGGTACAAAATAAATATCCAGGAGCCCCTGCTGATGTAAATAAATGGTCAAATGAATAAAAGAAGGAGAATAGACACACCTCCCTCACAGAAACATTGCAAATAGTTCTTGGAGATACTCTACCATAAAGGAGGTGGAACCTAACTTCCTACTCTCTACTCACATGTGACCTTTTCGGAGTGGCATCCTTCCTAAGATTACAGTGTGAAAATGTGAGAAGCAAAAGTCAGTTTACAGTGGAGAACCCACAGCACCACCTCAGCTGGCTGATCAAAGCCAGCATCAACAGTGATAAGTCACTTTGATAAGAGGGACCCTTAATATGTGGTGTGATGGGAATAGTACTTTACCTCTGTGATCTTCCTCCCCCAAACGCATAACTCTATTGCAATCACCAGAAAAACCTCAGTCATTCCCATCAGAGGGTCATCCTCCAATAGCTGCTTGGTTCGCCTCAACAGGGCGGTTAACATCCAAAACGAGAAAAGCCTGAGAAATGGTCACAGTCAATAAGAGACATGAAGACTAAGTATAATGTGATATCTCAGAAGGTATCCTGTAACAAAAGAAAAAAAAAAGGAAATTTCATTAAAACAAAAGAAATCTGATTTTTTTTTTTTGCTTTAGAAAATCACAGTAAATGTTTCGATGTTGCTTCGTTAATTACGAGTATCAAATGTACCATAATAATATAGGATGTTAATAATAGGGAGAACTGTTTGCAGGGTAATGGGAAACCTGTACAATCTTTGCTAGTGTTTTTGTAAATCTAAAATTGCTCAAAAGTAAAAAGTCTATTACAACAATGAATCAGTGGATGGCAGCATTAATTCTCATAACAAATGCAGGAAAGCTGCCTTCCTGGGGATGTTTATGTGTCTGTACCTTATATCAGCTCCTGGAATAATGTGCAAACCCACCTCAGTGGAAGCCCTTTCAGCAGGGGTATGGAAGATATACAATGCCATCAGGTATGAGCTTTGTTAATAGCCTGGCTTAATCCATTTAAAAACAATTTCAACTGAATTTAAATAAGCATGTGTGGAGAGAGAGAGAGAATTCCTGGTTATATCTTCTAAAATGTGTCTATGCTGCTGCTGATATTTTCACTCAAACTTAACCAACATCTGACTTGGAATTGAGTGGTAACTTTCTATGGAATTTGGCAAGCTAAGAAAGGTCTTTGACCAGCTGGAGGGCCCAATCATTTGTAAATAGACTTGGGTAAGATTGGATAGAACAATTGTTTTTTGCAAAAGATAAAATGTTGGGAATTGATAAAGCCAATTAGTGACCATGACATAATTTTTACAATCTCTGTTATTTTCTGTCTGCCGTATGTGCTATTATCACTGCTTTATTAGTGCTTGTGTTGTGGTTGTTGATGTTTATTCTCAGGATTTGGCACAGGATGAATTAAATATTATCCGTGTGTCTTTGTCCTGGAGACAGACTCACAGTTTGTAGTTTTGCTGAAGATGATAGCTGCTGTATTTTAGCACATTTATAAAGTTTAGACATAAGCATAGCAAAAATAAAATCCAGCTATTATTAAAGGACAATTTAAACATCCTACGTTTGAACAAGTTTGTATATGTTGAAAACAATTAACTTTAAGGGAGTATTATAATTTTTTAAACTTACTTTCCAGTTAATGTTAAATTACATTCTTTCAAACTGCAAAGTCAGAAAATTTCTAAAAATCAAACAAAATATTTTAAAACTTTATCAGAACAAACCATAGATAAACTGAATAAATAAATAAATAAATTTTTTGTAAGAGGCTTACAAAAATATAGAATACTGTTTTTTTTTCTAAAGGTACTATACCAATATGTGAAGTATTGATTTTATATACACTCTTTTACCCACTTTTGCCTAATCCTACAAATATTTTCCAAGTAATTCAGTAAGGTTTGATTGTTGCAATCAGACAGATAGACTTTTTTTCTTTTAATAGAACCATATACAAACATGCAGTTGAACTTGAATAGTTTTTATATTTTAAACCTCTGTTTCAAAAGTTTGGGCACCAAGAAAGAGAACATGCGGAGATTCATGAATAGCTCAAGTCTCTTTTGTACTTTACATTTGATAAATGAAGCTCTCAAACAAAATATAACCTGGAGATCCATAATAGAAACTCTCAAATTCAATTAGTTATCTCATAAAAGTGAAAGCATAGCCTGTTTTTTTCAGCTTTAGTATTCAGGTCAATGGCAACTCTTTTATCATATAAAAATACAGGAAAAGCTTCCAACAGTTTCTGAACTACAGAGGTAGCATAAACGTTGTTGAACCTAATTTTTTAAAAAAGGTAAACATATTTTTGGAAATTTGAAAGCTAAAAGAAAATAAAATGCAATACATATATAGAGATATATTAATAAATTTGGGAATTATAATGTCATTAGGTTAAATAGTTATCATAAAAATGACTATAATTTTTCTACAGAAAATTTAAAAATAAAATATTCAGCATTCAGTTGAGCACAATAGTTTATATTATGTAGTATGAAGATAGTCTAAATTATAAAGAATTCTCTACCTCCATAGCAACAGCGGGTAAGTAAATAAAAGCGGGTCTGTACTTTCTTTTTCTTGAAGCCCATCACTAATCTTAAAAATAACCAGCAATAGCTAGTGCAGATTCAAATTAGTCTGCCGCTGAAAATGGAAAATGAGGGTTTAGAGTAGTAATATCTACATCAGCATTGCAGGATTCCCCTGTGATACGGAGGCCAACGATGCAAATGTTTGGAAAGAAACAATTGCTAAAAGTACTTGCCAAAAATAACTTGTCTTTCCATGAGCTTTGTTTTCTAACTAGCACAATGTTTTGTTTTCTTTTTGCTTTTCATTATTATAGGTGCTGTGAAAGTTCTGAACCTGTTAAAGATTTGATAATTACCTATCCATTGGGATGCAAATGAATCCCAGGAAACTCTTGCTGGCCACACTACCTTTCCATGGAAATGCAGAGAGTTGTGAGAGAGTGCTTCTCATTCCCTGTGAGCTGCTCACAGAATTATAGTAGAGTGAAAGGAAGCAAATAGACCTACATTTCTCCAGAACCTGAACAAGTGACTTATTCTACCAGTATCTCAGTTTCTTCCCTGTTACCTGACAAAAGCCATGGATTTTTTTGTCCAAAGCACTCAATAACCAATTGCTGAGAGGCTGGGATTTCAAAGAGAGAATTTATTACTGGAAGCATAGGAGAGCAGATGGCCTAGCAGTTCCAAAATCTTTCTCCCCAAACTACAGTAAGTCCAATAGTTCTATAGCATTAAAAGATGGGCAGGGTTTAGGATAATAAGCACCGTGGCCCCAGATGATCTAATTATTGAGCGAGCACAGATTGATTACATGCTTAGTCACATAACGTGTGTAAGAAAATTGCGGAATGAGGTATAGGCAACTTGTAGATTAAAGTTTAAAGCTACTGCACATACCATGTGGGCCCATTTTGGTTAGATACAGTCTCGGTTATCAAGATTACTTTGGACTTGGGATGGGTTAGATCTGGGCTTACCTATGACCCTTATTAATAAATAGTAGGAACTATCTTCAGTGTTTTCAAGACTCTAAAATTGGAAAACTGGATAACTGGGAACAAATGGAGATTAGTCACAAGGTTTTTACTACCACAGAAGCAGAAGATAAGGGCTATACAATCATTGTCAGAGATCAAGGCTGCCTGATTTAGAGATTTCAGATATTTCCCTCTGTCTACTCCAATATACCAGAAAGTAAAAAGGAATATCTGTATAATGGTTCTGTAATCAAAATCATCCCTTAAATCCTGATTTCTTGGTTACATCTCTATTCAATGACAATCATGATTCCAGTCATCTGTGCTACCTATGTCTTCTTAAATTCTGCTCTCCTCATTTCCCTAAGCCTGTAAGCGAAGGAGATTAACCTGGAAAGGAAGTTGGCCTTAGATGTTACATGATGTTTTGTTTGGCTTAGCTTCAAGGAAGAGTTGGTCCTAGCCCCAAAGAGTCTTTCTCAGGCTACAAGGCTCCTTGTCTCCTAATGTCCAGCAGCTCTATGCCTTCCCAAACAAAAAGGAGGTGAGCTCACTCTTTCTTTGTTTCTCATGGTTATTAGACTAGAAATATGCATAATACCCATACCCCAGGGTCTGGTTATCTGTAGGCATTCAACAAATATCAAGAAGAAGAAAATTATCTGTTCTTGGCCTTCCGTATGTGAAATGTGATTTCTTGCTGTTAAGAAAATAACCATAACTGAACAGAAAAATTACCCTTGATATGCTGTGACCAGATTTCTAGAAGAAATAACAAATGTGTGCATCACGGGAGGTTGAGTGGAGTCTCATATCCAAGACCCTCTCAGCCTCTGTGGCATTGTTAGCACCTCTGGGTGAGTGATGACCCAGAATTTATTGGAAAATTACCTTAGAATTATAAAACATCATGCATGGTCCCAAACAGCTTAACTGATTAATGTGGAGCTTGCCAGATAAAATGACTCAACGAAGATTCCATCAGATCTGCTTGGATGGAACCACACTAAATATGAAAACCCCAATCCTTTAGCAAGTAATTTCTAAGTACATACATTCTTGATTGTTTACTATCTCCCACTATTAATAGTGCCTTGAAGAGTAGTTTGGGTTGCTAGGTAGGTATTCACAGAAGCTTACTCATAAAAAGCAATAGATCCTGAATAGGGCTTTGGACCAGTCACTGAAAAAAACTTCATAGTTTTAGGATTAGGCATTTTCACACCCAATATCCAATTTTGTTGTTTACAACAGCCATATATTTAGAAAGGACTAATATTTTATCCATTATTTATGAGGAAACTCAGTTATATGAGGTGCCTGTCCTAAAGCAGATAAAATTCTGAAGATGAGTATAAGAAGATGAGTACAAGATTCCCGGTCTATATTCAGTTTCTATTTTAATGCCTATTAGTCTATTTGCAACATCAAGAACCACAAACACTTAACTTGTCTCCAGACAAAATGAAGAAAATTATGATCCAAAGTGGCCATTTTTAAGAGTGTTTGGTTGGTTTTTGGAGGTTCTTGTTTTCCTTACTTTTAGTTGCTAATGTTGGATTCACTAGTAATGACTACATAAAGTGGCATTTGCAGAGAATTTTTCTTTCCATCCTTATACATTTAATAGAAAGTCTAATATAATAGGCTCAATAAATAAATTAAACAGATACCTTCTTATTGATATTTACTATATGTAAGGTACTGTGCTAGGCATTTACCAGTGAGCAAGGCAGAAACTGTCTTGCCCCATGTTGCTTAATTTATCACTTTCTTTGTAATCTATTCAAACTGTTTGGATTAATTGATACATTTTTTTAATTTACTCGAATGTGCAGCATGTATAAAATTATAAAATTCATTGCACCTCATTTCAGAATGAAAAGCTATCTCCCAGGGGCGGGCCGCGGTGGCTCAGCGGGCAAAGTGCTTGCCTGCTATGCCGGAGGACCTCGGTTCGATTCCCGGCCCCAGCCCATGTAACAAAAAAACGGAGAAACAGAATACAATAAAACAAGAAAATGTTTAAAGATGTTTCCCTTTCTTCCTTCCTTCCTTCCTTCTATCCTTCCTTCCTTCTCTCTGTCTTTCCTTTAGAACATAAAAAAAATAAAAAAAAAAAAAAAAAAAAAGCTATCTCCCAAATGAAATGTTTAAGGAGAACTTTTTTTTCTAAAAGTGCACCTAAAGAATTTTATAAAGATCGCATTCGGTCTGGCAGGAAAAAAATGTATCAACTTTTAATTTAAGTAAGGACAAATTTAAAACTATATAAAACTGCCAAATATAGCAAGAATAATTATAGTAATAATTACACTGTGCTGGAGATATTAATTTGGAAATATAATGGAATTGCTATTTTTGCCATCTCACAGATAGTGAGTTTAGTAATTCCCCGTGCTACTAGTTCCAGAAGGGGGGAAAGGCCTTTCTTCCATTTTTTTTTTTTAATTCTTTACTTACAGCTACATAACTTGACCCTCAGAGAATGAGGCATCTTATTTTCCCTCTCTTTCATTCCTTCTACTTCTTATTAGCTCCTTTCTTTTTCTTCCTTCTTTCCTTACCTTCTTATTAACATCTTTTTTGCCTAAAAAAATAAAGACTTTTTTAGAAGTTTAGAGATTGGTATTATTTCTAAAATATGTGTGCCATGTTTATGGATGCAGTGGTTCCTCAGTTTAAGCAGAACTGATATCATTCTTATCAGCATATTTAGGTAATGAAAATGAAGACTTTTAGGATTTTATAAACTAGACAAATTCCATTCACTTAGAGTCAAGAATCTGACACTATGTGATTGACCCATGTTAATTAATTAAACAAACACTTAGTAATTGTTATTTAATATTAAATACTGTACTGGGCACTCAGTTAAGTGTTTTTTGAAGAAAAATGTAAAGTATTACACACCTAAATACATATACAGTATGGAATTATGGTATCACATGTGACAAAAATTTGAGTCTTAAATAAAGCAATTTAGACGTTACTGATTAAATACAATTTAATACATGTATTTATCAAGTCACTCAATATTTTAATAAAATATTGAATTTATCATATAGGAAACTGGGTTATACATGAACTTTGACTTAACCCAGCTGATGGTCATGAGTCTAAATATCCTCATGGGCAAAAGTGACTAGACTGCATGTAATAAGCTAGAGAGATGTCATCAAAATCATGTCATTTTGTTTATGACCATGATTTCTTCTTTCCTCATAGTATTTAATTGCAATGGTTTCAAATCTATGAGCCCTTATATAGGATACCAATCAGCATAGATTTCTGAGAGATCAGAGAGGACTATGAAAATACTGGCCGTTTTCCACAGAAAATTTTTACACAAAAATGCCAGTAATCTCCAGCAACTGCTTGTCACCTTGAGATCCCAGGTCAGTAGAGATAAGAGCCTTAAAGGACCCAAGGACAGGTACTTAAAGAACACCAAGGTTGGGACACTTAACAGCAAGATAATCTTTTTTTTTTTGGTCTGACTCCTGAGCTTCTCTTGCTTGCCTAGGTCTTGCCATTCAATATAGATAAATATTCCAAACTATTTTGGATAAAATAAAATGACCAGAATCAAATATGGTATGTAATTACTGCTTTTCTGCTATTAAAATGCATGAGATAAATGGCTTAAAATGTTTCCTTTGCAACCTTGCTGTATCTTAAATAAGCACCATATACCGTAAGATCCATAAGTTCTTTTAGCAGTATTTATTTTTCAGGCATATCATAACTGACCTTCCCTGTGGATCCATGACAATATAGCATCTGTCATTTTTCTACAATGCTCTAGAGGATATGCCTATGCAGCTAAAAGAATGCTTTTTGTTTTATAGTCTCTACACTGCAAAGCATTAACAATTTCACTTCGGTGCTAGATAAACACATATTATATATCCAAAATGCATTTAAATAAACACAAAATCTTGTCTTTATTTCAATGCACTGAATTCATAAAAATGCTTTTTTGACAATTGGTAAGAATCTTGACTCAAACTGCATCATGGTTTTCATGGTTATCATCAACGTCAGAAAATAGCAAATGCTTATCTAGCATTTGTTAGAGGCGACTGATATTCCAGCTTTACGCATATTAGCTAGTACGTACTATTATCTGCATTACACACATTATAATGCAAAGGTATAAGATATTATGTACTTAGCAGCAAGTGCACATGGCAAGCAGGTGGCAGCTCTGGAATTTGAGGCCAGACATTCTTGTTGCTGAGTCCTGCCTCTCATGAGCTGACACAATAAGTGACTTGCTTCAAACTATGACTAAACTGTTAAGGCAGAAGACTGACTTAAATATTCTGGGGAAAAAATCTCAACAATCACCAACATTTCTGTAAACAATGATCATTAGACAAAGTCCTTTGCTACTTTTGCATTTTATTTTATTTTCAAAGAGAGATTTGACTCTCAGATTATACTGACTGGCTTGAACTGACAAGGCCCCATTGAATTGACAGACAGGATATGAGAAAAGGAACGCTCCTGTAACAATGCTTGAAAACAGGAAATGGAATTAGGAGGGGACCATCAGTTCAGAGAAAATTCAAAAGCTAGAAACCAAATGATATGGGATTGAGTGTCAGTATGAAGAGAAGTCACTGCCCATCATTCCACAGGATGCTTCTTTCTAATTGCATGCAATGAAAATTTCATGTCATGGACTCAACAAAAATAATAGTGAGCTGTAGGACTGTCACCGAGATCATTAACTAAGAACTGCATTATTAATTATCACCCTCTGCTCAATGGATGAACCAAATTGACTGGTAGAACTTTTTGCTCTCACGCTAAACCCTGTGAACTATTATGTGACTGAAGTTTCCAGAACCAAAAGAGAAGCAGAGAATGATTTGAGGTATTTTCAGATGTAATAACAAACTGGAGGGAAAAGTGCAAAAAAGAGAAGAAATCCTATTTAGACTTTTCCAGGAGCAAAGTCAACAGAACAGGCTACATAATAAAAGAAGAAAGTAGAAAAGAAAGGGATAATTTTAAAAAGTTCTCTTTTGCAATGAAAATTGAGGTCTCTGTTTTGACTCTCTGGATCCTAAAGTAAAACAAATGTTCAACAGGCCCCACTCATTTACACAGAGCCTAATGACAGAACTTCCATTTTAGGAAGAAAACTACCTAAAAAACAGGCCAATGCCAATTCCACAGGACACTTAAGATAGCCATCTATTCTAATGCAAGATTCTGCAAACTTTTCTTTAAAGGGCCAAGTGGCAAACATTTTAGGCTTTTCTGGCCATATGGGCTCCATGGCAACTACTCAAGTCTGCCGTTATCTCAAGAAAGGTGCCGTAAATACTGGGTAAAGGAATGGGCTTGACTGTCTTCCACAACCTTGATTTGCAAAGGCTGAATGTGACCCTGGGGCCATAGTTCATTGACTTCTGTATTTACTCATAAACTTGAATGGAAAGCCAAGAGTTAACAACTGTTTCCCCTCCTTGAGATCACATCTATCATTTTATTATCATCTCAAATGATTCTGGGCTTGAATTGTTCTCAGCTAGGGAGGTTCCACTCAGTTTCTCATTCAATTGCAGCCAGATAATTGGATAGCAAAAGTGTCATTTTGAAGGCTTCCTCACAAATCTGATGGTTGATTTTAATGGCTTTTGAGGAAATTAAATGGTGCAAAAGAAAAGGACCAAGATGAACAAAACTGAAATTAATCCAAAGGAAACATATTTCATGTAAAAGAAGTAAATTTGTTGAAAATCAGAGCAGTACATTCAGAAAGAACATCGTACTGAATAAAATAAGAAACTAGAAAAGAAAGGGATACTAAAAGTTAAATTTAGCATGACAGATAGAAATGACCCCAAATCAACATAAACCAACAAAAAATGTGTAGGACAAATGAGAAAATGTAAAGGCCACAAAGGAAAGATGAGGAAGATAAGCATCATTCTAATTCCAGAAAGACAGAAAAGAAAATCGAGAAAAGAAAGCAATAAATGAAATAAACTTTCCTGTCCTGACAAAGAAGCCAGTCTTTATATTAACATAATCCATTAAATGTTAAAGAAAATAATCCATGCATACTTTGTGGTAACATCACAGAGCTCTAAAGACAAAACCAAAATCTTTAAAGTCCCAGAGAACAAAAGAATGTGTAAAAGAGCAGGAGAAATCAAAATTTATTTCTTAACTAAAAAGAGTATGAAATAGAGAGCCATAAAATCTGTCACAAGCAAAAAGTATACCCGAGAATACTGGAGTAGTGCTTTTCAGTAATCTAGGGGGAAAAAAAAAAACGTATTGAAACTAGATTTCTGTACACAACCATGCTATCATGCAGCAAGCAGACTTTACAGCAGGCAGGCCTCTCCCCTTCCTTCTTCTGGTTCACTGCCTTCTCTGTGGAAAATCCCCAAACCCCTCTCCTCACCTTCAGGAACTGCAGGCAAATGAGATAAGACACATTCCTGGGATAGAGACCCCCTCTCCTGACCTTCAGGAATGGGTGCAACTGCAGGCAGGCGAGATAAGACACCTGGGATGGGACCCTCTCCTAACAGTTTATCTGCTTCTGTAACCCCCTTCACTCCTTAAACTAACCAATTGTTTTACCTTTAATATTGCTTGTCACCGTATTAAGCTTTATCTCTAGCATGTAATACAGTCTATAAAACCTGAAGTTACCTTTTGTTCGTGGCTCAGACTTTCAGAGGCTACTTGGCTGAGCCCTATGGCTGTAGACAATAAAACCTACTTCCTGAAACCTCAGAACCTCAGCCTGATTTACTCTATTTCTATATAACATTCCAGGAGGCTTAAAGCCTTGTCCCCTTTCTTTGTGCGACCATCAGTCAAGTTCCACGGCCATATAAATTTATTTTTGGACACTCAAAGACTTCGAATTCCTTAGCATTCCATTAAAGAGATTTTTTTCCCCAAAGAGTTACTTTAACGCAGATTGCACACACACACACACATACATATATGGCATATAAGAAATTGTGGAAACTGAATTGCATAAAGGAAGCAATAAATTTGAAAAGAAATTAAAAGAGGATTTACTTGGATTACCTTTCGATTTGTTACTGAATGGTAGGGCTTTGCACACTAGGTATAATTCCAATCACATTCCTACTTCCAGGAGTTAATTATGTGTTAGTGCTATTGTTAATGGGTTTAGATTTTTTTAGAAAATTGCACTAGACACACCATGAAACACTCAATTAAATGGTAAGGCACTGACAATACAAAAAATAATATCCAAATTCCCCCCATTTAAATGGGGGGATGGTGAGCAAATAATGAGGGAAGTGCTGAGGAATCAACATTAGAGGTTAAATACATTTAAATTTGATGAAATGAGTAAAGTCCAAACTCTACTTACTTTGCATTTTTAGTATTTCTGATAGATTACTTCATTTTAATTTATGGGTATATATTGCTTTGTCTCCAAAAAAGAGCTTAAATTTTATAAAGAGGAATTTTAAGAAGAGACCACTTATTCAACAATATTTGGGGGTTAATATTTAATAATAATACTGTAATATCAACAGTGTAAAACAGCCTGCAGATCTAACAATGACACTTAAAGTATCATACAGAGATATTATACAAGATTTGTTTTATGCTATTTGGTGAAAAGAGGCAAACATAACTTGTGTCTATAGAAAATTTGGTCATACTTTCCTTTATGCATGTTTGTTGAGAGAAGCTAACAGTGGAGTGTTGAGGAGAGTTGGTTGAGGGAAGACAAGAGAGAATGATAATAACTTGGGTGTTTATGGGTGTTTCTCCTTGTCTTCTTTGAACTTTCAGATTTTTCAGATTGTAGACATTGTATTGTTTTTTTTTAGGACATACAAAATTTATTTAACAAATGTACATACCAGATATTTCATTTAATAGGGAAATACTGGGTAGTATGCAGAAAACCCAAATATTAACATGAACAGAAAGATTAGAAATTATGGTATCAACACTGATGTTTGCCCTCAGCTCTAACAAAAGGCAAAATTGAATATGTTATATTAGCTGAAATTTTGTAATATATTGAATATTGTAAGAGGCAGGATAAATACTAGAAATCACCTGGGACTTGGTGACTGCAAAATTATACATTTGGACTCTGCTGTTCAGTAATTGTGTAGCCTCTTTGCTCTCATACGTAAAACAATTGTAAAGATTTGGTGAATAATATGTGCAAAGTATTTGATACAGTGATAGGCACAAAATAAAGTATAATATATTGTACCTATCACTATTACCATGGAGAAATTTGATAGTAGATTGTGTCTAAACTGGTGAGCCATCTGCCCATTTTAATACTTACTTTAGAGTTATGGCTTTCAGCACAAAAATATTTCTGGCATTTGAGTATTTTAATCTATTTAGGGTTTTCCTTTTTTTTTTTTTTCAAAATTTGAAATGCGATCACATTAAGTTGCATTTTTACTGTCACACAGCATAGATAACTAAAACTGTGTACTTTTCTTATATCTGCTTATGATAAACCATGAAGATCTTATTCCACTTGAGTCTATGCATAGACTTTATATAAATTTATGGAAAGCCTTAAAGTTAAAACCCAAGTCTCTGGATGGCACAGATAGTCTTAGAAACTAAATATGGTCTTAATATTGTTGTCTTTGCTTTTCTGTATGCAACAAACAGTAGAGAAAATCACCACTGTGCCTATTACATCTCTAACCACATGGGCATTATGGAAACTTACCAAACACTTTATTATTATTACTATTATTAATTTATCACAAACTATGTTAATTATTTAGGCAACAAATATTCCCACTTCTTCCTTGATCATCTATAATCTAATTCTAGGAAAGGGTTTGTCCTTTCAAATTTCATGATTTTCTACTTGCCAAACCAAAAGGATCTTGCCTGACCCTTCCTGCAATACCTTCAGCTACTGCACACTGCTGCCCACTCTCATCTTATGATAAACCTATTTCCTGGTCTCTGAAAAACTGAAGTCTTTGTTTATTTGTTTATTTATTTATTTATTTATTTATTTATGTCTTAACTTGATCTTTCTTAGTTTCCTTTTCTGGCTCCTCTTTGGTCACATGTGAAGTTCTTCAGTACTTAGCTTTTCCTGCTACACTTTCCAAAATCAAAAATATTTTCTATTCAGACCGAAGTCCCACAACAATATGTCTCACCCTGATGTTTCTTTAGGAATCTAAAGATGAAATTCAAAAAGTCTGCAAATATCAGCCCACAGATGCCACATCAAATCCTTAATTTGGCATCTCTAAATAAGGTTTTACCTTTTGCACCCATCAAACCACTTTAGGTGTGTTTTTGGATTCAGTGTCATCAATAAATGTTTTTTGGGAAAAACATTTCCCAACTGTTTTTCACACACACACAATCCCGGTACTTTAGCAGGTTTAGAGTTCCCTCACATCATCATCTCCCCCCACATACCCACCCTTTCCCTGATTTCCACTTCCGAACAATTACTACCAGTTAACTGTATGCAGTAGGATGAAATAAATACTACGAGGATCATGGTTGAGGAAAAAGAATGATCATAATAAAAATAATGAGGAAATATTGACAATGATGTTAAATAGAGTTTTCTTTATCAATCAAATATGCAAGGTAAAGTTGGGAACTATGAGACTTACTTTGATAGAGGTTCTTTGGAAGATGCTATGTCATGAAAGAAGAGCAATGGGGTAAGGGCCAACACTTTTGGATTAAATAATTGACACAGAAACTTCCAGTTTCCAATCTTGGCATAAAGAGCTTAGAAGTCATTAGTCCCATAAACACAGCCGCATGCACACACACACACAAACTGAACAAACTCAACATCAATAACTCTTTTTATATCCATCAGAGAATTGGGATCACAGGGCAAATCTCTGCCCATAAATCTGGAGAGAGATGGGTGAGTATGGAGAATGACAGCTACTGGAAACAAACTGCTGCTGGAAGAATATTTAAAGGGTAATTGACTAACTGCTGGGGAATGAACCATAGAGTATTTCAAAAGATAAAAATTCATGGTGGCCTAGCCTTATGGGTTCCTCACACTTTTTAGAGATTTTTCATGGGAGTCCCACAAAATTCTCAGGATGAAAAGCTGAGAAAATCCCCATCATGCTTCTGGCACAGGGAGGAGAAAGTAAACATTGTTTTTAAATAAACCCAGAGTTTTCTGTTCTCTTTAACAAGAGCCTGACCTCAGGAAACTCCATTTACCTAAGCAAAACCAACCTGGGGGAAGGGAAATACCCAACTCAAGTGTTCTCTGGCTTTCCTGGCTCCTAAAAGCTGGGAGAGGTTGCTGAGTGGCCCTTGTGAGGGCAACAGCACAGCAACTCAGGATACTTAAAGATGAAGCCCATTCATAGAACACTTTCCCTTATCTCACACCTTACCACAGTAGGAATTGGGCTCCCATATAAATAACAGAGGATTACAGTGGATAGAAATGTAAGTTCAGATTCTATTTCAGATAGAGTGTCTAAGGAAACCTAGAGACACCAAAGGAGATGGATAAGATCAAAGAGGAAATTTAGTCTCTGACACTGCAGCTATGAAAAACAATAAACACAGTCTAAGTTAGCCATATGTATATAAAACCTCATGATACAGACCTATTTACCTCAATTCCTTTCACCATATAGACCATGTTCAGCTTTCAGCAAAAAATGACAAGGCATATTTAAATGCAAAAAGCACAATCAGAAGAGACAAAGCAAGTTTCAACTTGGTTCAAATATGGGAGAAATATTTGAAAATGTGAGATCTGGAATTCAACATAACTATGGTAACTATACTAAGGGCTCTAATGGAAAAAAGAGGACAACATGAAGGAACATAATGTTACCGGACAAAGACAGTAGATTATTTTGCTCTGTGTACTCAAATGACCAATTCCTGAGATACCAGTGTCAAAGAGAAGAGAAGTTTATTACTAGGTGTGTAGTAGAAGAATGGATATTTTAGGCCTATGGCCTAAAATCTGTCTCCCCAAACTGTGGTAATTTCAATAGCTTTATTAGAGAAAAAAATGGGCTAGGAGAAATAAATGAATTCACTATTACATGGGAATTTCAACACTCTGCTATCAGCAATTCACAGGTGCAGAGGGCAGAAAATCAGTAAGGATGTAGTTAAACTGAACAGCGTCATAAATCACCTTATTCTAATGAATATTTA
This sequence comes from Tamandua tetradactyla, assembly GCF_023851605.1. Classification (NCBI taxonomy): domain Eukaryota; kingdom Metazoa; phylum Chordata; class Mammalia; order Pilosa; family Myrmecophagidae; genus Tamandua; species Tamandua tetradactyla. Next base: position 75,019,497 of record NC_135327.1, read on the forward strand.
TAGAATATTTCATCTAACAACAGCAGAATACACATTCTTCTCAATGAGACTCGCATGGAACATACATCAAGATATACCATATCATGTGACACAAAATATACTTTATAAAGTGAAAATAAATAGAAATCATACAAAACATGCTCTCAGACCACGGAATTAAAGTAGACATCAATAGTAGAAAGCTAGCTGGAAAGCCCTAAAATATTTGGAGCACAAACAACATATTTCTGTATAACATGTGGGTTATAAAAGATCTCTGAAGAGAAAATTTTGAATATTTTGAACTAAATGTAAATGAAAATACAACTTTAAATTTGTGGGATGCAGTGAAAGCAGTGTTTAGAGGGAAATTTATAGCAATGAATGCATATATATATGAAAGAAATATATATATATTTCTTATATATATATAAGAAAGATTTAAAACAATCTAAGCTCCCACCTTCAGAAACTTAAAAAATCAAAGAAAATTAAATCCAAAATAAACTGAAGAAAATAAATAGTTAGAACAGAAACCAGTGAAATTGAAAACAGAAAAACAATAGAGAAAATCAATGAAATGAAAAGTCAGTTCTTTGCATAGATCAATAAAATTGATAAATATTGGCCACATCACTTGGGAAGCCTGATTTTCTCCTGTGTGGAGAATACTTGTCATCTAAACTTCTCTTGGGAAAAAAAAAAAAAACACTATTACACTGAGAAATTGTAAGAGCTGCCTCACAGGGGACCAGGTCACAGATAATGGCTCCTCTGTGAAACCTACCATATCTGTGCTACTTAAAACTATTTCAGCAATGCCCCTACATTTTTTCCTATTTATCCTTTCAACTGCCAGATTTCCTAGTTTCTATCCTATTCATTAATCCTTGTCATCTCTATGAATAAGAGTTCCTGATGTTTCCCTATTTCCTCTCTCTTCACATTTCAAAGTCAGGTTAGTAAAACAAACTAGATCATGTCACTATAAACACTGAAAATATGGAATGACTTAAGTGTAATTAAGCACAAATATTTCTCTGTGATTACCAAATTTCCCTACATGATATAGTCATGGCCAGTCTCTTATTTGATAATATTCCCAACCATCCCCAAATCAAACTACATTTTACAGATAACTGGATGTTTCTTTCTTATAGATAAAAGAGTTCTCTCATTTTACAAATTTTGTGGCTATCTCATTAAAAGCGCATGGTCAATTTTCTGCCTTGCTAAATGAATAAGTGAAGCTTGCCTCTTTCTGGCATGCTCTGTAGCAGTGTGAGATTTCATTATTGGACTTTGACATACTATAATGTCCTCCAGCAAACTAAGGTATAAAATAATTTTTTCTCCTAACTGAACTTTTCAGATTTGAATATGCTGATTTCCTGTTTTGAATTTTCATATATATACATGTACACCACATATTTGTGTGTGTATGTATATATACATATATATAAAATTTTCTCCTTTACAAAAGACTTGGCTCTTATACTGCTACCACAATTGCTATATTCCCTGGTTCACAATTCTTCTTCAACTTTTCTGAAAGAATTTGGAAATCAGATGACTCAGACTAGAATGCTAAAATTATACAATGTTAAAGGCTCCTTAAATCACTCTCATAATATGTTAATATGTTCTGTGTAAAATCAAGATAAATCAACTCCTAATAGACCTTAAATCACTGTGGCTTTATTTTTGCTTCTCAGAAAACTTTTGAATATTTCCTAATTATCCACAGTACTCCAGAGTTCAGATTGCCAGAAAACCAATGCTATGTATCTCATCTTTTACTTGTGATAGTTATTTAAGTAATATATAGAACAAATACTTATGTAGTAAATAAGCAGTCTCAGGCAACTTTCTACATACTTTATAGAAATGAACTAATTTAATCTCAAAAACAACCCTATTTGAGAGGTACTATTGTTGTCCCCATTTTACAGATAGGGAAACTGAGGTACTGAATGACCTATAACTTGACTTCAGTCACATGACTAATCTTGACAGAATCAGAATATTCGCATGCACACTTTTAACCATGCCCCCCCCCCATGACATAAATTCACTTAAGGTGGGTGGTGTAGATTTTAGTCACTGTTTCAATTTCTTTATACCTTTCTTCTTGCCCTCATTTTTTATTCCAGAAAACCAAATCTATTACTTTGCTATCCATTCAAGCATGTAATCTCATTTTGAGTGGGGCATTAGGATGTAACATCCCTTGATAATTTATCTGATATACTTTTATTCTGCTACACCTAGTTTACACAGACATGGCCTGCTATCAAAGAGTAGAAATTAGTATTTTTGATCCAAATTTCATAGGAAACTCTTCTGGAGCAAACAGCTTTAAAGAAGTCTGTCATGGCCTCGACTGTTTTAAAAGCATTAACCATCTCCTTGGGAGCTATTCAAAAGATTTCTGTGTCAAAATGAGGGTGGTTTAATCGGCAGTTTTCCTGGTTATTACTCACTGAGACACTTGGGAAGCTGCCATGGAGTTGAGATGGCAGTGGTGGCAGTCCAGACACACACATGCCTCAGGAAGTCTCAAATGAAAAAGCATAAGCCAAGACAAAAGAGAAAATGACAAGCACAGCATGATTCCTCCTTCTGGACCTTTCTCTTCACAACACGGCTATAGGATGGAAATAAGGAGGGTGATTGTATGATACATCCAACCTGGAACACATGTCTCAGAGTAAAAGAGGGTGCTGTTGCAACTATAGTGGGAAGACAGTTGGTTATTTTCCAGATTTGACATATCTGGACACACCAAGGAAAATAAACAAACATATAAATATGATTCCCTCTAGCTCCATCTCATTGTCTCATGCCTGACCAGTTGTTGTGCCTTTGGATATAGTTTACAGATTAATCACTAGCCTCCAGATGTGGCATAAAGGCTTGAAAAATTCCATACTTAATATATATGCTTTTGTGTGTCTGAGTGTGGGTATGTGTTCTCACACACACAGATATATACATATATGTTCAGTAGTTATATTGTCTTCATTACCTCCAATTTATATGGCATAAGCCTGCTTGGAACACTTAATTTGTCACTGATTATTTGTCAAGAATATTAATTTGCACAACTTTTATGGTTATTCTTCATTTGAAATTTTAATTCAGTTGTTTATTTCTAACCTATTTTTCAATGTAATACATCTGATAAATTTCAAATTATGTTTCAATGCATCATTCTCTTTTCATTTTTAGCTTCCATCTAATGTTTGCACTCAAACGGAATAACTTGCGAAGCCAAGTGCCGTTAGCACTTTCTGTCAAGATTTAATAATTTAATCTGGATTCCTGCTAAGCCACCACTCACAGTGAAACACTTAGGTAGACTTTTTCTGAGGTCTCATTGCTGGGAGCTAAATACATGCTGATTAGGAGAGAAACAGCCCTCAGGCATGTCACTGAACAAATGCATCATCATTTTCATGCAGACATTTGTACTAGAAGAAAAAAGATCACAATTTAATAAGAGACTCAAAAGGAAGATAAATTACTGAATTTGGAGAGCTAAGGATTTAGCAAAGATGGTGCAGGATTTCAAATCAATGGATCTAGTGTGAAGATTAAAAAAATGTTTAAATATATTGGCAGTTCTCTAAAGGCAAATGTCATATGGTCATAATTTGACAAACAAGATAAAGCATCACATTAAAACTGTGACTAAATATCATTTACCTCTCCCACTGAACATCTTATTTGCATCTATAGTGAGCTAGAAATTGTTCAACAGCAAGACGTGGTTGTTGAAAAGTATGTGCCAGTTAGGATGATGTCAGAAGTGAAATGGAGCAAAAGGTGTCTGTAATTCTCTTCTTCTCTGGCCAAGAAAATGATGTTGACATTACTGTATTGCAATTGGGCTTTGTTAATTAGGAAGGACAGAGAAGTTTGGTGGTTTAATTGGTAACAGAGATGGACCATGGCTTTAAATTATGCCATAGAAGATACACATAAGGGAAATGGTAAGGATGTAGAAGTTTTGAGAGCAAATGGAGTGGATGATTGATAAGTGCAGTCATTTGGGACACAGGAGGGCAACAAATTATTTTAGACTTTTCCTCTGTGGCTTTGAGATCTTGTCCAGAGCACACTGGAAAAAGTAAATGGATTTGAGCTCAACAAAACTTTTCATCAGTTAGAGCTGCCCAGAGATGGAATATTGAGTTTTGCTTTGCCACAGTTATTTAAAATAAATCTGGTGGTCACCATATGAGAACATCAGGTTGAGGACTGAAATATCTCATGGATGGTTAGACTGCATAGTCACACAATGTCTTTTGCTAGTTTTCTTCTGGTTCATAATTCAGGGCAGCTGTGGAATGCATGGGCAAATTCCAATATATTTCAAGGATATTATTATACGATGAGAAAAATATGGTTCTAGGGAGGCAAATAATTAATTAATTTAGGTTCCCCAAAGTAAATTGAAGGTGTACACAAGTAACATTATTGAGATGTATGCAGACTTATTTTCTGAGATGAGCAATTGGCTGTTATTCATCTCCACAGAGGGCTGAATAGAAGGAAATATATGTAGAATGAAGGAGGACTAAGTTAAAGTATGTGTCAGTTAAAGCATTTCAGTACAAATGGGTGTAAAATACTGGATCTGCCTGCCCTGAAAATCCATTAATAAAGAATAATAGCCATACTCTCTGGGCTAGGTCATATATAGTTCTGTTACAGGTATGTTAGAAGACACTAAATACTTGATATCATTATATTGCTGGTAAAATTTACTCCTAGCTACAAATTTCTATAACATGTATCCAAAATACAAAGTTTCCCAATTTAAATGGACTTGCCAAATGCAAGATAATTTTGAAGAATCATTAGTACACCTGCTGAAGATTCTCAGCCGACTGAATTGGAAAGCCCGATCAGGGAGAGGGCATCAGGAAGTCCAGCAACGGTGACCCTCTGCCTCTGAAAAACAGACTACAGTGTACATTCAGCAGGGGATAATGGCACAGGATTTCTCCTACGTGATCTTCAAACCATCTCTTAATTTTTTTCAGAAATTTGGCTTCCTAAAAGATATATGGCAGACAATGACTTTTTGCAAGATTCCTGGTGAGGATGGACCAGGTATTTACTCACTGAGCAGTGAGAATTCTGGTCTAGTTCAAGCAACCAGAGGCTCTGCTTTCCTGGGGACTCACCAAGTGCGTAGGAGGAGTCTGGCTTTACTTCTTGGAGAAAGCCCTGCAGGCAGGTGAGGTGCCACCCTTAAGCAGTAGAGGATTATGTAGAGGCCACAGGCTCGGGCAGCTTCCAAAGTCAGTTCCTCAGTTATTTGTACGAGGGGCTCAAAAAGAAAAAAGAGAAAAGAAAGAAAAGCCATGTAGATTTGGAAAAAACTACATTAAGCAAAGATGGAGTTTAATCAGAGCTTTTATGTTACTAAGATGCACCTTTTGGAGCTCCTTAAAATGTCGATGTGCAGGATGAGTCTCTTATGGAGAGTGGTATACTTTCCCAATTGCTATTTATTCAAAGATTAGTATCTTCCTGGGACTGTAATTGGTCCTATATAAAAGGTTACGGTTGCGCACACAGGGGACAGTCAGGTAGAAATATCTGCCACCATTAAAAGATGTCCTGAGCCAGGATGGAAAGTAGACCTGAAAACAATTCCTTTAAAAAACATATATTCCTTGAAACCCAGATTGTTCATTGTATTTTACCAATGCTCAAAGTGGAAAAAAAATCATTGTTTGGTACAGTGTCTGTTAAAATATGTATTTCTTCTTACTGTATTGTTATTTTCAAAATTATTTACCTTTTATTGAAGAATAAAACACTGAAACAGAAAACCACAAAAACACATATGTGCTTTATTCAATTAATTAATTATGAAGACCCAGGTCAAGGGATAGAAATTGGCCAGCCATCCTAAAAACAAACACCACCCCTTCGATTTTATAAAGTTCTTGTCTCATTCTTACTGGTATATGTTTTCTTTTTGAACCAAGATCTCAAGTATTGCTTTCGATTAATCATTGCTGTCATAATATTTATCATTTTATTTAATCCCTTTTATTCAAACTATACTCTTCTGCCCCCTCTCGCCCTGGTCAAATTCTAATCTCCATTCAGGACTCTGCGCTTGCTTCCAGTGTCTGTAGCTAGAAAGAAAGCATCAGCTTTGCTGCCTGAAATCAAGATGTTTAACCCCAACTGGGAACTTAATGCTGCCCAACAATCTATAGTCTCTCAATCTCACTCTGCTAAACTATTTCATATTTGATGAGGATTATGCATCTTCATAATTCCTTCCCTTCTTTTCAGTTTGTAAAATCACTTTCTCTGAAAAGCATTTTTGGCTCCTAAATGTCACGCTTCCCCAAACATTTCATATATTCCTTTCTGTTTCTTAGCACACTTATTGCTGCCCACTATACCCAGTATTTATGCATTTATTTTGTTGTTTGCTGCTGCCACACTTGTCTAGTTCATGGGGGAAGAAGTTTTTGTCTATTTGGTTCACTACTACATCTCCAGAACCCAGAAAATTTCCCAGCACATGGTAGGTTTGTGATAGATATTTGTTAAATGAATGAAACATTTGAAATTTTTTTTGCAAAATTTAAAATCTAGCTTTCTGTTTATCCTACAGGAATGCCATGAGGAATATATGACTGTTTTAAAGTTTTACAATTAGGCAAATAAAAAGCATTGGTTATATCATAGATTCCTACCACAGTAATCAAGGAGTTCACGTCAAAGTTCAGAGAAGAAGATCTCTGTATCTTGAACACAATTGTATAAAGATATAATGCTTACAATGTGAATGTGTGATTATGAAAACCTTGTGTATGATGGTCCTTATATCCAAGGTATGAACAGATGAGAAAAATTTGGATAAAAACAAATAAATAAATAATAGGGGGAACAAAGGGTAAAATAAATTGAGTAGATAGAAACACTATTGGTCAATGAGAGGGAAGGGTGAGGGGTAGGGTATGTATGAGTTTTTTTCCTTATTTCTTTTGCTGAAATGATGCAAATGTTCAAAAAAATGATTGTGGGGATGACTATACAACTATATGATGATATCATGAGTCATTGATTGTATACCACATATGGAATGTTTTCATGTCAAGATTATATGTTTTTATGTTGTTTTATAATTAAAAAAAACTTAACTCATAGAAATATAAATAAATAAAAATAAAATGATGTAGCAGGCCACAGTGGCTCAGTGGTAGGATTCTAGCCTGCTATGTCAGAGACCTGGATTCAATTCCAGGTTCCTGCTCATGCAAAAAATAAAATAAAATAAAATAAAATAAAGTGATCTAAATATTTAGTATCCGAGTAGGTTCTTTTTCACATAAGACAGATGTTTATTGATATAAAGGATGAGAAACCATATCAACATTTTGTTCCTAAAATAAAACAAACCAAGTTGGAAGAGGAAGAGGAGGAAAAGGAATCCAGCCTTCTGAAACATGAATGAAAATTAAAAGCTCACGAAAGGAAACTGATGTTGAAATCTAAATGTCCCAGGGTCTCTTTCTGAAACTCTTCACATCCATGAAATTAACTTTTCAAAGCACACTTGGAGAGGTTCAGCATCCCAGTAAGCCTCACCTGATTAAACTACCTACTCCATTGAAGCCAACGTATTGGCTGTTGTTTTATTTTACAGTTCATAGTGAATAAAGTTTTCCCCATTATAGGATACAAGAATCTTTTGTTTGGGAAAGATTCCTTTACAGGTAAGATTTGATAACATACTCGAAATTGAAGCCAAGAAAGTTAACATCATTGGGGAAAATGCATTAAGGAAAAACACTAAGAGAAAATGTCACAACAGTTTAAAGGGACTCTGCTGAGGGATTGGTGCATGGTTATTTTTAATTCAACTTTACATAGTTCCCAAATTCTCTTTATTGACCATATGTACTTGCCTTAAATCATTTTTTTAATATTTAGTGAGAAAGCTTAACTTTTATCAATATTAGCAGTAGTCAGAATTCAAACAATTGCTGGTTTCAATGGGGTGGCACAGGGTCTATCAGCTATAAAAAAGGAACAGAATGGCCCAAAGTGAGAACAGATGGGGAAAAAAGAACCATACTTTTATTTAAGAGAAAGATTAAAAAGATTGAAAAATACTTACACGTAGAGAATGAAAAGAGCTTAGTAGTCTCCAAGATAAACAGGCAGAGAAGTTTAATTTCATTTCTGTTGCTTTCTAGAAGAGTAGCCTTGGGAAAGTCCAAGACTCTGTACTTGCTTATCACAATCATATTGATTATAGATGATAAAAGCATGTTAAATGTTTACTTTCTTATATCTTCTTACAGAAGATACCCAGGACACTGATTGCATTTTTTATTATAATAATAATTTTGAGGCCTGGCTGTACCCTAAATACAGCCTCTGCATAATAATGTACCACTGTGGTGCATTAAAAAACTGCAACTTTGAAAGAACCATTCCAAACCTCTTAATTATATTTTTTTAAGATGGAGCTTATGCATCTAATATTCACAAAGCTGTATGAGACATTATTTTGCATTATTTTGCATCAAAAAGTTAAAAAAATAGTAACAATGGTGGAATAAAGTTTTCCCAACAGAAAGTATATATAAAAGAATCATCTAATTACTATTTTTATAAAGTTTTTGCTCCAACTCCCCAAAGATCTTATTGATGTAAATCATGCAGATTAATAAAGGAAAGTAGACATAGGTTTTTAGAGTGTGTGGAATGGAAAACATGTACCATTCCTACAAAAACTGTGTTGTTTTTTACCAACTATTTTTGTATATTCACATATAATTTAGGAAATTTTCATTGCATTTTCCCAATGTTTATATTTTAGAAGGAGTAAAAGTAACTTTGTGTTAAATCATAAACTTAATGTATTTGCCTGTGCTTGCTACTGCAGGCAGGGGGCAAAAGAATAAACAGAATTATAGTACAGCAAACAAATCTGGTTTTCTTTCTATGTGCCATCTCCTGGAGACAAAAAGGTCAGGGTGATAAGTGCCCTCTATTCTCACTTATCTTTTACATAATTCCATGTTTTTCATGCCAGACACTTATTCTCACTTATTTTTATTTATTTATTTATTTTTTACTTGTGTGCTTCTTTCCACTCAACTTCTTATTTATTTCTTTTTGACCTTGCTTCCAAAGAATACAAAAGCCAGCCTGATTCAGTTTAAAATACTATTCATGTGAGAGATTTCTATATTGAAGAATTGTACAAAAACATACTTAAAATTCAGTATATGAGGGTGCATGGATGGTTCAGAGGTAGAATTCTCACCTTTCATGCTGGAGACCTGGGTTTGATTCCTGGACCATGCACCAAAAAAAAAAAAAATTCAGTATATGAGCTTGCACCTTTGTATGGGACAAGAAAAAAAAATAGGCCTCAGTGCTATATTTTCAATCATTTATGACAGGAAGAAGAGGGAATTTTTCTTCCAGCTAGGAAGAGAAATTGATTTTGTAATCTTCACATTTCAATCATGTAATACATTTTTCTTAAATAAAACTGGGCCTTTCATCAAACTGTCTTAGTTTACAATTGCAAATGCATATCACTTATTACAATAAAAGTAAAAGCTTCAAGTTGGGCATTTATGTACTTACTCAGCAGAAGTGTCTGTCTGGCACTATGCTAGGCTTCAGTGGAGTTCAAGGGTGAGAAGGACAGACGTGCTCATATAGTCTCAGGGCTTGCATGACGCTAGAGGAGACAAGCAACGAACAAGACAATATGCAAGAAAAGAAAATATATGCATGCTGTTAATTCATGTTGAGAAGAAAATAAATACTGGGCTCTGATAAAAATAATGAAGGAGCTATTAAGGAAGCTATACTTTAGATGAATTGGCAACAAAATTCCTCTGTAAGGATGCATAGAAACTGAAACTAGAGTATAAGAAGGCAACAGCCTTGTGACAAGCTAATTGTAAAGCAAAACTGAATCAGAAAGAGCATCTTTTCTATTAAAGTGGAGGGAAAAGGCCAGTGAATTGGGGTCATAGTGAGGCAGGGGGAATGTGTCCTCAAGTTGTAAAAGTAGACAGGATCTAAGAGATAGGGAATGCAGATTTTGTTTTAAAGACAATGTGAAGCCATTGAATCACTTTGTGAAAGCACTAAAATCAAAAGATTATCATGACTTGATTTACTTTTAAATATCATCACTCTGCTGCTGTGTGGAGAACGGGTTTAGATGGAACATAAGCATCAGCTCTGGAGTAGTCAGGAGCTTATTGTGGTATTCTAGAGGAGAGGTTATCATTTCACACAACCTAACATGAATAATAGAATAAATGCATTATGCATTTGAGATATATTTTGGAGAAAAACTTTTAGGCCTAGCTCATGGAGTAAATATGTGGGATGGAGGAAAAGGAGGAATAAAGGATCATTTCGATCTTTCTGGCTTAGGCAACTAGAGAGAATATGGTATTTGCTGTGTGAAGAAAACTGGCAGAGAAAAGTCCTTGTTCAAAGGTGTGTTAAAAAGTTTCATTACGACAATGTGAATGGTTGAAAAGTCTATAAAATATCCAAATGCAGATATTCAGTAGGAGAAGAAAAATATGAGTAAGAACATTGGATAAGTGGTCTGGAATCAGAACACAGCTTTTATTTCTCAGTATATTTTAAATCTTTTTTATGAGATAACCTGAAAAGGGAATATAGATAAGAAAGAAAAAAGATGCGCTGATGCTACCATGTTGAGTTGAGTTGAGTTCAAAAGAAAGGGCAACCAGAGAAAGAAAAAGGACAGGAATCATGTCAGATTGTACTACAATAACAAACAACCTCAGATTGTCAGTATTGGTTATTTCAAAGTTTTATTTCTCACTCATTCCCCATGACTTTTTTGGGTTAGCTGGCAGATTATTCCAAAACCGAGACTGACAGAGCAGTCACCTCTTTACACATTGCTTATCATTATGGCAGAAGAAAAGAGAGCTGTGGGGGGCTTTGAACTAAAAGTTAAATGTTCTGGCTTAACAATGAAAGATGTCACCACTCAAATCTCATTGGTCAGAATTTTCACTTTTCCCCAAAGAATGTTCCCAGGTCAGGAAGTAACATCATTCCATGTGCTGAAATATTTGGTGAGCCATATCAAAGTCTAGAGGAGTCTGCCTTTCTGATGGCCAAATATTTGACTACCTCTTTCTTCAAAGAGCCAATCAGCCCAAAGTCCCAACCGGTCCTAGCATTAAATTCTAAATGCAGGTCTTCAGGTATTATATGATAGCTGGTAGACCATATCTGGTCTGGTTGCGGATCCTCCTCTTCTAGAAACCTATGAATGAATGTGGTAAGTTATCCGCTCCAAACATACCCAGTATGCAGTGCAGGAACACAGAGCAAATCCTGTCAATGGAATCTTGCATTTGGAAAGGGAACCATAGTAATTTGTGTGCAGATTTTTTGAGAGCACCCCACTTCCTTGGGGAAGGAAATTCTTCTGTCATGGTTCTCATTCTGCCTCTGAGAAGGCCTCCCAAGTCCACAGGTTCCCAAGGCCTTCCTTTGCTTCTCCTTGTGGGAGATCCTTCCTTCTTTATCATCCTCTTTGGGCACATTTGAATTGAGCATTGGATAACATGTTCTCCTTGGGGGCTGAACAGGTTTTTCTGTCCATGTCTCACCCAAAGAAAGGTTGTTTGAAATTCTGAACAGTGGCAAACTTTTTTAGCCTTGACTAATGATTGTTTTGGCGGTACAATTATCTCAAAAACGGAGCCTGCTCCTATTCTATGTTATACCAGTCAGTTCCATTGCCAACTTATTTAAAACATGCCTCATTGTCTAGTGCATTAAAGGTAATTTGAGTCTATTAGGCTTTGCTGGGAGAGACAAACTCTTGCCCTGGACAATTTTGTTCCACTATTACTGAAAAGGACTATGTTGACCCTCAGTACACTAGGCAAAGCAATCATCACCCTTGAACATTGGGTGCAGTAGGCAGTTTTACATCTGTGAAATATGTTTACATTATTTTACAGAGATTAATGAAATTAAAGATAAAAAGGTAATGAAATGCTGCATTCAAAATTTTAATATTGGAAATATGGCAAATGCTTATTTTATTCCATTTTTTCCTGGTGTTGAAGGAACTTATACCTGAAATAGGCAATGCCGCTTGAATTCATTTACTTGCTCACCAATTTTCATGCCTAAACCTGAAATATATCCTTCTTGTAAATATTGATTCCTGATTTCAAATTTTCCGGTAGTTTCTAGGTTATCATGACTTCTAGTTTTTCATCTTGCTTTCGCATCATCAGAACACAATACTTTTGAAAAAACGTGACAGTTCTTAATTTTGTTTAGAGTGGTCAGTAGAGGAGTCAGTCACTTGATCCATAATTGCAAAACACTTTCATTTTCAGATTTAAAAGCACAAAATAGAATGACCAATAAACTAATTGTTTTTTAAAATATTTCTACATAATCAGTTTCCTTCCAATTAATATTTTATACACACCAGCTCAATCAGTTAGTGTTCTACCAGAGAGACACAGACAGGAGGGTATATGTAGATATAGATCCATATGCTATAGATATGGACATATAATTATAGGCATTTAATTATTGCAAGAACTTGTTTTATGCAGCTGCTGAGATTAGCTAGGCAAGTCCAAAATCTATAAGCAAGGCTATCAAGAAGGGCAGGAGACTCTCCAACAGGAGCTGAAGCAGTACACAGTCAGAATGTCTTCTTACTTGGGGAAACCTCAGTTTTGTTCCTAAGGCCTTAAAACTAATGGGAAGTTAGTTTTAACAAAATCATAAAGGAAAATCTGTTTTACTTAAAGTTACATAAGTGAAGATGTTAGTCACGTCCAAAAAATACCTTCACAGCAACACCCAGAGTAGTACCTGTCTTCAGTGTTGCACTTATGAATCTCATCAAGTAAATTCTGATGCACAAGCATCATCAAATCACAAGAATAGAGTCCCAGCAGTAGCATATATTGTATCACAAAATATTATGTCATAAAATCATTCCTGTTGAATAAATAAGTTGATAGTAATGTGATATTTCTCTTTCATTCTTAGAATATATTGTTCACTCATCAATTCTTGAGTTTGAAGAAACTCATTTAGAATATTGTCATCTGACAACATAGTCTGTGATTTTGCTTATATGATCAATTTTTCCATCATCATTAATGTCTAAATTGCTGCTCTCTATCCTTTCACATTTGCATTTTAATTCATATAATAATTAATGATTTTCTTCCTTTTGCCATTTTGGTAATTTGTTTTTAATCTGAGTTCTCCAAAGTGTTCAGTAAAAGCTATTTTAGAAAGCTACAAAGACCATACCTCCAGACTTATTTACAACTTATTTAAAGATGATACACTATTTGGACAATGCAATAAAAAAATTGAAGCATGAAGAAATAGTGATGATGTATTTTACCATTGCACATTCTAGGTGACTCCATTTCTTTTTTATTTTTAGCCTTTTTTTCCATGTAGTTGGAAGTAATTCATGAATAATGATAAAATAATTCCTAATAAGATGGAAAAGCAAAATATGTCAAGATAGAGGTAAAAGAATATCACCAAAATTCTAAAATGTATATTTTCGAGTTCTACAAATGTCTGATGGACCCATGTTGTAATTGAAACATGAGATGCTTTATTTTATGTTAATATAGAGATTTCAATTCTCTTTTGAGGATGACTAAAAAATGGTAGAAGTCATGAGATATCAGTCTGAACAAACAACAAACCTGTGCCAAAAAGAAACTGAAAGCCTAAAATTGGGTTCAAAATTATGGTATACCTGATGACATACTAAAGGTTGACCCATTCAGAGATTATCACAATGGGATCTGCACTCATTAATTTTAATTGATCTTGACTCAAGTCTTTGACTTTATTTATTTATTTTTAGCAAAATATATATACAGCAAAGTTCATAAATCAAATTTGCACAGTTAGATTGTTTAATGATGGGCACTTCTGTGTTCCCACCATCTACATTAAGAAAGCTTAGCCAGCAAGCACAAACACATCTCTTACCCCTTCTAACCACTAGCCCATCTTTGTTTTTTTTTTTTCTTGGGTGCAAGCATGGGTAGGGAATCAAACCCAGGACTCCTGCATAGTGGAAAAGCATTCTACCACTGAACTACCCGTGCACCCAGCACTGTCCCATCTGAAAGCAGCTATTCTCTTGCTTTATCACCATATATTAGTTTTGCTTTTTTAGGAAATGTATATATATATAACGTATATATATACAGTCAACTCTCATGTGTCTGGCTTCTTTTGATCAACATTATGATTTTTGTTTCTTTGTTTGCTTTTTGGTATGGGCAGGCTCCAGGAATCGAACCTGGGTCTCTGGCATGGCAGGCGAGGATTCTGCCATCGAGCCACCGTTGCATTGCCCAACATTACGTTTTTAAGAGTATCGATACTAATGTAGTTAGCTCATTCTTATTTTTCTGTAGTTCTAGTCTATGAATAAAATGTCATATATTTGTCCATTCTCATGCTGATAGGGATAGTTTTCAGTTTTTGCTGCTATAATTGTACTGCTATAAACATTATTTTGCATGAACAAATCCAGGCATTTTTTTTTTGGTTGTATAAATAAATGTGCCTCAATTTTAGTTGGTACTGCCAGTTTTCATCAGCGATTGTATCAATTACATTCCCATCAGCACTACATGATATTCCATTTGAACAAAAATTCTTTCTAATACGTGGTATTGTGAATCTTTTTATTACCATTATTTTATCCATTCTTGCTGATAGATACATAGATAGAGTCTTAATGTGTATCTGTGTACATCTAATGAATAATAAGATTTAATACATTTTCATATACATATTCACCCTTTGGATATTTTATTTTGTGAAGAGCTTGTTCAAGTTTTTGCTTATTTTTCTGTGGATTGTCTTTCATTTTTATTTGTAGATGTTTTTTACATATCTGGATTCAAATCCTTTATCACATATGTACTGAAATATCTTCTATCACAACACAGCTGACTATTCACTTTCTAGATGAGTCTTCTTTAGGTTAGAAGTTTGAAAGTTAAATACCACCCAATTTATTCATTTTTAATTTATGGTTAGCTCTTCTTATGACCTATTAAAAAACTTTGACTGCTCGGGCATCATGTAGAGTTTCTCAAATGCTGAGTTTAATTGGGTTTTATAGTTTTCAGAGCATTTCACTTGTATATTTTACTAGCTGGGAGCCTAAAGCTAGTAGTTCATTATTATTATTCACTGTATACACAGTGAACACAGTGCTTCCATGGAGATGTGATACTGCCCATTCAAGGTGGATCTTAATTCACTTACAGGAGTTCTTTAAGAGGGAGACATTTTGGAGAAAGCACAGAAGCTTCGAAGCCAAAAACACCCTAGGAGATGCTAAGCTAAGAGATGAAATTCAGAGTTTTCCTGGGAGAAGCTAAGAAAGAACACACAGATGCTTAGTGAGAGATAAATCCTGGAGATGCTAAGAGAAGACCCTCAGGACACAGAGAGAAAGACACTGGAATCAGAAGCTGAAAGCAACAAGCCAGGAGCAAGTACCAGCAAACACCAGACATATGCTTTCCCAGCTGACAGAGAAGTTCCAGATTCCAGCAGCCTTTCTTCAAAGTCCAGGAATCATCATGTTGATGTATTAAATCTGGGCATTTTCATGCCTTAGAACTAGAAATTTGTAACCTAATAAACCCCCTTTATAAAAGCCAGTCCATTTCTGGTATATTGCATTTTTTACAGTTTGCTAGTTTACAGTTCTAAGGCCGAGAAAATGTCCCAATTAAAACAAGTCTATAGAAATGTCCAATCTAAGGCACCCAGGGAAAGATACCTTGGTTCAAGAAGGCCGATGAAGTTCACGGTTTCTTTCTCAAGTGGAAGGGTACATGGCGAACACAGTCAGAGTTTCTCTCTCATCTGGAAAGGCACATGGTAAACATGGTTAGGGTTCCTCTCTCATCTGGAAGAGCACATGGCAAGCACAACATCATCTGCTGCATTCTTCTCCTGGCTTCTTGTTTCATGAAGTTCCCCGGGAGGCATTTTCCTTCTTCATCGCCAAAGGTCACTGGTTGGCAGACTCTGCTTCTCATGGCTATATCATTCTGCTCTGCTCTCTCTGAATCTCCCCCATTCTGCAAAATGTTTCCTCTTTTATAGGACTCCAGAAACTTCTCAAGACCCACCCAAATGGGTGGAGGCATGTTGTCATCTAATCCAACTTAACAACCACTCTTGATTGGGTTACATCTCTAGGGAGATGATCTAATTACAGTTTCAAACATACAGTATTGAATAGGGATTATTCTGCCTTTACAAAATGGGACTTAGATTAAAACATGGCTTTTTTAGGGAATATACATCCTTTCAAACCAGCGCAATGACCATGAGTCAGACGCATCCATAGGGCTGTGGTTTCTATCAAGCTGGGAAAGTGACATCTGATGTGGGCTTCATCCCTAGAATCAACAGCAAAGAAACCAGAAAAGCTGGTGGGGAAATTAAATTCCAGAAACAAATGAAAACTTTTGTGAGCCAAGGAACTAAAATCTGTCTTGATCTGGTGGGATGTAGGAGGTAAGACATAAGGCAGCCTGACAGAGTGGAGGGATTAAACAGGGGAAACACTTTGTAACCTTTGCTCTTGTTTTCCCCAATGTCACAGTGAGTATATCTTTGTCTGATCCTTCTTTGTGGAAAGCTATAGCAGTATTTAAACACTGAAAAACATTTAGAGCTGCTAAAAAGACTTGCAGGGTGGAAGTGTTGATGACAATTTATAAGGCCTGGCCTGTTGCCTTTGGACATTTGCTGCTTACGCTTGTTCCTTGAAACCACTAAACAGATGGTAATATACCATAAAGCGATTGATTGCAACCCACTCTGTTTTATGTAAAGAATATAATAAATATTTAAAGGGGATGCATTGACTAAAGAAAGTGACAACCATTTAAGCAGCAAAGGGGATAATGAACACATCTTTTCCTTAAGTTGGTGATTTGGCAGAGGGTATTAGGTTATTTGGTGAATAATCTTTTCCCTAAATCTATTTGTAAGACAGTGTGGAAACAGCTCCAAGGGAATATAAATTAATGAACCAAAATATCTAGACAAATGAGAAATAAAACTACTTTAAAAGAAATTCAAATAAATGGACAATATAAAATATAAGGAATTTTTAATATAATAATTATAATTAAGGATAAAGAAGATTTTAGAAATATGAACAAAAGCAAGATAACAAAATACAATATAAACAAAAGCAAATGTACTATCTTAGGCATGAAAAATAAAATTGTTGGGAAAACAATAAATGCAATATATAGATAGGTAAATAGAAAATTTAGTCATTAATGGATAGCCGCTTATGAATATAAGCAAAACAAATGTGAAACAAAATAGAAAATATAGAAACAACATTTCTTCCCCTGGAAGGTATAGATGAATGTATAGATGTCTACATAATATAATCCAAGATTGATAAAAATAATCAATGGAAAGAAGAAAATATTTGAAAATTAATAGAGAATTATTACTCAGAAATTGAAGAAGATCAAAATCTTCAGAATGAAAGGGCACATAGCATGCCAAACAGGAGAGAAAATTTAATTTTCACTTTCGTTCTACTATAGGGAACTTTTAGAATATCAAGAACGTAGTGATATTTTAAACATCCAAAGAGAAAAACAGATCACTTACAAAGGAACATAAATCAGGTGAATATTAGACTTCTCAGTGACAATGTCACATTAGAGAGAAATGGAGCAATAGTTTGAATATATTGCAGAAACAAAAAAGTCTTCACATACAATATTATATTCAGCTAAACAGTCATTTAAATGTGGGAAAATAATAAAATATTTTAAGCATTCAAAGCCTTAAAATGTTTTATACAAACACATGCACCTCATATTATCAGCCTGACTATTTTTGAACCTGAAACCAGAACATGCAACTCCAGTGGCAGGAACTCTGCAGAAATGAAAGAGTTGATACATTCTCTATGCTCAGTGACAGGAGCCTCTCTCTTGCAAGTGTATAAATATCTAACACTTGATAAGCAAAGGGTCTCCAAAGCAAAGTGGAACCTGAGGAGTCACCATCTACCCAGTTGCGAATAGATGGCTTCTCCCAAGGAACCGGTCATGCTGGGATCTCTTCCCCTTCTTCTTGGACCCTATGTTGCTTAAGAAATAAAGGAGTCATCTGATGAAAGTTGTGTTTTTCTTCAGCCTGTGTTCCTCTGACACACTTGGTAGCAACTCATGCCACACTCTGACCTCTGGTAACCTCTAATTGAGTTTCTGTCTCTGTTAATTTCTTATTATAGATATTTCACATAAGTAGAATCTTGGCATTTTTATTCTATTGTGCCTTTCCTATTTTATTCAACATGATTTCAAGGTTCGTCCATGTTGGAGCTTGATTCAGAAGCACATTCCTTTAATGGTTGAGTAATATTCGTTGTACGTGCATGCCACGCTTTGTTTATGCATTCATCCATCAGTATGCATTTAGGCTGTTTCCACCCTTTGACTAATATGAATTACACTGCTATGAACATTGCTGTCCATGTATATGTTTGAATAATTGTTTTCAGTTCTTTTGAATATATGAGCACAAGTAGAATTGCTGGATCATATGGTAATTCTGAATCCAATGTTTTGAGGAACTGCTAAAGTGTTTTCCACAGCAACTGCATCATTTTATATTTCCAACAACAAAAAGCAGTCCAAAGCTTCCAATTTTTCAAATTCCTCAGCTACACTTGTTCATTTACTGTTTTTCATTTTTTAATTTATATTTTTAATTTTAAAAGACTCTATAGCCACCAAGTAACAGCTCTCCCTTCCCACCTCCATTTTTTTATTTAAGAATAGTCACCCTAGTGGTTATGACTTGGTATCTCATTGTGATTTTGATTTGCATTTCCCTAATGACAAATGATGGTGAGCATTTTTCTTGCACATATTGGTCATTTGTATGTCTTCTATCTAAGTTGTTTGCCTGTTTCTTAATAGGGTTATTCATCTTTTTGTTGTTGAGTTGTTCAATGACATTATCATAATATTCACAGATCTGAATAATATTGAATGAGTAGGTAATTGAAGTTAAATTTAAAAATAACAAAGAATGGGGACCTTCCCCACCATATAATAGGGGACTTTATAAAGCCATATGAATAAAAACGGCATTGCATTACTGAAAGATGAGACAGATAGACATGCAAAAGAGGTAAATATGAAGTTTCAAGATTTAAAAAGCCACAGTGATAGTGCAAGAAGTAGATAATAGTAAAAAAAAATGGAAAGGAACCAAACTTACATAAATTCACAGCACAAATCAATAAGGAAAAGACAAATTATTTCCACAGGTAGAATTAGAAAAATTGGCTCAGAATTTTGACCAAAAAAATACCCCAGAACACCACAAAATACCTCAAACATCAATTCTTACTTAACATCACATATTAAGGTGGACTCACCAAGAGTAAACATTTCAATATAAAACATGGAGAGAAGCTAACATGAATTCCCTATGACCCAGAAATTCTGCTCCTGAGGACAAATTTCAAAATTCTTAGATAAATTGCTATTTCTGCCCATGCAGGATGTTCACTGCAGTGTTCTGTTTTGGGGAAATTGGAAGTCATCTACTGCTCCACACTGGGTGAAGAATTAAGAATTGATGGTAGGTGCATTATTATCAAATATAACACGACAGAGAAACAGTTTGGATATACATATAGCAACCTGATTCCATGTTAAACATGTAATGCTGTGTAGAAAAAAGGGAAGAAACAGAATGAAATAATATGATTTAGTAAATCAAAATTGAAGACATAAAATAATAAAAGTCATTTTATGGAACGTCAGTGAATATAAAAGATGTTAAATGTATTATAATTGTAGTAGCAGAGAGAAGAGGATGGGGTATGGAATATGTTAATATAATTAGTTGATTGATTAAATGATTAATTAATTAAAGACTCATTTAGCCATAGTTTATTTACTTAGCCATATCAGACCGTTCAGTGTTTCTGGGACATAGCATGTATGTTCCCAATCATTGCTGTCTTCATCATGCTCTTACATTTCCTCCAGTATCTCCATCTGTCTTCTATACAAGGCAACTCTCTACAAGGTATGTGTTTGTCATGGTCAGGTTCATGTGTCAACTTGGCCAGGTAGTGGTGCCCAGTTGTCTGGTTGGGTAAGCACAGGCCTGTTTGCTATGAGGACGTTTCATGGACTTAAAATCATGATCATTGCATTTGTAATCAACTAAGGGGAGTGTCTTCTGCAATGAGTGATGCTTCACCTAATCACTGGAAGGCTTTTAAGGACAATTCAGAAGAGCCTGTCACTCTTCCTGCTTCAGCCAGTGAGTCTTTGCTGTGGAGTTCGTCCAGACCCGCGGCCTGCCCTACAGACTTTGGACTCTACATTCCCGTGGTTACGTGAGACACTTTCAAAATTTTGTATCTACAGATATTTCCTGCTGATTCTGTTTCTTTAGAGAACCCTAGCTAATACAGTGTTCTTCAATCTATGGTAACATTTCATTTACATATATATATATATATATATCTATATATGTATACACACACAATTTATTTTTTTATTTAGAATAATAAGAAAATTAGAAGCAAAGATTATGTTTTATTTATCTCCATATTCCTAGTGTCTAGCATAATACAATCGGGAAGAAAGTATTTTTTAATACTAGGAAAGAAAATTTAACTTTTTTTCAACTTCAGTTTTCTTAAATTATCTACTTCCTTCTTTAAGGAGTGATGAAAGGAGCTGTGGGGGTGGGGTTGGTGGAAAAGCAGGATATGATAGTGATCTTGCAGGGTGGAATATATATTATCAGGTTAACCATAGAAATGATAAAAGAAAATTGTGTATGACTTTGCTCTCATTCTCCATTTCTTTGGTTTTGCTCAAAATATTTTTCTAAATAGGTCCTGCTATACTTTATATAAAATTAACACAAAATGAATTATAAATCAAAGTGTAAAGCAGAAAGTGATAAAACTTTTATAAGAAAACATAGTATAAAGACTTCATAATCTGAGTTAGGCAAACAGTTCTTAGATATGACTCCAAAAGCATGATCCATTAAAAAAAATAACTGCACTTCATCAAAACCTAGTAAAGAAATGAAAAGTAATTCATACCCTGGGGTAAAATATTTGCAAATCACATAGCAAGCAAATGATTTGTATCAAAATATTATATAACTTCTAAACTCAACAGTAAGAAAACAAGCAATTCCAATACAAAAGTGGGTAAAATTCTTAAACAGGCACTTTGCCAAAAAAGATATAGAGTATAAATAATCATTAGCTGAGGGTTCAATACCATTGTCAGTTAAAGAATGTAGATTATAATCATGAGATACTACCACATGTCTGTCAGAATGCCTAAATATATAAATACTGAATATTGAGTGCTAATGTGGATGCTGAGGAAACGGATCTCTATTCATTGCTGGTGGGAATGTAAAATAGTCCAGCTACTCTAAGAAACAGTTTGGCAGTTTTGTAAAGAGGTATACAGTTACCATATGATCCAGCAACTGTACTTCTGTGAATTTATCCTAGAGAAATGCAAACATAACCTATGCAAAAATTTGTATATGTATGTTCAAGACAGCTTTATTTTTAATAGCCCAAACTAGACCCAAACATCCTTCAATGCATACAAGAATACATCCATATGGTAGAACACTATTCAGCTATAAAAATATATAAACTATTCTTATATACACTATTATATACAATAACTTATATGGGTTTCAAGTGCATTATGCTGAGTGAATAAAGCTAATATTAAAAAGTTATATGCCATATAATTTAATGTATGTAACATTCTCAAACAACAAAATTATAGTGATGTAGACTAGAAAAGAGTTTGCTAAATGAAATAAAAGGGAAGAACAAAGAATTTTCTCTGCGATGATGAATCATTTCTGTACCCTGATTGTAGTGGTAGTTACATGAATCTGTACATATGACAGAATTTTATAGTTCTACACACACACAAACACATATAGACATGCATGAATACTTGTATAACTGATGAAATCTAAGTAAGTTTGGTGGTTTATTTTGTAGCATGTTACCAATATTCAGTGGTTTGGGTAATGTCTTATGGTCAAGATGTTACCACCGAAGAAAGCTGGTTGATATGTGCATGTGAATTGTCTGATAATTTTTTGCAATTACTTATTGGTCTTAAACTATATGAAAATAGAAAGTAAACAGACAAAAGAAAAAGAAAAAAAATAGCATCAGCATGATCTACTAAGCCATCTTATGCTCCCATTCTTCCAAAGAAACAAATAAAGTAAATAGAATAAAATAAAATAAGCAGAAACGGTGAGAACCACCCTTGACAGGTGTTGTAAAGCCAGAGGTTTACAGCAAGTGAACAAGTGAACACTAAAATAAAGAAGAAAGCCACCTAAAAATGTCTGTAAACACCTGTGTCCATTTTACTTGCCCTTGTGGGCACCCTCTCTTAGTTGGCAGCAGTCTTGCCACCAGAGGGAACAGAGACCTCATCCACGATTCTTTGTATTTGTCTGTTCTACACTGTCTGTGGGCATGCTGAGCTGCTTGGACTGTGCTACATTGTGCTCTCTCATTTGAGCACCAGTCAGTTAAGTCAAACATCACTCATTGCAGCAGACACGCCTCCTAGCCGACTGCAGATGTAACTGGCAACAGATTCAGTTCACGTATCATTGGCTCATGTCCACAGCAACAGAACTAGGTGTCTTCACCTGGTCAAGTTGACAACTGAATCTAACTACCACACTATTAAAAGCTAGATACATCATGACCGAATAGGATTTATTGCAGTAATTCAAAGACCATCCAAAATAAGAACATCAATAAATATAATACACCAAATTAATAAAAC
The DNA here is from genome assembly GCF_023851605.1 of Tamandua tetradactyla. Taxonomy (NCBI): domain Eukaryota; kingdom Metazoa; phylum Chordata; class Mammalia; order Pilosa; family Myrmecophagidae; genus Tamandua; species Tamandua tetradactyla. The sequence continues at coordinate 75,042,467 of NC_135327.1, forward strand.
AAAGGAAAATAAAAATTCTGGTATCAATTGAGAAAGAAAAGGAACTTAACAAAATCCAACATCCTTTCATGATGAAAATACAACACTAGGAATAGAGGGAATTTCCTATTATGATTAAGAACACTTATGAAAAACCACATACTCATACTCAATGGTGACAGATTTAAAGATTCCCTTCTTAAACCATGATCAAAACAAGGATATCCACTATGGCCTTTTCTATCTGCATTGGAAGATCAGGCAGATAAGAAAAAGAAATAAAAAGCATACTAAATAGTGGGCGGGCCGCGGTGGCTCAGCGGGCAAGAGTGCTTGCCTGCCATGCCGGAGGACCCCGGTTCGATTCCCGGCCCCAGCCCATGTAAAAAACAAACAAACAAACAAAATATAATAAAACAAGAAAATGTTTAAAGATGTTTCCCTTTCTTCCTCCCTTCCTTCCTTCCATCCTTCCTTCCTTCTCTCTGTCTTTCCTTCCCTTCCTCCCTCTCTTAAAAAAAAAAAAAAAAAAAAAAAGCATACTAAATAGAAAAGAAGAATTAAAATGATCTCTATTTGCAAGTAATCTGATCATATATATATAGAAAACAAAAAAATCCACAAAAAAATCATTTGCAAGTATTTAAAATTTCAGCAGGAAAAATACAGTGTATGAGATCAATACTCAAAATCAATTATGTTTCTACCCAGATCATGCATTCCCACCTAAAAAATAAGCAAATGAACAATTTTGCTTCTATAGAGCAGCTATGAGGCATCTGAGGAGGAAATCAAACAATTCTATTTGCAATAGCACCCAGAAAGAATAAAACACCTAGAAATAAATTTAACCCAAGTTGGTGGAAGAATTGTCCACTCAAAAGTATAAAACACCTAAAAAATGGAAATGTCCTGAGTTCATGCATTAGAAAAATTAATATTTTAAGATATCAATAATAATCAAGTGATCTATGCATTCAATATCATCCCTATAAAATTTTTAATGGCAATTTTTGCCTAAATGGAAGCACCAATCCTCAAATTCATAGGGGCTCCAGGTAGCAAAAACCTTGAAAATTAATAACAAATTTGGAGAACTCATACTTCCTGACTTCAAAACTTACTACAAAGGTATAATAATCAATACAGTGTGGTACTACCATAAAGATGGACTTAATCAATGGAAAAAATTGAGATTCTTTAAATAAACTTATATATCTATGACCAATTGATTTGTGACAAGGTGCCATGGACTTTTAATGGGAATAAGTAGTCTCTTCAACCAATGGTTCTGAAACAGTTGAATAGCCACATGGATAAAAACAAAGTTGGACTCTACCTCACACCATATACAAAACTTAGTTCAAAGTGGATCAATGTCCTAAGCACTAAAAGTTAACTCTATAAAACTCTTAGAAGAACACACAAGCATAAATCTTCATGAGTCATGATTTGCCAATTTAATATATAAATTCTTATATATTATAGCAGGAGCAACAAAGGAATATATATATTATATATATATATATATATATATATGCTAGACTTCATTAATTTAAAAATGTTCATGTATCAAATGATATTTTCAAGAAAGTGAAAAGGCAACCTAAGAAAGGGAGAAAATATTTACGGTTCATATATCTGATAAGGGTCTAACGTCCAAAATATGAAAGAGAACACTTACAATTCAACAACAAAAAGACCAAATTTTTAAGTAAGCAAAAAATGTGAATAAACACTTTGGCTAAAAAGATATGTGTGTGGCCAACAAGCACATGAAAAGATGCTCAGTGTAATTCACCAGTAGGAAACTGCAAACAAAACCACAATGAACTATCACCTACCACACTAACATGGCCATGGCATTTTTAAAAGAAGAAAGAAAATAGCAAATATTAGTAAAATGTGGATATGTTAGAATTCTTATACATTTTGATTTAGCACCTGTGGAAAACAGTTTACAATTTCCTTGAATACCTAAATATTAAATTACCATATGATTCAGCAATTCCATGCCTAGATATATAAGCCCTAAATTATTTAAAATAGATAATCAGGTACAACTACATACATTTTCATAGCACCACTATTTACAATATCCAAAAGGTGTAAACAGCCCAGCTGTTTCCAGTGGATGAAAGGATAACCATATAGTATATACATAAATTGAATATTATTCAGTCACAAAAATAAATGATACACTGATATATGCTAAAACGTGATGGAAACTTGAAAACATTATACTAAGCAAAATAAGCCAGACACAAGAGGTCACATATTGTGTGATTGCATTTATATGAACTATCCTGAACTGATAAATCTACAGAGGCAGAAATGCAGGTTGGTGATTGTCAATGAGACAAGAAGTTGAGCATGGGGAGCAATCGCTTATTGGGCATGGTTTCCTCTAAGGTTAATGAAAATGGATAGAGATGGTGGTTTTACAACACTGAGTATACTAAATATCACTAGAAAATGATAATATTGTGCTAATTTCACCTTAAAGGAAAATAAAAAAATTTTAAATTAGAGCAATTTTAGAGTGTGTATGCTGAATTGAAAGAAGTCTGAGTAAAATTGTTACGTATTGTAATATTTCATTTAATGACATCATTGAAGGGGGTGCAAGGGTAGTTCAGTGGTAGAATTCTCACCTGCCATGTGGGAGACCAGGGTTCTGTTCCCAGTCCATGCACTTCCCCAAAAACAATCAACCAAAAAATTACAATAAATAGTTCTGCAGTAAGGGGATTCCCACATGGAAAAATAATGAACGTGCCCCTGCCATACAGCATACAAAAAAATATAACATCATTGAAATGACAAAATGTTAGTGACAAAGAACAGATCAGTGCCTCAGAGTTTGGAAAAAAGGAAGCTAATGAGTAGTAGGAGATTGCATAAAAGCATTTTTTTAGGTGAAGTAACTCTTCCATGTCCTGTTCCTGTTCACAGTTGCTGCAATTACACACATGCTAAAATTTGTTGAATGATGCATGTAAAAATCAATATATAAAAGTGAAAATAAATCCATAAAATACAAAAAAAACCAATATATTTCTGTTCTAGTTTGCTAGATGCTGGAATGCAATATACCAGAAAAAGAATGGCTTTTAAAAAGGGGAATTTAATGAGTTGCTAGTTTACAGTTCTAAGGCCGAGAAAATGTCCCGATTAAAACAAGTCTAAAGAAATGTCCAATCAAAGGCATCTAGGGAAAGATATCTTGGTTCAAGAAGGCCGATGAAGTTCAGGGTTTCTCTCTCAAGTGAGAAGGCACATGGTGAACACAGTCAGGGCTTCTCTCTCAGCTGGAAGGGCACATGGCGAACACGGCGTCATCTGCTAGCTTTCTCTCCTGGTTTCCTGTTTCGTGAAGCTCCCCGGGAGGCATCTTCCTTCTTCATCTCCAAAGGTTGCTGGCTGGTGGACTCTCTGCTTTGTAGTGTTGCTCTCTCTGAATCTCTCATTCTCCAAAATGTTTCCTCTTTTATAGGACTTCAGAAACTAATCAAGACCCACTCAAATGGGTGGAGACATGTCATCCCCTAATCCAGTTTAACAACCGTTCTTAACTAAATCACATCAACCAGGGAGATGATCTCATTACAGTTTCAAATATACAGTATTGAATAGGGATTATTCTACGTTTAAGAAATGAGATTTATATTAAAACACGGCTTTTCTTAGGGGGCATACTTCTTTTCAAACCAGCACAATTTCTTTAGGTGGATTTTATAAATAAAGTGTTGTTTGGCCCTCATAGGATCATGAAAATAACTTGCTTTTTTGAGGATTGCTTAAGCTTCCTAAATTTATGGGTTCATTCCAGAAAATTCTTAACCTTCAGCTTTTGGACTTAACCTATTTCTCATTCTCTCTGCTCCATCTGGAACGCCAATGATGTCCAAGTTATAGATCTCATTCCATCATTCTTACTCCACAATGTTCTACTCATACATCCTTCTTTTTTTCATTCTATGCTAAATCACAGAAAATCGTTCTTCTCTTTCATCCATTTGATATGATGGCATTATATCTGAGGATTGCTCTGGGTATTACTGCCCTCTTAATCAATTTTGAGTCCTGTCCCATGAACACAGGATATCTTTCAATTTATTGAGAACTTTAATTTCTTTTAGCTTTGTTTCATAGTTTAGATATAAAAGTCTTTCACTTCTTTGGTTAAATTCCTTTCTAGGTATTTTATTTTCTTTAGAAGCCGTTGTAGTAGAATTAGTCTCTTAATTTCTTCTTGGTAATTTTTGTTTCTTCCATATAGAAACAAATTTTTTTTTACCTGTTGATCTTTTACCCTGCAAATTGCTGAATTTGCTTATTACTGCTGGTAGTTTTATTTAATGTGGAATTCTTTTGAGATTTTCTATATGTATGATCATGTCCTCTGTGAATAGAGGTCATTTTTCTTCTTACTTTCCAATTTTGACATACTTTATTTCATTTTCTTGTTTAATTTCTTTCCCTAAATCTTCTGGTACAATATTGAATGTAACTGGGGATATCAGATACCCCTGTCTTATTCATGACTTTGAGGGAAAGTTTACAATGCTTCAGCTTTGGATATCATTCTGGTGTGAAACTGCTGCTTACCCCAGAAAAGCCATGTTCTTTCAATCCTTATCCGGACTTGTGGATACAGCCACATTCTATAATCCTGATTCCATATTATAGAGTGAAACCTTTGGATTAGGTTGTTTCAAAAGAGATGTAACACATCCAATTGTGGGCATGACCTCTTGACTAGATTACTTTCATAGAGATGTGACACACCCAATTGTGGGTGTGACCTTTAATTAGATGGAGCTGAGTCAACCTATTAAAGGTGGGTCTTGATTAGCTTACAGGAGTTCTTTAAAAGAGGAAACATTTTGGAGAAAGCTCAGAAGTGACACAGACATTGAGTTTGGACTTGAGAGAGAAATTGGCTGGGTGCTAAGCAAGGACTCACAGAAATAACCAGAACCTGGAGAGAGGAAATCTGTGGCCTTGGGAGATGTAAGCTAAGATATGAAACTCAGAGTTTTTCCCCAGAGCAGCTAAGTGTGGACCCAAAGATGCTTAGAGAGAAAGCCACTGGAATCAGAAGCTAGAAGCTTAGTGTGCTGGATTGAAAGGATGTATGGACCCTAGAACAACCATGTTGTAATCTAAATCCCATTTCATAAAATGGCAGAATAATCCCTATTCAATACTGTATGTTTGAATCTATAATTAGATCATCTTGCAGGAGATGTCTCCCAATCAAGAGTGGTTGTTAAACTGGATTAGGGGAGCTGTGTCTCCACCTATTTGGGTGGGTCTTGACTGGTTTACTGGAGTCCTATAAAAGAGGAAACATTTTGGAGAATGGGAGATTTGGAGAGAGTAGAAAATGCTGCAACACGACAAAGTACAGAATCCATGAGCCAGCGACCTTTGGAGATGAAGAAGAAAAATGCCTCCTGAGGATCTTCATGAAACCAGAAGCCAAGAGAGAAAGTTAGTAGATGACACCATGTTCACCATGTGCCCTTCCAGCTGAGAGAGAAGCCCTGACTGTGTTCACCATGTGCCTTCTCACTTGAAAGAGAAACCCTGAACTTCATCAGCCTTCTTGAACCAAGATATCTTTCCCTAGATGCCTTAGATTGAACATTTCTATAGATGTGTTTTAATTGGGACATTTTCTCATTCTTATAACTGTAAACTAGCAATTTATTAAATTCCCCTTTTAAAAGCCATTCTTTTTCTGGTATATTGCATTCCGGCAGCTAGCAAACTAGAACACTTATGGAACAGGGAGCAAAAATTAGCAGATATCACCCATGTGCCTTCCAATGTGGCAAACATTGGCCTTCCTTCAGTGTCAAGGTATCTTTCTCTAGATGCCTTGGATTGGACATTTTATAGCCTTAGAACTGTAAACTTGTAACTTAATAAACCCCCTTTATAAAAGCCAATACATTTCTGGTATGTTACATTCCAGCAGCTTTAGCAAATTAAAACAAGTATGATGTGAGGTGTGGATTTTTTATCAGTGCCTTCTTCATGTAGAGGAAACTCCCTTAAATTCCTAGTGTATTCAGTATTTTAAGCCATGGAATCTCTTGGATTTTGCCAATTACACTTTCGGTATCCATTGCGATGATCACGTGTTTCTGCCTACTTTTATTAATGTGATTGATTTTCTTATGCAAATTACCCTTGCATTCCTGGAATAAATCCCATTTGGCCATGGTACATAATTCTTTTAATATGCTCTCACATTGAGTTTCCTGCTAATTTTGTTGAGATGTCAGCATCTATCATAAGGAATATTGTCTATTGTTCTTTCCTATGATATCTCTGACTTCCTTTGCCACAGGGTAATGCTTGCTCATAAAAGGAAGAAATCTTCTCTACTCATATTTTTGGTAAACTTTGAACAAGATTTGTCTTCATTCTCCTTTAATGTTTGGTAGAGTTCACCTGTGAAAGCATCCAGCCCTGACCTTTTCTTTGTTTGGATACTTAAGTTTACTGATGCAATAGCATTATTTGCTGTAGCTCAATTCGGATATTCTATTTATTCTTTAGACAGTTATGGTAATTTATGAGGTTCCAAAAGTATTTCAATTTCATGTAGGTTATATAATTTTTCTTTTTTTTTATGCTGTTTAGCAGGGTCACATTTCATTATTTTTCCATGTGAGTATCTGATTGTTGTAGCATCAATTGTTGAATTTTTTGTTTTGTTTTTTATTTTGCTTGTTTATTTGTTTGTTTTTGGGAAGTGCATGGACTGGGAATTGAACCTGGGTCTCCTGGATGGCAAGTGAGAATTCTACCACTGAACTACTCTTGCACCACCTTGTAATTCATTTTTGTTGTTGTTGTTCTTTCTTTGCTTGCTTGTTTTTTTTTTTTTTTTTTTGTACTCCTTTTTCATTTCTGTAAAGTTAGCAATTATATCCTTGTGGTAGTTAGATTCAGTTGTCAACTTAGCCAGGTGAAGGTACCTAGTTCTGTTGTTGTGGACATGAGCCAATGGTACTTGAACCTCATCGCTCCTTACATCTGCAGTCGGCTAGGAGGCATGCCTGTTGTAACAAATGATGTTTGACTTAATTGGCTGGATGCTTAAATGAGAGAGCACAAAGTAGCACAGCCCAAGCAGCTCAGCATACCTCATCTCAGCACTCACAGCTCAGCCCAGGCCTTTGGAAATGCAGAAAGAAATCACCCTGGGGAAAGTTGTTAGAACCCAGCAGCCTGGAGAGAAGGCCAGCAGAGATCACCCTATGCCTTCCCATGAAAGAAAGAACCTCAGTTGAAAGTTAGCTGCCTTTCCTCTGAAGAACTAATGAAATAAAAACCCCTTTATTAAAAACCAATCCATCTCTGGTGTATTGCATTCCAGCAGCTAGCAAACTAGAACATCCCCATTTTCATTTCTGATTTTAATAATTGATGTCTTTCCTTTTCCCTTATTCAAGATCAAAGTTCATTAATTTTTATTGATCTTTACGAAACCCCAAATTTGTTTTTGATAATTCTTTCTATTGCTTTTCTGTTCTACATTACATGTATCAGTGCTTTCATCTTAATTGTTTCCTTCCTTCTGCTAGCTTTGGTTTTAGTTTGCTCTTCTTTTCATATTCCTAAATGTGTTATAGATTACTCTATTGATATATATATGTATTTTTTTTATTTAGGCACTTAAAGTTATATATTTTCTTATGAAAATAGCTTTCATTTCATATTCTAACTTTTGGTATGTTGCGTTTTAATTTTAACTATTCCAAAAATATTTTCTAATTCCCTTTGTGATTTTTTCTTTCACCATTGTTCATTTAAGATCATGTTGATTAATTTCTATTTTTTTAAATATTCCATTTTTCCTTCTGTAATTGAATTCTTTCAATTGTGGTTAGAGAGAAGTCTGTATTATTTTTAAGTATTTTAAAATTTATTGAGACATTTTTGTGCCCTAAAATATCATTTATCCTGGAGAATGTTCCACATGCATGTGAAAAGAATAAATATTCATAGGTTATCATAGGTTGTGCTCTCTGTAGGTCCATTAGTTTTAATTGGGATACACTTTTTTTCAGTTTTCTTATTTGTTTATTGACAGTCACTCCAGGTTTTTATCTATAATTTAAAGTGGAGTATTTGAAATTTCCATCAATTTCTATAGATCTATCTCTCCCTTCAATTCTATGAAGTTTTGCTTCATGCATTATTGTTTTGTGAGTGTTTATATATGACTGGAACTGCTTTATCTTCTTGATGGATTGTTCATTTTATCAATATATGCAATGTCACTCTTTGTCTCATAATAATCTTTTTTAAAATATATTTTATCTGCTATCATTATAGACACTCCAGCACTCTTTATTGAAATTTTTTGGAATATTTTTTCAAACTTTGCACTTTCAAACTATTTGTGTCTTTGGATCTAAAATGACTCTTCTGCAGACACTGAATAGTTGGATGATATTTTTGTTCTTCTTATTGTTGTTTAATCCATTATTTCAATCATGTGACTGGAGATTTCTGCCATTTTATTGTTTGTTTTCTATATGTCATATATCTTGAAGGTCCTCAATACATACATTAATGCCTTTTTTGTGTTTATTTTTGTCATCAATGTTTTTATTCCATTCTCATTTATTTCTCTCTCTCTTTCTATGTATATATATATGTGTGTGTGTGTGTGTGTGAATATATATATATATATATTTCTGTATATAATTTTCTTATTGGTTACCCAAGAAACTGCAATTGATTTCCTAATTCTTGGGGGGGGGAGGGGTATATGGTCCAGGAATCAAACCTGGATCCCCCACATGGAGGCAGACATTCTGCCACTGAACCACCCATGCACCCTGATATCTTAAATTTTAAACAAACTGGTTTAAGTAATACCAGCTTAGCTTCCCAAACTACACAAAATTCAGATCCTATACAGCACTTTCCCTCTCCTCTTTAATTTACTGTCAGAAAATACATCTTATAATATAGTGTTTCTAGTAATAGAGATTTATTATTTTATGTTTGTAAATTTGTCTTTCAAATGATGTGGAAAAAAGAGGAGTTACAAGCTAAATACACAATAATACTGACCTCTATGTTTCCTCTGTGTCTGTACTATATCCATAAAGACTGTGTTATTTGTTATGGGTGATTACTGAAGTCTCTGTTTCATTAACTTTGTTACTAGTGTTTGTGAATTAACAGATGTTTCTTTAAATGCCTGGAGTTAAAAAAAGAAGAGGATAAAGGAAAAACAACAAAAACACTCTCCTGGTCTTTGAAGATTTTCTCAGAGTTTGGTCATTCTTTCCTTGATTAATGAGTCTTTTTACAACTTTGTTTCAGCCTTTACTTTCTGTTTGCATTGGACTAAAATTTAGAAGATGGTATCTTCATTAAATATCCTCCTAGCAGTAGTAAATATTGTCTTAAATTCCAAAGTTCGGAAAAGTTAATTCTTGCCATTTTTACCAAGTCAATGGTTACTTTAGTGGAGGGAAGTTTTTGCAGTTCTCTCCTATGTCATTTTCAGTCATTCCAAACAATAATATATGCTGGTTGGTATGAATATGTTGACATTCTGGTTTGATAGAAGATAAATTTGTTATGAACTTTATATCAATTTTTTAATATTGATATGATATGTTACAATTTGAGTCATCATTTTCGATGTTATTAATTTTAAACATTACTTCATAAAAACTTTTCCTTGTGTTTTTGACACTCTGTTATTACTAAAAATAAACTGGGTAAGTCAAGAAATAAGTACAATATGGATAAACATAACATTGTGTGCCTGAAATTATTTTCAGTGTGGTGATTAAATTATTATGCCATTTCCTTTATTAAAACTGCTGTTAAGCTTTTGCTTGTTTGGTATCTTGCAACGTTGCTGTCACTTAGCCTTTACTTGGTGCAAATCAATCATAAACTTAAATACAAATTAGCTCACTGAAATTGTATGACACAACTTGCTTTATGATAGTCATCAGATAAATAAAAAATTAATATCTATGTGTGTTTCCCCTTTTAGATACAAATATAGATGTAAAACATTAAAATTCTGGTTTACCAAAGAATAACCACGTGTCTTGGAAAAAAACTGACAACCAAAACCACAATAGTCTGTTTTCCCTAACTTGCTTATGTACCTGAGGTTTGCAGAGCGCTAAGGAACTTTAACTTTTGTTAACTGTCAGCTAATTTTGATCTTGGTCATCTTGCTCTTGGAGAGCCCAAGATCTAGAGGAAAAATTCTCCAGAGAAACCACATGAATTAGTCATCCTGTCATTAAAAAAACTCTTGCTAATATCCCCTTACTGGAGTCACTTAATTCCATCTCAGGAATTTTTAAGACACTCAAAGATAAGGTACACAGTTACATTTTGAGAACTTAGAGGTAAAAGAAATTTCTGAATCAGGAAATATCATTTATTTATGTGAGCTGACTTCAAGAAATTGAAGGTTGTAGGAACCGGAACTCAAGGAGTGTAAGCTGGTGAAGAAGGCAGAGGACACAAAATAAGGGATAGCACCTAGGACAAATTTCATTCACTTCTTTATTTTTATAGGAATAATTCTGGTGAAAAGCAATTTTCAAATCTAGAGATAAGGGACTGAAAATGAGAAACAGATTCCTGTTTAAGTATGCATTGGAAAAGGAAACTAACAGGAATAGGAATATACTGTAATCAAAGGAACTCTCTCTCTCTCTCTCTCTCTCTCTCTCTCTCTCTCTCTCTCTCTCTCTCTCTCTCTCTCTCTCTCTCCCTCCTCTTTCTTTCTCTTCTCTCTCTACATTTGGTTTTGTTTTCCAAATTTCAACTGGTTATGACTTTCATGTCTTTAAGTAGTGAATGGAAAAGTATCTGATAATTATAAACCATTGATGCTTATTAAACAAAACAAAATTGCATGGAAGCACATGGCAAACGATAATTGTATATGTTTTTGAGCATGTATTTTCTTTCTTTTAAACGTATCTTTGAGTTTCTTTGTGTAAGGATAAACACCTGCTGACTAACTTAAACTTAATATGTGGCATATACGTGTTCATGAGTGTATATTTCTAAGTAGTTAGAGTTAATCACAATTTTAAAGCTTTTTGAATGTTTAATTGAAATGTTAAGTTTTAAGAAGTATAAAAATGAACTATGTTTAAGCAGCTTGAAAAATATAGATGAAATGCTAATGAAACATTAGAGAACAGATTAAATAAATTATAAGGGAAAAAATGAAGCTCTTATATGACAAACAAGGACAAAGAAGATTGGAGATAAGAAGCACAAAATGTCATGTGTAATGAAATAGAAGTATCTAAATAATCAATAAGAATTACTCAGGATTAGGGGATATATTTTATAATCAGGAACAGTGCAGTACATTGGATACTGTTTTCACACATTTCTCAATTCATTTCTTATATTATTTTCAAACAATTACCTCTTCCTTTATTCTTTACATTACTCAAAAACTATTAAAATTGCTGAATATACACATATCATCAAATACTCATATTTTAATATTTTGATAGTTGAATCTATTACTAACGTGGGAAAATGTATTATTACCTTCTTAACTAATGACCATTAATATTTTCTAGAATGTCCAATTGATGTTAGCAGCAGGTAGCTTTGGGAAAGGTAAAAGTTACAGCTATTTCTTAGGTAAAATATAGTAACAGTAATCAGTAAACAAACATTGACCATGTTAAATAGTCAGTGTATTTATGTTGTTAAATCATCACCATAATTCAGTAAGATAGGTAAATATTTACCTACAAGAATGAAAATTCTTGAGGGTTGTAAGTTAAATAATTTTTGCATAGTCACAATGCTAGTAAGAGAAGGAGCCAGAATGCTAGTCCAGCTCTGCTTAAATTCCAACAGATGTTGTTGAGAGTAAATTAAACAAATTTCCCCACATAAATACACAGTAGCAGAGGAGACAGAAAAAGGAAATCAGTAAGAGAATTTTAATAGGCAATGATTAAAGTTACTTGAACTTCTCCTATTTTAATCATGTCCAGGCTTAGTGGACAAGCCATTATAAATATGTAGAGACAGGCACATGCATGACTGCTTGTCTTTTACCACTGGTACTGGTGTTTATTTTTCAGCACTCAGCCTTGCAGGAGAGAGAAAGAGGGAAATGAAGGATCCTGAGAGTATGTTTTTCCTGGGAACAAAACTCATTGTATGCTAGTAACAATCATCCTCACTCTTCCCGTATAGATGCACATGTGTGTATGTGTGTGTGTGTTTGTGTGTTTCCTATTGACCCTTTGCAGACAAAAATTGTGTGCATGCTATTTTAGCAATTTGATTTTAAATTCCTGTAGGAACATGATTTCATAATAGATGACACAATTTCTATTTTTGAGTCTTTAGCAAAACTGGTAACCAAATGTTGAATGAATGTTGACAAGAATATGATCAGTTTATGAACATACAATTGTGAGAATGAATGGGAATACAACAACAGACTCAAGAAGGGAGGAAGAAAGGAAAGAAGGAAGGGACAGAGAGAGAAAGGATTGAAAGAAAAGAGATAGAGAGAAAGAAAACCAATACCCCTTGAGCCAACCTTGTTGTAATGGTCTGAGATGACACTATTCAGAAGAGCATGCAGCGAGGGAGACTGAAGTTAAAATGTTTGAAAATATCTTAATTCCAGACTGCTATGGCATGGAAACAAACCTGTGCATATAGTTTAGCAAAAGATTCCAACAGAGTTTGAATCTAACAATCCTTTCAAAGAGGAAAAATATTCATATGAAAGGGATAAAATATATTGTAAATCAAAATCTGGAAAAATGACTTTACAGGTTACCTCTTTTTCATTTCTAGTGAAATTGTTCCTTCTGGGTTCAAATTATATTGTGAACACTGCTAATAACATAACTTCCTAGGAGAATTGAAGTAATATAACGGTCTTCAAAATGAAATAATTCGAGAAAAAGAAGCTACTTATTACTTCTGAAAGGAGCTATTAGTTATGAGCCTCCTTTATTCACACCCAACTAAAATGATCATATTGTCATGTGTAAATTTTCTTCAATCATTAAAAAACTCAGATACTGATCCCAGAAGCTCTGAGGTTGCAATTACAGACTTATAAAGCAGGGCCAGGATTGTTTCTCGATTACTTTCTTCTGGGTTCAGTTTTTTTTTTTTTGGCTATTATTTGAAGAGTGCTGAGAGATTATCCGAATTATTCATGAAAAGTTTAAATTAAGAGAGGAGACAAAAAAGGGTCAGGTACCATTATAGATACTGCATGAATTTAATCATGTTCCCAGAAAAGACACGTTCAAGTCTTAACACCCAGGGGATTGAACGCATCTGTAAATAGGAACTCCGAAAATGTTATGAGTTATGGTGAGACCAGAACGAATCAGGGTGGACCTTAATCCAATATAACTGGAATTCCTGTATGAGAGGAAATGTGTATACAGCAGGAGACAGGAGGAAGTAGACGGCATGTGTTGGAGATAGAGTTGGAGTTATGGATTGCCTACAAATCACCACCAGAAAGCTTAGACTTCAGAGAAGGCATAACCTGCTGACGCCTGGATCTTGGACTTCCAGCATCCGAACTGTGAGACAATAAATTCCTGTTGTTTAAAACACTTGGTCCATAGTGTTTATTACAACACCTCTGACAAACTAAGACAGCTACATACAAATATTTCTAAGTGTTCATTATAATCCCAGCTGAGTAGCAGCATGTCCCTTTTTTTGAAATTCCAACATTGTAAGATGTTGGACTCAAACCTCAATAGAATTCAGGCTTCAAATTTACTAAAACTTTATGTTTCATTACTGTACACTACTTCTACATAAGGAAAAAATCACTTGTATAAAACAATATTTTAATTAAAAAATATTATTGATACTTTTTTTAAATTTGAAGGGATGGCCTTTATAATGAAAGTGTTATTTTTGTAAATTTTGGTGCCATACTAAGAGTCTTTGGCAATTCCCTATTGATTATATAAGGTGTGCTTAAAATTTTGTCTTCTATGAGTTCATATAATATGTATTTTCTGGAGCCAACATTTATTGGTCTTTCTGATGTCCCTTGCTCTATGGAATACACACATCATTTCATTTAATTCTCCTAACAATATATTGATATAAATTACTTCTCCTCCTTTACATAAATGAAGCAGTTGAGATTCAGAGAGACCAAGTTACTTTCCCAGTGCACAGCTGAGTAGAAGAGCCAGGCTTTGAACTCCAGCATTTTGGCTCCAGAGCATGCTTATTTTGTCATCATGTCCTGGAGACTCCCTTTGCATGGAAAGAAATTGCACATACATAAACAGACACAACATGTTGGGAAAAAAATAAAAGTATTAAGTTTAAATCATTTGCCAGATATTTCCCATTGGAGGATCATTCACACAGGTACCAGTAGATTTGTGTTTGTCATTTTCCTTCAATTCAATTGTCTAGAAAAAAATCAAAACAAATCTTCGCTTTCTCATGAGATCTAGAGTCTCCATCAAGCACTGTGAGTAATTTTGCTCTCTTATGCTAGTTTTATTGCCACCTGTAGCATGGAGAAAAATTTTGTTTTGGCTTAGCTTTCACTTATAGTTGTCACTGCACATATTGATTGTTAACAAGAATTCTGTGCTTACCATTGAGATTTATGTTTAGCTATTTTATAAACTTGTACTAAACTTAACAGTGAGTCTTAAAATTTTCTTTCATATAATTTAGCAAAAGAACCCATGACCTTTCAACCTTAATGAAAAATAACAAATTTAAGAGACTCTTCCTTTGTACCTTTATTTTTCCTCCCTCCCTTCCTTTATCAGTGAATAGAATTTGTTAGTGTGCATTATAATGCATGGTGAATTTCTCCACATTCATTAGTTGAATGAACTTTGGCACATTACTTAATCACTCCATGTCCACAGTTTTCCATGAGGATAATAATAGAAACTACTAAAGTATAATGCATGTTGAGCATTTAGAACAGTACCTGACACAATAAATAAAGTGCTATTAATAATTTAACAAGTATGTGCTTAGTGCCGATTATGTTCTAGCCACAGTATTATACTTTTGATAATTTTTCAAGTTATGTATGTGTACAGCAGAACCAATTCAGACTTTGGTAGGTTGTTTATAGAAATGGCCATGATAACTCCTATTCCAAGCTTTTGGATTCTTGAATAGTTTCCTCCCACATTGCCCCTTAGGTTGGACATATACCTTAATTTGGTCAATGTGACAAAAGACAACAGACTGCCAATAGACACTTGAAAAGTACTGGCATATTGGGACTTGCCCTTTCTCTTGCTGCTCTTAATAACTCTGAGACTACCACCATGGGAACAACTTAGACTAGCCGGCTCCATGCTTGACAACATGTCCATTTCCACCCCGGTTCTGTTTCTTCCATCACTCCTGCAATACTCACTCAACCAGCAGATATGTAAGACCAATGACTGCCAGCAAACTGCACACCCATGAGTGATCCCAGCCAAAACTGTTGGAGATGAGCCATCCCAGTTCAGCAGAGCCCAAACCGCTGACCCACAGTACAGCAAGTCACCAAGCACTGAGGTGGCTTTCTAGGAACAAAAGATAACTTCTACTTGAAAGTTATTTATTTAGTTTTGTTTTAATTTCCTGTGTATTCATGCTTTAATGTGGGAAGTCTCCCGAGGCCAACAACTCCTCCACACACTTCCCTTAGCACCATGATACTCTCTCAATAGGAGAATTTGCTCCGACTCAGAGTGCCTTCCCATCTATAATTTTTAGGAGATATTGCTCAAAATAATGGCCTGAGAAATTCACTCTACTTGAGGACTACATAACTTTATCTCATCGAGAGTGTGGCGTCCTTTGGTGTTAAGTATTAAACAAACATTTCAGTTGCTTTCTTTGGACATGTAAATGAGCATCTCTGAGAACGGGGTTATTTCACCACATATGTCATTATTACAATTGTACTTAGAATTTTTACCATTTTATTACCAAAATACAAATTGATTTCAACACCTAAAATGAAGTTTTTGTAAGTTACAGATTTTCATATTTTTTTAAACTTTTTTTATTAATTAAAAAAAATTAACAAAACATTTAGATATCATTCCATTCTACATATACAATCAGTAATTCTTAATATCATCACATAGTTGCATATTCATCATTTCTTAGTACATTTGCATCGATTTAGAAAAATAAATAAAAAGACAACAGAAAAAGAAATAAAATGATAATAGAGAAAAAAAAGACTATACATACCATACCCCTTACCCCTCGCTTTCATTTACCACTATTTCAAACTGAATTTATTTTAACATTTGTTCCCCCTATTATTTATTTTTATTCCATATGTTCTACTCTTCTGTTGATATAGTAGCTAAAGGGAGCATCAGACACAAGGTTTTCACATTCACAGAGTCTCATTGTGAAAGCTGTATCATTTTTTCAATCATCATCAAGAAACATGGCTACTGGAACACAGCACTACATTTTCAGGCAATTCCCTCCAGCCTCTCCACTACATCTTGAACAACAAGGTGATATCTACTTAATGCATAAGAATAACCTCCAGGATAACCTCTTGACTCTGTTTGGAATCTCTCAGCCATTGACACTTTGTCTCATTTTACTCTTCCCCCTTTTGGTCGAGAGGTTTCTCTCAAGCCCTTGATGTTAATTCTCAGCTCATTCTAGGGTTTTTCTCAGTCCCTTGATGCTGAGTCTCAGCTCATTCCAGGATCTCTGTCCCACGTTGCCAGGAAGGTCCACACCCCTGGGAGTCATGTCCCATACAGAGAGGGAGAGGGTGGTGAGACTGCTCGTCCTGTTGGCTGGAGAGAGGGGCCACATTTGAGCAACAAAAGAGGCTCTCTTGGGGGTGACTCTTAGGCCTAAATTTTAAGTAGACTTGACGTATCCTTTGTGGGGTTAAGTTTCATGTGAACAAACCCCAAGACTGGGGGCTATAGCTTTGGTTGTCCACACTGCTTGTGAGAATATCAAGAATTCAACTTGGGGAAGTTGAATTTCTCCCCACGCTCATCATTCCCTGAAAGGGGCTTTACAAATACTTTTCCAGTCACTGATCAAATCATTCTGGGATTCATGAGGGGATCACTCTGGACAAACCAACAAAATCTCATGTGCTACCTGAGATTCCAAGTACTTATGACATTCAATCAAACTATCTACGTGAATTATATTAGGAAATGCTCTAGTCAAAATCTAAATTTTGTAACAAATAAACATTTTTTGCTTTAGTCTCACACATAAGGTGACATTTTAAAGGTTTTCATATTTTATTGTTTTATTGTTTAATTTCCTGAAATTAGCATTGAGGAAATATAAATCTGTTATTCCCTACCTCCTCTGTATTCTTCTCTTCATTCATTCCTTATTTTTAAATGGACATGGTCTTATACAATGCAGAGAACAAATTCTGGAACAAGCAAACCTCTGACTAAATACGATCTAATATAACATAGGTCTTATATATAACAAAGCAGACCCTAAAGGGAAAGAAGAAAGAAAGCACAGAAGGATGAAATAAGGAACAAAAATCACATTAAGGGGAAAAACAATGATCTGGAGTATTATTCTAAGCACTTTCTTATGTGTATTTAATTAAAGTCTCATAATGTCCCAATGATGTAGGCATTTTAATATCATTTTAAAGATGCACAAAAATAAGTTATGTAGCAGTTTTATCTTTCCTCATGAATCTATTGAGAGAAAGTACTGGGAGCAAGGTTTTTTACTTTTTTACTTTTTTTTTTTTTTTTGCATGAGCAGGCACCGGGAATCAAACCTGGGTCTCCAGCATGGAAGGTGAGAACCTGCTGAGCCACCGTGGCCCACCCAAGGTTTTTTAATATCTTTGTCTTCTCTTTGTCATAGCAGATCCATTAAGGAGACTCATGAGAAGTGTAACTTCATGAAGAGATAGACATCTTACTAAAAAGATGGATTCTCTGCTTCTGCATCAGACTAATCGAGGAGGCAGGGGACAAGTATTTCTCCTCCATTTATTATCTGCATTATTCTCTGTTTTTCAGAGAACATACCACTATGAGATTTTCTCAAAGCACTTATTTGATGACAGGTTCTAAAAAACAAAGAGAGCCAAAATTGTTTTTGCCAGCAAAATTTGCCATCATTTAGTAACTTAACATTTAAGAACTTATGCTAAGAAAATAATCAAAGATTTATATAAACATGTAGATACATTAATTTTCACTGAAATACAATTTATGCTATCCCAAATTTTTACAACTTAATAGTAAGCCATATGGGAACAGTTAAGCAAATGAAGGTACTCCATTAAATGAAATATAATGTAGACATTAAAATAATGTTGAATAAGGATATCCATTGACAATATGCAATGCCTTCAGTGTATCATCACATTCAAGATAGTACATATTATATCATGCAATAGCAAATAGGTGCATGTGCATATACATCAAATATGCATATATGTCTCTATATAGAGACATATTTATATTCACTATAAATATTGCGTATCTTTTTTTGGGAGATGGGATTAGCTAGTGACTTTTTGCTTGTGATTATCTATTTTCAAGGTGTTTTGTAATAAATTATTATTTTTTTAACTTCAAGGAAAAATATGTAAGGAATTAAAACAATTCTCTTAAAAATGCTATATAACTTTGACTTTACAGAAAGAATCTATTATATTAGTATGAATAAAGTAGATATAATCAGATACCAACAAATTTAAACTGAAGTATTCAAAACTATATATTGTTATTATAAACTCTAGGTGCTTTCTGCAAAGCTATTCTTAAAAATGCAGCAAGGACAATCAAAATTCATATATTTTTTTAATAATATAAAGCAAAATATTTAAAAGAAAAATATTAATGCAAAGACTTGTATGGCTGTGTAGGTAAAAGCAGTGAATTATTAACAACAACTTGAATGCTCCACATTGGAGTAAATTAAAGTGTATGTGTGTATATATGTGTGTGTATGTGTGTGTGTGTGCACCTTTGTGTGTATGCAAAGTCTACATCAATCAATAGCCTACATGCTTCAAAATTCCACTTAGGCTGACGATATTAACATTAAGTGTACTAAGTAATAATAGTGTTGTATAAAACATTTAAATATAGTGATAATAACCTAAAAGAGTAGAGAAAAATATAGTTGGAACTTTGAGCCAATTTTGAGTTTTTCTGTAATTTCTTAAATATACTTAAAAACTCTCTGCTAAGCAACAACTATATGTCAGTATGGTCATAATATATGATCAAGGTGTTTAAATATTTATAATTAAAGAGTCAAGATTTTATAGCAGATATACATTGACAAACAATATTTTGCTCATAATTTTTGATCCTGGAAGAAAAATAACTAAATCATATTTCCGTAACATTTCTTTGCTTGTGTTTATAAAATAGGAGGCAGTGAAGCAAGAACACTAGGCAAACAATAATGAAAGAGAAGTGAAAGGGTTACACGCTTCTGAATTGTGGCACCAGGTACACACAAATAGCCTGAAACACTAAAGGCTTTGTATGTTTGCTTTTGTTTATGAACTATATAAGGTGCTTATTTTCTGCTTTTCATGATGGCAACAACCAATCTTTTCCCATCGTATTTATGGTGCTTTCGTGTTTTTTTCACAAGATTTTTTATACTTGGCAGTAACTAAATGCTGTGTCTAGAATTTCAATAAGAGAAACTGCACTTTAGCTTTAGCTAACTAAAGGAGGCCAAGTTCTCTGCTGAATTGAGGGTGATTGTCCCTAGGAGATTGAAATGGAAAGGTACATCTGTTGAATACTATTATGACTTAGTGCTTTGCATATATTATCCTGTGACTTCCTCAAAAGAAACCTGTGAGGTAGAAGTTACAATGTGGAGTTTCTAGGTGAGGAAACAGTAAGGGACAGGACAAGTTTCAAGTGTGACTTGTCTGCATTCAAACCCCACGTTGGGTGGACTTCACACTGAATAGAATGTCTACAGGCAATTTTGTGGACACATATTTGATCCAGTAAAGCATTGCCCAAAGCTTTCAAGTCAACAGTAAGAAAATTCTCCTTATTGAATCAGTTGGAGGCTTTAAAGGGAGAAACAGATTTCCGCAATCAGAAGAATGTCCATCCTTACTTCAGATAGACAGCTTCTTCTGGGGAATTAGACACATATAATAAATATAAATGATACATATACATATGTATGTATGGCTCTGACTAATACACTTCCCAATACATTCTGTGAGGCTGGCATAACTCTGATACAAAACTAGAAAAAAGCATCCCTAAAACTATATATATTAAAAGAATGCTAGAAAACAATATTCCACAGGAACACAGATGAAAAACATCTTAAGAAAATGTCATCAGTTGAATTCAGCAATATATAAAAGAGACAGTACATCGAGACAAAGTGGGGTTTATGCCAAGATTATACAGTTGGCTTGATATTGCAGAATCGATCAGTGTAATTCACCATATTAAGAAATTAAAAAAGGGTCATACAATAATTTTAATATATGCAGAAAAACTGAAAAAGTCCTGTATTCAGTCTTAAATGCTCAGCAAAGTTAGAATACAAAGAAACATCCTCAGCTTGATAAATGTGTCCACACAACTAGGTCATACCAGCAATGAAAAACTGAGTGTTTTTTCTGTAATATCATGGAAAAGGAAAAGAATGTCTGCTCTCATCATATCTATTCAACATTTCTACTGTGGATTCTAGTCAATGAAACAAGGCAAAGGCAAAAATCAAGGAAAAAAGCCATCTGGCTTGGAAAGGAAAAGGTTAAACTGTCTTTGTTCACAGAAACATTATTCTTAGTGTAGAGAATCCTGTGGACATTAGAAAAAGTTACTATAAATAATAAAAGAGTTTAGCAATTTCTATAGAACAAAACAGGAATATAAAGTCAACTGTGCTTCAATATACTGACAATTAGCAATTGGCTATTGAAGTTTATAGAAACACCATCCGTGATAGTGTCCAAAATAGAAATACTTTGGGAATGTTTGGCAAGATATATGCAAGCCCTGCACACTAAAAACTAAAAAAAAAATCCTGGGTAAATTAAATAAGGCAGAAATAAACAGAGTGCCCTCAGCTCATGGATCACATAGAAAATGAAGTTAAGATGTCAATTCCTACCAAAATGATCTATAGATTTAACAAAAGCCCAATCAAATTCCCAGCAGTTTTTATATAGAATTTGACAAACCAATTATAGATGTCATATGGAAAATCAAAGGACCTAGAATAACTGAAGCAACTTAGAAAAAGAAGAATCAAGTTGGGGGAATAACATTACATGACTTCTTGTCATAGAAAGAATAGAAAGTCATAGTTATTCAAGAAAGTGTGATATTGGCATTAAAAATAGTAAAATATAACAATGAAGAGAATCAGATATCCTACAATAGTTATACATATCTATGTAAACTTGTAAAAACAACTCATTGGATAAAGAAAATGAAAAGACAAATCACAGAATGTGAGGAAATATTTGTGAGGAAATCATATATATATATATATAATATATATATATATATATGATCAACGGCCTATATCTAGAGTATATAAGGCAATCTCAAAATTCAATAGCTAAATGCTTAAAACCACGTAAAAATGGTCAAATAATTAAACAGACATTTCACCAAATGAAATATGCAGATGGCACTGAGCATAAAGAAGAAACTCAAATTAAATTCACAATAACACTGCACACATATTAGGATGGCACACATTAAAGATGTGAAGTTAAAAGTATGAAGACCTGTAACCCACATGCACAGCTGGTGGTGATTTAAAATGTCAAAACCACTTTGTTTCTTGAAAAGTTCTAATTCACCTGTAAAAAAGACCCATCCACTCCACTTTCTGGTATTATCCCAAGAGAAATGAAAGTCTTGTTTATATAAAGACTTCTATGCAAATGCCCATAGAGGCATTAGTTTTAATAACAAAAGCTTGTAAAGAATCCAAGTATCTATCAACATGTAAGTAATAAACATATCATGGCATATTCATACCATGAAAAACTGTTCACCAATAAAAATGAATCAACTATAGATACATGCAACAACCTGGATCAATCTCAAAATAGCTATACTGAGTGAAAGAAATCAAACAAAATGATTCTATACTGTATGATTTTATTTATATAAATTTCTAGAAAGTGCCAGCTAGTCAGTCTATGGTAACAGAAAGCATGTTGGGGATTGCCTGGGGATGGTGGTGACAGTATGTGGAGGGGAAATAAGAATTAACAGGGAGTACAAGAAAATTCTTTTGTATAGTGGGTAAGCTCATTATTTTGATTATGGTGATGACTTCATGGATGAAATCATGTCAAAATTGATCAAATAATGCACTTTAAATAAGTATACTTTATTGTATGCCAATCATAACTCAATAAAGCTATACGGAGTCTCTTCATTGTAACATTATAACAACTCAGGTAAACACTTGAATTTAAGTTAGCGATTATTAATGATTCATTTTTTTCTAAAATTATGTGATAAGAATTAAATGAGAATCTGTGTAGAAAACAATACTCAGAACACAACATTAAAATGCTTCAGAAGATCTTCCCAATCTGGTCCCAAATTCTCAGGTATCAACAGAAGAGGGTGGGAATATTCAGATCATTCAACACGCATCCTAGTAAACCAGACACATCCGAGACCAAGGATCAGTAAAATCATTTGTTTGCTGCGCCTGGCTTGCCATGAATTACTAGAATCCTAATTAAGGGACTGTAGAGAGAGATTAAGTGTCTTGGAAATTGAAAGGCTCTAATGTTTCTTTGTGAAGAAAAAGTATTGATAATTTTTAAAAAGAGAGGAAAAAAATTAAAGGAAAAGTTATTCTTATCGCTTTCTTTTAAAGGATTGTCGCTTCTATTAATTACACTTGGCATTCATTTGCTTTTGTCTTTCATTTGCAACAACCCCCCCCCACACACACGTTGTTTTAGCTCAGTTCAAAATGCTTCATCACATTCTCATTATTTCTAAATGTTAACCTGATTTTTACTTTGCCCGACCTTAGAAAACCAGCGTGTGAGTGGTTCTTTTTGTAAGTCACCTTTTCTATGTAGAAGTCAAAATTCAGTGTATTAAAGGATAATTCTAATTCTTCCCAGTGAAAATGCATTTTGAGGGTACAATTCTTCTAAACCATGGCTCTCCTAAGATGTTTATTGAATAAATGCATTGTAGCTCAGGGGCTAAAAGCCAAGCAAGAAAGGGCAGATGAAAAATCAAGTTTTTATATTTTTATATTTGCATAGTAGAAACTGCCTAGGACTTGTACATTATTTTTTCTAGCCTGATGATTTGTCTCACACAACAGCTAAGTTGGGAGTTTTCTTCCTTCCTGGCACAGTTGTCTATTGTTTTCTAAAAGGCACCGTAGACATGGTATATCAAGATAATTACAGTTTTGGAATCATAAGCCTCATCATAAATTTTTGCTCCACTAGTCATTCGTCATGAGTGGGAAGTTATTTAAACCTCTCTGGTCCTCAGTTTCCTTATTTTAATATGAGAGAAATACTATCTATTTTGCTTTAGAAGTACAAATGAAAGTTTGCGAGAGTGGTACACTAAATTAAGATAGGGACCCATCACAAAATGCCTTTCCCAATTTCTACATCTGTGCTTATCCTCTCTGCCTCTGAGGTTACCCTTGCCTCGGCTCCAGCTCTAACAGAACAAATGCACAGCATCCCTGGCCAAAAAAACAGTGCTGTTGACCATGGCTGGGCTTGTCTTGGTACCTCACCATTGGTCATATGAGGATAGTAGGAGAGACGTAAAATTCTAACTAAACCAAGTGCAAAAGAGTATCTGCAGAATATACTGAAATCAAAAGCCCAGTGGACGGGTAGTTTAGTGGTTAGAATGCCCGCCTTTCATGCGGGAGACTGGGGTTCGATTCCCGGACCATGCCCCCTTCCCGCCCCAAAAAAGCCCAATGGATCAAACACACTGGTGAGGTTTCTATGGTACCTGGTATTCACTTATTTCTACAGTTTTGGGAATGAATTAATGCTATCCCAATACTTTCTCTTTTGTACTTAAATCAGTTTTAACTTTTTTTTCCTTACAAAAGATGTTATGGCAAACATGGACTCTGTTTTCAATGCCTAACAATATATCTCCCACATAAAATAGGTTAAGATATGTTTAAATATTATTTACTGGGGATTTTGCTCAGTATTCTTTTTTTTTTTTTAATTGCTATGACCAATAGTTTAGTTTAAATATCAGTATGCATTTATCTTTAGGCCAGTCTATAAAAATAGGATGGAGTTCCCGCACTCAAAATTTGGTTTGGACGTTGATATGACACTATGCATGTATCTAGAGGGTATGAAAACGTTTATTACTCACATAATGAGGACTTCTGAGTAGAGAAGACAGGCCTCCCAAGGTGGTCTGGAAAAAGGCTTCAAAAAGGAGGAAAAAGAGCTCACTTGCGACTTTTATGTTGGTGAATAGGTGGGGCTGGGTTCAGGCTTCCAGCACCTGCGCTGACTGAGTCTGATTTGGTTTGAACTTCGCATAGAAAAGAGCACTGGTGCTTTTTCATCAATTTGACCAGTTGTAGGCAGAAGGGGAAAAAGGAAGGGTATGCTTAAAAGCTGTCAGCAGTCAAACATCAAAAATGAAGTGGGTTCTTTACACAATAAAGCACTTCCCCGAGGCCCTCAAGTGGCATCATTCAAGTCAGATCACAGGAAGCATGGGATTTGTCCAGAACAGTGCCTTACACCGAAACAGTTATGAAAATGAAGACTCCTTGGCTATACATGTCTGCTAGCTCACTTATCAATCAAGTAGGCTAGAAAGTATTGAACTAATAATCTCAACTTCAAATTCTTGGATAGGAACATGGGTATTTAAAGGATATGGAATTTGTTAAATCCTTCCAATATGTATTTATTGCACACTTGATTATAATGCAAATATGCTGGTAAAGTATGAAAGCCATTAGGTTAGACACTAATTGCTAATGTACAGAAGACTGATGGCAGTTATTATGTAAATACAACCATCTCAGTCTGAATTCATCGCTTAGTACCTAACAGATTATATATTCATGCATTTTTAAATTATGATACATTAATTAATGGATTACATGTAATCATTGAGTATGTGCGACATAAAAATGGAGCTCAAAAGAAAGTTCAGATATGGCTGTGGGCATTGTGGAGAACTTCATCAAAAAAGTGCTATTTAATTGGCTAGCAAAGAAAAATAGGAATTTCTTCTTGTGGCAAGACAAGACTGATAGATGATTTCAGATAACAAAAAAGGCAGAATTGTGGTGGAGAGGATACCTGAAAAGCATAAATATTAGAGAAATTTCTTCTCTTATATAAGTATAAGATAAAATAGAGGTGAAAATGAAAATAGATTATAAAATGAAAGAAATGAAAATGAGAAAATTAAAGCAAAGATTGACATTTGAGAAGAAGGGAATTGATTTGGACTGTTAAAATCCATTAAGGAGACTATTAAACAATATAAACTTATTAAGGAACTTTGTTTATTAGACATGGTTCTATGTTTAAGCTATTTGTCATTTACATGGTATTTTTTCAGGTACTAGGTGTTGGTAGAATAAGGGAAGAAAGTGGAAAAATTCCTATGGAAATAAATGGAAAATTGTAGGCATAACCCACACACTGATCTCAAAACCACCTGTAATTATTGCATAAGCATCATATTTCAGGTAGGCTCAGGGAAAACCAAATAGTAGTTGTGTACTTGGGAACTTGACTGAGGGTCTGGGTTCCAGGCAAATGCAGCCATCCATAAGATACGCATACTAAAATTTAGGATCACTCCACCAAATGGAGTATTAACATCCAGACATGCATTTCACATCAAACATATCAGATTCTAATCTGGGCAACTGCCCTGCAGGTTAGGTGTTGTTTTCCCTACAAGAGAGTTGAGGACACTAAGGTTTAGAGGAGTTAAATTAAATGCCCAAAGGGAAGCACCTCTTTGCCTCAAACCTTCTAGGAGTCAAACCCAGTTCTTCCTGACAACAAATTACTCTTGCTTTATTGACTTCACAGCAAGAATGCTTCTCCAAATGGAAAACAAATGGTGCATTAAAGGATGATACATGCTGAAAGGCTATACATTTCAAAGAGAGAAGATGAGAATTAAAGATAAGTATCTGGGCAGAAAATCTCAAGAATGAAAACAATACTGCAATTTAAGGGGAGGTATCATATCCTCAGACTTTTTTAGGACTTTAGATAATTGAAAACAATTAAAAAGCTCAAAGACTATATTATTAAATATATATATATATTTATTTATTATATGTATAATATATATTGCTTTGATAAAATAAACGTTTTTAAGAAATTAAGAAAAAGATAATATTGTTGCATGAGATATTCTAATCCTTGGAATTGAAGAAGCAGATGCAAATTTGTTAAGTGTTTGCTTTTGTTCAATCACTTATAGATTCAACACATACATTATGAGGCCTATTATGGTTCAAAAAAATTGTCAGGCACTGGAGAGGAAATGAAGTTTTGGGGTATGGGGTGTGAACATTAAATTTCCCTCTGGAAAGACCTTATTGAGGATCTCATTTAATCTATGAAGCCCAACCTCAAAATGCACATGTATTACTCTTAAACTCCAATGCTTGCAAACAGAACATTTATGTCTGCGTAAAAATTCGACTGGTTAAAACATAATCTTTTGGATATGTCCCAGAAGTCAGTTTTTGTTGAATATACTTGTCAACATTTTGTAGTACATGGCATTCTTAAATGTCAATACCTCAAATCAAGAATATTTTCATACATTAGAGAGTCTATTTTTCTGCCAACAGGCATAGAGGGATAAGGTCGCTGGTTGGCAGAAAGAGTTCATTTGATTAATAAAAAGTTATGAGCTAAACCATTGCCCTCCACCCTGCATGGGACCTGACATCCAAGGGTGAAAATCTACCTTGTGGCCTGAGAGATGACTCCTAGGGATAAATCTGACCCTGGCAGTGTGGGATCAACAATGCCATCCTGACCAAAAGGGAAAAGAAGTATAACTAACGAAGTATCAGTAGCTGAGAGAGTTCAAATAGAATTGAGAGGCTACTCTGGAAGTCACGCTTACACAAGCTTCAGTTAGACATTGCTACCTATCATAACTTGACAAACCCCAACCAAAACCATTCCAGCCAATCCTAAAGAACACCTCAGACAGTATATAAGAGTTTACAAAGTTTCCATGCACTAACGTAACTTTCCAGAAACCTACAACCTCCAGATGGATCTCTGGACCAGATAAGTTCTAACTGCAGAGGGGCCAGCCTCTCCAGAACATCAACCAGTTCCATCCTCCATCACATATTATTGACAGCCCCTTCCAACATGAAAAAATTAGAATGGCCATAGCCCAAATACCCCTAAAGAGTGGATAGCAAGATCAAAGGTGATGGTAGAGTTATACAGAGAAGATAGGATTTAACAAACATGATTGCTGAATCATTAAATTGATCTCTTAGTCCCCAGTATCTTAGAGCAGCTAGAAGTAAAAACCTAAAATTGTGGAATTGTAACCCATACCAAACTCTGAAATCTGTACTACAACTAATTGTTGTGCTGTATTTTGAAATGTATTGCTTTTCTGTATATATGTTATTTTTCACAGAAAAAAAGAAAAAAAATTGTGATGATAAAAAAAAAATTATTCCTTCTAGCCTCCTATGTTCTGGAGCAGGTAGAAGAAAAAATCTGAGATAGTGGTATGGTGGCCCATGACAAACTCTGGGATCTCTCATGTAAGTACTTGTGCTTTGAAAACTATTGCCTTTTTTCTTTCTTTGCTTTATATATATGTTATATTATGCAATAAAAAAAAGTTTTTAAAAGTTATGAGTTAAAGATCGGGAGTATAATTCTAATCATGTTACAAATTTATAGATGTTATAGATTCTAATGATATAGCTTGGTTTTTTTGTTTTGTTCTTACACTTTTGAAAATCTCTTTAATCCCGGCTTACTGGGAGAGAGTTGATTTTCACTCCAGCTTCTTCATTCCTTTTTCTTCTTCTTCTTCTTCTATTTAAAGAAATGGTGGTTTTACAGAACATACATGGAATACAGGATTCCCACACACCGTACCACCACCTACACCTTGCGTTGGGGTGGACTATACGTTACAATTGATGATAGCACAATTTTATAATGCTACTATTAATTAAAGTCCATGGTTTCACATAAGGCTCACTGTGTAGTGTAATTCCATGGATTCTTAAAGAGTTTTTATTCTGTTACAACATATACAATCTAGCATTTCCCTCTTTTATCATATTCAGATATATATTCCAGTGCTCTTATTACATTCATAATGTTCTGCTACATCATTCCCAAAACATTTCTATCACTCCAAATAAGAATGCTGTACATGTTAAATCTTAATTTACTATTCCTTATCCCCACCCCATCCCCTGGGAACCTAAATTCTACATTCTGACTCTACAGGTTTGCTTACTTTAATAGTTGTGAATCAGTGAGACAATACAGTATTGGTTCTTTTCTGTCTGGTTTATTTCACTCAACCTTTTCCCTCAGGGTTCATCTATGTTGTTGCATGTTATCAGGACTTCATTCTTTTTACAGCTAAATAATACTCCATTGTATTTACATTCCATATGTTATTCTTCCATTCCTTGGTTAAGGAACATTTGGGTTGCTTCCATCATCCAGCAATTGTGAATAATGCCACTGTGAACATCAGTGGGAAAATATCTGTTTAAGCCCCTGCTTTCAGTTCTTCTGGATATGTACCTAGCAGCAGATTGACAAATCATATTGCAAGTCTCTACTTAGCTTCCTGAAGAAACACCAAACTATCTCCCACAGCAGCTGTCTTATTTTACATTACCACCAACAATGAATGACCCTTCTTATTTCTCTGCATGCTCTCAAACACTGGTTATTCTCAATTTTTTAAATAACAGCCATTCTAATGAGTGAAATGGTGTCTCAAATAATATTTTACTCAACCTTCTGAGAACTCTGTTTTATGTCATTTTAGTTCTGAAGAAATGTAACCCCATAGGGTGCCTGTACAGGTTTGAAACTATTATGCACTCCAGAAAAGCCATGTTTTCTGTCTGCTCCAATCTTGTGGGAACTGATCTGTTGCTTAGGGTGGGAAATTGTGATTGGATTTTCCATGGAGATTTGCCACACCCAATCGTAGGTAACCTTTTGATTAGATGGAGATGTGACTCTGCCCATTCAAGGTTGGTATTGATTAGTTTTCTAGAGACCTTTTAAAGGGGAAACATTTTGGGGAACCTTCAGACATAGACACTCGGAGAGTAGAAGCAACAGTGCCAACAGAGCCAATATAAGACCCAGATGTTTGGAGAAGCAAGGTCCAGCAGACATTGTCTTGTGCCTTCCCATGAGATGTTAAGCAAGTCAGAACCTGGAGAGAGCCAAGAGAAGCCAAGAGATGAAACTCAACCTGGGAAAAACCAAGTGAGGGACCCTCACAGGAAACAGAGACTGAAAGCAATGGATCTCAGGACTAAGGGACCAGCAGATACAAGCTAAGTGCATTCCCAGCTAACAGAGGTGTTCCAGACAGCATCAACTTTTCTTGAGTGAAGGTATCATTTTGCTGGTGCCTTAGTTTGGACATTCTCATGGCTTTAGAACTTAAACTTGTAAACTTATTAAATTACCTTTTTTAAAAGTCATTCCATTTCTTGTGTATTGAATTCCAGCAGCATTAAGAAACCAAAACAGTACCTAAAACGTGCAAAAACTGAGCAAATATTCTATATAAATTTATTTTTCTTATTGTTGTATAACCAATGACCATACACTTAGATTAGATGTTTAAAACTATGCACATTCTTTATCTCAAAGTTTTGGCATATCAGCATTTGGACAAGTCTTAGCTGGGTCCTTTTCACAAATTGCAGTCAAGTTTAGGCTGGAGCCACAATTTTCTCTGAATCTCAGGATCCTATTTGTAGAGTTTATGTACTTGAAATGCTAGCACTTATGATGGTTTGCTTCTTCTAGGACAGTAGGAGAGAGTCTTTGGTGTTTTGTGTCTATGAGCTCAGGGAAGCCCTAAACCCCCTTTTAAAAGACTATTTGGACTAGGTAAAATCCACCCAGAATAATCTCTCTTTTGGTTAACTCACAGTCAGTTGATTAGATAATTTACACTTGTGAAATCACTTCATCCTTGCTATAAAAATATATAAATAACATAACCACCACAATTGATATCATATTACATTTACCCTTCTCCTCCTCAACTCAAATGGAGGGGATTATACAAGGTTGTGGGTTATTGGGCGTCATTATAGAATTCTGCCTATCACAAGATATTTAGCAAGAGGGAAAAGCATGCAAGTCTAGTATTAGAAATCATTTAAGAAAATCTTCTTGGAAAACAAAGAGGGGAAAAGGGCCTTGTCACTTATTGTTATTGCTGTCCTTTGCAAAATGTTCAGTGACACCTTGTTTTAAAAAATAAGGAAATAAAAGGAAACAGTACATAAGAGGAACTTCTGTTTGTTAGAATATCTTTTTTTTGTTTTCTTCTTTGCCAGCTTTTCAATTCTTTCATGCTTCAGTACTGTTCCAGTTAAATGCTAAAATTTCTACAATTTGGGAAAAATATCAGACCTAATTGAAACTGATTGCTTGTGATTGAATTCCAAAAATAAAAATAGCTGAGAATGTCTGACAGCATATGTATAACTGCATTTCCAAAATCTGGCATACAATATCATAGATTTTTTTTAATTTAGAATCATTCTACAGACTTGTTTCTTCGTTCTCTTCTTTCACATGCAATTGTCATGTAAGTAAAGAATAATTCATAAAGCACAATCCATTATACCTTCCTCTCTGTCTGTGCCATTGCAGCAACTGCTACAATTGTAATATCATGTCCATTGATGCTACAAAAAACATCTCATCACTTCTTCAAACCCATCAGAGATGAAGTAAAAAAGAAGCACAATGTGGTCAACATTGTTTTTCTTGCTCTAGACATAGTGTACTATCAGCCTTATCTTGAGTTTTATCTTTGAATTAATTTTACTGATAATTTAAATAATATTTAAAACTTAAATGAATATTGACTTCTGTCATTTAAAATTACTGATTTTGGGTGGGTCATGGTGGCTCAACAAGCAGAGTTCTTGCCTACCATACCAGAGACCTGGGTTTGATTCCCAGTGCCTGCCCAAGTGTTCTAGTTTGCTAGCTGCCAGAATGCAATATACTAGAAATGGAATGGCTTTTAAAAAGGGGAATTTAATGAGTTGCTAGTTTACAGTTCTAAGGCCAAAAATGTCCCAATTAAAACAAATCTATAGAAATGTCCAATCTAAGGCATCCATCCAGGGAAAGATACCTTGGTTCAAGAGGGCCGATGAAGTTCAGGGTTTCCTCTCAAATGAGAAGGTACATGGCAGACACAGTCAGGGCTTCTGTTTTGGCTGGAAGGGCACATGGTGAACATGGCATCATCTGCTAGCTTTCTCTTCTGGCTTCCAGTTTCATGAAGCTCCCCGGGAGGCATTTTCCTTCTTCATCTTCAAAGGTCACTGGCTGGTAAACTCTGCTTCATGGTGCTCAGCATTCTCAGCTCTCTCTGAATCTCCATTCTCCAAAATGTTTCCTCTTTTATATGACTCCAATAAACCAATCAAGACCCACCCAAATGGGTGGAGACATGTCATCACCTAATCCAGTTTAACAACCACTCTTGACTAAATCACATCATCCAGGGAGATGATCTGAGTACACTTTCAAACATACAGTATTGAACAGGGATTATTCTGCCATTAAAAAATGGGATTTTGATTGAAACATGGTTTTTTAGGAGACACACATCCTTTTAAACCAGCACACCAAGCAAAAATTTTTTTTAAAAATTTAAAAAAAAAGTAAAATTCCTGATTTTTGTACATTTCACTTTGAATGTTTATAAATCAAAATTGAAAAATCTACAATTGAAGAAATACTTTACAATGGGGGTGACTGGTATAATATTACAGGCTGAAAATTCAAGATTAGGTTCAAGCCATATTTTTTTTTTTTTTTTTAAAGAAAGACAGAGAAGGAAGGAAGGATAGAAGGAAGGAAAGGAGGAAGAAAGGGAAACATCTTTAAACATTTTCTTGTTTTATTATATTTTGTTTGTTTGTTTTTTACATGGGCTGGGGCCGGGAATCGAACCGGGGTCCTCCGGCATGGCAGGCAAGCACTCTTGCCCGCTGAGCCACCGCGGCCCGCCCCGGTTCAAGCCATATTAATTTTAAGTCGTAGTTAATTCATCACTTACCATTTCCAAGGCAGGCAGAGACTATAGGGGACCTTCTATGTCAGGCCCAATATTTTTTAAGGAGGTGACTAGTGCTTCAAAAGATGACATACCTTTACTGACATCACATAACTGGTTTGTTTGTTGTAATTTCAGTACCAGGATCCAGATAATCTAAATCTTCTTTATGAATTTGTTTGAGATAGTAGAGAAGGAATGCAAATGAAAGTAGAAGGGATAAATAAAATGGACATATTTAGGAGAAACATCAGAGATAAGTGATTTTTAAGGAGTGTTTTGAGTAAGAAAAGGCTTTTCAGTGGCAATGAGTTAAAATAAGTAGTCATAAAGGAAATGAAATATAGAGAATAGTAAAAGAATCCCATATCCTTGCTCCACTTTGCATTATAGAGGCAGCTTCTGACACCCACTTTAATGCTTTTTTTTTAAGGGTGACAGATTTGGAGTAAGAAGGATTATAGCTATTGATTTATTCATTCACCAGACATTTACTAAGTGATGATTGGGTGATCACCTATACAGTTCGTTTCTGTGTGATGAATGCACACTGTAATATTTGGGGGAAATTTTTTTGTTTTACAATTTTCATATATTATACAAGCCTAATTATCTTCTCATCTTGATAGCTGAACCCTTAGCCCAGCTGTGTGTTATGTTAGGATTAAAAAATTCAAATATGTTACACAAATAGTGTAGGCATAGTTTCATTTACAACACCCAAAAGGCATACTGTCTAATGATTAGCTTTGAAATATTTTACTTTTTTTTTTCCAGAATTCAATGCTCATGTATGTAAAGTTGTTCTGGCTAGGATAGCAGTCAGTTGATCCAAATTCAAAATTGGATTTAGGCATAAGTAGGTAAAACTACTCTCTTAGACACAAGCCAAAGTAAAAAGAGATTGATCTAAATGTCCGAGCAAAAACCCAAACAAAACACAAACTCAAACAAAGAAACAAACTCAACAAAGAAACATTCTCAAAGATAGGAATACGTTTATATATGATACATGAATTCAAGGAGAACAAGTTTGAACATGTTGTAGAATGAAGATGATAAAAATTAAAGAGGAGAGAATATGATTTGGTAAAAATATGAGGTAGGTACCTGAAGTTCTTCATTTGTGTCTAGATATGTTTTTCAATTGTTGGCTTAAAAGTTCTCTGGAGGTGGTGGAATGATGGTTCAGTGGCAGAATTCTCAAATGCCATGCCAGAGACCTGGGTTCGATTCCTGGATCCTGTCCATGTCAAACAAACAAACAAACAAACAAAAAAATTAGGAAGACCACAGTGGCTCAGCAAGCAGAGTTCTTGCCTGCCATGCTAGAGAGCTGGGTTTGATTCCCGGTGCCTGCCCATGCCAAAAAGAAAGTTCTGTGGAACAATCATTTAATTTTACTTTTAGTTGAAATAAACTGCATGTGAATCTATATTTATCCACCTTAAATTACTGGTCTTTCTTAGCGCTTCAGAAATATACTTTATCTTTCTCTGTAACTTTAAAAAATATTTAGAGGCCATTTTTAAAATTTTAATTTATGTGGCCATTGCCTTCAATGCATGGATAAAAACATGGAAAGAAAACTTAATCAATGACAACTTTTCTTGGAGATTACTTTATTAAAATTAGATTCATTGGAAAACAATTCTTATCGAATGTATCCTATATACTTATTTTCATATAGGGACATGAATCCCAGGACCAACTTCTATAGTGCATGAGATTGTTTCACTAACAATTAAGGACATTTTTTTCTGTGATCCAGATGCAAATTTTTAATCTATTACCTATAACTATAGATCTTTAAGTATAGGCAGTCAATGTCAGAATACCCTTTGTGGTTTTAAGATGGTGCAAACCTTAACATGGTTCCATAATGGAGCATATTGCATTCTAATTCACTGAGCTATCTGAAAGAATTTGATTTTGATAATTTATGAACAATTCTTAGATTTAGACTGTCATGGGCTATTTTCTTATCATCCCACCCAAACATTTTAATATTTGTACAAGGATAAGAGGAAGACAACATTTTAGAGAAGATGTAAAGACAGAATATAAAAATAGTTTTAACTAGAAAAACCCATTACTAGAAATTCGAAAACATTTCATGAGGCATTGTAATAATTCACACTATTTAAGAAAGTTCACTTGTAATGGAATATTTTCAAATGCAGGAAAATACAGTCACATTGACTGTATATGTCAAGAGAAGTCTCAATTTGAAAGAATTAAACAAAATGAAGAATTACTCCTATATAACACAATACCAATTAAAAATCTCATGAACAGAAACCATGAAAGACCAGACCCAGGTAAAAGTTGAACAATTTGATGAGTGAACTCAAAAATAGCTCAGGATTCTTTGTGAGGTCCTTCAACTTTCTTGAATCAGCAATGGCAAGCTCAGAAAGGAAAATATTCCCTTCAGAAATTAAAAAAAAAAAGATAAAAAATCAGTTTCAACAAAATGAATTATCATTGCTTTTTCTGTCAATTCCTGTCGCCATTGCCTGAGTGTTTTCCTTCAGCACTTTATTTGATATTGTTACAATTTTATCTTTAATGGTTCTAAGGTACCCAGTCTTTGACTTAGAAATCAATCAACAGAAGTTTCCATGCATGACCTGTTCAACTCCCTAAAACACAGCTGTGCTTGTGTTACTCCATTGCCCAAAGACCTCCTCTTGCTCCCCATTTTCTGCCAAATGAAGCATGACTTCTTAGCCTGTCTCTCAACCTCCCCATTGAAAACCCAGCTAGTATTTCCAGCTAACAATGCCTTAGCTAGAATGGTCCCTTTTTTGTGCCCTGTGTTTTCTAGCATCTATGGGTTTAGTCAGATTGCCCCCATTACTTTGACCTTTTTCTCCCTGTATTCTACTCAAATCTTGTGAGTCTTTCAGTAAAACTTTGTTTTCAGAAATGATTTCTACTCTTTCCTGATTACTCAGAAAGCTTATTTCTAATGATATGCCTCACTTGCAAAATTGTTAACACAATAATTTACATAATAACTTGGTGTTTTCCTTAAACACTGATGGTTGCCATGAGGCATAGATACTGCCCTGGAATCAGCTCACTGTATCCCCTTGCTCCAGGTACAGAGCTGTTTAGCAGTTACCGGTGAAGTTCACAATTGACATGATTTGCTAAACCTTGCAAGGGTGCAAGGACAGACATATACCTTTGACTTTTCTAAATTTAAACAAAATTAAATGCAAATAAGATTTGTAACTCATGTTACTTTTGAAAGAAATAAGAGGACAAATGATGGTAGGAGATCAAAAGGAAACTGTTAACATTGTGAATAGCAAACAGTCATATTTTTGGAATTGTGCAGAGTAGATAATATTAGGGGAGAGGAATGATGATAGAAATGTGTAGGTTCACCCCTCAGATGACAAACAGATGGGCCAGAACATGCACAACAGAGAAAATTTCCTCCGTATTTTCTTGGAGGTTATATGAAAATTTTTTGGGTGATGAAGCACTAACACAGATAGCAGCCAGCAGAGAATGCACAAAAGGACAGCTCTGTTAGGTCAAAGACCTTGGGAGAGGAGAGGGGAAAATTTGGGTGGTTGAGGAATATAGGGTTTATTTAATCCAGACTCCCGCAAGGGTCCATGGAAGAGGGGTTGAAGAGCCCATGTGGGTCCTGGGCTCTTACACTTATTTTGACTCCAAGGGAAGAGGTGGGGCTTTGCTGTGGATACTTGGAATTAGCAGTTGCAAACTATATAGTGCAAAAATCAGAAGTGGCAAGGAATATGTGGGAAAGCCAGGGGCAACTTCTTATCATCCAAGCCATATGGAGATACAGGCCTTGCTAGTAAATTATGTTGCACAAAAAGGCAAGGGGATGTTTGGAGAAGCTAAGGGCAGTTCTTATCATACAAACCACATGGAAGTGTGGACCTTATTAGTAACGATTTTGCTTAAGGCAGGGCTTTCTGGGATGGTCATTCAAAAAAGAAACACATGACTAGTCAAAAATGACAGTCACCAAATAAAATGTATTTTATGCCATTCCAGGGAGCTAGAAATAGACTGAGGTATGACAAGTAGTCTGGGTTATTTATAAATCATAATAATAATGCATTGTTTTAGATGTTATTATTTCAATTCTGGTCACATCGATTAAATAGACACTGAAATCTATTGAAGGAGTTCATACTTTTAAGAAAATCATAGAAACATTTTAAAATCTACTTAAATATATAGACACAGAACAAATCATATATTAAAAATAATAAAATAGATGTTCAGTATGCTAAATCAGTTTGCCTTCCACATATATAATTTTCCCCATTAATTACATGATAGATTTTGCTTCAGGCAAATGCATGTGTATTAACAAAAATATATTGTATTGCTTTCAGTCTGTTTTAAAATTACAATCTCAAATGTAATTCAAGTCCATGATAATATTTAAGACATAACTAAGAAATTGTATCAGTGAACTCTATTTCTCATAGTAAAGTGGGGATATCTCCTCTGCATCACTGAAATCAAGTCCAACATTTCCTCTCGAGTTCCCTACAGTCATATTTACCCTGTGGAATGACAACATAAAAATTGGTTGAGACTGATTGTTTGAATAATATGATTAGATGGCATCCATCACTACAGACTGATAAGGAGTGATGTGTGAAAAAACAAAAAAGGAAAGAAAGAAAAAAGTGAAAAACCTTCTAATACAAGGAATTGCACTGTCATTCTTTCAATTGGTCATTTTTGTCTGAACATTTTTAGTAACATACAAGGGGATGCTCTGCAGCTGGAGATTCATGTAGCAGTTAGTACATGTGGAAAAATGTATCAGGAGCAGGTACGAAAGAACGATGCGATGGAGAAGCTAGCAGTAAGGACTGGAGACAATTCCTTAATCCCTCTTGGCTTCAATTCCTAATCTGTAGAAACCATTCAGTAATAGCCATAGCACTGTTATAAGGAATAAATGAACTAATACTTGTAAGACATTCAATACACAGTCTGGCATGTAGTAATTACTACTTATGTCTTAGTATGACCGAAATACTCAGTTGACAGAGTTAATAGTTATATCTCAAGTTCTGCCCAAACTTAAAGGATTACCCTGACATTTGAAGGACAAATGACATCTAGATAACAGCTTCTGATACAGTTACTCCCAATTGCCCCCTAAACTCCATAACCATCAAAGATGAAAACTGACAAAGCAGCTGAAAATTGACCCTCTGGAAACTCAGAGAAGGAATTTGCAGTAAGTACAAGGCCAAGGAACAGAATAGAAACCCACCTACTCTTCATCTATAAAACAGAATCTACCCCCAGCTCTGATCAAGAGGATGGGGGAGAAGCTCAGTGCTCAGTGTGCCACAAAAACTTAGAATAGCAATCTGTGGAGAGCCGCCACCCGGGTCAGGCCTAGTGGACGCGCTGCAGCCTGCTCTAAAGCTCCCCCCGCCCATCGAGTGAGCCAAGATGGCGCCCACATCCTGCTTCCGCGTATGACACACACGCCCACCAACCCGATCTACCAATCACCCTCTTAGACGCGGCAACAACCTATTGGGCTTGAATTATGTATATAAGGTATTGCCCGGACGAGGCGGAGGAGACGACCCACAAGGAGCCGTGCCTGACGGCCGCACAGAGGTCGCTCCCCCGCGGGATGTATTCACCCGGTCGGGGAAAGTTATAGATAATGCAAGCTTAGACCCAGTAAAGATTTGTGCTTACAACTGCTGCGTATTCTGGACTCGTTTTCTACCGCCAGGACCGGTTTGTCTGCGTCTCTTTCTCTCTCCCCCTTTTCTTGTCGTACCCTCCGCCGGCCGGGGGCCCGACGTTGAGCGAGGAGACACGGACAAGTGGTGGCCCGTACGGGGACCCTCCCTTTGCATCCGCGAGCTGATGAGGACGTGCCTCCGGAGTCTGTGGTTGTCTTTCCGCGCCTGATCATCGCGGAGAGGTAAGTACTTTTTCTTTACGTGGAAACTAAGGGCCGCGGGTTTTCAGGCAGCCCCGGTGACTCGGGAGAGCTCCCCGAGTGGTTAAGAGACAGCGCCGACTGCAATCATGGGGCAGTCCGAAAGCTCACCCCTGTTAGCTCCGCTAATGACCCTCTTGAAACAGCGGGGCCTCTCAGTTAAGAAAAGTTCTCTCCTAAGGTTCCTTGATGATGTTACAGTTTTTGCCCCCTGGTTCGCCCAGACTGGGAGCCTTAGTTTGCCCTCCTGGATAAAGCTTGGCCACGACATGGACCGAGCGCGCCGGACGGGCCTATGTCTGGACCCAATCCTAGTCCCCGTTTGGGAGGCTGTTCGCGCTTGTCTTGAGGCAGAGGCTGCCACGGGCCTCGGCCCGTCCCTCGTCCTGCAGCAGGCACAGGGCGCGCTTCGGGAAACTCAATCAGTTTTGTCTGCGGATGGCTCCTGTAAAGGGGAGCCGCCAATCCGTGAACGGCCAGAGTCCAGCGATAGTTCGGACACCTCTGACTCTGAGTCGGATGATGATCGGAAGGAGGGTGTGGACGAACCTCCGCTGATCGATTGGGAGAGGCCCCCTGCCTCACCCACGCAGCCCTCTGCCCCGCCAATGAGTACGCGGCGGTTTTCGGCGAGTGGTCACGGCGATCCCGCCAAAAAACCTCACCGAGGGCTCCCCCTGGTGGCCGAATCAGGCTGCACTGGCCCGCCCTTGCACAGCCCAGAGTTCCCTGGAAGCTGGGTAGGGGAGGGGCAGCCACAGCTGTATCCCCCACCTGCGTACGCAGGCCCTCAGGACTCCATCTCATTAAGCAGTGGTAAAAGGCATTTCTGGAAATGGACCCCTTCATTTACCTTTAGACCTTTCGGAGTTCTAGGCGGATACCAGCCGCTTAAATCAGAACCAGACTCAGAAATGTATCCGGTTATTCTCAATCCCCAAGGTGGTAATCAGCATGAATCCTATGATTATAAAGTTCTGAGGGAATTGAGGCAAGCCGTCCATCAATATGGCCCCAATGCTCCTTTTACGTTAAATTTAGTTGAAAATCTTGCCACCCTAAACCACACGCCCGCAGATATATACCAGCTAGCCCGTGCTTGTTTGCCACCGGGTCGGTATATAGACTGGAAGGCCTGGTTTGAAGAGCTAGCTGAAGAGCAAGCCGCGAAAAACGCCGCGGTTAGACGTGGCGCCTGGAATGCGGACATGCTCCTAGGGAAAGGGCCCCACTCCCAAAATCAAACAGGGTTCCCTATAGAAGTCTATGGGCAGATCTTCCGCTGCTTCATAGGCACCTGGAAGAAATTAATGAGCCAGGGAGAAGCTCAAGCATCTCTCAGTAACATACACCAGGGCCCCACTGAACCATTTGTCGAGTTCGTAGCTAGGATGCAAAACACAGCAGAAAGGATTTTCACTGACCCAGGGATAGCAGAAACTGTAGTCAAACAAATGATATTTGAACAATGCAACAAAGACTGCAAGGTAATCCTAGTGCAGAACAAGGGTAAAAGCCTAACCGATTGGGTTCGTTTATGCAGGGACGCTGGCAGCCCACTAACTAGTACAACTCTAGCTGCCATGCTGGCTAGCTCACTGCGAGTAAATGCAGAACAAGCTAAGAACGCAGGAGCGAGGCAGAAAGGATGTTTCCAATGTGGAAAACCAGGACACATTAAAAGAAATTGTCCTAATATGAGCCAGCTAACCCACACTCAACAGGTGGCCAAGCTCTGTGGCCGTTGCCGTAAGGGACCCCATCGCGCGGAGGACTGTAGATCAGCCTTCGATGCAAACGGCAAGCGCCTCTCTGGCCGCCCGGAGCAGGCGCCAAAAAACGGGCAGAGGGGGTCCGCCTTTCCGGTGGACCCCCTTGCTGGCAATACAATGATGCAACACCAGTCCAAGTCCGTGCCTCCCATGAGTCAGCAGGACTGGACCTCTGTGCCACCTCCACACTCATACTGACCCCATCTGAAGGAGTTCGGTTGGTAGAAACCTCCTTTAAAGGACCTCTGCCACCAGGCACTGTGGGGCTCCTGTTAGGAAGAGCGTCCACAACCCTGAAAGGATTGGCAGTTGTGCCAGGTGTTATCAACCCTAACTCCACAAACACTGTCCAGATCATGGTTCAATCTATGCGAGGCACCCTGGTTATTGAAGAGGGTGATAAAATAGCACAACTTTTACTCCTTCCCAGCTTACACGCGCTCCTTCCGAGCAAAAACAGGAGGAAAACGGAAAAGGAACAAAAATCTACCGAGGGGATTTTTGAAGGCCTTCATATGTCTTTAGAGCACCGACCCATGCTGACTATTAAAGTGCAAGGCAGGCCCCTTTTGGGCCTGCTAGATACCGGGGCTGATAGGTCAATCATAAGACAGCAAGAATGGCCCTCTGCCTGGCCAACGTGCAGGGCAGAAGAAACCCTTAACGGCATAGGTCAAGTCTCGACACCCATGTTGAGCGCAACTGCCCTTCATTGGGCTGATGATGAAGGACACCAAGGCAGTTTCCAACCATATGTATTACCCCTGCCCATATCCTTATGGGGGAGAGACGTCCTTACCCAAATGGACGTCACCTTAATTAGTAACTGCTCCCCAACCTCAAAACATCTGTTGAAAGGGATGGGATACGTTCCTGGCAAGGGTTTAGGAGCCTCACTACAAGGGCGCACAGTGCCTGTACAAACTGTGTCCAACCCCGACAAACGAGGTCTGGGTTTTTCCTAGGGGCCACTGAGGGGAATTTCCCACTCACGCCTATACGATTGCGGTGGAAAACCGAAACTCCAGTTTGGGTGCCTCAGTGGCCCCTACCAAAGGAAAAACTCTCAGCACTACACCATCTCATCACAGAGCAATTAGAAAAAGGTCACATTATCCCTTCCACATCACCTTGGAACACCCCTGTGTTTGTTATAAAGAAGAAATCGGGCAAATGGAGATTGTTACAAGATTTGAGAGCCATCAACAACTGCATAGAGTCCTTAGGGCCTGTTCAAATGGGGTTGCCCCTCCTTTCAGCCCTGCCAAAACACTGGCCCATTTTTATACTAGATCTCAAAGACTGTTTCTTTTCCATTCCCCTTCACCCCGAAGACACTAAAAGGTTTGCCTTTACCGTGCCCTCTATTAACCAAGAGGAGCCCTGTCTACGTTTCGAGTGGACAGTTTTACCTCAAGGCATGATTAATAGCCCCACTATGTGCCAGCTGTACGTTACCACAACGCTGGCTAGCACTCGACAGCAGTTCCCACAAGTAAAAATTATCCATTATATGGACGACATTCTACTAGCCTATAAAGACATGGAACTTCTTAAAACAGCTCTCTCACACCTAGTCCTGACGCTTAAAAAGGCATGCTTAGAAGTAGCCCCGGAGAAGATTCAAATAGCAGAAGTCAGCACATTCCTGGGAGCAAAGATTATGCCTAGTCAAGTCTCCCCCCAAAAAATGACCCTCAGACTAGATGGCATACGCACCCTCAATGATCTACAGAAACTTGTGGGAGACATCAATTGGGTTCGTCCGTATCTAAAAATACCCAACGCGAGCCTGATGCCTCTATTCGATTTACTAAAAGGAAATCCAGACATAAATTCATCCCGGTGCCTCTCTCCGGAGGCGAGACAAGCACTCGGTCAGGTAGAACAAGCGCTCAGTAGCACTGCTTTAACAAGAATAGACCCCCAAAAACCTCTTGAAGCTTGTCTGCTGCCAACCATACTACAGCCCACAGCAGTGTTATGGCAACAAGGGCCATTACTTTGGATCCATCCTGGAATCTCCCCAAAGAAAAGTTTAGAGCATTACCCTACGGCACTCGCAGATTTAGCATTGGAAGCAATCAAAAGGGCTGTGCAGCATTTTGGCCAACAACCTAAAGATCTCAGGGTACCTTAGACCGCCCAACAACTTGAGGTGCTTACTGGGTGCATAGATCAATGGGCCATTCTTCGATGTACCTTCCAAGGAAATATTAACAACCAGTTCCCAAAAGATCCCCTCTTACAATTTATCACCCGGCACCCGGTAATTTTTCCCAAAGTAACCTCGCCCAAGCCCCTGGTAGGCGCAATCACCGTGTATACGGATGGTTCAAGCACTGGTGCAGGAGCATACTGGGTAGAAGGGCGTACCCCAAAAACAGTACTCTTTCAGCCACAGAGGCCTCAATGGGTTGAATTACAAGTCGTCATCGCAATCCTAAAAGAGTTTGACGACCCCCTGAATATTATATCCGACTCCAATTATGTCGTGAATTCTGTGGCGGTCTTAGAAACGGTAGGCATGATAAAATATTCCTCCCCAGTAAGACCGTTCTTTATCGAGCTTCAGGAAACTATACATGCCCGACAGTGTCCCTTTTACATAACCCACATTAGAGCTCATACAGGCTTGCCAGGCCCTATGGCACAGGGAAATAACATAGTAGATATGGCCACGCGACAGCCACACATTTTCCCAGCGCTGACACCCCATCAGCAAGCTCAAGAGTTTCACGCTAAGTTTCACATCAATGCAGGCACTCTAGCCAAGCGATTCAACATACCGCGCGCAGCTGCTAGAGATATAGTCAGAGCCTGCCAAAATTGCACAGAGTCAAGAGTGCTTCCTTCAATCGGAGTCAACCCTAGAGGCCTCATTCCGGGAGACATCTGGCAAATGGATGTCACTCACCATTCAGAGTATGGTAAGGCCAAATATCTACATGTGTCAATAGACACATGCTCTCAAGTTATGTTTGCCTCCGCTGAAACAGGAGAAAAGGTCCATCAAGTTATTGCTCACTGCCTTGCCGCCT
This sequence comes from Tamandua tetradactyla, assembly GCF_023851605.1. Classification (NCBI taxonomy): domain Eukaryota; kingdom Metazoa; phylum Chordata; class Mammalia; order Pilosa; family Myrmecophagidae; genus Tamandua; species Tamandua tetradactyla. The sequence goes on from NC_135327.1 coordinate 75,085,638, forward strand.
GGGTGGCATGGGGCAAGCCAAAAATATTGAAAACAGATAACGGACCTGCTTATACCAGTAAAACCTTTCAAAAATTTTGTGAAACTATGGAAGTGCAGTTAAAGCATGGTATCCCTTACAATCCCCAAGGGCAAGGTATCATAGAGAGAGCACACAGATCTCTCAAAGAATTGCTTAAAAAACAAAAGGAAGGAATAGGCCACGGCCTATCCCCAAAAGCCCAACTGTCAGTAGCCTTGTTTACATATAATTTCTTAAATGAAAACTCACAAGGAATGACACCTGCCCTCCAGCATACCACTCCAAACCCATCACATAGAGGTTTGGTCCGATGGAAAGATGTCCTGTCAGGACTGTGGCAAGGCCCTGACCCGGTGCTCAGCTGGGCCAGAGGCTCTGTTTGTGTTTTTCCCCAGGAACCAGGACGTCAACCTGTGTGGGTTCCGGAAAGACTGGTGAGAACCGTGACGTCGCCCGAGGACGCCAAGGAACTGTTGCCCAGAAAATTGATAAGCCTCCAACCAGAGCCACCAGATCCGGTCTCCAACTCTGCTGATGATGGCGACGAACGACAAGATGACAACAGGAGCGCTAGTCACCCTTCTATCGTATAGAAAGGGGACCAGCTTTAAAACCTCCCTACCTTTACTAACCTCTCCCAACAGGTGGATTCAGACCTTCGAGTGCTTGGGGATATCAAGTTGACCCCCGTTGACTTCGACCTTTCCAAACTGGGTGAGACTGTACAAAGTCTGTGGAACCGAGTCACCTCATGGTTCTCTTGGCCCAATTTGACTACTTGGATCCTCGTGGCAGTGGGACTATTAGTGGGTTTAGTCATTGTTAAATGTTTGTTAGAACGCTTGTTCCAGACGCAGCAACAGCTACGCGTCACCACTATGTTGGCTATGTCACTTGCCCCTGATGCCCCTGGCGACACCCGCACCGTAGCCCTGTCCTCCCCCCCACTGCGTGGCCCGTCACGGCCACTCAAGGCGGGACGCTCGAAAGTAAGGTCTGCCGCAAAGCCCATGGCTGTATCCCAGGTATAAGTGGCGGCACCAGAAGTCATAATTTTGGTCGAAAGAGGGTCTCTAGGCAAAGTCGCGGTCCTGGCCAGACTAGACTTAAGCCATTGCACAGAGACACCTACGACACTCTCGACTCTGGTTGCCGCTCTCCTGCCCCCCTCATAACCCGGTTGCGAGGCGAAGCACTGCAGGGAGGGTCACGTGGTTTCCGGTTCACGGGCCCTCCGGTCTCTATATGAGGAGGCATTCTGGTTGGTGCCTAGCAAGCCTAGTCCAGACTCCCCAAAGCACCAAAACATGTAGTGGGCCGTTCCGGCCCACGGGAGCTCACTCATCAATGGAGACACCGGGTCAAAATAAGTAAAAAAGGGGGAGATGTGGAGAGCCGCCACCCGGGTCAGGCCTAGTGGACGCGCTGCAGCCTGCTCTAAAGCTCCCCCCGCCCATCGAGTGAGCCAAGATGGCGCCCACATCCTGCTTCCGCGTATGACACACACGCCCACCAACCCGATCTACCAATCACCCTCTTAGACGCGGCAACAACCTATTGGGCTTGAATTATGTATATAAGGTATTGCCCGGACGAGGCGGAGGAGACGACCCACAAGGAGCCGTGCCTGACGGCCGCACAGAGGTCGCTCCCCCGCGGGATGTATTCACCCGGTCGGGGAAAGTTATAGATAATGCAAGCTTAGACCCAGTAAAGATTTGTGCTTACAACTGCTGCGTATTCTGGACTCGTTTTCTACCGCCAGGACCGGTTTGTCTGCGTCTCTTTCTCTCTCCCCCTTTTCTTGTCGTACCCTCCGCCGGCCGGGGGCCCGACGTTGAGCGAGGAGACACGGACAGCAATCAAGACTCGCAGAAACATCTTTCTCAAAGTTCCAGAAAATTAAGGATTGCTGCTTTAGTGCACCTAATCAAGAGAAAGGCTGCTTTAAAACAACAAGACCTCTACCTCATCTGACTCCTCTTCTTACCCTCACTATCCCCTGTTCCCAGTGCAGGTCCCTGGGCCTGTTTCCAAAGGGATTGAGTAACCTCAAGTATGTACAGGGGGCATATATGTCTGGCCCAATATTTCTGGTGGTTGCCTGAGGAACAGACCATCCCAGAGCCTGCACTATGTGTACATGGTGGCTCGCAGAGCTCTCCTACAGAGCTTTGTGGGAGAGCAATCAAGTGGCTTCCTTGGATAAGGGAATTTTGACTTTAGGACATACTGTGCGGTACCCAGGACCATGAAGAAACTGTTTTTAAGAAATGCCCTTCCCCAACAAGGTGGTTCCCAGAGGGGAGAGGGTGTTACTAGCAGCAAGAGGTTGAACTCTACCAAGCTCCAATTTGTGGAATTAATTAGCAAAATCTGACTACTAAAAATAGGCCCCCAGCTCAGTTGAACCTCAAGTAAAAGCTGAGGTTGCTGATTTTTGCCCTGGCGCAGAGGGGGCAGGGCTGACGGCAAAAGATAAAAACAAAAACAGAGGTTTTCTTGGATCAGACAGCACAAAAGACTTGAAAGGGTCTCGGTCCTGAAGGAAAGGAGGGAGCACATAGGACCTGGAGACACACAGAACAATGTACCAGCTTAAGCTCTTGATTGGCAAACACGAAGAATGTGGTCTTGCTCTGAAAAGGGCTTTTTGTTTTCCTTTTTTTCTTTTTCGTGGCTATATTTCTACAGCTTGAGTACCCTGTGGATACAACTGCAAGGTTTCTCAGGCTCCAACTGCCCCAGGCAAAGGCAGAATTAAGACTGTTTGAGAGCTCCTCTGGAGGCTTTGCCTTCCCCAGGAGAGGGGTGGGGCCCAGCTCAGGTGGAATCCCTCCTTCAAGGAATTTGGACCCCAGTGTCTAGAAAACTGAAGTGATTAAAGCCAGCCTACAGCCTCTTCTCTGTTTCAACCACACCCCCAGCAGAGAGAGTCGGCTGAAGTTAAAGGTACCATATCACTTTATACTGGTGGGACCTGCAGGCTGACAAGTGCCACATACTGGGCAGAATAGGAAAAACAGAGTCTAGAGGCTTCATAGGCAAGTCCTTCAACCTGCTGGGGTCTCATCCTCAGGAAAAACTGATTCAGGTGACTCTTTCCTCCTGACAGGAGGCCAGTTCAGTCTGGAAAAATCTGAATGGGGTCTATAATGCCTAAGTAGACCCTCCTAAGGGAGAAAAAGGCACCATGCAGGCAGGGCAAGAAACAAGAAAACAAGAACTGAAAAATTTAGATCTTTTAAACAAAACCTAAGCTAGAAGTCTAGAATAAGCTGAACTGAATGTCAAAGAATGGATAGACAACAAAGTCATCCAGCAAGAAAATCTTAGGTAAAAAAAGGTGAAAACAATCTCCAGAATAAACCAATTAAGGAAATTAAATGCCTAGACATCAGTAAAAAATAACAAACCATACTAGGAAAAAGTGAAGATATGGTCCAGTCAAAGGAACAAACCAACAATTCAAATGAGATGCAAAAGTTGAAACAGTTAATTTAGAATGTACAAACAGACATGGGAAACCTCATCAAAAATCAACTCAATGAATTGAGGGAGGATATAAAGAAGGCAAGGGATAAACATAAAGAAGAAATTGAAAGTCTTAAAGAACAAATCACAGAAGTTATGGGAATGAAAGGCACAGCAGAAGAGATGAAAAAACAATGGGAACCTGAAATATTAGATTTCAAGAGGCACAAGATTAGTAAACTGGATGATGGGACATCTGAAATCTGACAAGCAAAAAATATATAGGGAAAAGAATGGAAAAATATGAACAAGGACTCAGAGAATTGAATAACATGAAGTGCATGAATACATGTGTTGTGGGTGTCCCAGAAGGAGAAGAGAAAGGAAAAGGAAAAGAAAAATTAATGGAGGAAATTATCACTGAAAAATTCCCAACTCTTATGAAAGACTTAAACCTACAGATCCAAGAAGTGCAGCATGGCCCAAACAGAATAGATCCAAATAGATGTACTCCAGGACACTTACCAATCAGAATGTCAGATATCAAAGAGAAAGAGAATTTTGAAAGCAGCAAGAGAAAAGCAATCCATCACATATAAGGGAAGCCCAATAAGACTATGCATAGATTTCTCAGCAGAAACAATGGAGATGAGAAGACAGTGGTATGGTATATTTAAGATACTAATAGAGAAAAACTGCCAAAAAAGAATTCTATATCCAGCGAAATTGTACTTCAAAAAAAGGGGGGAAATTAAAACACTTTCAGACCAAAACTCACTGAGAAAATTTGTGACCAAGAGACCAGCTCTGCAAGAAATACCAAAGGGATCACTAGAGACAGATAGGAAAAGACAGGAGAGAGAGGTGTGGAGAAGAATGAAGAAATGAAGACTATCAGTAAAGGTAAAAAGAAGAAAAATTAGATATGACATATAAAATCCAAAAGGCAAAATGGTAGAAGAAAATACTGCCCTAAATGAATGAAACTAAATGCTGATGGATTAAACTCCTCAATTAAAAGACATAGATTGGCAGAATGAATTAAAAAAGAGGACCCATTTATATGCTATTTACAGGAGACACATTTTGGACCCAAAGATAAACATAGGCAGAAAGTGAAAGGTTGGGAAAAGGTATTTCATACAAACAACAACTAGAAAGGAACAATTTAACAAGAAAGAGATAACAGTCATAAATATTTATGCACCAAGCCAAGGTGCTCAAAAAACATGAGACAAACCCTGAAAAGAGAAATTAACACAGCTACCATAATAGTTGGAGACTTCAACTCCCTGCTCTCATCAACAGACAGAACATCTAGAAAGAGGATCAGTGAACAAGTTGAGAATTTGAATAATACAATAAGTGATCTAGACTTAACAGACATTTATAGAACATGACACTCCACAACAGCAAGATACCCCTTTTTCCAAAGTGCTCATGAATCATTCTCAAGGATAGACCATATGCTGGGTCACAGAGCAAGTCTCAATACATTTAAAAAGACTGAAATCATACAAACACTTTCTCAGATCATAAAGCAATGAAGCTGGAAATCAATAATAGGCAGAGGAAATCAATAATAACAAATATATGGAGGCTCAACAACACGCTCTTAAACAACCAGAGCATCAAGGCAGAAGTTGCAAGAGAAATCAGTAAATATCTTGAAGCAATGAAAATGAAAACTACAACATATCAAAATTTATGGTATACAGCAAAGACAGTGCTAAGAGGGAAATTTATTGCCCTAAATACTTATATCAAAAAAGAAGAAAGGTCAAAAATTGAGGAATTAATTGTCCACTTGGAAAAACTAGAGAAAGAACAGGACACTAACCCCAAAGCATGCAAAAGGAAAGAAATAATGAACATTAGAGCAGAAATAAATGAAATTGAGAACATGAAAACAATCGAGAAAATCAACAAAACCAGAAATTGGTTCTATGAGAAAATCAATAAGATTGATGGGCCCTTAGCAAGGTGGACAAAAAGAAGAGGAGAGAGGATGCAAATAAATAAAATCAGAAATGGAAGAGGAGACATAACCACTGGCCCCACAGAAATAAAGGAGGTAATGAGAGGATACTATGAACAACTTTATGCTAATAAAATAGACAATATAGAAGAAATGGACAACTTTCTAGAAAGACATAAACAACCAACATTGACTTGAGAAGAAATAGACGTCCTCAACAAACCAATCACAAGTAAAGAAATTGAATTAGTCATTAAGGAGCTCTCAAAAAAGAAAAGTCCAAGACCAGATGGCTTCAATTGTGAATTCTACCAAACATTCAAAAAAATAATTAGTACCATTCCAGCTCAAACTCTTTAAAAATATTAAAGGAAAGAAGAGTCTACCTAACTCATTCTATAGAAATCAACATCACTCTCATACCAAAGCCAGACAAAGGCACTACAAGAAAAGAAAATTACAGACTGATCTCTCTAATGAATATATATGCAAAAACCCTCAAAAAATACTTACAACTTAAATCCAGAACCACATTAAAAGAATTACACACCATGGCCAATTAGGATTCATCTCAGGTTTGCAAAGATGGTTCAATATAAGAAAATCAATTAATGTAATACACCATATCAACAAATCAAAGCAGAAAAACCACATGATCATCTTGATTGATGCAGAAAAGGCATTTAACAAAATTCAACATCCTTTCTTGCTAAAAAAACTTCAAAGGATAGGAATAGAAGGGAACTTCCTCAACATGATAAAGGAGATATATGAAAAACCCACAGTTAATATCATCCTCAATGGGGAAAGACTGAAAACTTTCCCCCTAAGATCTGATCAAGACAAAGCTGTCCACTATTAACATTGCTAGTCAACATTTTGTTGGAAGTTCTAGCCAGAACAATCAGACAAGGAAAAGAAATACAAGGCATCAAAATTGGAAAGGAAGAAGTAAAACTCTCAGTATTTGCAGATGATATGATACTATATGTCAAAAAGCCTGAAAAATCCACAGCAAAACTACTAGAACTGATAAAGGAGTACAGCAAAGTGGAAGGTTATAAGAACAACATTTAAAAACCTGTAGCATTTCTATACACTAGTAATGAACAATCTGAGGGGGAAATCAAGAAAAAAATTCCATTTACAATTGCAATCAAAAGAATAAAATATTTAGGAATAAATTTAACTAAGGATACAAAAGACCTATACAAAGAAAACTACAAGAAATTGCTATAAGAAATCATAGAAGACCTAAATAAATTGAAGGGCATCCTATGTTCATGGATTGGAACTTAAGATGTCAATTTTACCTAAATTGATTTGTAGATTCAATGAAATACCAATTAAAATCCCAAAAACTTACTTTTCAGAAATATAAAAACCCATAACCAAATTTATCTGGAAGGGCAGGGTGCCCTGAATTGCTAAAAATATATTGAAAAAGAAAAATGAAGTCAGAAGTCTCACACTACCTGACTTTAAGGGGTACTATGAAGCTACAATGGTCAAAGCAGCATGGTATTGGCATAAAGATAGATATACTAACCAATGGAATTGAATAGAGTGTTCAGATATAGACCCTCTCATCTATGGACAATTCATCTTTGATAAGGCAGTCAAGCCAACTCACCAGGGACAGAACAGTCTCTTCATAGATGGTGCTTAGAGAATGGGATATCCACATGCAAAAGAATGAAAGAGGATCCATATGTTACACCCTATGCAAAAATTAGCTCAAAATGAATCAAAGACCTAAGCATTGGATCTAAGACCGTAAAACTTTTAGAAGAAAATATAAGGAAAATATCTTATAAATCTTATAATAGGAACAGTTTCCTATATCTTATACCCAAAGCACAAACATTAAGAAAGGAATAGATACATAGGAACTCCTCAAAATTAAACACTTCAGTGCATTAAAAAAAATTATCAAGAAAGTAAAAAGACAGCCTACACAATAGGAGACAATATTTAGAAACAATACATCAGATAAGGGTCTAGCATCCAGAATATATAAAGGGACTATACAACTCAATAACAAAAAAGACAAACAACCCGGTTATAATGGGCAAAAGACATGAACAGACACTTCTCAGAAGAGGAAATACAAATGGCCAAAAGGCACATGAAAAGATGCTCAACTTCACTGGCTATTAGGAAAATGCAAATCAAACCACAGTGAGATATCATCTTACATTCACCAGAATGGCCATTATCAATGAAACAGAAGATGACAAGTGCTGGAGAGGATGTGGAGACAGAGGCACACTTATCCACTGCTGGTGGGAATCTAAAATGTTGCAACCACTGTGGAAGGCAGTTTGGCGGTTCCTTAGGAGGCTAAGTATAGAGTTGCCACATGATCTGGCAATACCATTGCTAGGTATCTACTCAGAGGACATGAGGGTGAGGATACAAAAGGACATTTGCACACCAATGTTTATAGCAGCATTGTTTACAACTGCCAAGAGATGGAAACAGCCCAAATTTCCATCGACAGATGAATAGCTAAACAAGCTGTGGTATATACATATGAAGGAATATTATGCAGCTGTAGGACAGAATAAAGTTATGAAGTATGTAACAACATGGATGGACCTTGAGGACCTTGAGATTAGCCAGAAACAAAAGGACAAATACTGTATGGTCTCACTGATATGAACTAACATTAACGAATGAACTTGGTGAATTTCAGTTAAGAACAGAGACCATGAGGAGATAGAATAGAGTAGATATTGGGTAATTGAACTGAAGGGGTACAGATTGTGCACTAGGACTGATTGTAAAAATTCAGAAATGGATAGCCCAATACTACCTAACTGTAATACAACAATGATAGTATATTGAATGAAGCTGAATGTGAGAATGATAGAGGGAGGAGGGCTGGGGGCATAAATGAAATCAGAAGGAAAGACAGATGATAAAAAGAGTGAGATGGTATAATCTAGGAATGCCTAGAGTATATAATGATAGTGACTAAATGTACAAATTTAAAAATGTTTTTGCATGAGGAAGAACAAAGGAATGTCAATATTGCAGGGTGTTGAAAATAGTAATTAATATTTTAAAACTTTAACTTATGTGTGAAACTAAAGCAAAAAAATGTTTATGTGGCATAAAATTTATATTTTGGCTAGTGCATCTCCTAATATAACTTATATGGACAGCTTAATTGAAGACCATAAGTACATGGAACTTTGAGTAGGGCATGAGATTTTGTAGGTTTGTCCAGAGTGGTGTCCTAATAAATCCCAGAGTGATTTGAATAGCAAATAAAAAAGTATTTGCAAAGTCCCCTTGGGGGAATGGTGAAAAAGAGGGAAAATTCAACTTCCCCATTTGGAAAAGGCCTGATATTCTCACAGGCAGTGAGGACAACAAAATCAATAGGCCAAATCCTCAATCTTGGAGTTTGTTCATATGAAACATATCCCTGCAAAGGATAAGCTAAACCTACTTAAAGTTAGGCTTAAGAATTACTCCCCAAGAACCTCTTTTGCTGCTCGGATGTGGCCCATCTCTCTCTCAACCAATACGGCGAGCAAACTCACCACCCTCCCCATCTCTACATGGGACATGACTCCCAGGAGTGTAAACCTCGCTGGCAACATGTAACAGAAATCCTAGAATAAACTGGGACTCAGCATCAAGGGATTGAGAAAACCTTCTTGATGAAAGGGGGAAGAGAGAAATGAGACAAAGCAAAATGTCAGTGATTAAGAGATTTCAAATAGGGTCGAGAGGTTAACCTGGAAGTTGTTCTTATGCATTATATAGATAATCCCTTTTTAGTTTAAGGTGTATGTATTAGAGAGGGAAGTGCCTGAAACTGTAGAGCCATGTTCCAGTAGCCATGTTTCTTGATGATGATTGTACAATGATATAGCTTTCGCAAAGTGACTGTGTGAATGTGAAAACCTTGTTCTGATGCTACTTTTAACTATGATATGGACAGAGAAGTAAAAAATATGGATTAAAAATAAATAATAGGGGGAACAAATGTTAAAATAAACTGGGGGTGGGTCATGGCGGCACAGTGGCAGAGCTCTTGCCTGCCATGTTGGAGACCCAGGTTTGATTCCCAGTGCCTGCCCATGAAGAAAAAAATAAATAAAAATAAATAAATAAATTGGGTAGGTGGAAATACTAGTGGTCAATGAGAGGGAGGGGTAAGGGATATGGTATGTATAAGTTTTTCTTTTTTCTTTTTGTTTCTTTTCCTGGAGTGATGCAACTGTTCTGAGAAATGCCCACAGTGATGAATATGCAACTATGTGATGATATTATGAGCCACTGATTGCACAAGTATGGAATGTTCACATGTTAAGAATGTTCATGTTGTATGTTGATTGGTTGTATTAATAAAAATAAAAATAAAAAAAAGAATGGAGTTATATGGCAAGCAAACTCACTGCCCTCCCCCTCTCTATGTGGGACATGACTCCCAGGGGTATAAACCTCCCTGACTAAGTGGGACAGAAATCCTAGAATGAACAAGGACTCAGCATCAAGGGATTGAGAAAACCTTCAAAACCAAAAAGGGGTAGAGAGAAAAGAGACAAAATAAAGTCCCAGTGGCTGAGAGATTACAAACAGAGCTGAGAGGTTATCCTGGAGGTTATTCTTATGCATTATGTAGATATCCTTTTTAGTTTATGGTGTATTAGAATGGCTAAAAGGAAGTACCTGAAACTGTAGAACTGAGCTCCAGTAGCCTTGTTTCCTGAAAATGATCAAATAACGATATAACATTTACAATGTGACTATGTGATTGTGAAAGCCTTGTGTCTGATGTTCCCTTTATCTAGGGTATGAACAGATGAATAAAAAATATGAATAACAGAATAAACAAATAATAAGGAGAACAAAGGTTAAAATACATTGGGTAGATGGAAATACTAGTGATCAATGTGAGGGAGGGGTATGATATGTGTGAGTTTTTTCTTTTTCTTTTTCTTTTTTTTTCCTGGAGTGATGCAAATGTTCTAAAAAATGATCATGCTGATGAATATACAACCATGTGAAGATATTGTGAGCCACTGATTCCACATTAGGTATGAAATGTTTGTATGTTACGATTGCTTGTGTTTGTTTGTTGTTTTGTCAATAAAAATTAAAATTAAAATAAAAAAAATTCAAAGAAATAATGGCTGAAAACTTCACCAATTTAACAAAAGACATGAATATACACATCCAAGATTCTCAACAAACTCCAAAGAGGGAAAAACTAATAGACCTACACCGGGCCATATTGTAATCAATTGTTAAATCCCAAAGATAAAGTAAGTATTCTGAATTTTGCCAGAGAGACAACATCATATACAAAGAACCCTCAATAAAATTAAGTGCTGATTTATTATTAGGAACCATGGAGGCAAGAAAGCAGTGAGAAAGTATATTTAGTGCTTGCATTAGTTTGTTAAGCTGCTGGAATGTAATATACCCAAAATGGAATGGCTTTTAAAAACAGAATTTAATAAGTTACAATATAGTTCTAAGCCTATGAAAATGTCAAACTAAGGCACTTGGGAAAGACACTTTAACTCAAGAAAGGCCAATGTGAACTGGAACATCTATTTCAGCTGGGAAGGTATGTGGCTGGTATCTCCTAGTCCTTTGCTCCTGAGCTCCATTGCTTTTAGCCTTTGTTTCTGTGTGGGCTTGTCACTTTGTTCCTTCCTGGTTGGCTTTCATCTCTTGGCTTCCCTTGGCTCTCTCCAGGTCTGGCTTATATAACATCTCATGGGAAGCACATGGCAACATTTGCTGGGCTTCAAGCATCTCTAAACATTCATGTCTTTGTTCTCTGAAGGAACTGTTCTCCAAGCATCTCATCAGCTCTCTCTGCCAGCTCTCCTTTGTCAGCGCTGAGCTCTCTCCAAAATATGTCCTCATTTTAATGACTCCAGTAAACTAATTGAGACCCACTTGGAATGTGTAGCTCCACATACCCATCTAATTAAAAGATCACACCCACAATTGGGCTGCCCCATCTACTTGGAGATCATCTAATCAAAAGTGTTTGCTCTATGATATTAAATCAGAATTAAAAGAAATGGCTGCCTTCCAAGATTGATTCAAGATTAACACATGGCTTCTCTGGGTTAACTAAGGGTAACCCAGTAAACTGGCACAGTGCTGAAAGCAAAAAAAAAAAAAAAAAAGAAAAGAAAAGGCTAACCAAAAGTTTTATATCCAGCAAAACTCTTTAAAAACTGAGGGAGAGCTGAAGACATTCCCAGGTAAACAAAAGCTGAGGGACATCTTCACCACTACTTGCCCTTCCTACAAGAGATGTTAATGAAAGTTCTGCAGATTGAAAAGAAACGATATGACACAATTAATGGAAGCCACATGAAGAAGTATAAATCTTTGATAAAGATAATGACATTGGTGAATAAGAATAGCATTATTATTATTATTTTGATATGTAAGTCTACTTTTTATTTTCCTCAGGATCTAAAAAGCAAATAAATATAGTGGTAAATCATTGGTTTTGGACTCACAATGCATAAATAGGTAATTTGTAACAAGAACTACTTAAAGATGGGAAGATGTAAGGGTATAGGAATGTATTTTTCGTATGCTATTGAAGTAAAGTTGCTATCAACAACCACCAAGGTTTTTATAGATTTAGGAGGTTAAATTTAAGCTCCATTGTAAGTGTGCTGGTTTGAAACTCTTATGTATCCCAGAAAAGCCAGCTCTTTTAACCCATTCTTGTGGATGCAGATTTAAGGTAGGTGGGATCTTTTGATTAGGTGGTTTCCATGGAGATGTGACCCCATTCATTCAAGGTGCATCTTAATTAGTTTACTGGACTTCTTAAAACAGCTCACAGAAAAAGAGAGTTCAGAACTGATGCAGAAGAACAGAGAGATGAAAGCAAGACACAGATGTTTGGTGAGTTTAGAGGCAGATGATCAGAAAGGAAGCCACAGGAATGAGGAACTGAAAGCAAAAAACCCAAAGGGCAAGTGGATGTCATCATATGCATTCCCAATTAACACCAGAATCCCAGACACAATCAACCTTTCTCAAGTGAAGGTATCCTATTGTTGATGCCTTAATTTGGACATTTTCAAAGCCTCAGAATTGTAACTTATAGCTTAATAAATCCCCTTTATAAAAGCCAATCCATTTCTGATACATTATATTCTGGCAGCATTAATAAACCAAAACAGTAACCACAAAGAAAGTCCTACAGACAAGCTATAGTGTGCAGATTACCAGGGGTGGGGGCAAGAGCAATGGAAAGTTAATGAAAAATTTGCATAAGACTTCTGTTTAGGTTGAAGGGAAATTTTTAATAATAGATGTTGACAAGGGTATTGCAATATTACAAATGTGATTAACCCACCAAATGGTATGATTGTGAGGGGTTGGGAAGAGAATGCTGATTAGAAACTTGATTAGGTTATCTCCATGGAGATGTGACTCAATCACTTATGGGTATTAAACTTGATTATACGGAGACATGTCTCATACCCATTCTATGTGGGTTTTGATTAGTTTACTGGAATCCTAAAGAGGAGGAGACATTTTGGAGAGAGTTCCTTTTGAGAATGAGGGGAGAGCCACAGAACCATGATGGAACAACCAGAGAGCCACAGAGTCTACCAGCCAGTGACCTTTGGAGATGAAGAAGGAGAATGCCACCGGGGAGCTTCATGAAGCAAGAGGCCTAGAGAGGACATTAGCAGACGTTGCCATGTTCACCACGTGTCTTTCCAGTGGAGAGAGAAACCCTGAATTTTGTCGATCTTCTTGAACCAAGATATCTTTCTGTGGATGCCTTAATTTGGGCATTTTTATAGACTTGCTTTAATTGGGACATTTTCTCAGCCTTAGAACAGTTAATTAGCAATTTATTAAATTCCCCTTTCATAAAAAGCCAATTCATTTCTGGTATATTGCATTCTGGCAGCTAGCAAACTAGAACAATATGTTTCCAGAATTAAAAACAAAAAAAAAACTAAGATATAATGACAATGAAATGCAATGCAGGACACTGGATGGGATCTAAGAAAGGAAGAAAAAGAGCACACAAAATCATTATTGGGACATAAGAAAACATTGGACTATGGAATATAAGTTGAATGTTATTGTTAAATATCTTGAACTTGATAGCTGCACTTAGGGTGATTACATAAGTGCATCTCCTTATTCATAGGAAATGTGCAGTGAAATAGTTTGTGTTCAAGGAGTATGATGGATGCAACCTGCTCTCAAATATTCAGAAAAAATATATATATATAAAGATTACAGGTAGAAGGAAGGAAGAAGAAAGAAGAAAGAAGGAAGGAAGAAGTGGGGGAGAGAGAGAGAGAATGAAAGAAAGAAAAAGTAAGATTGAATGATGTTGCAAAGTGCCAAAATGTTAGAATTGATGGATCTGTGTATGTGGGAATTTGGGGGTACATTGGAACTCTTGATATGGATTTTCATTATAACTTTTTTTTTTAGGTGCATGGTCTGGGAATCGAACCCAGGTCTCCTGCATGGAAGGCAAGCATTCTACCACTGAACCACCCACATTTTTGATATAGCTTTTGTTCTGTAACTTTGAAATTATTTCAAAATTAAAAGTTAAAAGACAAAAAAAAAGCAGTATCCATAGATTTTCAGTAAGGAACAACCTGCGTCATTTGTGACCAGAATACTAGTCACCTATTCTCTACTACATAGGGAATATTTTTGAGACTATTTCCAAGGGGCTTTTCCTTTATCTTCATCTCTTAAATCCATTTCAAAATATCAAAAATACCCTAGTTAAAAGATAGAGGAAACATTGCTGAAGTTTACTGCCACTTGGCATGGAATTATATACCATAACTAAAATACCTAGGCAGAGGACTATTAGGACTTACATTTCTTCAAAACTCTATCATTTTTAGTTTATGGTGTGCTAGAGTGTCTGGAGGGAAGTACCTGAAATTGTTGAGCTGTGTTCCGGTAGCCTTGATTCTTGAAGACAACTGTATAAAGATAAATTTTTACAATATGATTGTGATTGTGAAAACCTTGAGTCTAATATCCCTTTTATCCAGGGTATGGACAGATGAGTGAAAAAATATGGATAAAAAATGAAAAAATAATAGGGGAATATGGGGTAAAATAAATCAGGTAGATGGAAATACTGGTGGCCAATGAGATGGAGGGGTAAGAAGTATAGGATTTATGTGTTTTTTCTTTTTACTTCTTGTTCTGGAGTGATGTAAATGTTCTAAAAATGATCATGATGATGAATACACAACTATGTGATGATATTATATGCCACTGATTATACACCATATATGGGCCATATGTGAGTGAAGATTTGCCAATAAAAATGTTTTTTAAAAACTCCATCATGCAAGAGCAAGAATGCATTTGGTAGTTTATGCAGAAAACCAGAAATAGTAAGCAACAGAATGTCTTCCCAACATTGGGGCAGGCCTGGGAGTATGATGATGCTTTCTAGCTGTGAATCTGATCCTCATAGTTACTCAAGCTTCATCTACCTACCTTGTATATTACTAAATATGAATATGGATCTTTCAGAACTCATTAGAAGTAGAGTAAGGGAACACACACACATACATATTAGGGTTTTGAGAAAATATGTAATAAAATATAAAGCAAAATCATCAGAGAACCAGATAGCTCTAAAGGTGGTACACTAAGATTGTGAAGAAATTCTCCAGAAATTGTTTAACATTCTTAAAAGAAAGCAAAATGGCATGATATTTATTCATCCATTTTTACTAGATAAACAAATATTTATTGAACACTAATATGTGCAAGTCACTATGATAAAATATGAAATTCGCTAATGAACAAAATGGCCAACCCACACTCTTCTTGACATTTTAGTGAAGGAAAAAAATATTTCATTACACTCCAAGATTAATTTTAGAGTTTCTTACATTTCATTTTCATTTATTTATTGTTTCAACAAAAATTTTGAGCATGGATTGCATCTTGGCCCTCTGTATGTTTGTTTTTTCTCCTAGGATTATGTCGTATTTGAAATTGAATGAATATGAGACAAAACAAACAAATATTTCTGAAAATATGATTAAAGTTGAGAATAATCCTGTGAAAAAACTAAACATAATTCTATTGAAGTGTACATTAATGTGATTTGACCTGAAATATGATGGAAGAGAAGTAGTTTACTAGGTAGGGGGCAAAAAGGATTTTACCATTTAGGTAGAGTAGATATCATGTGAATAAAAGTTGTGATGGCAACGAGTAGGGGATATTTTAAATTCTAAAAGGCCAGAAATTAATCAAGTAATCACAAAAGTAGGTACAAACCCACCAATGTAGTAATTTATACAAAAGGAAGTTTCCAGGACTAGGAGATCATAAAGAAGTATACAATATGTAGAGAGGGCATTCAGTCTATTTTCCAGACGCATTCAAAGACCCATCTAAGATGATGTGACAAAGTTTTATCTCACAGTATATAAAGGGAAATGTTAAGGGACAGGTCTGGAACACTTTCTTAAATAACAGCTGACTGTGACTTTTGTTCCTTTTTTTCTTCATTTTTTTTTCCTGCTGCTTGGAATGTGAATGTGATGGATTCAAGCTGGACAATGAGGTTCAGGCTCTGGAATTTTTTAATTAAAAATCTGGAAGAACTCTGGACTACTGATGAGTTCATGGAGCAGAGGCATCACCCCAGTAATGAACGCATATCTCTACGGTGTTATGTGAGAAAAAATGAGCTTCGGTATTGTTTAAGCCACTATTATTTGAGGTTCCACTTATTCTTGGCTACACCCAGTCCTAATCAATGTAGAACTTGCTATGAAAGTATGGCAGTACAAAAATTCACAATTGGTAAACCTTGTTTAGCGTAGCAAACAATTGGTAACACTGCTTCCTGCTCAACCTCTGGAGTTAGGGCAGGTTGTCAGGAAAAAAAAAATAGTAGGAAAAATCAGAATTGTATTTTGCATTGGATATTTCCCAAAACTCAAATATTTTATCTCGTCCAGAAATTGAGTCTACCATTTCTGCCCTAGAGATTTGTGGTGACTCCATGGAATCATACTGACTGTCATTTCCTAGTCTTCATTTTGTAAATAGATGTTATTATTGCAATTTTTGTTCATATGCCACAATTGCATATCATCTGTGCAGGGAAGGTACTTTGTATTTTGATGTATAGGTATTTTGTTTCACACACACCAGAAAACATGCAAATTGAAGAAGTCTTGCATCTCGGGCTGAATGCCAGCTTGAAATGGAACTTCATGATTGTTGCCATTAAGATGCATTGATTGAAGCAAGAATCAGCATCCAGGAACAGAGCACTTTGCTCCTCCCTCAGAATGAAAGGAGACCAGTAATATGGTGTTTATGTCCAAGAAAAGCAGAATTTCATCCAGCACTTCTCCCAGATTCTCAAGGTGCTAACCGAGGATGAGATGGGGCACCCAGAGACAGGAGATGCTATTGCACTGCTCAAGGAGATCCTGGAGTGCAATGCCATTGGAGGTAAGTACCATCAGGATTTGATGATGCTGGCAGTTTTCCAGGAGCTGGAGGAGCCAAAGAAGCAGGATTCTGATAGTCTCCAGCGAACCCTGACTGTGGGCTGGTATATGGAACTGCTCCAAGCTGTATTCCTGGTGTCACGCAGAATCATGGATTCATCCCTCACCCGATGGAGACAGCCCTGCTGATATCAGAAGCCAGGCATAAATTTGGATGTCATTAATAATAACCATGTGGCTGGAAGCAAGCACCTACTGTCTGCTGAATCTCTACTGTGGGGAGCAGCCCTATTATCTGAACCTGATTGAACTGTTCTTGAGGTTTCATATTAGGTTGGGATCGGGCAGACTGCACCTCATCACAGCCCCCCCCCCCCCCCAGGGCAATGTGGATCTTGACATATTCACTGAAAAGAGACACAAATCAATTGTCAAGTACAAGACAGCTTTCTACTCCTACCTTCCTATATCTGCTGCTTTGCTTGTGGTGGGCATTGACAGACAGAAGATGCATGCTAATGTCTTTTGGAAGTGGGAGAGTACTTTCAGATTCAGGATGATTACCAGAACCTTATTGGGAGTCCCAATGTGACTGACAAGGTTGGTACTGACATTCAAGACAACAAGTGCACCTGGCTGGTGGTTCCGTGTCTGCCTCGGGCCTCTCCTGAACAGCGTCAGATCCTGCAGGAGAATTACCGGCAGGAGGAGGCTGAGGTGGCCTGGTGGAGGCGCTGTACGAGGAGCTGGAGCAACCAGTTGTCTTTATGCAGTACGAGGAAGACAGTGAACAGAGACCTTCTGGGTCTCACCCAGCAGTACTCTGTGCCCCTGCCCCCAGCTATCTTCTTGGGGCTGGCACACAAGATCTACAGGCAGAACAGGTGACCCCAGAGACTGGGAGGGCAGGGAGGGGAGGATCTTAATAAATTAGTCTACCCATAAAAAAAAAAAAAGAAGAAGAAGAAGAAGAAGCATTAATTGTTTTAACACATGAATGAAAAATGCACACAGGTACTTGGCTAGCCAAAAAGTGAACTATCTACAAAAAAATGGCAATTGTCTAAACATTTACTTTACATTTCTTGGAACCCCTGATTTTCATCTCAAAATATGATCATCTGAAATGAATCATACATTTCCAAACTTTCAAGAGCTGTGTGCTGGTTTGAAAGGATGTATGTGTCCTAGAAAAGCCATGTTTTAATCTAAATCCCATTTCATAAAGGCTGAATAATCCCTATTCAATACTGTATGTTTGAAACTGTAATCACATCATCTCCCTAGAGATGTGATTTAATCAAGAGTGGTTGTTAAACTGGATTAGGTGACAACATGTCTCCACCCATTTGGGTGGGTCTTGATAAGTTTCTGGACTCCTGTGGAAGAGGAAACATTTTGGGGAATGAAGGAGATTCGAAGAGAGCAGAAAATGCTGCAGCACCACGAAGCACAGATTCCACAAGCCAGCGACCTTTGGAGATGAAGAAGGAAAATGCCTCCCGGGGAGCTTCATAAAACTGGAAGCCAGGAAAGAAAGCTAGCAGATGATGCTGTGTTCGCCACATGCCTTTCCAGATAAGAGAGAAGCCCTGACTGTGTTCACCAAGTGCTTTCTCACTGGAAAGAGAAACCATGAACTTCATCGACCTTCTTGAACCAAGGTATCTTCCCCTGGATGCCTTTGATTGGACATTTCTACAGACCTGTTCTAATTGGGACATTTTCTCAGCCTTAGAACTGTAAACTAGCAACTTATTAAATTTCCCTTTTTAAAAGCCATTCTGTTTCTGGTATATTGCATTCCAGCAGCTAGCAAACTAGAACAAGCTGTTTGGGGCCTATGACCAAGTTCTAGCCATTGAGAAATAAAAGAAAGGGTCACAAGACCATTCCCCAAATTGTTCTTAGAAGATACACAACACAGGCCTTTAATCTCGCTTTTCCTTTCCTGTAATTCTACTTCTTGGAATACGAATGTGTTGAATAGCATCTTACATGATGAGGACAAGGGCTGCATCTTAGGGAATTCAGAGTAGAAATCAGGAATCAGCCTGGGATGATGAACATTTTCTGTAGCAGATAAGCAATGCCAGTCCTAGGCTCCCTGCAACCATACTCTTTTTTTTTTTTTTTTATTAATTAACGGAAAAAAAAAAAAGAAATTAACCCAACACTTAGAAATCATACCATTCTACATATGCAATCAGTAATTCTTAACATCATCACATAGATGCATGATCATCGTTTCTTAATACATTTGCATCGGTTTAGAAGAACTAGCGACATTGGTAACAGTCCAGCAGGAGGTAGAAACAGGGTAAGATAATGGGTAATTGGAGCTGAAGAGATACAGACTGTGCAATAGGACTAGATACAAAAACTCAAAAATGGACAGCATAATAATACCTAATTGTAAAGTAATCATGTTAAAACACTGAATGAAGCTGCATCTGAGCTATAGGTTTAGTTTGTTTGTTTGTTTGTTTTTGTTTGTTCGTTTTTGTTTTTTTTGTTTTTTTGCAACCATACTCTTAAAACTGTATCTAAACTAATCCTAAATGACAAATTAGATGTTCTGAAATTTCACAAAGTTGTTTGTACTCGTTTGAAGCTGTTATATACTCCAAAAAGCCTATGTTCTTTGAATCCATTTTTATGGAGGCAGACCTGTTGTGGAAGGGATCATCTAATTAAGTTGTTTCCATAGAGATGTGCCCCTCCCAATTCAAGGTGGATCTTAATACTTTGCTGGAGTTCTTTATGAGAGTAAACTCAGAGATGGAGAGCAGAGAGATGAAACCAAGTAAAAAAACACAAAGGGAAAGAAAAATGCCACAGGAAAAGCAAGAAGGGCCCACTGGAGCTGAGTCATCTTTTGAAACCAGAATCTAGAAGAGAAGTGCCAGCAGACGTCACCATGTGCCTTCCCATGTGACAGAGGGACGCTGGGTGCCATCAGTCTTTCTTCAGTGAAGGTGTCCTCTTGTTGCTGCCTTAATTTGAACATTTCCATGGCCTTAGAATTGTAATCTATAACTTAACAAATCCCCATTGTTAAAAGTCACATTTCTAACAGGTTTAACAAGCCCAAACACTATTTCTCTATCGTTTGTTTCATTTTAATTTAAACATTTGCAGGACTCTTTAAACCTGACTACACTTGCCATTCTCAACTCAGAAAATGTTTTCCATTATTTTTTAAATGATATCTTTCCTCTCTTTTGCCTGTTTTCTCTATGTAGGGTTCCTTGCCACAAAAATTAGATGATTAAATAGGTAAGTAGAAAAATTTAACAGTAATTATGAATAGAGTTTTATATACCCACTCTCCTTTCCCTCCCTCCAAGTACCTGACAACCATTGCTTTTTTTGTTTGTTTGAATTTTTTTACCATTTTATTTGAACTTGAAATTAAATATAAATGTTTCAATTCTGAAAACAGGAAAAAAAAGAATTTGGGGAAATATAATTTATATACATAAATTCATTTTATCTTTTTAAAAGCCATATATCAGAAATGGATTAATTTTCATAAATAAATTAAAGCTACCTAAACTGATGAGCTGCAAAGTTGCAATCATTCGTTTGTTTAAATATCATCATCAAAATGAGATTTATAAAAAAGTCAGATCATGTTTCAACACTTAAATAGTTGCTAACACTAACTTAAAATTTTAACTCATTCAATTCATACTTTGGCAACAGATTCTTTTGTACTGCCACAGAGTAGCCCACTTGAAAAAAAAAAACAAAAAAAAATTCTGTGCTGTTCTGAATTTATCAATGTCAAAGACTTTGGACTTGTATGCAGCACTTTCGTAACAAAACAATGCATAAATAGCCAGAACTATGAAAACCAAAATCAAACACCCTATGTTCTCTTTACTCTTTGAAATATATTTAATACAAAATGTGTAATTAATGAAGAGTTTACATCTGATGGCAGTTTTTAATGCAAAAGCACTTTTAATTGATATCCCATATGTCCAGTCTCACTTTAACAAAATGGAATTTCCTAGATAGGAGAAATCTGCAGATTTTCCAAATGCTGTGTGTTGGTTACTAAAATTTCCATAAGCAACATGAATTTTTATTATATTTTAGTCACACCTCGTTATACCTCTTATGTTAAACACACCTAGGTTAGTAAATTCCAGGAAGAAAAGTCTTAATAATGCTACTCATTTTAAGGGGCTACTGAATTTCACTCAAGTGATTTTTATTTCAAAGTTCAAACTATTTCCAACGTCTGATGACCAAATGTTAATTTTCACACTTTGTAACTTTAACAGACTTTTTCAAGCTTACTCTGGTTTAGAAAAGTTGACTAGAAGGCCTGTGTATCTCAAGATAGCATGCAGTCCTCTGACAAACACTCTGAAAAGAATCTCTGAGAACCGCACTGCACTCAATGAGGTATCCCTGCTGTGAAACTGGGAATTGAACTATTTCCTCCTTTGCCCATGAGAAATTTATGTAAATTTCAGACAATAGTTTACTTCTTAAATGCCTGTTTACAATCTAAATTTGAATTTAAGAGGGCTTTTTCTTTCTTTCTTTTTAGGGAGTAAAGGGACATATTTTAGATTGAGGATATGATAAATTCCTGTGAATTTAGGGCAAGACTCAGACAGATCATGCCAGAACCCTCTAAGTATCTGACTCCTTACACACTCAGGCAGCTGCCTTCCATTTCTCCTAAGAGGTTGGTCATTCTGGAATTGGTGTGTCACAGTTGAGAAGGAAGAAAACTAAGCTCTGCTTAAAGTTGTGACACTTTCATAGCAGTAAGTTTTAGAATAGTTCCTGAAAAGCCCTTTCTTAACTCTTTTTGCTTGCACGAATACACTACAATAAGCTTTTAATAATAAATACACTCAACAATAAGGAGTGGCAGAGGGTTAAGACAGGATTTTATCTTTGCTTCCTGTTCAACTCATCTCCCCTTGCCCAAAATATTTAAATATATTTACTGATTATCCGTTTGGAATAACTTTTATTACATTACAAAATTTGGTTCCAAAATTTTATGTATCATTTCCTCAAAAATCACACCAACTGTTTCTTCTTTGTCTAGAAAATTATTTGATATTGGCACAAAGATGAACTACTAGTTTGAGGAATATTCTTCTATCTTTTCTCATTTGAAGTAATTATTCCATCTGATTTGCGTTTAGAGTTGTGCTGTGTTCCTTACTTAGGAAGATGTTTACAGTTTCTCCCTCATGCTCTTTCATATGATCCAAGAGATTTTCTTCGCTGGTTGATTCAAAAACACAACTACAATGCCAGAAGAGTAAAACACAATACTCCATGCCAGGAGGGACCTGTTTTCTAAACTATATGAGGTATTACTTGTTGGGCTCAGTTTCTCACTCTTATTGGAACCTACAACTTCATTGGGAGCCTGGGAAATCAGCTCTGAGGACGACACCACATTTTCTGAACTTCCGTGATAGGATCTTTTTCTTCACGGCTGTTTGAGTCTTTCCAGGATATTTCCCCAGAACTCCACCACTTTGTGAAATTGCCTCGTTAATAGCCTTGTTCACTTGTTCATAGTTTTGATTTTGTTCATTCACATGCTTCCACATGTGGGATTTCAAAGAAGGAGGATAATTGCATACATACCCACACAAAGAGCACCTCTAGGGCTTATCAGAGTTATGGATTCGTCTGTGGTTTCCGACATCAACATATGTTGTACTTGTATAGTCACACGCATCACATTTGTACTGTTTCTGGACCGAAGACTTATTCCCTTCCTGAACACATTTTCCATGAGAAATATCACTGGAAGGCCTTGGTTCGTTAGAAGCTGCGTTGACAAGGTATCTGCAAGACTGTGCTGCTCTCTCTCTTGATTCCTCAGCTGATTCCAAGCTAACACGGACCCAGTGGCAGACCCAGTGTCTTTGGATCAATTCCTGAAATGAATACGATCCCTTGGATCAATCTTTAAAATCCAGCTGAAATCGGGCGGCAGCTGCTACTTCCACAAGCCTCCTTTGGCCGGCCAGGAGCACGGTCATGCCCTGGCCCTCACCCTTGTCGGCGCCCTCTTGGCTCCAGGCTCTATTCCCCTTCTTCATCCAGAGCTCCAAAATGGCCTGATTGATTTTTAAGTCTCTACAGTTTTGCCTTTCTAAAATGCTACAGAGTTGAAATCATACACGTACCCTTTATAGGCTGGCTTCCCTCACTTAGCAAAATGCAATACAGTTCCTCATTTCTTTTTCTTCTTCTTCTTCTTTTTTTTTTTTTACATGGGCAGGCACCGGGAATCGAACCTGGGTCCTCTGGCATGGCAGGCAAGCATTCTTGCCTGTTGAGACACCGTGGCCCGTCCAGCTCATTTCTTCTTATCTCTGAATAATATTCCACTATATAAATGTACAAAAGTGAGTTTATCCCATTCTCCTGCTGAAAGACAACTTGTTTGCTTCCAGTTTGGGGCTGCTATGAATAATGCTTCTATCAACATTTATGCACAGGTTTTTATATGGAAATAAAATTTCAACTCATTAGAGGAAGTACCTAGCAGCATGATTGTTGGATTGTGTAGTAAACCAAAGTTTAGCTTTGTGAAAAACAGTCAGGCTATAGCATTTCCATCCCCACCAGTAAGGAATGAACAGTGTTGTTGCTCTGCATCTTCATCAGCATTTGGTTTTGTCAGATTTTGGATTTTAGCCTTCTAATAGGTGCATAGTGGTATATCCTTTCCATCTGAATTTGCAGTTCATGAAGTCCTGATGCCTTAGGATGTTGAGCATCTTTTCGTATGCTTATTTGTCATTTGTATAACTCCTTGGTGAGGTATCTGTTCAGATCCTTTGCCCACTTTTTAATCAGGTTGTTTTCTTACTGTTCAGTTTTAAGAGATATTTGTACATTTTTGTCAAGTTAGTCTGTGGCTTGTCTCTTCAGTCCCTTCAGTGTTTCTCACAGAGCAGAAAAATAAAATTTCAATAAACTCCAAATTATCTATTTTTCTTTCATGAATCATTGATTTGTTCATACAATTTGTCTCTATTCTTTATCAAGCTGTGTAACAACCCCTCCTCCCATTCCTAGGTTACTGAGAGCTTTTATCATGGATTTGTGTTGGATTTTATGAATCATTTTTCTGCATGAATTAATGTGATCACATTATTTTCTTCTTCAGCTTGTTGATTTGATGGGTCACATTAATTAATTTTCTAATGTTGAACCAGTCTTGCATACCTAGAATAAATCCCACTTGGTCGTGGAGGGAAATTCTTTTCTCGTTGTTTGATTTCATTGCTAATGTTTTGTTCAGCATTTTTCATCTATGTTTATGACAAATATTAGACTGTAGTTTTCATTTTTTGTAAGGAATTTACCTATTTTGCAAATTAAGTAATGCTGGTCTCATAGAAGTAATTAGAAAATGTTCCCTTTGCTATTATTTTCTGGAAGAAATGATAAAGAATCGATACAATTCTAATTTAAATGGCTTGATAGAATTCACCAGTGAAGTCATCTGGACTTACTTTTTGATGTTTTGGAAGGTTATTAATTGTTGATTCAATTTTTTGTATTGCTATAGAGCTTTTAAAATGATCTATTCTCCCTATGTAAGTTTAAAAGATTGTGTCTTTTAAGGAATTAGTATACTTCATCTAAATTCTCAAAATTGGGGGTATGCAATTATACATTACATTCCTTCATTAGCACTTTAATGTCTGTGAGATAAATAGATCATTTCTGATATTGCTATATTATGTCTTCTCTATTTTTTTCTTGGTTAACCTTGTTGGAAGTTAAACAATTTTATTGATCTTTTCAAAGAAGCAGATTTTGGATTCATTGATATCTTCTGTTGATTTTTTTGTTTTCAAGTTAATTGATTTCTGCTTTAAGTCTTGAGACTTCTTTCCTTTTGCTCATTTTAGGCTTGCATTGTTCTTCTGTCTTTAGTTTCCTTATGCATTTAGACCTTTTTTCTTTTTGTAATAAATGAATTGAAATCCATAACTTTCCTTCCAAATACTACTATCGCTGTATCCCACATATATTGGTAAGTTGAATTTTCCTACACCTTTAATTCAACACCATTTTAAATTTCTCTTAAGGCTTTTTCTTTTGTTTGTGTGTGTTTCAGAAATGCATTGTTCAGTCTCCAAACACTTAGGGTCTTTCCAGTTACCTTTCTGTCGTTGATTTCCAGTTTAATTCCACTATGGTCTGAAAGCAACTTTGTACTATGTTAGATTTATTAAGGTATGTTTTATGTCCCAGAATGTGATCAGTCTTGATGGATGTCCCCTGTGTATTTGAGAGAAATGTGAACTCTGCTGATTTTCTTTGATGTGTTCTGTAAATACCAAATAGATCCGGTTGTTTGATGATGCTGTTTATTTCAATTAAATGTTTATTTTCTGGTGGCTGTATCTGTAGAGGAGTGTCAAGGTCTCCAGATATAATTGTGAAATTGTCTGTTTCTTAATGCAGTATTATTAGTTTTTGCCTTACATATTTTGATACTCTTTTGATAGATGCTTGCACATTAAGGATTATTATAGATTCTTGGAGAATTCACTCCTTTATCATAATATAACTCTTCCTTTTAGCCTTCATAATTTTTCTTGCTGTTACATTTGTCTGAAATATAGCTACTACACTTTCTTTGATTAGTATTCACACAGGGTATTTTTCTCCTTTTGCTTTTTATTTTTTAATTAAAGACGTTTCTGGTTTACAGAAGCATTATGCTGAAAATACAAAATACCTGTATACCCAGATGAAACACTATTATTGAAATTGCACTATTAACTAAAATCTATAATTTACACTAGGGCTCACTATTTTGTTGTACAATCTTGTGGTATTTTGCTTTAAATTGTTATTCTTATAACATTTTTACATATATTTGAAAATTTCCCTTTTTATCGCATTCAAATATATAATTTAGTCATATTAATTTCATTCAAAATGTTGTGCTACCAGGCGGGACACGGTGGCTCAGCAGGTAAGAATGCTTGCCTGCCGTGCCCAAAGACCCGGGTTCGATTCCCAGTGCCTGCCCATGTAAAAAAAAAAAAAAAGTAAAGACTCTGTCACGCAAAAAAAAAAAAAAAAAAAAAAGAAATTGTGATATAAATATATTGGGAGGATGGTAGTGAAAAAAATTTGTAAAAAAAAAAAAAATGTTGTGCTACCATCACCAACACACGTTACCAATTTTTGAGTCACTCCAACAGTGGCATTATTCACAATTGGAAAAAGATGGAAGCTACCCTAGTGTTTGTTAGCTGATGAATGGATTAAAAAAATGTGCATAATACAAGCAATGGGATATCAACTGCAAAAAGGAATGACATCATAACATATGTGACAATAGGAATGAACCTTGAAGACATCATGTTGAATGAAATAAATCGGAGACTAAAGGAAAAATATCTTATGTTCTTTCTGATATGAAATAATTAAAATTAGCAATTTCATAGAGTCAGAAACTAGAGTATAGTTTACCAGTAGGGAAGGAGGAGTTAATGCTTTGTTAATACAATATTTCTCATTTCTTCTCCTGTCTAAAATAACCCCCCATCCTCTGTTATCATGCTTCAGATTCTATGCATCCCCCAGGATACTGTTAAAATTATACTACATTGTTAAAGCTTTTCCTAAGTTCTATCACATCTCATCATAATAGGGCCTTAAGTTTCATTTGAGTTTTATTTTTGTTACCTGATCTTGTGGGTTGGACAGAAGACAGTCTTTTTTTTAAAAAAGTGTTGATCTATGTCATTAGCAATGCATTTATTTAATCAAGCTAAACTTAATGACAGCGAACTAGTAACAATCTCTGTAATTTAAAGAAAAAAACAATGCCATTGGTATATAGACCACACAAATGTTCTGCTTAATTATAGAAAAGTAGAATTAATTGATATTGAGAAGACAATATCAAAAATGATAATTATGTCTAATTGATCTATAAAATATCCCATTAAAATACCTCATGATGTACGATTGTATTACTGATGTTCATATTGAAAATTCTCCAAATGATTTTGAAATTATTAAGGAAATAAATATAACTCACACCATATATAAAACTATCCCTATCTTTATTGCACAGTTTTTTTTGGTCTGTCTCCCACTGTTTTTTCACTGACAGTCAGCCTTTTGATATGTGTAAAAGAGAGATAAGAGAATAAAGAGCAAATCAAGGTATGAGAGTTTAGAAATACAGCTATTTATTCATTTGACTTCAGATCATCTAGTCTGCCAATCTTCTCTCTTTCTCTCCTTTTCATGAATTTTCTCCCAGCACTAATGAATCCTGTGCCTCACTGTTGGATTATTTGTAATGTAAGCCATCTGGTAAAACGGCATTTATTTTAAATGAAGTTCTTAGCCTGGTTTTTTTGATAGGCCGTTGATCACAGGAGATAAGCTGCTCATAGGTTAAATGAAAATCCTAGAAGTATTCTATTTACAATACCCACATTCTTTCTCCATTTCAGCTGCCATTTAGGATTTAGCAGTTAATAAGTACTCATGGAGAACAAGTTCATTTCTCATAACTAGAGAAGTCTGGTCTTATGATTAATAATGAACTTCCTTGTTATAATGACATTGGTCATTTAACATAGTCAGGTATTAGGTGGATTTACAGTTTTAGAAAGTTAAAGAAATTACAATTCACTCTTTTTTCTCTTAGCAATGACCTGAAGGTATCGTGAAAGGGCACTGAGGCAAGCTTGATTCTGATTTAAATTTCAAATAAAAGTTATATAAAGGAAGTTTAAACAGTTTTAGAATTATAAAACAATCGTCTTTTAAAAATTGTGTCATAAAAATAAAAAAAATACAAAACTGCTATGCAATCAAATATGATAAATATACAAAACTTTTAAATCAAAATTGCAATACTTGCATTCTAATAGAAATTTGCATTTTCCTGTTCTTTTCCTCCCCAACTAAATGGTCCTCCTTAGAGGTAATTATT
The DNA here is from genome assembly GCF_023851605.1 of Tamandua tetradactyla. Lineage (NCBI taxonomy): Eukaryota > Metazoa > Chordata > Mammalia > Pilosa > Myrmecophagidae > Tamandua > Tamandua tetradactyla. Next base: position 75,113,590 of record NC_135327.1, read on the forward strand.
TCACACACACACACACACACACACACACACACACACATACTTCTTTTCCTCTCCCCTCCGAATCATGGCATATTTTTAATTGTTAAATCAGTGGTTCTAATATTATGACTATCTAAATATTTTTCGCAGCCATGCAGAATAATGTTCTATAACTAGATTTCATTTTACATATCTCTAACTTGGAGCTAATGATTCCCTTAATTTAATTAAATTATTATGTTTTAAACTTTCTGAAAAAAAAAAGAATTTATTTAAATATTTTCCAATATATTAATTGATGGAGGGTATTTCTTTCTTTCTTGGAGCCAGCCAACCTGCGTCCTTCTTTCCTTTTGCACCAGTATTCATTTGGTTCCTCCAGAACAGTTGTCTTATGTCATGTCTTTACCATCATTCTGAACACATCCCCTTCTCCCCTCCTCCTATATTCAGTGATTCATGGATGCTATTACTACCTCTTCTTGGCATAAACCTGCTGCTTTGATGAGTGGAAGTGGAGAAGGTGGGGAGTAAATCCTCCATTAGCTTCTAAAATATTGTTCCTGATACACGCAGTTTTGGAGCTCTCTTCAGGTCCGCAGGTCTATAGTACATTCTCTTTCCTCCTGAACTAGAAGCTTTCAGGCTTTTGTTTTTTAATTCTTGATAAGAAATGTCAGAGTGCCAAGCCATGGTGCAAATGACCTTTTGTTTCTTTCTGCGTGTCTGCTTATTTCTTTGGATTTTGCATTAAATGAAAAAAAAAAAAGGAGGTCAATCAGCCTATCTAGTTCTCTGGCCACCACCAGGGGCATTTGTCCAATGACCCTCACTGCTACACCAACATACAGTGTGAATTTCACAGTCATAACCCCCTTTCAGATTTCCTCAGCTATAATTTATTTGACAATTTCATGTTTGATGCTTTCTTGTTTTCTTTTTCTTGAACACTCCTTTTATTTAGATTTTTGATCTCCTGAGTTGATTCCTTCTCAAATCATTTCTCTTTGATTTGCCCTTTCTTTGTCCTCCTGTTTCAGTCTGCTAAAAATGCTGCCAGAATGCAGCATATCAGACATGGGTTGGGTTTTACAATTGGGGGTTATTAGTTTGCAAATTTACAGTCCCAATTCCATTGAAATTTCCACTAAGGCATCAACAGTACAATACCTTCTCTGAAGAAAGGCCACTGGCATCCATGGTTCCTCTATCACATGGGAAAGCCCATGGCCAGAGGTTTGATGGACCTTTGCTGCTGGGTTTCGTTGCTTTCTGTTTTGGACTCTTTCAGCATCTGTGGGTCCTTGCTTGCTTCTTTGGATGTTTCTCTCTCAGTTTCTGTCTTTTATCCTCATAAAGGATTCCAATAAAGGATCAAGACCCACCTTGAATTGGGTGGTTCATCATCTCAACTGAAACAATCCAATCAAAAGGTCTCATCCACAATGGATCTGCACCCACAAAAATGGATCAAAAGAACATGACATTTTCTGGTGTACATAGCCTCAAATCATTACAGCACTCCCCCTTTTTTTTTCCTACTTCCAGATTTCCTTAACCTTATCTTTGTTCTACTGCATTTCCAATTCTTGTCAGCTTTTAAATTCCCAAGCACACTACATGTTTCCTTTTCCCTTTTAATTTAGTAGTCCTTTACTTCATGGACAAACTATGCTACCCTACTGATGGTTACAGCATTTTTTTTCCTTTTTAAACTTCATTGCATTTTCTGCATTCTCTGTAAGCTGCTGTTTTCTCCTTATATTAGAAGATTTGTTCTTATATCTCATGATCACAGAATGCTCTTTAATATTCAGAAAAAAGAAATGCTATATATCACATTGGAAGATGTGTGCATGGTCAGGCTATTCGAATGTTGGCACTCACCATAGATTAGATAATGACAAAAATATTTTGTTGAGGAAACCCCAAATTATTAGTACTTGTATGTATTTTCTTCTATGATATACAGTTAACTCAGAGTGAAACTGTCTACTACGCTTCCTGGAGACTGCATAATCCTGACTCCCAACATCCTAGCTAGGAGACAAGCAAGAGGAGGGCAGGTGTTATCTTCCTTTAATATGTAAATGCTCATCTCATTCCCTAACTTCTTTTATGCCTGATGTGCCCAAGCCTAGAGACATGATAATTCAACATCCAAAAAAAGTAAGGCTCCTTTTTTTTTTTCTCATGAGGCAGGGAAGGGCAATATCTGGCTGCATATGGTATAGAAAGGAATTTAACATTCCTTATACATTTAGCCAAATCGTCCTTTCATAAGGGGGCAAGTCAGCATCCCTAGCCTTCAGATGCAGCTGGTGTTTCTAGTTCTGAAATCCTGGTAATTCTGCAGAGTGAACCAGCTTGCTTTCCATTGATTTTCTCTACCACAGACAGTTGGTTTTCATGTCCCTCTAGCTTTCTAAGATAATTCTTATCTATCCACTTACCCATCACCATCTCTAGGGTGTTGAGATTTTTTTTCATATTTATTTCTTTTCCATAGAGGCTTAAGCATTTCCTTTCTTTCAGTGTGGTTTTGAGAGAAAGCAGCTATAAACGGTAAAAGTTCAAACTATTGTGATCAGTTACAAACTTCTCACTCTGTCTCTATTTCTGTCTATAAATCCATATACCCCATAATTTTATTTATGAAGTGAAATTGGGCTAGTCCTTCACCAGCATTGAATTAGCCCATGACATTTCAGGGGCAAAATTTGAAAATAAATTGCCGAGGTAGAAACCCCTGTTTTGGGGCATAGCAGTCTGTGTTTTATCCAGCTTTCCAGATGATACTGATATCCTATTACAGTGTTAAAACCACAGCTGTACTGTCTTCTGGCATCCATTGAGTCAAAAATGTCCATACAAGTGTATTTACTTTGTTGATACATGGTTTTCTATGCCATAATTTTTATTGGATTGGCATTTCTGCATGGGTTATATATCTCCAAACCTTTATTTTATTTAAGTACCCACACAAAGTCTTGTGAAACATATTAGATGTTTCATTTATTTTTAAAATAAATGTTAATATTACTTTATTTCCTTTCCTCACTGATGGATGTTCTCAGTCTGCAGTACAGCTCTTGAACACATACCTGTTTTTTGTTTGTTTGTTTTTTGCTGGAAAACCCTGATAACTTGTTTAACCTAGTTTTGCATAGCTTTCCAATTTGGTCAATTTTACTTTAAATTCTCTAATTTCAGCTTAGCAGGTCTCTTAAAAAGCAATTTACAAAGTGTTTACTTAGGATCTTTATTCACATTCTAAGATACAAGCTATAAACGTAGATAAACAACACGCTTTCAGGATTTTGGGATAATTTTCATTACAACGAAGCATCACTTACTAAAGATTTTTCTTGTCATTTATCTACTCATTTGATAACTTTTAAAACATATTACCTCTATGTTTCAAACATAACAGGATGCTGAGGATTAAATGTAAAAAAATAGAGACATTAAATAGTTTAGATAGAGAGAGGAATGGGTTTTGTTTATAATAAATTAATGATACATATGGGCATTCTATAAAATTAATTTTTTTTTTTAGAGAAGAAAATAACATTATTTTCATCTTTACTATTACTGAAAAGCTACTGATTGTTTGGCCAATAATATGTCCAGTTCAAAATACCCTTTGTTCAAATGTAGCCTGGTACAGGAAATCAGAGAGATAGGCTTTGGTCTTTCTAGACATCATTTCAAACTCAGCTCTAGAGAGAGAACAGTGCTTTCTAATAACGCTTTTCAAGATCACTATGTATTTATTCATTATCACTCAATGGCAAAGACGATTAGGAGTTTGTGATTTTAACAGAACTAGCTAGTTCAGTGAAATATCAAAAGTGAAGAAGAGGCCCCTTAACAGAATGAAAAATGACATACAAGTTACACGAGACATAAAGAAAGTGATCATGTTGAGATGGTGTTGGAAGTTTTGTAAAAGTATAAGACAAAAACAACACTAATGGGATGTTCTTATGCCAGGGATAATATAATTTACTGAGCAGATTTATTTAAACCAGTATGGCAAAATGTATGCAGATAAATTTATTGTTTCAATACTTAGGGGACATATTACAAAGCTAGATTAGCAGAAACAACCAGATTTGTACATTTGTAAAGAAAGTTAGCATCCCTTCTGTTTGGCCATCATTTTTCTTTCTAGCACATAGGGTGTTAGTGAAAGATAATAATGCTATAAAACCTATTTTACAGCACAAAAGAATGACTGTATGTCATCAGCCATGTTTTATAGTATGTGTCAGCCAAAGCTATTATTGGATTGACTTACTTTATGTTTCATGTGGAACATATTTTAAAATTTAAAAAAAAGAAGTGTTGTTAGCCTAAAACAATTTCATACTGATAAGCAAACATCTTGGCTACATCTGAAAAAGCAAATCCATTGTTCTTGAAGGCACAATATGGTTATCTCTGGGAAATGTAACTAATCTCTATTTTTCCTTCTTGGATAGCCCTAGATTCCAGATGGTTTGGAAAAGATTTTAACATCCTCCAGACTGACCTCAATATTCAGGAAAATTATTAAACCTAGAATGGATTATAAGGTTCATTGTCTTAAAATATTATTAAATGCTCACTTACCAGATAGCTAAAGCATCTCTTTGAATGTCAGATGAGTTTTAAATGCCTATTGCTCTTATATTTGGAAGAGTGGAACCACCTGAGTAATTGAATGGATTAGTTTTGTGTGGAAATCTCTTATAGACTTTAAAGAAAAATCCTAGCCCAAGGAAAATCATAAGCGTCTGTACACATTATGAAAAATCTCAATCATAAATATAGTATATGTATGGTTTAAAAGCTGTATGCAAAAAAAGCAGATTTGATTTCTAGACCTGGCATGTCATTAATTAGTGATATAGATGGTAGATAGATGGAGAATAGATAGATCGATGGATCAATTGATAGATAGGTAGGTAGATAAATGATAGATTAGAGAGAAAGACTGAGAAGAGAGGAAGGGAGAGAAGAAAGAAAGAAAAGAGAGACATTTAAAAAGGACCTGAGGACCACTTCAGAAGGCCTTAGAACTTCAATATGGTTACATTATAGGGAAGACAGAGGTAGGAATAAGTTCTACATTAAACTCCCCTGCTTTCTTCTCCAAACTTAAATGGGAGCCAGAAAGCAAAGAAGCTGCCCATATTCTGCCTCCCAAAGCATAGGAAGGAAAGGTAACCACCACGTGTCTTTCCTGTATCTTGCATGTGGATGTCATGTGCCTTTTCTCAACATGTGTTAACAGTTCTTTCATCTTCAATTCAACTAGATGAATTTTTTGCCAGTCAAGGCAAAAACTTTCCACGTTTCTTAGCTCAGCTACTTAAAATAGTTATATGATCTGTTTTTTGTTTTTGTTTGTTTATGATAGGTGGGAGCATCTAAAGATGAACTGCTAGTGGGTATCAGACAAATTTCTTATTCAATAAGCTTCTGTACAAAACTTGGCTGTCTGAAAATGGTACAAGAGCTTTAATTTCCTAGAGAAATGTGTGAGTGGGGACAACAATTTGAAATCTGCAGTGCAGAAAGCAAAACATTGTATTGGTTTACTTGTGAAAGGGCAGTTTGTTTACTGTGCAAGGAATAGATGTAACAGAGAAATTGACATGGAAGCGACAGTTAAGAGAAAAAATGAAAAGTAGTGATTTAAGGTTGGTGGTAGCCTGGGAGAAGGAGTGTGACCTATTTCTTGCACTTTAGGAAGACCACTTTCAAAAAGTTTAGAGAACAAAAATACGGTATGATTTCAAGTTGTGACGTGTCAAAAAATTAGGAAGCTTTCAAAAGTGAAATTTCCAATGTTCAGCAGAAAAGATTCCTTTAGGGCAGGAAATAAGTATAAAAGGAAGGCATTAAGAAAATAAAAGGTTAATTTAAAAAAGCTTGTAGTTTCAAGGTCTTAATTTAAAAATTAAAAGCAACAGAGGTAACCAAAACTAAGCAGAAATTATTTGCATTCTTGCAAATGGCATGTCCAAGAATAAATTAGAAAACTAGAATTAAGGATAGCAACAAGTGCAAGATATCAGAATATAGCTTTCTATTTATCTTCGTTGCAAGGCACTAAGTTAAAGATAGACAAATCATAACCAAGAAGAGACAAACCTACACAGGAGATGGGCCCTCCAACAGAGACATCAAAGCTTTGGGCCAGATAAATCACATTTCAAGTGAAATGGTAAAAACTGAGTGTTTAAGAAAAGCTTTAGAAAATCACAAAGGGACTAAATGGAGAAATGTTTATTTGGTGAAAAATTTACATTTTGACTTGTGCATTTCCTAATTTAACTTGTATGGTCAGTTTAATCGAACACCATAAATATATGGAACCTTGAATAGGGCATGAGATTTTGTTGGTTTGTCCAGGTTAGTGCAATGCCCCAATAAATCCCAGAGTGATTTGAACAATGAATAAAGAAGTATTTGCAAAGTCCCCCTAGGACTTTTTACACCCTTGGAGAGAAAGGGGGAAAAATTCAACTTCCCCAGTTGGGGACTTTCCCCCTCTTGCAAGCAATAGGGACAGTCAAATCAATAGGTCAAGCCCTCGATCTTGGGGTTTGCCCCCATGAAACATCCCTGCAAAAGATAAGCTAAGTCTACTTAAAATTATGCCTAAGAGTCACTTCCAGAGGACCTCTTTTGTCGCTCAGATGTGTCCTCTCTCTCTCTCTAAGCCCAAATGACAAGTGAACTCACTGCCCTTCCACTGTATGTGGGACATGACACCCAGGGGTGTAAACCTCCCTGGCAATGTGGGACAGAAATTCTGGGATGAGCTGGGACTCAGCATCAAGGGATTTAGAAAATGTTCTCAACCAAATGAGGAAAGACTGAGGGTAGACCACGGTGGCTCAGCAGGCAAGAATGTTTGCCTGCCATGCCAGAGGACCTGGGTTAGATTGCCGGTGCCTGCCCATGCAACAACAAAAAAAATAGGGAAGATCGAAATGAAACAAAGTAAAGTGTCAGTGGCTGAAAGATTTCAAACAGAATGGAGAATTTAGCCTAGAGGTTGTTCTTATGCATTATATAGATATCCCACTTTTAGTTTATGGTGTTTTAGAATGGGTAGAGGGAAGTACTGAAACTTTAGAACTGTGTTCCAGTAGCCATGTTTCTTGAAGATGATTGTATTATGATATAGCTTTTGTAATGTGACTGTGTGATTGTGAAAACCTTGTATCTGATGCTCCTTTTATCTACAGTATGGACAGATGCGTAAAAAATATGGATAAAAATAATGGGGGAATAAAGGTTAAAATAAATTGAGTAGATTGAAATACTAGTGGTCAAGGAGAGAAAGGGGTATGGGGCATGGCATGTATGAGTTTTTCTTTTTCCTTTCTTTTGCTGGAGTGATGCAACATTAAAAAACTGATCATGGTGATGAATACACAACTATGTGATGATATGGTAAGCCTTTGATTGTACAAGATGTATAGAACGTTTGTATTTCAAGAATGTTTAGATGTTTGTTGTTTACAATAAAAATATTTTTTAAAAAAAGAAAATCTCAAAGGAAACACAGTACTGATTTTTTTTAATTTGGACTAAAAGATAGTACTCAATTATATGATTTTTATTTAAAAACATTTATTGAACCTATTATTCAAGGAAGTTTGTTTTTTTTTTCTTTTCAATTTTTACCATTGTGAATAATGCAGCTATGGATTCTATTGAAATGTCTCTTGCTGTATAAGTTTTTCTATTGGGTATGAAATGAGGGTAGAAAGTTCTGGCTCATAATGTATATTTTTATTTAACTTTAGCTATGCAAACTATTTTCCAGTTAATGACCCTAGCAACAGTGCTCCAATGCACCCCAGATTATCACCAGCTCTGGATTGACAGTATTTAATTTCAGCGACTCAGAAGGAAGTGTAATGGTATTTTGCTGCAATTTTCAATTTTAATTTGCATGCTGTGTTTATTAATGAGATTGAGAGACTTTTTTGTTTATTAGCCCTCTTAATCATCTGTTAGGATCACTTGCCTTGTTTTTTCTAATGAATTATCTGCCTTTTTCTTCTAGAATATTAGAAGTAAATAATTTTATATTTTGGTTATGAACCCATTGTTGGGTATATATATTGCAAAATACATTCCCACATTGTGGTTTACTTTTTACTTTTCCTTTATATATATACATTTTAAAAATAGATAAAGATTTTAAATTTTAATGAAGTGTTATTTTGTAATTATTACTTTTAAGGTCCTGTTTAAGAAATCATTTCTTATTGTAAGGTTATAAATATATATGTTTTATTTTCTAAAGCTTTATTATTTTACCTTTTACTTTTAAATCTTTAATGCATTTAAAAATTCAGTATTTATATATGGAAAAAGGGACGGACATAGATTCTTCTTTTTTCCCTTTTAGCTATCTGATTGCTCTGAAATGACTCCATTAATTTAAATTTTCTTTCTTGTCTATTAATAATATTTTATACTTTCTGTGCAGAAGTTTTACACATATTTTGTTAGATTCATGCTTAGGTATTTGATAATTTAGAAAATATCAATGATAAATTTTTATTATTGCTAAATAGGAGTATCAATTGGTCTCATTTATAATAATTTATTAATCCCTATAAATCATCTGTAGATTATTTTCAATTTCTACATATGCAATCATAAAAAATGCAAGAAAAGACAGTGTTATTCCCTGTATCCGGATATTCATATTTCTTATTTCTTTTTCTTGCTATATTGAAATCACCACTTACCAACCCTCTTTCCCCACCGAAGTTGCCCCTCCCCTCTGGTTGGAAAATGTTTCCATTTCTTTTCTTTGAGCTCCCACCCCCTCATGTTTATTCAGAAGAAGATGGCTTCACTGTAAGAAAAGTTCCCATTTCCTTTTCCTTTGCAGTACCTGCTAAAGGCAGTCTCTGATTTTAAGATCATGCATGATTTGAACAAAGCATGCTCCACTTATCCCACATCACCTCACCCCATTTTTAGCCAACGTCTTTAGCCCGCTTTCCCCACACAAATTAAACCCCAGACTCCAGTTGGTGCTGAGAGGCTGATCCGAGTTTTAGCCCTGTCTCCTTGCAAGTTTCCTATGCAATAAACTTTTTTTCTCAATATCTGGGTGCCACAGTTTTGACTTCTGTATGCATCAGGCTGACAGGCCCAGTTTTGGTGGCAACAATATGATACTGATGATAAAGCTGAATATGTTATTAAAAAGTGGTTGCTGGAGGATGCACAAAGGGATAGCTCAGTGGTAGACTTTTCTACTGCCATGCGGAGATCCGGTGGATTCCCTGTCCATGCACTTCCCCCCAAAAAACAAAGCAAATAAACGAACAAACAAACAAAAATTCAACAAGTGGTGCTGCAATAACGGGATACTCACATGGAAAAAGAATGAAATGTGACCCCACCATAGAGTATACAAAAAAAAAAAAGTGGCTGCCAAGTCAAAGAAAAAGTGTTCAATATTTCACTACGAAGCATGAGGTTTATGTCATTTTATTTTGTATTTTATCATCAATGTCCTTTCTCAGAATAAGGAAATCACATTCTTTAAGATTTATTTTAAAAATATAAGAATGAACATCAAGTGTTATTTTTTTTGTATCAATTGAGGTGGACTTGTAATTTTTCATGATTATTCAATCAGTTGATTTTGAAATGTGAAGACAAGCTTGCATACTGGGAATAAATCCAACGTCTTTGGGAGATTGTGATTGTATCCTCTTTATATATCACTCAATTTAATCTTCAAATATTTTAATTTGAATTTTGAATCCATGTTAATTAGAGAAACTGGCCTGATTAATTTTTTATTGTTTGTGTTTTTCTGTCTTATGCTGCCCTTATCATGATTAGTGTCAAGGAATCTTTGGCTTTATGAAAATAGTCGGGAACTGCTCAGTCTTTTTGGGTCTACTAGAAGAGATTAGACAATTGATATTCTTCTGTAATATTCAGTGGGATTCACAGTGACATCTGGTGCTTGGCATTTTCTTTTCAGGAAGACTTTTACTTAAAAGTACAGTATCTTCCATATTTATGCAATGACTCAGGTTTCTCTTCCTTCTTTTGTCAGTTTTGGAAATTCATGGTGTGCAACTGAAATTTTGAATTCATTGCCCTAGTTCATAAAATTTTGTCATATTGTTTTATGATCCACCATGGTATCTACCCTTAATTCCTAATATTAATTTATGCCTTTTTCTTTCTTGATCTGCTTTTTATCCTTAGGACTTTTCAGTTTATTGTTCTTTTCAGAGAACCATCTTTTAATCTTTATTAAATCCCTCTATTTTATACTTTCATTATTTCACAAATTTCTGCCCTTAATTTTAGTTTGTACCTTTCTTCAGGTTTAATCAATTATGTCTTCATTTATCTTATTGAAATGGATGTTTACGGCAGTGCTCCTTAAAGTGTGGTCCCTGGACCAACAGCATCAGTATCTCCAGGGAACTTGCTTTAAAGAAAAATTCTCCTCCCCATCCCAGACCTGTGAATGATAAAATTTGGGAGTCATGCCTAGCAATGTATGTTTTATCAAGCTCCCTAGGTGATATTACTGCATGCCAAAGTTTGACAACCACTGACTTAGACCGTGTTTTCTTAGCTTCTCTCCTACACTATTATATAAATTCATAACTATAAATTTCCCTTAATAAGAGCTTAAACTGAATCCTAACATGTTTGCTTTCATTTATTTCAAGAAAGTTTCCAGTTTCCACTGTGATTTCTTTGGATCAGAGTTTTTATATGATTTTTGCACTTAGGAAGTTTTCCCAGGTAATGTTTTCCTATTTATTTTTAGCTTAATGCCAATGTGATCAGAAAACATGTTTTCTACCATTGCAATCAATTTTGGAATTCCTTTATAGCTCAATATTTGCCTGATATTTTATACTTTCTGGTATGTGCTTGAAAATAAAATATCGGAATTTGTTGGATGCAATTTAGCATATGTAAATTAGATCAAATTGTAAAACCTAAAGTCTATCCATTTCATAGATCCTTGTTGATTTGTGTCTGTTTATTGGTCAGTTGCCAAGAGAGGTGTATTTTTAATTCCCACTGGCAATCTTGATCCATTTCTCCTCATAGTTAGGTCGAGTTTTTTGAGGTACATTTAAAAACCTTGTCATTGTTATATCTTCCTGGGTGAATTGAAGTTGTACATATTTATGGAGTGCAATATTTGTGATATTTAGCCTACCAGATTTATGTAATTTTTCCACCCCTTCTCTCTTTTTATTGCACCGAATGTATATAATTTTAAATAGCCAAACCTCATCACATTAGCCCAGAAATTATTCATATTTTACTAATTTTGAATGGTAAATCTTAGAGATAATATTATGCAGTCTTGAACCAGTTAATCCCCTGGATTAGAATTAATATGATTTGCGATTGCTTTTGTCCCTGGGTGTTACGAATTGATAAGCTTACCCTCTCCCAGACAGTGCAAGGATCTTGAAAATAAAATGGTAAAAACTTTCGGCAATTCAGTATATATTTCGGATGAGCCATAACCAAAACAAAAACACAAAATACCCTCAAATATTACAGCCATACATGAAAGCTTAATAAAGCTTTTCTTAAATTTAACAAGAACCTCAATATTTTACATGATAGTACCAACAATAATTTGTGAAACTATTATTGTTGTAAATTACAATTAAAATGAAATTTAAGCAAATGCGTTTGAGGAAAGCCAACTTATCCTTTTTATTCTCTTTATAGAAATATTACAAAATCATTTTTACATAAAGAGGCCAATCAATGGCTATGCAGCAAAAATTGCATGAAAATGCATCAGGTAGTTAACAAAAATTGCATTATTCTTCAGAATTTTGTCATATTAATATTGGTGGGTTGTTTAATTATTTAATTTTCTATTAAAACAGTTGTAGATTTACAGATAAATCACGCAAGAACTCACACACAGTTTTCCTTATTATTAACATTTTGCATTCGTGTGGTACCTGTTACAATTCATGAAACAATATTTTTATAATTATGTTGTTAACTTTGGTATATTGTTTACATTGTATTGTAAAGTTACAATAGCACGTGTGTGTGTGTGTGTGTGTGTGTGTGTGGTAACTAATATATGACCTAAAATTTCCCTTTTTCCATTTTTGCATATATAATTCAATGGTGATAACTGCATTCACAAAATTGTGCTACCATTTTTGTTGGCCATTGCCAAAACTTTTACCTCATCCTAAACAGAAATTCGACATCAATTAAATATTGAGTCACCAATCCCCTACCCTTCTTGGTCCCTGGTAACCTACATCTAGTATCTGACTTCGTAGACATGCTTATTCTACTTATTTCATATAAGTTAGATCATTTGTCTCTTTGTGTCTGACATATTCATTCAACATGGTCATTTTTTAAGTGTGTTTTTTTTTCTGATTTCTTATTCTAAATATACATTTAACTTTCTATCTCATAATTCTTTCTATCTTGCATGTCCAAATTAAATTTTATTTTCATTTCAAAATGTTTAAGGCTGGTTACTGAACTTTTGCTCTGATTTCTCAGAGAAATGTAAAAGCATTACCCTCTGACATCCCTTTCATTTGAATTTCTCAGAGAGTAAACTGGGCTTAGCCCTGTTTCCCTGTCATGCACCATTTTGTTCCTTTTAGGATTTTATCCATCATAGTGAAACTGCTCTCTACTAAACCCACTTTTGCTCCAAAGTAGCCCCTCCCTTACTAGCTTGCAAACGTTTCCATTTCCTGTTTTGAGTCCTACCTACTTAGGTTTATTCATAAAAAGCTTGCTACACTGCAAGATAGTTCCCTGTTTTGCTCTCCCTCATCAGCACCTGCTAAAACTGGTTCTGACAGGATTCAGACACAAGGGCACATGCAGTCAGAAGAAGCCCTGACCTAAAATCACTTATGCCTCATTATAACAGTAAAAATCACACCCACTGTTCAGGCTGAACCGCCATTTTAAATATACAATGCATGAAGTAGCATGATTTTAAACTTTCCCTGCTCCACTTAAGCCTATTCATTAACTCACATCACCTCGCCCTATCCTAGACCACTCCTTTCAACCCACCTACACAAAACTGCATAAATATCTCAAGCCTTTTCAGCTCCGGGAGACGGATCTCGCCCCCTGTCTCCTTGCTGTGCTGTCTCGCGATAAACTCTTTTCTCAAAATCCTGCTGCCACGGCACTGACTTCTGTGTACATCGAGCAATGAGCCCATGGGATGGTGTCAATAGTAGATCTGTAATTTCAGCAGGGTTTTTCTAGATGTGACATTTTTGATGAAGTAACTTAGACATACCATAGATCTTTCCATGCTTAATGTCAGGAAAACTTTCTTCTTTCCTGTACATGATCACCTCCCTCTGTCTCCTCAGTTCTCTGCTGCTCCTTAAATGAATGTGAGACAACATCAATCTTTTCTTCGTGTCTCTTAAGTTTTTCTCCCTCTCCTTTTTTGATCTCCTTGTCCTTCAATTTAAGCATTGGAGTTTCACCTGACTTTTATTATGAATATCATTGATTTGGCTTTATAAAGTCAAATAATCAATTTAACACATTTCCCTTTCTTTTTTCTTTTTCTTTTGGATTTCATATATATTTTCTAACTTCCCGGGAGCTCTTTGTTAGTCTTCTTCTTAACCAGCTGCGTTTTTGTTGTTATTTGTTTGGTTGGTTTTTGTTATTTTATATACAACACTGTTTCCTAATCTAGGCACTGCTGACTGCTGGGCGGACACTTCTCTGTGTCCCGGCTGTCTGGGGCATTGTGGGAGGTTTAGCAGCATCCTGGCACGTATCCACTAGGGGGTCTGTATAGCATAAACCTGTCCACACACTGCCTAATGTCTTCTGGGAGACAAAATTGCTCCTGGTTGAGGTGGATTCTTATAACTAGTTTACTGAAATGAGTGTTTTTAGGAAACTAATTGAAATATATTCATACTCTCCTGGAGCCTTGAATTATCTTTACCTCTGATGCCTGATAGTCCATTTCTTGAGGCTGTTCGTTTTCTTCATATGTCGGCTGATCCCTGATTGTTGGTTCATATTTGTAAAGAAGTCCTAAATGGATTAGGAGGGAGTGTCACAGGTTACCTCTGTGGTGAGGCAGTACTGTTTCCTAACATACTTTACTTCTTAGAAAAAGAGAGGGCAGCCTCTGGATTCTAAGAAGTAAGCTTGTTATGCTTTAAAGGAGCAAGCTGCTGTCTCTCTTGAACAAGGAAGCCTTCTCTTATCATTTTTATCCCTTCATGCCTGGTGTGAAGGTCTGCTCTACGTCTCTCTCAGGCCCCATCACTTATTATTATTTGCATCCCCTCCAGATGAATCTGTGAACATCATCTAGAGAAGATGAAAATGCTGGAAGGTCCAGTGGAGGAGAGGAAACAGAATTGCATGTAGGCACAACCATTCTGAAAAAAAATAGATTATATTGTATATTTCTCAGCCGACTCCTATAATCGTCCTATTTTCATCTCATATTTGCTCCTTGTGAGCTTTGACACTCAGTTCTGGATCTGCAGCTCTGGTTTTCCCATCACATTTTACTTTTTCAGTCTGATTCCTTCCATTTTGCATTTATGAAATTTTTCTCAGAGGTTCTAAGAATCAGCAAGGAACTTTTATCATGTGTGTGTGTTGTTGATTTTTTCCCCACAGTTTTTGTTCATTAGGGATGCCTACACAACAAGCAGGTAAAGTCAAGAGATTGCTGGTGATGCTTTTTTTAAATGCAATTTTATTGAGATATATTCACATACCATACAGTCTATCCAAAGGTAACAATCATAAAAAAGCCATTGTGATGCTTTTAATAAAAAATAAATCATAAATGTAGGCAAGAGCTGTGACTATACACAGAGCATGCATTGTGATGCTGAGCCCTGGGCTTGGGGATTCGTAGTAAGACACTGAATATATAAATGGAAAGTGATCAGGAAACCGACCCACTATTAGCAAACAGACAATGGTTATTGCCTTTACCTGCAATAATCAACCCAGGAAGCTGGCCACCATCTACAGCAACCAGTCCAGGAAGCTGAAGCACAATCCATGTAATAATGAACGCAAACTAGCCAGGACTTGATCAATAATTGATAGTTTCATTAATTTGTGCCCTTGCTTCCAGCCTAAGACCAGCCAGAAAAAGCCAAATAAGCTCCCTTAACCGATTACATAAAATACCCCAATTATAGTTAACCTGCCTCTAACTTCTTCACACCAACTGGTATACATAGCATATGTGGAGTCTTCCCTCTTTCCATTAGAAAACTTCCCCATTCCTCTGCCTGTATTTAAATCTCTGCCCAAAGTAACTGATGGTGGCTGATGCCTTTGCCATAGAAAGCTTTGAATAAACAGCTTTCGCTAGTTCTCATTTGAGTGGTCTTCATTTATTTCCATGGTAGTTTAATTCATTTCATCTTCTCTGCAATATATATATATATGGGGCAATTGAGACCCAGGAAGGTTATACAGGTTTGCAGGGTTGACATGGTCAATAACAGAAAAAAGGGGCATTTGAAGACTCATTATTCCCAAACTATTCCTAAAAGCACTAAGCCATAGGAGCTTAGCCATTGCTTTATTGGAAAAATCTGTATTGCTTAGTATTCAGGATAACTAGAGAAACTTGGTGATCTTGTTAGCCAGAGTAACTGCTTATCTCACCCAAATCTAATTATGTCCAAAGGAAATGTAGGAGGTAAGGCTTATCCTCCATAATTCAGCTTTTGTTTGCATCAGGATTTCTCAATCCTTTCCCACCAAACAGCTTTAGACTGACAAGTCACAGCTTGGGAGCACAGCTCTTATCCCTTCCACACGTTATTTACAAGGTAATTTGCATATATTTTGCATACATTTGCATAATGGCATCCCTTTGAAGGGCCAGAGATAGGTTTCTTTAATCAGGAAGATGCTCTCACCATCTCCCTGCTAGTGATACCTTGTAAACTTGTACCCTCTGTGAAATCACTTTTTAAAAGGACAAAAACAACATTATTTTGTTAATTTTAAGCAGTATGCTAAAAAAGAAAACTGTTTATGGAAGGGTCAGATATGTTCTAAGCAGAGCATGCTAATGCTCTATTCCAAAAGACCTGTGGCCTCTTTCCCTTTCCCAACCTCCCTGTGGAAATATTTCAGAACTGCATCTGCTTGGTCCTCACCTGTGTATTTCCAAATGCGATCTACCTCGGGGGACATTTAGAAAGTCTTCTGTGTGGAATAGCTAAAGTAGCTCAGCACTATGCAGACCAAGCCCTTCCGGACTGGACTGCCATCGGACACAGCAAGAGAGGCCCTGCCCTGAACCCTGTGCCTTAGACCTTCCTTATCATAAACATACCAAGCTCATCACTAGAGAACCCAAGAGTGTGCTTCATTTGGGAGCTGGTCCTCAGCACCAGCAAGGGAACCTCAACCCTGGGCATTCTGCCTTCCTTCTACATTGCTGTAGCAGCCTGGAAAGATTTCACGCTCATGCTGGCCCTGGGACTTTGAAACAAAAGGCGACAGCAGCAAAATACCAGTGGATAGTGTGAACTGCTGATGTTCAAAGGAACACTGACTCCAAGTGAGGGGATTGGATGAGCAAGCTGTGGAAGACTCTAGATAAAAGATAAATTAATTGACTTGTCAAACCTCATTCTTGACTAATGAAGCATCCTTTCCCAGTCTTTTCCCAGTCCTCCTTCTCTTCCTGCTGCTGTGTACAATTTGCATGGATCTACAGTAGTTGCACGTGTCAGCCAACAGCCAGTTTTAGCATGAAGTCATTGAATTTTCTCATAGTTCCTAGATACGTGTGTGTTTAGGTGTAATATAAGTGAAAAAAGAAACCAGTTCTTCCCATTGGCAGCTAGATGGACAGCAAAAGCACTGTGGTTACTAAAAGTTTTATTCTTATGAAAATATTTTCAAAGCATGATGAAATTTCAGCTTTGTTCAAATAATAAAAATTAAAATGATTGACAATAATTTGCATGATGCCCTTTAATTTGGTGAGCAAAAGTGTGCAGCACACATTTAAAGTGTAGAATTTGAAAAGTTTTGATTATGAAGTGATCCATGAAAGGATCACCACCCTCAGGATAATGAACATATCCATCACCATCAAAAGTTTCCTGGTTGGAATTTATTCTGCTCACCCAGTGCTTCAAAAATCCCAGATTTTCCCATCTCGTTCCTCAACGAAGGCACTAATCCCAAAGTTGTGTGAACTCTGCGCTCTATCATGTTAAATTCCTTTCAGTGGATCTTTCTGTTCTCATTTAGTTCCTCACTAAATTGTTGAGCTGGATAAAACTGGGGCATACTCTGTAGATCTTTGAGGTTCTCTCTCTGTCCGTTGCTCTCCTCCCTGATCTTCTGACGTGAGCATTTTGTTGTCCAGCGCTCAACACAGATGGTCTCCCGAGCTCCTCATTACTCCTCTTCCATGTAGAACAGGCTGGGAACACTTCCTCAGCAGCAGGCCAGGTGATAGAAAGACTCACCTCCTTTGTGTTTCATCTCTCAGGGATCATTGTCCTCTGTTGCTTGATGCCTAGTGTTTTCCAAATGGCTTTCTCACACTTTCCCCTCTTTAATTGCTTGTTATTTCCCATTTATCCAGTCCTTATTGCTCTATTTTATCCAGAAACAGAAGAAACCTTCGCATTTTAATGGGTAGTTTTGAGTATTTTAGAAGAAATATAATTTGGAAAATAGGTGAAAATCTTCTAAACTTTTCTTTCATTTAACTTTATTTTGATGGCACTATCTACTAACATGGTTCATATATCCACTTGGATATACATTTTGATGATAATGACATCATTGCTGAATTTGTCGAAAAAGAATTTTGTGGAATAAAGATAAAATATAAATTATAAATGTCTTCATTTTAATTGTGTCTCATGCGACCATCATCAGCCCATCACAGGACCCAACTTAGACAACAACGGTCATGTTTGTTTTAATTTTTTTCAACTTCAGTCATGAAAAAGTTAGAGCTTTATTGAGATTATTTAATTTTGCCACTAAGGATGTATGTTTGGTGAGCAGAATGTTAGAGCTTGATTATATATCATTGAAATAGCTGCATGTGTACTATATGGCTCTCCATTTCTGCTCCTGCTGTAGGCCCCCCAAATTTGAGGGGATGTTTTGCCCTTGGCACTAACCCCCATCTCCAAGGTCGACTGGCTTTGTTAATTCTGGGATCAGTCTTGATCTGTGTGTCCTTGCTCCAGTCCTGGAAAGCTACCTCGCTTTCACAGCTCACAAAAGACATCAATTCCTTCTTGAAGACAAGTCTCATTGTTTCTTTTCTACATACTGCTAAGAGGTCAGGCTTATCCGTAGAGTTCAGTGAATGATTTATTGTATTGAGGTTTGAGTGAATACATCCTAGCATATCTCCTTCTAAATAAAGTAAAATAAAAGAGCTGACTAGTCAGGGTTAAACTGTCTCTAAAATACATAAGTATATTTTCTCCTTTGTTTTATTCATAGGGGAAAGAAAAGGATAAGATGGCACTGGGGGTCAGGGCTACTATATAGGGTGGTGAATAGAGTAAATCAGTGGGGGTATTTGAAAAATGGACTTGTGGCATAGCTCTTTAAGATCTATTTGTATTCATATTTCCATTTTTTCCCCTAAAGATATATAGCGTTCATTTCATAAGATGTACACAATGCCTGTTTATTAGATGATGAAGTAATAGGTTAGTTAATGTCCAAAGATCATTGCATTCCTCGGGAAGAAATGAAAAGACCATTGTATTGTAGCTTGATGGAAAACATCCTATTGCATTTATAATCCTGACACCACTACTAATGTTGTTGTACATGTGGTTTCTGAAATCATTTCAAACCAACTCATTAAACCTGACCAACCTGGTAATCACTATGAAAGTATAATCTGCCCCCCGCCAAAAAAGTTAAAGACATTAGTCTCATGCAAATACTGGATGAGCATGATAGGATGATATTAGAGGAGTTGGGCATTATTTTAACAGAATGTTAAAATAAGATTGATAGATTAGAAAGATGCAAAGCTAGTTAATGTCCTACAGGGCAATAAACCCATCACCTGTGGTGTTATCCTTTCTAAATACACCAATCTGCAACATAATGTGTAACTTCACAGTATCTCTGGAATTTTAACAAAGTCAAGCAGAGTTTAAGTAAACCTTGAGAAGGCCAGTTAAACAATGTCTTGATTTAATTTTGAAAGGACAAACTATAATTACTTATGCCATATTTCTAAATTATAGTTACATTTCTTGGCCTCAATGACTCTTCATTTTAAAGGGTGATCAAGTCATTTTGCATCATTCTGCATCATTTTGCATCATTTTCATTTTGTGACTGTGTGATTCAGAGAGATTATTTATTAGAGAAACTGACCTGTGTTTCTTAATACTTGATGGGAAATTCAAAGTACGTAATTATTAATTCAGTGTTTTTCTCCCGAGTAGGGGGAGGGAATGTCTGTTAGAATTCATTTATATAAGCATTCTTTCTTATCATATGAAACACTTACTAATCAAGTAAAATGTATAAGAGCTTGAGGAAAAAGAAGATAAACAGTTCTAAATCAGCTAAAGAAACATTTCAATTCTTTCCTTCATGACAGAGAGAATGATAAAGTGATAATCTCAGAGCCAGGGGCAAATTTCCCTTTGAAGCCAAACCTCTAAAAGTTTAATGAAGGCATTTTTTAAGGTGTAAAAGGTGATTAATCAGTCTGTTAATTTAGTAATCAAATTTTAATTGAACACTCTTTATACTTCTTCAACGGCTTTTACCACATATGAGGAGGTATTGTTGGTGCTGCTTCTGCTAAAAGGCAGACATCCCAGGGTGAAATGATGAGGGGGAAAAATAGGCACTTACTTTGCTGTCAAATAGCAGACAAAAACTGGATTTCTGGGGTTGGGTAGCATGTGGGAGGTGACACTCGAAAGAAGTAAATTCAATATAGTACTCTTGTATGATGAGAGTAATTTGAAGCATAACAGCATCTGTGAGAGCACGGGTTAAATAGCTTTGCTAAAACAATATCTTGCTGTTATAATTTAGAAACTTTCATTTTTAAGAGAAACTGTATTCAGTTTCAGAGGCTCTGACTTTGTTCATGGCAAAATAATTGAGCATTTTTCCTAAAATTGTTAGTGTTGAATGAGCTATTATGAAACTCGAAGAACTGAGAATAGACATAATTTACATGAGTTAGTTTTCCTTGTTATTAGCACAGGCAAGTTCTGCAAAAGTGCACACTAAAAATAAAAGTGCTTATAGAACTTTCTAAATGGAGCTCAAAGAAAAACCCTAAACAGTAAAGTCCTTACCAGCATTTACACCTAGAATCCCAGGCAGCCAGTTCCTTGCAGTCTTTATACCTTGAGCATCCTCCTGCTTTATTCTGTAGGGCAGAGAAGGAGTTTGCTTCTAAGAGAAAATATTTTCATCCAAATTAAAACTCTGAATTAAAGGACAGCCTTCTTCATTAACCCCTTGGTACTTGAAAGCATAGTGGTTCTTAAAGGCAAAAAACCAGCCACATTAGTACGTAATTTGTTATGTTATCATCAATCACCATTATACACTTTTTATAAGATATTTTACCTCCAAGAATACAAGTTTAAGGAGATTAGATTGTAGTGTTGTAGTGCCTTTTTTTTTTAGTGGTTTATTTCCATCCTCAGATAGGTTAAATAAGAATTAGGCTTATTTTAATGGTGATTAGAAGGCTGAAGGAACAAGGTGCATAACAATTAAAGAAAGATGGGAAAGGCTGGGGGCAGTCTAGGGGAAAGGAGTCAGCCTGGAAAAGAGTCAGTTAAAGGAACCATAAAAACCATAATTTAGGTCCATCATTGTAAGAGGAACTCTTTCTCTCCTATGGGAGTTTCAGAATTTAGATCTGCGTCCCAGAAATGGAAATAGAGCTTGGATATGGGCCCTTAAATATCTTTCTGACATTGGACCATCAGCTTGATCCAAACAAGGGAAGAATGCCTATTATTTTATAGTCTTTGTGGTCTGAGCAGTATGTGAAGCAAAGCTAAGTGATGATACTATGAGATACTGATTGTAAACATTGGATGGAATATATAAGTGAATATATCTCAACAAAATCTGCAAAAAAATACGTTCTTGGTTATCTATTACGAGAAATCATTAAGAAAATACTAAACGTGCTTTATCAAAGAAAATTGTCTATGGAAGCAGAATTTGATTTCAGGTCTGGCTCCTTCTAATGCCTTTTTGGCTCATTTTATATGACTTACTGTCCTTTTTAGATGATAAATATAGACGCCTCATGAAATAAGAGAACGCATCTCCTTTTCTACTGTTGAATTTCTAGTGCCTTGCACTGATTGACAAGGAGAAGTTCCCATGAAAAGAAGTGAGTTTGTTGTCACAATAATTATTCAGTAATTACAGCAATAATTGTTACTTTTGGGAACAGAAGTAACACTCATCAAGTTTCTTCAAGAGGGAATATATATGCATATTAAGAATTAATCTAAAAAACTTGTAATTCTTCTATTATGTGGACTTTTGTAATTTACATTTAAGGAAAAGTTATCTTATTATTTCATAAAAAATGGCACAAAGTTAAGAAAATATCACTTAGTCTTGGACAATCTCAAGAAGATGAATTTTGTGAATGTATACTTTCTTTCATTTTAGAGGTTTTTAAATTACAAGTTGCATTTTATTTTTTAAAAAATCTATTCCTCTAAACCATGGAAAAGCTAGGATATCACTATCCTATACTCAAAATCTTTCATTTAATGGCTCTCACAAAGGGTCAACTATGGCATGTTTTAAGCTATTTAATTCCCCAAATCATGAAGTAGATAATATTATTAATTTTGTCAATGAAAATGTGTAACCAAGAAATCAGGATTTAAAGGATAATTTTGATTACTGAATCAATATATAGATATTCCTTTTTGCTTTCTGACATATTGGAGTAGACAGAGGGAAATGCCTGAGGTCTCTGAATTGTGATCCAGCCACCTTGATTTCTGATAATGATTGTATAGCCCTTTTCTTGTGTCCCTGTGATTGTAAAAACCTTGTGACTAACCTTCATTTATACCCAGTTATCTAGTTTTTCAGCTTTAATGTTGTAATCACTAAAGACAACCCCTAATGTCCATTAATAAAGGGTCTTGGGTCAGCCTAGAACTAATGCACCCCAACTTCAAAGTTATCTTGATAACCAAGACTGGATCTAACCAAAATGGGCCTGCGTGACATGTGCAGTAGTTTAGACTTTAACCTACAAGTCATCTATACCTCATTCTGCCATTTTCTCACATACGCTCTATGACTAAGCATGTAATCAATCTAGGCATGCACAGTAATTAGATCACCTCTAATTACATAATCTGGAGCCACTGTGCTCATTATCCTAAACCCTGCCCATCTTTTCTCTAATTAAACTATCTGAATTACTGCAGGGAGACAGAGTTTGGGCCACTAGGTCATCGGCCCTCCTACTGCGTGACTAGGGATAAACTCTTTATTTCTTTTAACTCCTGTGTCTCAAGAATTGGTTGTTGAGCACATCGGGCAAAAGTATCCATGGCCTTAGGTAACAAAAGCAAGGTATAGAATTCTTCAATCATATGTGCACATGAGCAGTAAGTGAACGGTATGGCTTTGAGCACACATTTCTTGGATACCAGAATCTGATGATTTAAATCCAAATTACTTTGCCTTTGACACTCAGTATGGACATGTATACTTTGGTTGGCCCATCTTTTCTAGTCTTTTTTGGAGGTAAGATCACACACATACATACCATCCCCCTACCCCCAAGAAAGCACCTCTTCTCTGAGGAATATTATTTTGTTTCTGATTCCAAGCATGTGGCATGAGTGTGGATTCCACTCCCAGTGTCCTATAGTCAGGTTGCAGGTGGTATTTTTTATTCCTATACCACTGGCCTTGGTGTTTGTTCTAAGAATTGGGTATCTGACTCAGACGGAGCCAACAAGAGTGCATCACTGGAATATTCCTTAAGGAAACTAGAAGTTAGAAGTTTCTACTCTAAGGAAACTAAACTTGGATAATCTACTTCCAGGCCTGCCAATGGACATGCTCTTTGATTTCTGCAGAGAGCCATCTGTGGAAGAAAATAGTAGGTCTACCACACATGTGGAAGAGTCAGCAAGGAGTTTTCCTGTGGAGACAGAGTCCCTGGTCAAGTTCCTTAAGTTTACAGAATGTTCTAGTTTGTATGGGTCTTCTTTGGATGCTGCAACTTCTACCAAGGTTTTACTACCACACCCCCTGGCCCATACCTCCTGAGTTTTTAAAGACAATTATGATATAAGGATTATTCATGCTTAATAATTTTTAAAGTTATTTTTATAAAGTCTTTTGTAGCAAAACATATGCATCAGGGGCTTAAGGTAATCTGGTTTTAAGTGGCCCATATTGGCCAAGAATGCAGGTTCCAAAGACTGACAAAAATGATTATAAATAGCAGGTCATTTAGTTATTTGATTTTCAAGTTTTCATTTGTAGTGTGGGATCATTGATGCCAATTTGAAAGTGAGGCTGTGAAATTTAAACATGGAAAGCACCAAACAGATTGAGTTTTGATCACTAACCTCAATAAGTACATTGTATTATTATGAAACCTTATGTCATTAAATATTTCTATGAGACCCTTTGTATCCCACGTTCTAGATAACTATCCATAAAACATCATCTACCTGCTAAGTGGATGCTACATTTATTATAAGCTATACAACCCAGAAGGAAATGATACAGCCTCTTTGGGTAACAAGAAATTTAATGAAAATTCCAGAATGCACTTTTATTAAAAATTGGCATGCTTTTGCCACATTTCCTTAGTTTTTACCTAATGCTTATTTTCTGTCATAGAATCCCATCCAAGATTCCGTGTCATACTTAGTTGTCCAGTCTCTTTTGGTTTCTCTTTGCTGTGACATTTTTTTCAAATTTCATTAATTTTGATGACTTTAACAATGTTGAGGAGCACCCATTAAGTATTTTTGAAAAATGCCCCTCAACAGAGATTTGTGTTTTTCTCATGGCCAGTTAAGAGTTATGGATTTGGGGGAGTGGTGAAGTGCCATTATCATTACCTCATATCAAGTATACAAACTGTCAACATAATTTTTCAGTGTTGATGCTGACCTTGGCTACCTGAGTGACCCAGTGTTTAGCAGGTTTCTTTACTGTAAAGAGTCTCTAGTGTGTGCCCCCTTCATGCTGTAGTCTTTGGAAGGAAGTCATTATGTACATCCCACACTTCAGAATTGGAAAGTTATGTTCCATCTGCTTAAGGGCAGGGTATCTGTATAGTTTTTTTGGAATTCTGTATATGAGATTTGTCTCTTATCCCTTGTTTACTTATCCAATCTTTTATTCATATCAGTATGGACTCAGGGATATTTACTTTATAGTTTGGGTTCTAATCCAACAATATGTTATTTATTTTGTTGCTCAGATCATTCCAGCTTTGACCATTGGGAGTTATTTCAGTTCTTTTCTGCATCCCATATACTCCCCAAATTTGTTTTGATTTTAAATTTGGGGCACTTCCTTGCCTGTTCACCTTACACAATGTCTCAGGTTAATTTTGCCTATTTCCTGCTCTAGTCCTAAAATAAGCCATTTCTCCAAGGAGCCCTAGTTCTTTTATTAAAGAATAATGTTAAAATTGAAACTGGATACTAGATGTGCATGACTGCTATTGGGATTTCATGGGCACTAGGTCCTCACTGCTGACCGAGCAAGGAGAAACAAGTGCATGTACAAAGTCAAGTATTTAAAAATGTATCTATAAATATTTTTATATGGAACCACCAGTATTCACATGAAGTTATGCGTAAACGTTCACACTGATGGGCCAAATTCTAATCCATTAGTATAAAGGTCATTCTAGCTGTTCCCTTTGCTTATTCTGTAAACTCTCTAATGACAGCTAAGCCAACTCCCACCAACTGGCAATGATTTACTCAATTATTTTATTCCAGTATATTTATATAGCAGTCTAAGAATTACTAATTTATACTCCTGTGGGAAACAACTTTATCCAGTAGAATACAGCATTATATAAGTTCCTTTTGCTTTCAGTCTTATAAACTCCAGTGATTCTTCAAGTTATTTATATAAGCAGCAACCTTCACTGGAATTACTTCAAACTTTTTAATACAGAGAGACGATTTTGTCACACTATATGTTCCATAATGGGATCCTCTGACCTTGTAAATGAACTCGCTTTAAAATTTTGCTTACATTAAAGTTCACTCTTTGTATTGTAAATTTCTATGGGTTTTGATAAATGAATAGTGTCATGTTTTCATCAGCACTCCGTATAGAATGGCTTCTCCACCATAAAAATTCCTGTGTGATTCACCTATTCAAAACGAACCCGTAACATTGAACTTTTAACACTCTATAGCTTTGCATCCAGAACATGATATAATTGGAATAATATAGTATATAGCCTTTCAGATTGGTTTCTTTCATTTAGCAATATACATTTAATATTCATATGTGTTTTTTTTCATAGTTTGATAGCCTATTTACTTTTTTTTTGCATGGGCAGACACCGGGAATTGAACCTGGATCTCCGGTACAGCAGGTGAGGATTCCGGCATAGCAGGTGAGAATTCTGCCACTGAGCCACCATCACACTGCCCAATAGCCTATTTACTTTGATCACTGAATAATATTCCCTTTCTTGAATTAATCATGGTTTTTGTTTTATATATTCACGTAGAGAAGGACATCTTGGTATTTCTAGTTTTTGGTGATTATGAATAAAGCTACTAAAAAACATTCATAAGCACATTTCTTTATGGACACAAGTTTTCACCCCACGTGGATAAATACCCAGGAAAGCAAATACTAGAATGCATGGTATGACTATGTTTACCTTTGTAAGAATATAGCAAACTGTCTTCCAAAGCGACTGTTCCATTTTGCATTCCCATGGAAACCGAATGGAAGTTTTTGTTGTTCCGACATCTTGCATTCAATTAGTATTGACAGTTTTTTTGCTTTTAGCTATCCTAAAAGGTGTGCAGTGTTATCTCATTGCTGTTTTAATTTGCAATTCCCTAAAGGCATAATTTAGTACTTACTTGTCATCTGTATGTTGTCTTTGGTGAGGAAGTTATAGATATTATTTGCTCCTTTTAATTGGGATCTTGTTTTATCATTATTAATCACTTTTAGGATTTACACACTGGATCAAGTCCTTTATCAGATAAGTGTGGACAAATATTTTTCTCTTAAGTAGTGGCCTTTCATTCACTTACTGGTGTCTTTTTTAGGGAGGAAGTTTGTAATATTAACGAACAACAAAGTATGAATACTTTCATTTGTGGATCATGCGTGTGGTATTATAACTAACCAAGGTCACGTAGCTTTTCTCCTATTTTTGTTTTACTACAAGTTTTACTCTATGACCCATTTTCAGTTAATTTTTGTGAAGGGTCTGAGTTCTGTGTCAATGTTTTTTTTTTGGCATTGAAATATCCAATTGTTCCAGCATCATTTGTTGAATAGACTCTATTTTTTACATTTAATTGCCTTTGCTCCATTGTCAAATCAGTTGACTGTATTTGTGTGGATTTATCCCTGGGGTTTCCATTCCATTGATCTCATGTGTCTATTCTTTTGCTAACACCAGGCTGTCATGGATCTTTTCTCTTCCTCTCTCTCTCTCTCTCTCCACCCTTCCACTCCCTCTCTACCTCCTCCCTCCACACTTTCTTTCTTTTTTTTTTGTCTTTTCATTTCAGTTTTGGGCAGTTTTTGTTGCCCCATCTTTAAGTGCCCTGATTTTTTCCTTGCTTACATTAAGGCTACTGATGAGCCAGTCAAAAGTGTTCTTTGTTTATGTTATAGTGCTTTTTTTAAAATTTTATCATTTCTTATTGATTCTTAGAATTTCTTTTTCTCTGGTTACATTACCCATCTGTTCTTTCATGTTGTCTACTCCTCCCATTAGAGTCCTAATGTATTATTCATAGTTATTTTAAATTCTCTGTCAGATAATTCCAGAATCTGTGCCATATCAGAGTTTCCTTCTGATTCTCATTTTGTCGCTCCAGGCTAATTTTTCTGTCCTTTGGGATAATTTGCAATTTTTTGTTGAAAGCCAGGCATAATAGGAATTGAGTTAAATGGCTTTTGGGATGAGATTTTATATTAATCCTGCTAGCAGTTGGACTAGGTTTAATGTTTGTTTTAGCTGTAGGATCAAGAAGTTTTAGTTCCCTCCCATGTTTTTGTTTTTGTCTCTTTTGTTCTTTTCGATTTCCTCCAAGAATTCCTCCTCAGAGAGAGTCTGTGCTTTGCAATTACTTTGGCAGTAATCATTATTAAGATTGATCCCTCTTGGTCTGGTGGTAATGTACGTGAGTAGAGAAGCATTCTATAATCTTACTGATAAATCTCAGTTGGTCTTTTCATAGGACTGTGCCCCATGGGCTGTGACCCTCACCAGTACTTCTTCATACACTGTTCTAGCTGTTGGAATGTTATATATCAGAAACTCTCAGAATTCCTCTGTCTCTCCAGATTTGGGACAGAGGTTTGCCCTGTAACTTCAGTTCTTTGATGGATTAAAGAAAAGCCTTTTTTTTTTTTCAGTTTGTTCAATTTTTTCTACTTTTAAGTGTGGGAATGATATCTCCTTAAGACATCTTTGCATGTTGGAGCTCAAACCAAATATCAGGATTTTTTTTTTTTTTTTTAATGCTGGTCTTTATATGTATTGAGGTCAGGATATAGGGAGCTCAGACATAAGGAGTTGGCAAAGTGTTAAATTATTCTCAGAGACAGAGTAAGAGAGAGAAGCTTATAGAGAAGCTCTATTTATATGACATTTGAGATAGGGGAAAATAGAAAAAGCAATTCCGTCAGAAATTTTGCATCCCAATCTTCAATGAACTCGCCATTTTTCACTGGTGATGGTAGGATGAATTTTCTTTGTTTGGGAAAATGTATTCCTGAGTGACTACAAAAGGTGTACCTGGAAAGTACTAAAATCTGATTTGCTCTAGTTACCAGGTTGAAGAAAAAATTTTGCTTTGGGATCTATGCACTTTACATGCAATCAAAAATTTTATTCTCACAACCACGTTTGGAAATAGTTACTCTTATTACTGTAATATCCAGAAGGCAAAACAGAGAATAAAAGTGCTGAAGTCACTTACCTTGGGATGCATACCTGATAAATAATACATGCTCTGCAAGAATGCTCTCACATAATACCTCTGCACTTCATGGAATTTGGAGGTGGGGAGACAAGATGAAGGATTTGTTTCTGAATATGCTGAATTCCAGACAAATATTTCCACACATTGTAATTAAGAATTCTCTCTAAAATAATGCCTTACTGTATGGTTCACACAGGAATAAGTTTTGCTGTGGAAAAAAACAACCCTCAAATCTCAGTGTCTTAACTCCCTTGTTTTAGCTTGTAAAAGCTGCCTGAATACAATATACCTGAGATAGAATGGCTTTTAAAAAGGGCGATTTGTTAAGTTGCAAGTTTATAGTTCTAAGGCCATGAAAATGTCCAAATTAAGGCAATGCCCAAACTAAGGAATCCAGGAAAAGATACCTTAGTTCAAGAAGGCCGAGGATGTTTGGGGTTTTTTTCTCAGCTGGAAAGGTACATGGTGACATCTGCTAGCTTTTTCTCCAGACTTCCTATTTTTTGTGCAGTTACTCCATGAACCAGGTACAAATTTCAATAAATTGCTTTTGTTTTGTTTTGTTTTGTTTTCAGAAAAGCACTAAACTATCATGATTCATTTCAAACAGTGTAGAAAAAAAGATATCATTATGCTCTGAAGGGCCTTCATCTTTCAAAGCAATTAGATACTGCATTTAATACAGTTTTTACTCTATTTCTGGGATTGCAAACAGTTAGGAAGATTTTTAAGAGGCATAAAGACAGTACAAATTAAAACCAGAGCTGCTGAAGGTAAATGCCAATATCAGACCTATAGACCAGAAAGTAAGCCTTGAGCCAACAGCAAAGGCATAGGTTCCAAGAGAATATCTTAGAATAAGCCAGAAAATCTGGAAGTTGGTGAAAGTGCCCCAAATTAGTATTCCTTCTGATTCCAGAGAGAGGAAAAGCATATCGCATTTGGAAGAAAGCAGCCACAATTTGTGCCTCCAGGGTTTCCACAGATTAGCTTCAAACTAATATGAAATCACAATAAAAGATTCCAAAGACAGGAAAAGAAGCCACCATAAGGAAGGGTTAAGAGACAATTAGTGGATGGCCAGATATATATGAGGAGATAATAAAGAATATAATGAAAATAGATGAGTGAAATATGAAATAAAAATTATGAA
The DNA here is from genome assembly GCF_023851605.1 of Tamandua tetradactyla. Classification (NCBI taxonomy): domain Eukaryota; kingdom Metazoa; phylum Chordata; class Mammalia; order Pilosa; family Myrmecophagidae; genus Tamandua; species Tamandua tetradactyla. The sequence goes on from NC_135327.1 coordinate 75,142,984, forward strand.
ATAAAACAAAGAAAGAGAAAATCAAACTGATATCTAGTAGAGGTACCAGAAAGAATGTTTTGAGACAATGTTGATGAGTCAATAACTGCTGAGGTAGATGACTAAGAATTTACCAGAACTGATTAAAAAATGCAAATTCACAGATATGGGAAGTTAAATGCATACCACATAAAAGAAAAAAGGAAAAAAAAAAGAAAAACAAAGACAGGGAGGGGAATGAAGGAAGTGGGGAGAAAGAAATTGTTTCTGAACACATTTTAGTGAAAACTACACATGGGATATTAAAAAAAACAACAAAGTTCATTAGAGCCAATAGAGAGAAATGGCAAATCACTTACAAAGAACTGACAATTTGATGGGCAATAAATTTGGGGTCCTGATAATAGAAGCCACCAAACTCTTGAATAACATTTACAAAATGCACTTGGGGAATGGCTATGAACCTATAATTGCATACTCAGCATCGCAACTTCAAGACAGACAAAAGGAACTACACAATGCTAAAGCAATGTTTAGAGGAAAACTAGCATCGAAGACTTACCTAAGAAAAGAAGAAACTTCATGAGCTAAGCATAAATTTAAGAAGGCTTAAAAATAACAGAATAAACTTGAAAATAGCTGATGATGGGAGAAAATTAGGAGTATTAATTAAAGCAAGTAACAGAAAGGAAAATCGGCAAAATAACGAGACTTTTTAAAAGGTTAATAAAATTAGCAAGGCTTTGTGAAGATTAATGGAGAATCAGAAGAAGGTGAAGGAGGAGAAAGAAGGGAGAGGACAAGAGGAAAACAGCAGGAGATGAGAAGGATGAGGATGAGCATGATAATGATTGATAAACTTCTACTAAGGTTGATGGAAATGAAGACATAAAAGGGAGAGTAGGGGAAAGGGGAGGAGGGGAGGGAAGAAGGGGAGGTGGTGGAGAAAGAGGAAGACTGGGAGGACAAGGAGAAGAAAGAGAACGAAACCAAAATAACTATGGAGAAGGAAAATGGGAAAGAAAATAGAGTCATCATATATTAATACGTTAATAAGAAAACATAAGTCAACAACATTGAAAACTTTGACAGAATGGAAATATTTCTAGAAAAAAATCACAACCAACAAATATTATAAACATTAAAGAAGGTGAATCCTTAGGCACCAGTCATCCTTAGTGTTATCAAGGAAACACTAGGACTAAATGTTTTAGGGCTGAGTTGCAGCAACTTTAAAGGGAAAGATTATTCCACTATTGTATATGATCATCCAAGGAATAGAAAAAATGGCACCTCCTTCCAAGAGATCAATGTAAGTGCAGTATTAAACCAGACCAGGAGAGTCAGAGAAAATAAATTACAGAATAAACAGTATTTACATCCTTTCATCTTTCAAAGTGCATGAAACATTAATAAATACTAGCTATTGAATACAGACTGTGGATTAGCACTGTTCTAAGTGTTTTGCACAAAATGCCATTTCACGGTCACAGCAACCAACGGAATAGAAGTCATTCTCCTTTTATAAATGGGGGGTTTGGGGACCAGGGCAGGTCAGAGATCTGCCAAAGGGTATGGAGGAGAGAAGAGGAATAGGAGGCATTGGAGACTGGCTGCGCCCTTAACTTTGTACCATTACACTCCAAGATGACTGCTTATTTTTTGCCTTTACAAGCAATTATTAGTATCCTATTTTTAAGGAAAAACTACACTATTTATAATGACAGAAAGGAAATATAGTCTTGTTTTACTCAAAGCCATGATAAAGAAGTTTTCTGATTTCCTTTATCATGTCACTGTGTTCTAGCTTGCTAGTTTCATTATTTTTCAGCAGATTTGCTCTCTTAAATGGGACGTGATAATTGTTATGGTAACCAGTCATTCTTCTCCATGTAAACTCTGGGTAAAGATTAATAAAACAATGGATTTCACAAGAAAGCAGGATTTGACATTTACATTAGGGAATGATTTTTCTCAGGAAAGTCCCGCTCTCTTGTGTGGTACATGCGTGTCTTGGAACACAACTGCTATAAGCAAGTATATGAGCCATGACAAACAGTAAAGCCTGACATATCAGACTTTAGAACTTTGTAATACAGTTTAAAAAATCATTTCATCTCTTGTTAAATTATCTTCAGTCTTAGAAAGCAATAGGAATTAAAATGACCTTTCACTTTTCAGTTTCTCTGAGAGAAGAATCTTACGTAAGAAGTACTATAAGCATGCAGATGTATTTGCTGGGGGGAAAAAAGGTGGATTTGTATTGATTTCATATTAAAGCTGTAAAAGTATATGATACGATTAATTTTTTATGATACTGTGAATTATGCATTACTGTCATTTAATCAGACCATTTTCACATGAGCACACTGAAACAAAATAGAAGTGTCTTAAGGCATAAAACAGATCATCTGCTTTCCCGAAAAATAGAATTACTTTTTCGGGGGATTTATCGTAATGACATAGTCCATTTTTCCATTTTTAGACTTTTCATCTTATAATCAACATTTCTCATTGTCTGCTTTGAGATTACTTCATTAAAACCCAATGATTTCACCAAGCAGTGGTGAGGAGAGTTAAATCATTCACAGTTAGTGAAATATATGCTTTCATACATTTTAAAAGAAATGTAGTTATCTGTTTTCAAGCAATACTGTAAATTTATGGTGCTAAAACAGATATCTTCAAGGATTTGTATTAATGAATGCTAGAATGTTTAGACTGTTACATCAGGTAATATGAACAAATATCCCTTGGTCTTGTTTACATATGAATTCAATGATTCTCTCATGGATGGGGTTAAAGTTTCAATACCTACTATTCCTGAATGACGTTATTGCAAAGAATTTTTTGCAGAATTCAGTTCTGTACCTGATGCCAGAGTTTGGCAGGTGGCACACTTACTGACATTTTCTATAGTTAGAGAAACTATATAACAAAAATCTTGTAGAAACAAAATGGGAGGAGCTGTAACTCTAGATGAGGCATCTCAGATATCCTCATAAAAGTATATTGCAACAAAGAATTTCATCCATTTCATGCAGGTGGGTTTAAACTATGCTCTTTTCTGAAGGTCACTTATAGAACTTGTCCTTAATTCTACACTCTGAAAGTATATCTCATAAATACCCACAGAGTGGATTTATGTTACTTTAAGCTCCCTCATCACTGACCACCAAGATGTATAAAAACATTCATTAGTGATTTATGTGTCCCTAATATCCTTGGTAGGAAAAAAAAATGAAAGAACAAATATCAGAAAGAAATGCAGACAATTTCCCCTGAGCATGTATGCTCACTAGAGCAGCAAGGGAAAACGTCACACTGAAAATTATTCATATTAATGCAAAAAATGCCTTAGAACTGAGAACTGACTCAACACTCTACATAATTACTTTTTTTCTGAAACTCAAACTAAATATTTTCTTTCTACCTTCTAAACTCCATATGCTAAATATTTTTTTAAATCCATTTGATCACAGTAGCTGTTTCCCTTAATCATAATTAAGAAAAACATGATATCTTCCATTCATTCAATAACAAAGTTTTACTTAACATTGTCTAAATATCAGGTACTATGGGCTATGTTGACAAAAGCCCAGTGAAAGACAGATAGCTAAGAAGATGATTGGGAAAAAGCGTGTTGAGGATTTTGCCAGAATATGTTAGGGGGGGCAAAAGGGAGGGCAAAGCAAACTGGCTTAGGTATTATGGAGGAAGCTTTGAGAAAGTTTTGAGGAAAAAGGATGAGCATATTAAATCAAGACATTATCATGCTCTCCCTCAAGAGAGGGACTAGTCTGCTAAGGCACTAGCCTGCCAGGCACAAGTAGCTCAGAGACCTCAAAGATGATTAGAGGAAGTGATGCGAAATGAATCTGCTCCTTCAAGTCAGCTCTCATGAGCCATTTATGGAATTGAAAAGGAGGACAACCTTATGACTTTTAAGGGTTTAAAGAATAGGGAAAGGAATGCTTGATCTAGAAGTTTCATTCTGCTTTAATCTGGTAGCTTGCTAGGTTGGTCAAGAAACCACCAAGGCAATGGATTGGTTTAAACAATGGGGATTTATTTGCTTATGGTTTTAAGGTTAAAAGAAACTTCAAATCAAGGCATGGTCAAAGTGAAGCTTTCTCCCCCAAAACTGTGGCACTCTGGGGTGGTTGTTGGAGGTTCTTGGTTCTGCTCTTGTCACATACACATGGGAACTTCCACTGGCCTCTCCATTCTCTTCCAGATTTCATTGATTTCAGCTTCCTATTTCCTGTGGCTTACTTTTGTCAAAATTTCATTCCACTTATAAAGGACTCCAGTCTAAGGGTTATGATAGACCTTGATTGGCCTGGGACACAGCTTAATTGAAGTAGCCACATCAAAGTTCCTACTAACAATGAGTTCGTACCCATAGGACTGAATTAAATTTAAGAATGTGTTTTTCTGGGGTACATACAGCTTCAAACCACCACACTGGATTTTGAAAAATGAATTTGAAGAGGCAAGGAAAGTGGTTATAGATCATGGATGTGGGGGTGACTAGATGGTGGATGCATAAGGGAGATGTTTCCAGTTTGGGGTATATGAGTCCAATAAATAGAATAACTGCTCCTGCAGTTGCCCAGGAAACCCTCTGATGGGATGGGGAAGTTGATAAAGAGAACCTGATGCTCCTTATAAATATATGGTAGTCGATTTTCATAATGGATGTTAGGGACTTTGAAAATCTCATTTACACACACACACATACACACACAGACATACAAAAGGATTAGCATTGCTTGAGAGTGTTGTAGAAATGCAAAATCCCAGGCTCCACCTAAGAGTGACTGACTCAGATTCTACATTCAACAAGATCCCCCTGGGATTTATAACCGCACCTAGATAGAAGTGATGTGGAGAGGGACTTAAGCAATCTAAGATTGGGGTGAGGTTGTAATAAAGCAGACTGTTAAAAATAGAAAACTATTTCAGAAGTACTCCGACTAGTATCATGACATTCCAACAAACTTCACTGTGTATTGTACCAAAGACACAATGATACGTCATTGGATCAAGAATGCTCTTTGTATAAAAAATATTTTATGTTTTTTTGAAGAATTCTTATAATTACATGCAAAATTAGTTAAAGCATCACAAAATACCTTTGCTTATTCTTAAGATAATATGTACAATGGAACTTGAACATTTTATCAATGTTTTATATGTAAAAACATATATCTAACATAAAATACATAGGTTTTGTTTGTTTAGTGGTTGAGGGTTCTGAAGAAGGAACAATCCCTTCTCATATTTATGCATTGCCTTAGTCTAATTCTAAACCCATCCTCTCATTTATGATCTCAGTTGTTTTAATTGTTCCTAGCTTCAGTTTATATGGCTCAACATTATGTTACAACTTCTTGATCTTGATTTCATTTTAGGAGAGGCTGAGAAGAGGATTCTTGAAGACGTATTTTTAGAAAAAGTGCTTCAGAGACTTGGCATCTTTCCTTCCTTTATGAAGCTTTAGTGTTCATACATCTATGTGCCTGGTTCATATTTTTGCTTTTAATAGGTGATTTATTGTCCAAGGGCATACTTCCAAGCATTATTCTTTTAGCAACAGATTAACTTATTTTCATAAGGGGAGCTCTTTCCTTTTGGAAAACAGTTAAGAATGATAACAAATGTTTCTCTTTTAGCAGAAGCATCTTCTTTGTCAAAGCTTCAGAATAAGAATGGCATAGGATACACATAGAACATGATTTGAAAACTAAAAGCTACAGAATGCTCTAGATCTAAACAATTTAGAGTCTAGATTTAAGTCAAGAAAGAGTGGTGTTTAAGCTGTCAATGAAAGAAATAATGAAGGAGACTTGCTGCAAAGGCAAAAAAGAAGTTTTATTGAACAAGAACAAACGTGTGTGGAGCAGAGCTGAAAGAAACATCTGCTCAAGGGTTGGGGTTTATGGAGTGGATATATGGGTTATGTGGGACTTGGGCTGCACTGAGAAGGAGTAGGACATTGTCAGAGATTATTTTGGGAGAAGATACCACAGAGTCAGGATGTTTGCATGTGGATTTTTCTATAATTAGTTTAAACTGGTTCTTTCTGGGAGACTTGTGGTTGCTGTAGCTACAGAAATGTCCTGGGCAGTCAAGAGTTCATGAGTATGTCAAGCTGGAGCTGCTTCATCAGATTCCCAGTTGACTAGGTCCTCCCTGGATAATGTGGGAGCTCAAGCAAATCAAGACAGTGAGTGTAGCCATTAACCAACCTATTTCAAAAAGTAATAATTTAAACTTTTTCAACTATTTCTTTGGTTGTTATTTTGCATTAATTACAAAGAACCACTCCATGAAGCCAATAGGAGACCAAAGATAAGGACAACAAAAACCTTTAGGAAGAGGAGATCCAGTTATCTGCATTAAAGGTAATCATATTGGACTGGGCAAATTATTCTAATTCAATTTTGAATTTTTTGTTTGAGGGGGTGCATGGTCTGGGAATTGAATCTGGGTCTCCCACATGAAAGGTGAGCATTCTACTAATTTTCAATTTTGAGTCTATCAATCCAGAATTATACTAACACTTCAAGATATTTATCATTTATAAACTTGAGAAAGAACAATTTTTCTATCCTGTATGTGAATCTAGTATTAATTTACAGTTTGCTAGAAAGTAAGGAATTAGATTTTTTAAAAAGATAGGAAAAAGATAGCCCTAGAAACCAGACAGAACTAAGAGTAAGTCTTGCCTTTGTCACTTATTTTCTGGGTGACCTTGCATTTTCCTTATACTCTTTGAGTCACGTATTTCACAGTCGCAAAATGTTAGAACAGCTACCAGATAATTGTGAGTGAGAATCATCTAATTTCATAACATACCTACAGACCTTGGATTATAGTACATGCTTGATTAATGATAACTAACTAAAGGGCACTAACATGCTGAGATAGGGGTAAATCATGTCATTCTCAAATTATAGCTTCAAATGTGAGAAGGAAATAAAAAAAGGGAGAGTGCTATAACTCTGTGTACCTGATAGCAAGGCAAGGAACAGAGCAGAAAGGAAAGTGGAACTTATAGGAAGATATTGGGGAATTCAAAAGACTTTTGACCTACTTTACCATTTTACCTAAGCTAAATTAAATGGTTCTCCATCATACATCTCTTTACATTTAACTAGAAACATAAAAAAATCATAAGTGCCTATGCCCTGCCTTTAACTTAATAAAATATGGCTTTTGCGATTGAAAGGATGAGCCCATTTCAAGAAGATAGACCACATGTTGACACTGCATGGCAATATTTCTGAAATGTTGAGATAAAGAAATCTCTCTTCTTAGGGGTAAAGAAAAAATGTTAAAAGTTTTAGAGAAAAAGAAATGATCAGAATAAATAAAATTTCTTAAAAGCAACCTTGGAAGCAGCAAGTCAGTGGAACAGTGTTTTAAATATACATAGAAAATTACTTCCAGTCAAACTCGTGAGCTCATAAGGACATTTTCAGATAGATATGTACAATCTCTAAACATGTACCTCCCTTGCTTCCTTTCTTAGGAAGATGGCCTCCTCCAAATTGAAGGACTATACCAGGAAAGAGAAAGACATGGTACAAAAAATGAGACATTTGACAAAGGAGATAAGCTAAGGGAATGTCCAGGAGAACAATGAAAAGCACATGTAAGAAGACAACTGTGTGCCTGGCACTGAGCACAAGCAGTCTGGTTTGCAGCAGTGTAATTTAAGAGGCAGGCTTGTTAAGAGAAGTCATCACTACAGCTTCTGCCCTTGTTCCCTCTTTTAACTTGATGAAACTACTGGAAGATAGAATCCACCCAATCAAGAAAGAGGAAGACATGATAGCTAACAGATAAGGAGTTCAACCTCGGAGGAGAGAGACCGGAATTCCAAGATGCACAACTCGAGGGCAGACTCAGAGAATGTGGGAAATGATGGCCTTCGGGAGTTTTACCTCCAGAAAGATTTGGAATTCATTGTTTTCTGAATATTATTACTTTTTGAAAATTGTAGTGACGGTCTTAGAGAATATGCAAAAGATTATTAATATGCACAATGAAAACTAAGCAAATAAAATGAATGAACAAGAAATACTTCACTGTAGCACAAACTGAAAGAAGGGAAGCGTGTTCTTTTTATGTCACCATGCTAAGTTTTAGTAATAAAAACACTAAATCTTGCTTTAACCCCAATATTTAACATAGCCTTAATGGGAGAATCAGCTAGTCAAAACAAAAGACTGACAATGTAAGAGAGCTAAATCTTCGTCTACCACAACAGGAAGTCAAGAGATAGCATCTAACGTTCAGAAATCCAATGCTAGAAATTTATTCATGGTATTTAGAATTATGGAGACTAAGCAATGAAAAAAAGCGAACGTGATTACTTAGGGAGAAGAAGACCAGTGTGCGGAGGGGAATGGTGTGGCAGAGAGCCATTAGGTATAATCCTTTCTGTTTACTATTAAACTTTTTAAGCTATTGTGCATGTATTGCTTTGATAAAATAAAATCCAATTAAAAAATTCATGAGGCAGTTTTAAAGCCTCTTGGATATTATCAGGCTGACTTCTCTAGGTAACACCCATCTGTCACTAATGCCCACTTGTGTCCATTTTGACCCCTGAGCAGAAATATTATCTTCACAAGCAGGGAGAGTATGCATTGCACAAGAAATTACTGGTGCTCAGTAAGCCCTACCCCACCATATAGGTTCAAAGGAAAAGATAGAGGATGAGGCCCTACTGAAAAATTGACAGATAAAGAAATTCTGCCTTTTCTCTGCAAACAGGAGGCTGCCTAGCAACCATTATCTGGCACACTGAGAAGAGACTAGACCACATGTTTCCATTTCTGTACCTTTTATGAAATTCAGCCTAACAAAAATGAGAGTTTATATTTCTGATGAATTTAGAAATATTTTATTGTTATCAAATCTAACTTTCTTATGAATCAGTTATCAGGAAAAAAATGAAAAAATGCATTTAAGAAGAAACAAGTGCATTAAATCGCCTACAGTCTGTAAACATTGTTTTTCTTTCTAACTGGTTTAATCGTTTTAAAATAATCTGTGCATAAAGCCAAGGCCAAACAATGAGCAGATGATGTAAAGCACACATGGCTTGGAAATGAAGTTGAGCGAATTCCATTATGTCTCATTGCATTTATTGTCTCTACTTGGGTAAATGTGCTGTACTTGATTTCGACTTAGGCATGCTGTAGTTTGCTGTCGGAAAATTTGCATTTCTGTGATTAAAATGAAAGATGTGTTTGAAATTTATTGGAAAAGTAGGTGTAGAAAGGCTTTAAGTGCTTCTGAGATCATTTCTCTTTTATGATGATTTGTAAAAAGCTTTGAAAACAAGGTGCAAACCTTCTTTGACTGTCAGAGACAAACTTCCAGTCCTGGTTGGTGCAAGATTCATTCTCAATTAGCGCACACTCCATTAACTCTTTACCCAGTGTAAGTCAAGACTATTTCTTTCTTTAGTATGAAAATTAGGGGATAACAGGAGCATGCATTTTTTAAACCTTTTATTGTAGTAACATACCTACAACTTAAAATTTCCCGTTTTTTCTGAACTTTGACAGGGAACAAATATCCTTTAAACAATTAAACGTTTTCAGCTCCTTGTCTTAAGGTTTCATGCCAATAAGAATTCACATGTCAAATTGAGGTCCCTGGCAGTTAAACTAAACCAGATGAGAATGAGTTAAAGGAAACAAAAAAAAGAAACTTAAAATATTTTACAAGTTGATTACCCAAAGACTTCGCAGATTGTTTTTTTCCTGAAGCTATCTGGCTTCTTTTACAACATCTAGGCAATAATGGAACATGTCTTCGTTTGTTCTGCAAAACTAGATGGTACAATTCTCATCAGTCAACCTGAGGAACTTCAACATGTCACTCTGCCCCACTACATGGCCTAATTTGGAAAGGAGTCAAGTTCTCTTTTGCATTTAAACATCACCTACAACACCCCCCCCCGCCCCCCCCCCCCCCATCACCATCAAAGTACACATTGTAAGGCTATTGTGTAAATTATACAAGACAATTCAATAGCATGGGCTGTTTGTTAGTATAAACATTCATAGGTAATGATAACATGAGCTCTGCAGGTCCTAATTCTTTTCCCTGGACCTTAGGGCAATCGTGATGCCAGTACTTTTGATCTTCTGGCTAAGAACAGAGACAAAACACTGTTCCTGGGAAAATGGGGCAATGTGATCTTTTGTCAGAAAAAGAATGAAAACTAGTAATGCAACTCCCGTTCCTCCTAAGTAGTTGAGTATTCAGATTACAGATGAAAGCGGCCCCCTTGGGAGGGAGCGAAATGACTACCAGTGGAATATTTAAGATTTTCTTTCCTTTGTCCTCCTGAGATCCCTTCATGCTTTTGTGCAGTGAGCGACAGGCTCCGTATTAAACTGTGACACTGTGACTGAGGAGTAAACCTGCTTCCTGGGCAACCCTACCCTTTTACCCCCAAATTCTTTTCACTTCAGTGGGGAGCCACAATAACAAATCAGTCTGCGCTCCATACTGCCAGGGCGAATGGTAAATCACAATGATTCTCCTACTGTTCAGAGAGTTTTGATTTCTAAGGAGATTTGCAATCACAGTGGCAAGGCAAGGGTGTTAATGAGGTCCATAAATTAAGTTAAAGCAGGGTAATTATGTCCTATGTTGCAGTAAAGGCTGGAGTGGCTAATATCATTAAGGCAAATGAAACACTTTTTTGGATTGTGAATACAAATATTATTATAAGCAAGGGGCTTTTTTGTTGTTTTGGACAAATTAATTATGGAGTGGACTCTGCAAATACTGCAAGGGCTTAACCAGAGTCTGGACAAGTGCACGTCTGTGTGACTGTGTGGGGAGAGTATGGGGCGGCATTTATACTAGTCTGGCATGATAAGCCTGCTTGCTAGCTCTCTGGATCCTTTTCATGAAATTATAATCACTCTTCTTGCCCAGTTACAACTCCGTCTTTTTGAGATGTGCTTATTTGCCAGTTGGGTTTTTTTATTGGACCCTTCTTTATTTATGAGCGTGTGACAGATATTCTAGCTTGCTAATAAATGAGGAACACTTAGGCAAAGATGCAAAGGAATAAAAAGAGGCTTGTAGATGCTGTGCCTCCCGCTGATTACACATTCACTGTAAATATTTTATACATGGGTGAGACAACAAAACTCTCCACAGTACCTCATTTTGGGGATATATTTGCCATACAGCAAAATTTTTCTAAGGGCTTTATATTGATTGCTTCCTTGAATCCAGATGACAATTCTAAGAATCAGGTTCTGTAATTACCAGTATATAGAAACAGAGACCAAACATAGAGGAGTTGTCTACCTTGCCAAAATTACAACCACGGCACCAGAATTCATTTAGATTCAAACCTTTCTAATCTCAAAACTTATGTTCATAAGCATCATGTGGCCTACCAATTGCATCTAGCCACCTGAGAACACTTCTTTTATTGGAACAGGGTAAGTGACAAGAGAGCAAAGAAGAGAGGACCAACCTTCTGGAATGAAAATAAAAAAATAAACAGAATTGTTACAGTTCCAAGCATCAGTATGCTAAGAAACTTAACAGGGATCAGAAAAGTTTTATACGCATGAAGGACAAAGAGGTTAGTTTTTTTTTTTTTTCTATTTTTCAGATGATTTTGAATAAAATGAAGAGAAAGGCAGCTTTATATGGTGGTTATGAGTACGGATTCAACAGTGTCTGGCTTCAAATCCATCTCTTTTTTATGGCTACAGAATCTTGGGCAAATTATTCAGTTTCTTTTATTCTCAGTTTCTTCATGTTTAAACTGGGTATTGTCTAGATACATATTTCATAGGATTCAGAGAAGGTTAAATAGGTTAACAGATTTTAGGCACTGAGATAAGTGTGAGCACACAACTACTGTCTAAGCAGTAGATGTTTTACTCTAAGGGAATCCTACAAGGACACTTTTTGTACTATGGCTTTGAAGAACAGTATCACTTTTCTTGAAATGATTTTTACTCTTTCTGTTTGTTCTTTAGCCATGTATGGTGAAATAGATCAGGTTTCTCTCTTTTTATTGGTATTGAATATTAGAGTCAAATTTGAATCTTACCTATATGAATAGTTTAAGGCACAAACATGAGATCCATCTAGGTAGATACATTATATCTGGCTGTGAATGGGAAGCACCCCTTCTTTGCTTATTCATCACCTCTACTACCCATTTGCATTCTGCCTACTGAATTGAAGAAGATCTGCCCACACAAAGAATAATCTCTGCCTTTCTTCTTTCAAACACAAATTTTAGATTAGTTTTCAAACATATCAGATTATCCTTACGCATTTTTTTGTTGGCCTTATTTTTTCTGCACTTTTCCCCTTCTCTTTCTTCATCAACCTTCAGCCTCTCATTCAGGGACCCATGAGTAAACATTAGAACAGAAGGTTCATGAGGGCAAGGGTTATTTTCTACTTTGCTCAACACTACATCTCCCAAACCTAAAACAGTCCCTAATACTTAGTAGGCTTTCAATAGATATTTATTAAATTGATAAGTTAATGCTCTATTTTGTGTAGCTCTAGAGACTTCTGAACTTCTTTTGGGAACAAAATGAGATTTACACATATAACTAAATAAAATACTGCTATATATATGTCTGAAAGCATTCTGTATTCTTGAAACCATACTCCACTCTTCCTTCTACATACACATACACTTGGGAATTGTTATCTTCAGGGATAAACTTATTAATAGAACCACAGGTTTAGTAATTTTCAGTTTCTGAGCATTCTTAAAGGATTAAATATGAAGCTTTTAGTCTTAGAAAAATTTGAAATATGCATGTAAATATATATAAATATACTTATGTGTGCATAGATAACATTTTTAAATCAGTGTAAAATGTAAACTTTCTTTAACTCTTAGTTTATCTCTGCATGAAAAAGATGTAAAGATTGATTTCTGTGGAAAGAGAAAATACCAACCATGCTGCTTTTATAGAGTATTAATTGCAGTGAATTTACTTTTATTTTTAGTGAGACCAGCAAGCCCTGAAATTAAGAGGAAATAGTATATACTCTCTATCTTGACTCCAGAAAGAAGTTTTTTTTTTTTTTTTTTTTAAGAGAGAGGGAGGAAAGGAAGGAAAGACAGAGAAGGAAGGAAGGGAGGAAGAAAGGGAAACATTTTTAAACATTTTCTTGTTTTATTATATTTTGTTTGTTTGTTTGTTTTTTACATGGGCTGGGGCCGGGAATCGAACCGGGGTCCTCCGGCACGGCAGGCAAGCACTCTTGCCCGCTGAGCCACCGCGGCCCGCCCCAGAAAGAAGTTTTATTTAACCTAACTAAAAATTGAAATTCTATAAATCAGATGATAATTTCTGAAAGAATATCTGACCCTTAAACTAGCACAAAACTATCTGAAGTTAACAGTAAGGTTTGAGGGATTGGCCATCAGTAGTCTCCACTGTCATGGGTGATATTACAAAGGGAGAGCAACTCAAGATAAAACATTGCAAAGAACAAGTAAGTGAGAGTTCTATGAAGTTTGTGGAGCATGCAGCTTGGATATGGCAGACAAGTGAGAGGCTCAACCTACCCAACTTCTCTTCTTGGGTGAAAAGGTGAGCTTTATTTCCTAGACCCCTCAGAATTAAGATGGGTCATGTGACTACAATATGCCAATGGAATGAAGGGATCAGGTATCAGTTCCCGGTTTACTCATTTAAGAAGGGATGTGCCTTCTCCAAGCCATTGCTTCACTCTTCGTCTCTTCTTGGCTGTAGCAAGAGACTGAAGTTGTTCTCAAGGAGAAGGGAATAATTGTTGAATTAGTTAACTATTATAATCTAGATTAAATAGTTAAAAGTGGAGGAGCCCCTCTCAGCCTTGGTCCCTGAATAACTGTGTGGACTAGAGACCCTCTCCCCCACATCAAACAAACAGGATGTTTCTAATGAAAAATGAAATTTTATTCATTATTGACAATTAGGGGTTTGTTAAAACACTTAGTGTAACTTTATTAATATGCCCTGTATGTTATTTAGTTTTATAAAATGGAATTCTGTTTATTTAGACAACAAACCACTTTATGCCAGGTACTGTGTGATGCCACTTCACCATCAGCCTTATGCAAGGATAAGGGTAACCATTCACAGTACAGCTACTGGGGGCTGGGGGAAGCACAGTAGAAGATCCATATTTTTATCAGCACAAATAACAGTTAGGTTCAGGTTTTTATGATTCAAACTGAATTCTAAAAATGTGTATTGCCTTTTACACATTATTACCTTCTTGTAGAAGGTCAATCTCCAATCTCTATATTTCCCACTTAGGTGAGCACTTCATATTTGATGAATAACAGTGATGATTTGGAGAATCCAGCCCAAAGAAATTAAATGGGAGGTATCACAAAAGTACCCTGTACCTCCAGATGTAAAAGAGCTCTCAACATTTGGTTCCAGCCCTTATTTTTACATACTAGGTTTGAAACTTAGAGTAAAAGGGAAATAAGTTTTCTTAGTTGTGTTTTAATCTATGCCAGAAGAAAAAGAAGCATTTCTCATGTAGTCCAGAATATTTGCACTGTGGGATTTTTCTGGTAAAAAAAAAATCTCGGTAACTGGCATTGGTATAGGGGACGTCTGGGGAAGGTTTGAATTTTGGTCTTTGAGAACTTGCACTCTCTTCAAATTCTATGTTCTCGTTTTTCTGTTGTTCCCTCAAATTCTTCTCAAGCACTGATTTGGGGTTAACCTCATTATTCATCTGTTCTGTTTGAGTTCTTCTATTTCTTCTGATTTATACATATATCAGATAAATATATATATATTCATCCCATCCCAATCCAAATAAACTTAATAAATTTAAGAAGTCTCCAGACATAAATTAAATCAATCCCTTTTTGAGAGCATAATTGAATTATGGGTTTGTATGCATTCAGCAAGTTGTTTGACCAAGTTTCTTTAAATTTTCCTGCATATAATAGTAATCTATGAGGTGGAAGGTAGTCTTTGGAAGTGTGCTTCACCTTTCCTTCCTTTGCTCTGTTGCATTTCATATTGTCTTTAAATTACAAAACATAATTATTAAATTAAAGGCTAACATTAAAGTTTTAGATTGTAATTTCAGAAACAAAATATCTTGGCTTGTTGACATATTAAGACAGATATAAAAAGATGAAGATTAAGTGTTTTAAGGTATTTGAAGAATTTGGTGGCAGCCTAATCCACACTCTTTCTTCAGTGGTTACAGTGGTTAAAGCAAGTCACAGCTTTTACTCTTGACTCAGGCTTAAGAGGAACTGTAAAGAGGAATTGGAAGCCTGGATATTGTCCTAAGAAATTGGCATAAGACCCTCATACAAACATAAAGTACATACTAATTCCTATGGTGAGGGTACTCAGAAGTCAGAAACTGAACCTGTGCTGGATAGAGTTAAATGAGATGAGCACTGCTCTCAGAAAGAGAATAAAAATGCTAAAAAGGAGCATGGTATATCAAAGCCTCTTAGCCTAACCCCTGGGTTCTTGCCACAAACCTTCTGTAGAATAAAACCTGTATCCTTGAAAAAAATAGAAAGCTGACAAAATAGTACTAGGCCACTGTGTGTGCAATGAAAAATAAATCCTGCTCAGAGAAAGCATTCTTTCATTCAACACACAAAAAGTTAATACCGTTGGCAGGAGTCAATGGATTTTATCAGCTATAAAGGAGATTGATGGAGAAGTGAGAGTTTGAAGCTAGAATTCATTGACAGCCACAGGCTTGTGTAGCATAATGCCAAAATTTGGTATTATTATTCCATGGATGGACTAAAAGAAACCCTATAGCCTAACCTACTCAGATCTTTAGACATTACATTTGGTGAGTCGTTCGACCCTCACAGGAGAATTGTAGCCAGCAGGGCCATCCTGGGCAGGGAATGCAGTAAACAGGTCATCATTAGACTTAAGGCCAATACAGTTGAGTGGTGCTTACCCAACCACCTCTTTTTATCTATATCCTTGAATTATTTTTCCTGGTTGGTCTGATCTGCAAAACCACATATATTTCATATGGTAGAAAGAAAAGTTATATGCAATCTTTGACTAAAATAGTGTAATATAGTATTCAAAATATGGAAGATGATGGCCACTTTCCACTTTCTATTGGCCGTAGATCACTAAAAGCACACTGGTAGGTGAACAAGATGTGTTTATCATTTATTACAACAAAGGAAAACATATCCCAGAGGGGACTATGGCCATCTCCATAACGGGAAGCTAGCAAGAAACTATTATAAGATATAGACTTTGGTTGAGTAATATTGGGGAAGGCCTAAGAAAGCAATTACTTTCTATGGATTGGGTGTGTATTAGTTAGGGTTCTCTAGAGAAACAGAATCAACAGGGAACACTTGCAAATATAAAATTTATGAAAGTGTCTCACGTGACCGTAGGAATGCAGAGTCCAAAATCCACAGGGCAGGCTGCGAAGCCGACGACTCCAATGGATGGCCTGGATGAACTCCACAGGAGAGGCTCACCAGCCAAAGCAGGAATGCCACCTGTCTCCTCTGAGTCCTCCTTAAAAGGCTTCCCATGATTGGATTTAGCATCACTAATTGCAGAAGACACTCCCCTTTGGCTGATTACAAATGGAATCAGCTGTGGATGTAGCTGATGTGATCATGACCTAATCCTATGAAATGTCCTCATTGCAACAGACAGGCCAGCGCTTGCCCAATCAGATGAACAGGTACCACAACTTGGCCAAGTTGACACCTGTCCCTAACCATGACAGGGTGTTATGAGAAAGAAGAGAATTTGTATGACTGGGTATCTCAATAAGTCTTATCTATAGGGAAGGTAGCAGATGAGAGAGAAAATAAAGCTGTAACAGATAGAAAAATAGTCATTTAGAAAGAGAATGGCATGTTTGGTACAAAAATACATTTATATATGGTGTTAGTTTATAAGGCTGCTCAAACAAATACCATGAATTTGTTCAGCTTAAGTAATGGGGATTTATTCATTCAAGGTTTTAAGGCCAGGAAAATCAAGGCATCATCAAGGTGAGATTTTTTTTTCCCAGAAGAATATGATGCTCTGGTGTTTAGTTTGTCACATGGCAAAGTGTCTCCTGTCTCTTTCTTCTCTTCTGGGTTCCATTGATTTCTGCTTCTTGCTTCTGTGGCTTTCTCTCCCACTATTTATATTCAATCTATTTATAAAGAACCTCAGCAATAGGATTAAGCCCCATGCTGAATGAGGTAGGTCATCTGAACTGAAGTAGCCGCATCAAAACTCCTACTTACAAAGGGGCCACACATACAGAAACTGATTAATTTTAAGAATATGTTTTTCTGGGATATATACAGCTTCTCTCTCTCTCTATACACACACACACACATATATATATTTATATGATAAAATGAAATGGAGGAGAGAATTTAGAGACAGAGAACAAACAGTACATCTACTCATCTGAAAAAATTTATAACAAAATGGTAGAGGGGAATTTGATAGCATCTGGAATAGAGTATTTTTAAAAAATATGGTTTTATATCAGCTTGTCTGAAGGTTAAAAATCTTCCATTAAGAAGAGGGATGCATATTATTTTAGGAAAGAATATTTAGATCCCTAGAGCAATGTACTTGAGTAGGTGAGGAGGTTGACCTCCGGTAGACTGGAGCCTGGAAAGCTTGGCCATGTAAATGGGGAATGGTGAGCCTATGGCTTCCAATGCTGATGAGTGGGTAGATGAGGTGGCAAGAGCATGCAGTATTCTCTTCTGATATTTTAGATAACGAAGAGAGGCAGAAAGGAAGTCCATCCTCTGAGAGTGATGTTGGCGAGAGGTGTTGAAGAATGAGGATAGAGAAGAGGGCAGGAAGTTTTTCTCTAGGAATATGGAAGAAAAATGCATTGGGGGAACTAATAAAATCTAGTTTAAAAATATCAATTATAGATATAGTTATAAATTTAAAACATATACAATATTGACCATTATCAATAATTATCACTATCCTGAATAAATACTCAAATCTCCTTAATATAAGCACTCCAGTCCAGGTTAGTCCTTATATTTTTTCTTTGATGGTATCTGACATATCAGTGCTGGAACAGAAGTTAGATGGCATCCAGTCACTAAACTTTGCTCCAAAATGAACTCCTAACTCTGTCCTCTCCCAGGCACAGTTAATTCCTGCATTCTCTTTCCATCTGATTCATCTTGTAGAAATATCTAACATTACATATTCCACTGTATTATCTTAATTAGCATATAAATCCATCCCATTCACTACTTGTAAAACACTTCAAGGGTTTATTATTCAGGGAACAATGTTTGTATTCCCAACACTTAGTACAGTGTCTGACATATGGGAGAAAAACATATATATATGTATGTATGTATATGAATGATATACATATATTATGCAAAGATTGTACTCAATTTATTATCAAATTCAACTGTTTTCAGCAATTTCACCCACTGCAAGTGAAAATAAATAAGTTTTTGGCAGTATAAGCCAAGGACAGAGCCTTTAAGCCTGCTATTTACACCTTTTACAAGTTGCTATGAATCATATAGTTAGGAATATTTGTTTCAGCTCATATATCTCTATGTAAGCTATTAAAAAGTTTTAAAGTCTATTTCACCAAAAATCAAAGTAACCTAGAACTCTTGTACTGCATTAATAATACTCTGTTTGAAAAAAAAAAAAAAAACGAGGAATATTTTCCTGTGAATTCTGAACAAATGATGGTGCCTAGAATAAACTACTACTATTTTGAAGCACTATCAAACTCCCATTTAACGACCCATTCTACTCAGGATGGCAGTTTAAGCTATGGCCTACTGGCCATCACTTTATTCCACCCATCTCTGATTTGAGATACAATTTAAATCTCCAAAAACTAGGAAACATTAACACCCATGGACAAGAAACATGAGAGACTTCCGAAAGAAGCATCTGAGCCAGACTGATAGAATACAAATAAATTACAACAAAACCATAATTACAATAATAATAAAAGCTAACAATTATTCCTCACTTGGACATGATGAACCATATATTTACAAATTTAAGAAGAATACTGGGATGTGACTTGCAGTTTCCCCTTATCCCCCGGCTGAGAAAACATCTTCTAGTAGAATCCAAATGAGACTGTTCTAGTTTGCTAGCTGCTGGAATGCAACCCACCAGAGACGGATTGGCTTTTAATAAAAGGGGATTTATTTTGTTGGTTCTTCAGAGGAAAGGCAGTGAGCTTTCCACTGAGGTTCTTTCTTACGTGGAATGCACAAGATGGTCTCTGCTGGTCTTCTCTCCAGGCCCCTGGGTTCCAACAACTTTCCCCAGGGTGATTTCTTTCTCCATCTCCAAAGGCCTGGGCTGAGCTGCTAGTGCTGAGATGAGGAATGCCAAGCTGCTAGCTGTGCTACATTGCGTTCTCTCATTTAAGCACCAGCCAATTAAGTCAAACGTCACTCATTGCAGCAAACATGCCTCCTAGCCAACTGCAGATGTAATTAGCAACAGATGAGGTTCACGTACCATTGGCTTGTGTCCACAGCAACAGAACTAGGTATGCTCACCTGGCCAAGTTGACAACTGAATCTAACTAACACAGAGACTATGTAATCTGAGGGGCTGAGGAGCTGTGGAAAAGCCTGAGGGAAGAAAAACACAAAACAATGGTTAATTCCTTAAATTATTGTAATCTCTACCATTTGAGAGTGGTAGCTCTGAGAAGCTGTTGGTGCTACTCAGAAAACCATGAAGATATCACAGCCCAGTTGTGGCAAGGCTTTTCCTTGATGGAACTGAATTGTTCTTTGTTATAGTATGTAGCAATGTATCAACTGAGACTAGATATAGTCACATCACATTCTTATCATGGATGCTGGTCAAAGAAAATGCTGAATTAAACAAAACAAAACAAAACAGAAATGCTAACTATTGTCTAGCCATTTCATGCGTAGAGAAGAAATCTCACAAGCATGAAGCTATCCTCCTGGGAATACCCACATTTCCTTTTCTCCCTTTTAGTTAGCCAGATAAGGAATGGACAATGTAAAATTCTATCAACCCAGCCTTTCAGGTGAGAATAATAAGAGCATTGAGTAAGGGAGTGAGAAAATCCAGGCAAAATCTGTTCAATTTGCTCTCAGGAAACACTCAGCTTTTATTGGCCTTTACTTAGCCAAAGGTGATTAAAAAAATGAATAAATAAATAAACAGATCCAATATGGGAGTTATGAAAATATTCTAAAATGTAAATGGAGGAACATTTAAAATATGAATGTATCAAACAGAAATATTTTATATTTTTCTTTATTCCATTCTTGATAAAATCACAGAAAATATGTATAATTCAGAGGTCCACAAGCCCTCCGGCCTCTGGAGTCACTGCTTATCTGATATTAAAATAATATTGCTGAACCTCTTTTCCTACCTCTTTATTATCCCTAGAGTTTGCATAAGGATTAAATTCCTCTTGATTATTTCCATAATAGTTTAGTTCTATATATACACAAAATTAAAAATTTGGGCCAAGGGAAGTTGGCAAGATTAATATTATATGAATGTCTTTTTTTCTTTTTTACTTAACTACAGAATGGAGCCAGTTTGACTGATTAATTTTAAGGTCAATAATTGGAAAATTACATCCCAGTTTTAATCTTCACATTTTAGTTAGTACAATATAATAAAGTAAATATAATATGATATAGCATCATATCATATAATGTATAGTATAGTACAGTATAATATATGTGTATATTTGTATGCGTATATTTTATTGCATGTATATATTTATATACAATATGCATCTCTATTCCTATAGAGTTCATATAAAAAAAATATGAAACCATAAAAGGAAAAAAAACACGAAAAATAGAGCACTGACCAAGATGTTAGGAAAAAAAGACTCAATTTCCCTACAAAACGACAGACTCAGAACAAATTTTAAATTGCGAACATTATCACTAAGTATTGGTTATAAAAGCATATGTAAAATAGAGTGACTCAGCAAATATAATGTAAAAGGGTAAGCATGGGAAATCAGGGAAATGCAAACAAAATAGGAAGGTGGAGAGAAATGGAGAAAAGTATTTAAAATACAGTTTAACCCAAGGCAAAAATCACCAAAAATGTACTTGGATTGATAAAAAATATACAGTAGACAATGATGATATATAACTGAATAAATCTTTGTGCTCCATAAAGAGCAACGACATTGGTACCAATTAACCACAGCTCTTGAAGATTGTCAGAAATGGCTGTCAGCTCCTGCATGTAGGTTCGGTTGGCCTGGGGACCAGTGCTGGCAGGATATGCCCTGCTCTTAAAGCTCGCAGATCACAGGTAGTTTTCTCTTCCACTTGGCCAGGGGGGTTTTAAACCAGTGGGAAGTCACAGACACCATACATCCTGGTATACTGTACATTTCACATATTTGTTTTCCTCCACTGCAATGTCAGCTCCATGATGGTGGGATTTTGTTTCTTTCCTGTTTACTTCTGTATCAGAATCATGCTTGGCAAAGTAAAGAATGGTCCCTAATTACCTCTTGAGAATTAAGAAAGGAAGGTTTTCTCCCCAAATTCTCTTCTGTTGCCTGGTCGTAGAAGTGAGCCCAATCAGTCTAATCCCTTTCTACCTTCGAGTAGTTAAAGAGAGCTATCACAAAGATTCTCCTCCTCTCCTGTTTCACCTCCTCTTCAAAATAAACACCCCTACTTTTTAATTTTACTTTTCGACTCTGTCACATGGCCTGGATTTGAGTCCTGTCAGAATCCTTTCTCTGCCTTCTTACTGTGTTTCGGTCTATTGACTTCAACCTGAACACAAATATTGAGATCAACACACAATAGAGAAAGTGGGCAGTGTTTCTTTCATATACCTGGGAATATCAACTATAAATTTAACTCAGCCCATAATGTTCACTTTCTTTAGCAATTCATTTAATCAGATAGGAAGCTTTACATATATTCACTTCTCAAGATTGGCAAGTATAAAAGGTGACCTATCTAGATTATAAATCGGTACTTGATTTTGTTTATTGTAAAGACTTTTCCTTCAAGCTTCAAGAATTCCCATCTCTAAATTTCAAGCTCACACAGCTTCTTCATGCTTTGCGTAGCAAAGATGGTGTCCTTTTTCTCTTATCATTTAGTAGCTCAACCAGAAGATAGCACATTTGCTTTGTGTACAGTGATGTAATCAGACTCTGCTGTTTTTCATTTAAAATAGTAAAAATATCATTTAATTCCTTTTACAAAGCCTAGTTATGCACATTATTCTGGGAAGCCTGGAAATCCTCTTAGGAGCTGGTGGGCTTCACATTCTGGATGCAGGTTAAAAAGACCCGAAAACAAGTACATTTTGACTTTTAGGATATGTGAAAAGAGATATTTAACCAAATAGAGAGAGGAGACAGACCATGGCTATCAACTTGCAGCCCTTGGGAAATGAGCATTCACCATACTGATCTCTTATTGCCTCTTTCAGGAGTTTTATTTGTTGGCAGCCTAAGGCATGTGCTCACTTTTGTTTTATTATTTACTTCAATCAACAACCTGTTTCATTACACATTATGCACATCTTAAATTGTACCTTGGTTCTGCAGCTGGAGGTGTAACCACTCCCAGTGAAGCCTGCACCTCCATGCTTTAAAATACTGTGCATTTGAGAGAGTGTGGGCGCTCAGCAAATTACTTCCTTTCTCAAATTTTCTTTGAAAGTTTCTCATTTTTATATGAGGTTGTGGAGCTTTTGTGGAGGCAGTGGGAAGAATTAGGCAGAGCATTGGACTGCACATTGTCCTCTCCTAATTTGCTTTTAGAAATCAATGACCTTAAAGACTCAGACAACCAAGCTGCACATTTCACGTGCACATTTCCAGGAGCATGCCTTTATCTGCCTGCCCTGATGGCTGCAGGCTAGAGAAGGGTGCTTCCCAGGACTCTGTATCAGGTTCTTGGGGATTTTACATAATGCCAACACATGTCATTTTTATTGACTCAAACCCCAATGATTACATTTGCAATTTAATTAAGGCAGGTTTATTTTTAGAGTTTTCATTTAAAGCCTGGTAGGAAAAGAATCACGTTGTTTCCTCTCGGCACCAAAAAAAGAAACAACAAATCAAAGTTTGAAAATCATTGAGGAAAGGCAGATGGGCGAATGATTCTAGAATTAACATAACATCCGATGTCACTGTGGTTTTCACTGTTTTGGGGAAGGATGATATAATGATTTTTATTTTTGTTTTGTCTCCATGATGCCTTTTCTCAAGTTTTCTTTTCCAGCTGACCAATATCTAAAATCCTACCTCTGGCATTTCTGTATAAGGGATGTAGAATTGTGGAATTAGGAAGTCTAGTCTTGGAAAAAAGCAATAGCTCCTAAGGGACAATTTAGATTCGGCTCAACAATGGAAAACCTGTGACTTACATGTGGTAGGTAGGTTGAACTCATCATTACAGGTGCAGTAAGCAAAGCTTTGCTTCTTTCTGTAAAAGATTTCCCCCTCCCCTTTTAGAAGCCAGGGTTTTGCCTCACTGTCCTCTCTTCCTTTGTCTGAGCAAAAACCTCCTCTTAAGATTCCGGTAGCCTTTACAGTCAAATGTGGTTTTTTTTCATTTTAAGGACTGCTTCTTATAAAATACAATTGCCTGCCCCTTTTGTAAGGGTAATTTAATGAAGCAAAGAAAAGGTTTGAACAGAAAACTTTTTTGGCAGTCCTGAAAATAAAACAATTAGGCACCAGCCTATTCTTTTTCTGAATTATGATGGACCTGGTGTTTTGGCTGACCTAAAGGAAAGCCAAATTAAATGTATAGTAAAGGTGATAATGAAAATATGGGATGTCTAAGTTATCGAAATAAATTATTAGATTGAAAAATTTAATGGGTTGTATATTTCCATATCAAATAAGTAAACCTATGTTTAAATTTGCATGGCTCAGAAAAGTCTCTGCCAAGTGGAAGAAGAAAGCACCAATCCACACTCAAGTTCACCTATTATTCTTCTGTCCCCCCCCCTCCCAATACTGCTGATGAATATGAAAGTCAAACCCTAGATTCAATTTCTATATTGATGAAATTAAACTGCATCTGAAACCCACTTTACTTTGGGCATATAGGCAGCATTTGAAACCATTAGTCTGCTAACTGTGGTAGTAAAAGACAATCTTTTTCATTTGCATTTGGATGAATAGAATGCCTATTCTTTGGACTCACCCAATGAAACCTGGGTTTCAATGTAAAGTTTTTGAAAAGTTTAAGTGTGACTGCAGTTTAACCAGACTTCATGGTAGGAGGTAGGTAGAAAAAACAATGTATTCCTTGAAAGACAGGCATCTAGATTTAGAGATAAAACAATGAAAAACCACAACAACAAAATTTGTGCTATGAAGGACTTCCTAAAAGGGATCTATGGAAACAGAAATTACTAGGTAGTAAACAAAACAAAACAAAAAAACAATATTAAAACGTTTTACATTACTGTCCAATACCAAGGTATAAATTAGAGCCAGATTTTTATTTAGAACATACGCCTCCTTAGTTCATTTATTATACCTCAGATTGAACTCTGCCTTCTCCCTAACCCCACTGAATAAATCACTAAGACAAGGCAAAACAAAGCACTAACATTCCATAATTTTTTCTCTCTAAATGGCACCATTAACAGGTGTCCTGGTCTTTCTCCATATCCAATGCATCCCTTGTGCTTTTTAATACCATTCCACTTTTGCTCATTTCATGTCCATGCTACTTCTTCGTATTTTCAACCCCCACATCCCTAGTTAAGATACTATCACTCTTTTATAGGCCTTGCAGTAGAGCTCAATCCGTGTTCTTTGATTATTAACACCTTTTGACAACCACTCCTGTGTCTGCAGGGTCTCCTCGCCATATAGTCCTGCCTTCTCCAGGAAGGAACGATAAACTATGTAATTATCTTTACCCAAAACTTCAATCCTATGAACCCCTCCAGAGATCCAGTCAAATGCCAGTCTCTCAAAGAAGCATTCCTTGAACAGCTCAGGTTTGGCTTACAACTTGTTTCAAGTTTTCATCATATCGGATACTTCTAATTCATATTATCTGAATATGATGCAATTTTCCAACATCATGGTTATGTGATAAACATTTGCCTCTTTCAGAACAAAGTGAACCACATAACTGACAAGTCCTTTTCACCACTGTGTCTGTGGTAGTTAGATTCAGTTGTCAGCTTGGCCAGGTGGAGGTACCTAGTTCTGTTGCTGTGGACATGAGCTGATGGTACATGAACCTCATCTGTTGCTCATTACATCTGCAGTCAGCTAAGAGGCATGCCTGCTGTAATGAATGATGTTTGATTTAATTGGCTGGTGCTTAAATGAGAGAGCTCAACATACCTCATCTCAGCACTCGCAGCTCAGCCCAGGACTTGGGAGATGCAGAAAGAAATCACCCTAGGGAAAGTTGTTGGAACCCAAAGGCCTGGAAAGAAGGCCAGCAGAGATTACCCTGTGCCTTCCTGCATAAGAAAGAATCTCAGTTGAAAGTTAGCTGCCTTTCCTCTGAAAAATTAGTGAAATAAATCTCTTTTTATTAAAAGCCAATCTGCCTCTGGTATGTTGCATTCTGGCAGCTAGCGAACTAGAACAGTGTCCTTAGTGTCAACCAGGTACAGGAACAAAGATGTCCTTAAAAGTTTTATTATAATAAATACAAACATATAGACATTTGACATATGTGCATATATATAAACATACAAATAATAAGTGTAAATTTTATTATTTCACACTGCTGATAATATAAAAACATATTTATATTACTGGCATAATAGATTGCTAATTTCCTTGTATGTCAAAGACTATTTTGAAAAATCATTTAAATTATTACATGGTATTTCATTATGAAATATAATCATATATGACTAATAGATGTACCATAAATTTTATGCAATATTTTTCATAGTGTTAGTTATGTTTAATAATGGCATTGTCACCCACGAAATTATCAACTATAAACAAAAGCTGGGGGCTTCATAATCACTGCATTTTCCCATTCTTTTGCTACCCTCATTTAAGAAGGTGATCTTTTGTGTTTCAAGATCCCCTCAACATCCCCTTGGTTCCCATACTTTATTACAATTTTACTTTAGATTGCATTTAGATTTACAGAGCACTTGTAAATCTAATTCCTTGTTAGTTTGCAAGCTGCCAGAATGCAAAATACCAGAACTGGAATAGCTTTTCTCAAAATGTTATAGTGTTATGCCTTACATTTAAGTCCATGATTCACATTGAGTTAAATTTTGTATAAGGTGTGAGGTTCAGGTTGATGTTCATTTTTTTAGCCTATGACTGCCCAATTGTTCCAGCAGGAAGTATAGCCTTTTCCACAAGTGTGTTTTTACATTTACTTCAACATTTGTTGAAAGGGCTATCTTTCCTCCATTGAACTGCTTTTGCATCTTTCTCCAAAGCAGATGGATGTATTTGTATGAGTCTATTTCTAGGTTCTCTATTCTGTTGGGTTGAACTCTGTGTCTATCCTTCTGCAAACACCATACAATCTTGATTACTGTATTTATATGTCTTAAAATCTATGTCTTAAAATTGGATAATGTGAGTCCTCCAACTTTATTCTTCTTCAGAGTTGATTTAGGTTAAATTAATCTTGCATCTTAATATTTTCATCTTTCCCCATTTTATCTCTTGCCTTATTCTAGGGAGGAAAGTTCTTGCATAAGTCCTTCTTTTTCTTGTTGCAACTCTTATAAATGTTGGTTTTGCTCCAATCTGTCTTCTAACCACTAGAGGAGAGGTCAGCTGACTGCCGACATCTGACTGCCCAGATTTTTGGTAAATACTGAGCCATTATGGATCTTGGTTACTAAGTTCAGGTTTATAAGGCTGTGGATCTTCCTATATACATCCTGGTCCTTCTGTCACAGGATCTTGGTCAGCTCTACTGCTGATTCAAGACACACTTTCCCAATGGTGACGTGAGGTACAGTATGGATTGGGATTTCAATTCTTTCATACCTTTCCTCTTCCTTCTGGCCCTCAATGGAAATGTGCTGGCTGGAGCTCCAAAAGTCTTGTGGACTGTGAAGGGACACTGAGCTCTTTTGGGCCTGTGTGGATTAGAAGCAAGTATAGAGTATCTGGCCAGTCTTTGGGTTTTTATCTCCTATGAAATAGGAAAAAATAAGTCCTAAAAAGCCTTGATCCGTCATCTGGTACATGGTTTGGTATGTAAACATCAACTCATAAGCTCTTGATTGACAAACCTGAGGAGCAGGGGTCCCACTTTGAAAAGCTGGAATGGCTTTTAAAGATGGAAATTTAATAAGTTACAAGTTTACAGTTCTAAGCCTATAAATATGTCCAAACTAAGGCACACAGAGAAAGATACTTTAACCTAAGGAAGGTCAATGTGTCAGGAACAACTCTGTGAGCTGGGAATTCACATTGCTGGCTTCTGCTGGTCCCTTGATCCTGGGCTCCATTGCTTTCAACCTCTGTTCTTGTGGAGGTTCCTCACTTTGCTTCTCCTGGGTTGACTTTCATCTCTTGGCTTCCCTTGGCTCTCTCCAGGTTCTGGCTTGATTAACATCTCATGGCAATGTCTGCTGGGCTCAAGGCATCTGTGTCAGCTCTCTCTTTCTGTCGTTTCTGTAGTACCTGTAGGCTCTGCTCTGAAGTTTCTGTTGGCTCTGACATTTCTCTCATGTCTGTCTCTCTCCAAAATATTTCTTCTTTTAAAGGATTCCAGTAAGTGAATCAAGAACCACCTGGATTGGATGGAATCATGTCTCTATCTAATTAAAGGTCATACCCACAGTTGCATGGGTCACATGTCTGTGGAGATAATCTAATAAAGAATTCCAACCTACAGTTTTGAATCAAGATTAAATGAAATGACTGCCATCACAAGATTGAATCAGGATTAAAACATGGTTTTTCTAGGGTACATGATACTTTCAAATTGGGCACAACTTGTAAATATAGGACAAAGAGTTCCCATATAAGGCCACACCCATTTTCCCTTATTGGGGAACATTGGTATGGTACATTTGTCATAACTAATGAACCAATATGAATACATTATTATTGACAAAAGTCTTTGATATATTCAGATTTTCTTAATTCTTACCTATGATCCTTTCTTTTTGTTCCAAGATCTTATCAGGATACCACTTTATATTTAGTCATCATTTCTTTTTAGGTTCCTCCAGATCGACAATTTCCTTAGGCTTCCCCTGTTTTCATGACTTTGATATCTCTGAGACATACTGGTCAGATAATTTATAGAAGTTTCCCCAAGTGGGGTTTATGTGAGGTTATTTTTTTCAGGATTACACTAGGATTATGGATTTTGATTGGGAAAACTACAAGGGTAAAGTGCCCTTCACATCACATCTTACCACATCATCAATGTGATTTGTCACTGCACATATGAAGCTTGGTTACATGGTTCAAGAAGTGCTTCTTTCCCTTTTTCCACGCTGTAGTTGCTGGGAAGAAGCCACTATGCTGAGCCCACAGTTAAAGGGTAGGAAGAAATATTCTAACACCTTGAGGGGATGATATCTATATAAATTATTTGAAATTCTTCTGTGTGGGAAATTTATCCATTCTTCCCCATTTATTAATTTATTAAATCATTTATTTATATCATAGTGAACTCATGGACAACTATTTATACTTATCATCAGATATTACATTACTTATTTGTTGCTCAAGTTATTCTAATTTTCACCTTTGGCAACTTGTTTTTTTCTGTTGGCTCCTGCATCCCTTGGATATATATATGTCCCCATTGTTGTGATATCTTGTTTTTTTGTTTGTTTGTTTGTTTTTTAGCACTCCATATTTTCTGGTACTACAAAATGCTCTGGGTTCATCTTATATATCTCATGCCCAGCCCAGGGAGCATTCATTTCTTCAAGGAGCCCTGTTTCCTTTTATTGGAGAATGGTATTCAACCATGGCATCTGGATGCTGGGTTTATTTGTTGTTACTGGGATGCCATTTCTTCTAGGTCTTTTCAGATGGCAAGGCAAAGACATGTATGTGTATATACTAACCCATGTAGATACACGTTTCTGTATCTATCTATAAATAAATTAGACTAAGCATGACAACTCTAATCCATTACCTCTTGAGTCATTCTACACTTCTCCACTTGCCTATCTACAATTTTCCTCTCCTATAGTGAGGAACAGGGTTTCCAACATCTGCCAACTGTTTACTTAATCGTTTACATCCCGAGTTTACATTTATAATGGTTTTAAAAAGGTTAACCCATAGCCCCAGGGAAACAACTTGACTAACTAGAGTGCAATGTTTACCTACAGTACATTTTGCTGTTGGTCTTACCATCTCCACTTATTTCCAGTATTACTTTGGTCAGAAACTTTTCTCCTATTATATTTAGTGAGGTGATTTCACACATGTATAATACAGTTAATTTCAGGCTAGTTTCTCCAACAACCTATATGAATTTTTTTCAAGCACTAATGTTCACTCTTTCTGCTATAAAATTCTACGGATTTTGATTAAATGCATAGTGTCAAGTAAAATAGTTTTAGCATTCTAAAACATGCCCTGTTCTTCACTGAGCCAACTCTTGGCCCTTCCCATCCCTGTGGACACTGATTTTTTACCATTGCTATAATTTTACCTTTTCTAAAATGTCATATATGGAATCATAAGTATGTAGGCTTTTCTGGTTGACTTCTTTCACTTATCAATAGATGCTTGAGATTCAGCCACACATTTGTGTGGCTAGCTAAGTCATTTGATTTTTTTTTTTTTTTGAGGGGCAGGGAGGAGTGGATGAAAGGCTTTAATGAAGAAGAATGATGTTTGTTTTAATGCATTAAGGGAAAAAAGAGACTGATCCAGACATGCATGGCAGTATGCAACTGAAAGCAGAGTGTCTTATTCTGATTCCAGGAAACATTTAACAATTCCAATACATACTTTTTCCTCAGAAGAATGGTGCTAGGAGGATGAGTGATTCTGATAATTCTTTTAAAAAATTTACAATTCTTTGAAATAGAAGAAAGTGCTGATTTAAATATCTCTAATTTTCAGCAGAGACAACATATACCCTATGGAGAAGACGACCCCACTTGTCCTGACTTCTACCTGAGAATGAATTTATAATCAGATATTACATTAATATAATAATATGATATAATAAACTATTCTCAAGTTGTCATTCAGTCTGGGATAATGGAAATATTTAGAACTTCATCATCAGCTACTATTTAAGGAAGTATTTCTGCCTCATCTGACTACAGAAGTGGATGTCTAGCTCAGAAAATTTTTTATTACTGCAGAATATCCCATTCCATAGTTGTACCACAGTTTGTTTACCCATTCATTATTGAAGGGCATCTTGCTTGTGTCCGGTTGGGGGTTATTATGAGTAAAGCTGCCATAAACATTCAACGTTTCCCTTTTTAATTGTATACTGATATATATCCGTGCTGCTAATTGTGTTCACAATGTTGTTTTACCATCACCACCATCCATCATTCCAAATATGAACCCTGTACATTTTAAGCCTCAACTACCCGTTCCCTTTCCCCACCCTTCCCCTAGTAATCTACATTCCAGATGCTGCCCTATGATTTTGCTGATTCTAATTGTGTCAAATCAGTGAGATCATATAATATTTGCCCTTTTGTGTCTGGCTTATTTCACTCAACATGAGGCTTTCAGGTATCATCCGTGTTGTCCCATGCAGCAAGACTCCATTCTTTTTACACGTAAATAATGTTCCCTTGTTTGTATATATACATTTTATTCTTCCACTCTTTGGTTAATGGTTTGCTTCCATCTTTTGGCATTTGTGAATAATGCTGCTGTGAACACTGATGTGTGAAGATCTGTTCCAAACCCTGCTTTCAGTTCTTTAGGGTATATACCTAGTAATGGGATCACCTGGCCCTGTGGTAGTTCTATGCTTAGCTTTTTGAGGAACTCAAACTTTTTGAGATTTTTGAGGTCTAATTGGTTTAGTGTATCATTCAAAACTTGTACTTCCATTTTGCTCTTCTGACTAGATGGTCTATCCATTATTGAGAATGGTGTGTAAAAGTCTCCTGTTAGTTTAGAACTGTCAATTCTTCCTTTCAAATCAGTCAGTGTATTCTTTATATATTTTGGGGTTCTGCTGTCTATTGCAGAGAGCCTAGAGTTGGATTATATTCAACTTCAGTTTATCCTTAGTAGGCCTTTATAGCAAAAAAGTTAATATGTTTGATACCCAAATGCTCCTAAAGAATGAAGGAAAGATCAAAGGTGATGGTAGAATTACACAGAGGTGGGATTTAACAAAGAGTATGAGTGCTGAATCAGTATATTGATATTTCTTTTAGTCTCCAGTACCTTAGAGAAGCTAGAAATGAAAACCTAAAATTGTGGAGTGGTAACCCATACCAAACTCTGAAATCTGTTCTACAACTAATTGTTGCAATGTACTTTGAAATCTATTGTTTTTTTGTATATATGTTATTTTTCACAAAAAAAAAAAGAAGAAGAAAAGGGAAGGAAGGGTATAATAGAGAAGATAGGATTTAACAAATGACATGATTGCTAAATCAATATGTTTAATTGGGTCATGCTTTTTTCAACCAATCTACCAATCTCTGCCTTTTGATTGGGGAGTTTAATATATTTACATTTAAAGTCACTACTGATAATACAGGGCTTTCTTTTGCCATTTTGGTATTTAGCCTTTGTAAGTACTATGGCATTTTTGTCTCTCACTTCCACTAATACCCACTTTTATATTTATGTGTTTCTTTGTGTTGTACCATATTGAATGCCTTCTCATTTTTATCTGGATATATTTTTCATCTTTTTTCTCTAAGGTTAAAATTTGACATCTTGAATAAATAACAATCACATTTTGGTTTGATACCAACTTAACTTCTGTAGCATGAACATATATTTTTCCTATTCCCCTCCATTCCCTATCATTTTTGTAAGTTATCATCACTTATATCCTTACATTATGTCCAAAACATAGATTTATCATTACTTTTTATGCATACGCATTGTAGCACCGGTAGGGAGTTAGAAGTGCAGTGACCTATCGAAATGATACAATTCAATAATACTTGTATTTATAATTACTCAAATGGTTACTTTTACCACAGGTCTTAATTTCTTTATTCTGCTTTGAACCACTGTGTCTTTTCCTTTTAATCTGAGTCATTTCCTTTAGCATTGCTTGTAGGGCATGTCTAGTAGTAATGAACTCCCTCAGCTTTTCTTTGTCTGAGAAAGTCTTAATTTCTCTTTCATTTTTTAAAAAGGGTCTCACCAAATAAAAGAATTCTTGGCTGGCAGTTGTTTTCTTTCAACACTTTGACCATTTCAACTCACTGCCATCTTACCTGTGTGGTTTGTGATGAAAAATCAGCACTCAAGCTAACTGGGACTCCCTTGTATATAACAATTGCTTTTCTCTTGAAGCTTTCAGAACTTGCTTTTTGTCCTATGAATTTGATAGTGTGATCAATATATGATGAGGTGTATTCCTCTTCATATTTATCCTATTTGGTGTTCTCCATGTTTCTTGGATGAGTATATTTGCTGATTTTAAGAAGTTACCTGTCTAATTTGACTACTCCTTCTGTGTCCTTCTCTCTTTATTCTTCTTTAAGGACTCCCCTAATAAATATATTGGCACCCTTGGTGGTATCCCAGAGGTGTCTTAGGTGATTTCCATTTTTAACATTCCTTTATTCTTTCTTCTTCTCAGCCTGCCTTATTTTAAGTGTCTCATCTTCAAGTTCACTGATTTGTTCTTCTGCCAGTTCCAATCTTCTCTTGAAATACTCCTGGGCATTTTTCATTTCATTATTTGGGTCTTCAACTCCAATTGTTCCATTTGGTTCTTTTTTATAAGTTCTATCTCTTTGCTTAGATTCTCATACTGTTACTTTATTATTTTCTTTATATTCTTTAGTTCTTTGTGTTTTCCTTTATTTCTTTAAGCATTTTTAAGATCATTTTTTAACGGCATTGCTCAATACATCCACCTTCTAGTCTTTGTATTGGTGTGTTTGTATTTTGCTTGTCAGTTATTTCGGAGTTCTCATTTACAGAAGTTTGGTTGTACCCTCTGTTTCCCAGGGGAAACAGCTGTTTGAGGATGGCAGGCCTTGGTTCCAAACTGTCCTGCTCTATAGTTTTTTACACTCTTTATGTGTCCTCAAGCTGCTTTTGCCTGGAGGGAAAATTCTGAGAGGAAGGCACAATGGAGAGAATTTCTCAAGTCTGTCTGTCCCAGTAAACACTTGGCCAGTGAGGACAAAGCGAGTACAGACTGGCTGCAAGGTGCCCTTGGCAGGGGATTAGGAAGTATGCCAAGAGTTTCTCTGAATGTTACCCAAAGATGAGCTTTCCTGGCCTACCCAGCAAATACAACCTTTCAATTACCTGTCCCTTGTTGTCCAGAGGAAATGCTGTACCTTTAAATCCCCACTGCCCCTGTCTGGGGAAGGATGAATCAATAGCTGTTGCTGCCTTTCTCCAAGGTGGGTTGAAACAATCACTGTTCTCAGTGCTGAGACCCCAGTGATCCATATTCACTGATCACAGCCATGATCACAGGTCAACCATGCCCATCCCTGTTCTTAGGGAAGAGGATTTTTGTCCCTTTCCATCACTAGAGAACTAGTGACAGAAGCTTGATATAGACACAAGGCACACCCTGCAAATAGAAACTATCTCCAGAGAACTGAGAACTTTAACTTTGTGCATGTGAATATATACCTATTCAAAATTCCTTAATTTCCTCCTGAAAATCCTGCTAAATTATATGCTGTGAAATGAAAATGAAAATAATTCATCTTAATTCTGAAGCAAAAAGTCAGGATGAATTTTGTGAATATGGGGGTAAATTTTTTTCACAACATATAACATTTAAAGAATGAAGACAAGTTTGTATAAACAATAAACAACAATTTGAAGATAAATAACCACAATTTATTTTTGCAATGAAGGTTTCTTTCACTGTCCAAAGGACAATGAGAAAATTTAACAGTGTGTGGTTATTGGTGGAGAATTATTGATCTACTTGGATTCAATTCAAAGTTGTTTGGTGATAATTTTCTTTGAGAAGTTTACACTTAAAAGAGCTCTTTATAAAGAATTTGTTAGATGGTTAAAATATCTTTAAAATAATTAGAATCTTAGTATCAAAAATGCAATATTAGAGTGTTCTTGCCTTTTCATAATTCATGTGTATATTCTATTTTAAGGGTGCCAAGGCAGATATGAGGGATGTTGAACACATTTTCAACCTTTCTAGTCCCCTGGTCCACTTGCACTTAAGCTACAATCTAACAAACAAAGTCAAAATTATAAATATTACAGAAAACACACTCCTGGTAAAATAAAGGCCTATCATGAGAAACCCTCAGAGCATGTGGAAATAGTACATGTGCACAATAAACTGAAGATGCCAGAAATGTGATTTCTTCATCTCCCTCTGTCCATGTACATAGGCAAAATGAAATGCTAAGAATAATTCCGACGTGGTTCATGTTTCAATTTGTTTGATACAATGGTCTCTGACTGGAAACTGTTTTGGCGAGTGTGTCTTTGATATCATGATGTCCAAATATCACTTCATTTATGTATCTGTTTCAAGTGTTTCAGGATGAAAATAGTCTTATATATAAAAAAGTGTAGGCTGAAAGGTGGTACAATTTTTAGCAGTTGCTATTGGAAAAACACTATTAGTTAAATAGTTCTCTTCAAGGAAGAAATATTAGGTTGGTATTCTATTTAATTTGTGTAATATTAAATGCCACTTCAGATGAAATAAATTCCACAATATTAATCCATCTCTTAGATATCAAATATTTAAGTGTCAGTTCTGATACATCTCTTAGATACAAATTGCAAACTGGCTAGAATAGAACCTCTGGTCACATCTTTTCCTCCTACTACCTTTAGATGGGGCAGTGACCCTTGGCATTTTCCATGATGTACTACCTTCTATTTACTTCCTAAGATCCTATACTACTTAGGGGAAGACCCTAAGCAAAATGTACATGATATGATGGCATTCTTAGCCAATCTTAAGCTTGAATGCTAGTTTTCTTTTTATAATATGACTTTAACAATATAAATGATGCCATCAGAGAGATAAATTTAGAAACCCTAGTGAAGGAGCCATCTCATCCATTCCCTCTTTCTCTTAAATTATAAATATGGGTGTCAATAATATGTGTATTTGCTCTTTATGTTCTATTTCAAGATTTAGCAAGAGTCATGAAGAGAATTTCAAGCAGGAGTCAGCCTTGATGAGTAATCAGAACCAGAAATTATAGAGTTTGCCAGGAAAATAGGAAATGGATACAGGTGGAAATCAGAGTATTTTAGTAGATTATAGCAATCAGCAGTTTCTGAAAAGTAAGTTTCATGTAACAAGAAAAACATGGGCAGCAAAAATGCCTTCAGAAATCACCAGCTGCATAAGTCTAATTAGCATTGACATACTCTTGTTATAACATCTGTGACATGTACATTTGCAAAAACCCAACTTTTGGAACACGGAATCTAAATATTTATAAGACCACATGTTTTAAACAGATGGGCAAATAGCAATTTAAAGGTATTTTGTCTAATAAATGATAATGTGATGAAATCTATTTAGGATCATGGATTATTCCATTAAAAAATCAATTGATGAGTAATAAAGAAAATTAAATAGGGTCCTTGTTTAGGAAAGAGAATGCAGAAATTTCACCAACTTAATAGGGCATGAATTTTAGATGTCATAATAATCAGTTCATTTATATATTTTACAAATTAGTGTTAATTGCTTGATTAAATATTTATTACACATTATTTACTAATTGGGTCAGGGACCTATAAACAGTCTTTGTTTCAATGAAGATGTCATTTTTGCTTTGTGAAATGAAACAGTTTAAACATATTTAAAACGGTAAACTATAAAGACTAAGTAATGAGTTTATCAAAAGGAAATGTTTTTCTATCACAAATAGAAACTTTCAAGCTGAATTTCTGCTGAATAAAGCAATAAAAGCAACAACAACTTCCAAACACATAAACAAACATTGCATATTTCAATTTCTCTGAATGTATATGATGATTGCAATAATTTTGAGTGGATCATATATGTAAATCTGACAAAACATTTTTCAATTACAGATAGGTTCAATCAAGCTGAGGAAACTGGGAAGAGAGCAGTAGAAGTGGTGAAGGTGTCTGGGTGTTAGATATGGGACAAATATCAATAAAGAAATGATGCGTGTGAAGGTTGAGCTTTTCTCCACTCAGATTTGGAGAAAACCCTGAGGGCGGGATATACCCACGGGATGAGAAGCAAGAAAGCATAAACAAGGTTGGTCAGTGATAATATTCATAGGGACTGTTAAAGCTACAACAGATCAAGTCAGTTTTGCATTTGGAAGCTAGACAGGAATAGAGATCCGTGTAGTAAACAGTTCTGTTTAACTGCAGAGTTAAAGGGATGATTCTATTAAAAATAGCAAAAATTGCTGCCATAAAGTCTTCCTCTTCTATACTGTAATTTGGGAACCAGCAACGAACAATGGGCAGGAGAATGGAGCGATGGCAGTGGAATTGAAGGAAGCTTTATAGTGATATCCTTTATTTCACATTGGTTGCCACTGTGGTGCTTGAGGGAGAAAAATGTGATTCTGTGTGTGTCCTTTATCAAGTTACTTTTCATGTTTCCTCAATAGCTTCCTTGGTGTTGGCTTCCATTGTATATTTGCTAGAGAATATATTTTAGTCATTTAATGTAATAAATCCAAATTGTTGCCAAATTGTATCTTTGAATATAACATGTTCACATTGGAGATGATATTTCAGTTCCTGGTTTGTGAGTTCTGACCTAGAATTGTATTCTTAAATACAGTTATACTGAAATGGTTGAGTTCATTGAAAACTGGTATCTCATCTCGAAGCATTGTGATATTACCAAGCCACCATGACCCTGAGAAAGGTTGCCAAAAAGATTAGTCAGTTTTGCTGAACACTTTTTATTTTTTTTTATTTCACAATTCTAAAAACAAAACAATCAAAAAAGATTTTTCTTTGCCAACCCAAAACAGTTATTTTATAACTGGTTTCTCATGAATACTTTATCATATTCTATATTGTATATTAAGATTAATTAATATTCTATATTAAGGCTGCAATTTCAGGACTCTAAACTCTTAATCTGAGAAAGTGATGTACTTACAGAACTCCAACCTTCAGACATACAGGATAATTTTCCTTAATTTTAATTCAATTTGCTTCTCGAGTGCTTACTCTGTGCAAGAAACTGTATTGGTCACCGATATAATGAAACTCTCCTTGATATTTTCTTGGCTTGCTAATATTCTGAAGTCCCAGAAAGGGGCCGCTCATCAAGCAGAACCCATACAATATGTTTACAGTGGATATGGATGACTATCACACTGAATAATACATACTTCATCATTATCCCCACTTTTCAGAAGATGACTTGGGCTTAATAATACTAAGCTATTTTTCCATGGTCACATAACTAGGAAATGTCGGAACTGGAATTTGAACAACATACTGTCTGATTCCAATGTCTACACTCTTAATCACTCTTCCTTAAGTGATACAATAAGTGAACAAACATTCCTAGAATGGCAGGGAAGAGGAAATCATTTTGTTCCATTTAATGATGTGAGGAAGTGGTAGAGAAGTGACAATTGGTCTGAGCCTTAAAAGGGAAATCAGATTTCAGCAGGCATTTATGCTTTCAGTGTAATTGATGGAAGATATGTGAGTACACTCATTTTCCACAGATCTAATCATACAAGGCTTTGGGTGAGTCATGTATTAATTTATTTATGCCTCTGCCATGATTAAAGGGAATTCTCTTTAGTGCCTAATCCTGAATTAGATGTTCCTAAACTCAGTTTTTCAATTTTCAAGGGGCAATTAATATGATCCTCTGATTTAAGCTCCTTTAGTTTATTAACCCCAATTTTCACAATATTTAGAAGTTGCTTCTAAGATACCTGAAAAATTGTTAGATGTGAGAAAAGATCTCTTTTATTGAATTGAGGATACCACTCTGAATGTTGGGACTGAAGAAGAAATAACCAGGGGGGAGCTACCTTGAGTGACAAAACTAATGTGTGTTGGACTCCCTGCTCTGCTCAAGATGTGGCTGTTCCCATACCTTGGTGTGTCATCTTTTCAACCTGTGCCTCTTTCAGCACATTCACCCTGCGTGAGATGGTTTTTATTCCATTATGGCCCTTCCTGCTTGGAGATTTCAACCTTAATGTTCGAGTGATGGTAAATTTCTCTCTGCTGTCAAAGGAGCTTTTACCTTGTTTCTTTAGTATCTTGAGTCCACCATTGTAGGGTTCTGAAGTGCTCCCAGGTTTGCAATATGGGGGTCTCTAAGGGCATGCACCAAACTGTAAGGACAATGATGAGAGCACCACATGTTACTGATGAGTGTTTCTCTGTTTGAGTTATGTGGGAAGTAATGTCCTCTCTGCATTCAAGAGACTTCCTAAATGCAGAGGAAGTTTCAGTGATTTGTGAGAGCCTGAAGAGAGGGACTTGTAAGATGATTCACTCCCAGTGAGATTCTTCTTTAGGTGAAGATGTCTGAGTGCCATGTTGATGGAAGCACAACCTGCAGCCCACATGCAGGCTTGGAGCTAGATTGTTGTTCTCTGGATACCGACAATTACCCAAACCTAGGACTAGGCTAGCAATGACTACTTAAAAGCAGTCATGGGACTTCTGACTATTTCTGCAGATCAACTCTACAAGAAACTGAATCTCACAGGTATTTGCCACTTCTGGTCTTTGAGTCTTGCCTTCAAACTTATGGCATGTATTTTTGATGTCCCAGTGTCCCCAGAAGTGATACCCAGTTAAGGGCTATCTATTCAGTGTGTATTGAGGTGCATTTGAGTGTGCATTTGTTTAAGA
The DNA here is from genome assembly GCF_023851605.1 of Tamandua tetradactyla. Taxonomy (NCBI): domain Eukaryota; kingdom Metazoa; phylum Chordata; class Mammalia; order Pilosa; family Myrmecophagidae; genus Tamandua; species Tamandua tetradactyla. The sequence continues at coordinate 75,181,963 of NC_135327.1, forward strand.
AAAAAAAAAGGCCGATAGTATGTTTCTTTTACTACATTAGTAGTGAAATGAAAAAAAAGTAGCACTTACTGGACAAAAATGTGAGGGAATAGCTTAACAAAATATAAAAGTATGCTTAGAAAATTTGGCAAGTATATCAGCAATTATACCCTTTTATCTCTGTATCTCCTGATTCTAGCACATTATATCATTCAATAAATGTATGCTAAATTGAGCTGATAATATTTGTGCAGATCAATGTACAAAAGACTAAATGTCAGCCAAGCAAGAAAAGCTAGTGTCCAGAGAGAGAGCTTACATGAATTTGTCAGCAAGAGATTATCAAGTATATATATGCATGGGAAAGGAAGAATAAATAAGTCATGGATGAGAAAGTCATGGCATAGTGAGTGAAACCAATTATACTTGGAGTGTGTATGTATAAATACATGTGTGATTTTACTTAATTCTGCGCAAAACTACACTGTATCTCATTGACAAGAGTGGAGAAAGAATATGACTGTGGAAGCATGAATCAGAACGAAAAGAAATCTATAGAGGTGCCATAAATTCTTAAAATGGTTCACCCTAAATGTATATACTTGTCTTCTGGACAGTTCCACATGGATTTCCCATTATGTCTCATAATTGACAATCCAAAACCTTAAATCATTATCTTCCTTTCCTCTTCCAAACTGGCTTTCTCAATTAACAGAACTACCACTTTTCCAGCCACCATGGACTAAGCATAATGCAGAATAATTGCATTTGATCTTCATGGTAATCATTTAAGTAGGGAATTATCATACCATTTCGCAGATGAGGCAATTGAGTTTATGAAGGCTTAAGATATTTAATCCCACCTTTGGTTTTATTGGTCCCTAAGTTAAAGCTATTCCCTGTGGCCTCACAATTGTTCTTTCTGTTGAGACCCAATGCAATAGGCTCATAGATGTATCTTAGCATGTGTTTGCTTTTCCTTGATCTGTCAGTGTGATGGTTAGTTTCTGGTGTCAAATTGGCCAGGTGATGATGCCCAGTTGCTGGTCAGGCAAGCACTGGCCTAACCATCACTGCATGGATATTTTGTGGTTGGTATATTAAGTCATCAGTCAGTTGATTGCATCTGTGGCCGATTACATACATCTGTGATCAACTAAGGTGTGGCTCCCACAATGAGATAGTCCAATTAGCTGGAGATTTTAAGGAATAAGAGACACTGTTTCACTGCTTCAGCCAGTGAGCCTCTTCTGTGGAGTTCATCCAGACCTTTCATCGGAGCTACCAGCTTCATAACTTTCCCTATGGATTTTGGACTCTTCCATTCCCATGGTTGCATGAGACTTTATAAATCACATATTTACTGACCTCAACTATTAGTTCTGGAGAACCCTGACTAACATAATCATTTATTTTTACATTTCACTCTCCCATAATTACAAGCTCCTTGAGGTCATAAAGGGCCATGTCTTACTATTTCTGAAACTCCTTATTTTTAGTCACTATAGTAAGGTGATTAGCACATATTAGGTGCCCATAATGATTAAGGAATGAGGAAGTTAACTATAACTTAATAAGCATCACAATAGACTTCCTTACCTGGCAGCAGCTAAGCCACCAAACTTGTCTAACTTTGCCAGATTCGATTAATCTATACTCAGTAAAATAGAATGACTTAAAGTAAAGAAGACTAGAGCTGAGAAAGTAAATAGAGTGAGTAACTAATGACTTGTACTTTATTTCACTCAGTTTTTAAGAACAGGAACCCGAGACAGTGTTACTCGCCTAATGACCTACCATCACTTCGCCGTGAAGTCTAATGGGAAGAAAAAGAACATGATTTAAAGCCCCACATCTTTTACTAGCGGCCTCTTACAATGCATGGTTCCAGAAGTAAGTATATAGAAGGAGAATTTTGACAAATACAACCTTGTTGCAAACCATTATCTAATGAATCAGTGGGACTCTGGGGCATGCTGAGCCCCTGTTAATCAAAGCAGGTCTATTTTGTCTGCTTTAAATGGCTTGAATAAATCCTTTTAAAATGGAATAAGTTTGAAAACTCCTGTTATAGAACTTTGGTTCACAAGTCCAGAGGAAACTCTTCCCTTAACCAGTTATTTTGGATTATCAAAGGATCAAAGATATACTCATATTTTCCTCTGTCCAAAGGGTAAAAGGAGGCCACCTACCTCCTTTCCCCAGCCCCAGAAAGTGACCAAGATTAGCAATTTCTTACATATCCAATCGTATGATGATGAATTAAAAATGTACGCATGGGATGGTGTGATGGTGATTCAATGGTAGAATTCTCACCTGCAATGCTGGAGACCTGGGTTTAATTTGCCTGCGCATGCAAAGAAAAATGTATGCATATATATATATATATATATATATGTGTGTGTGTGTGTGTGTGTGTGTATTTATCATATATGCACACATGTGTGTGTGTGTCTGTGTATGTGTATGCATTGAAGAGAATAAAGGTAAATAAAGTTGACCCCGTATAGCTTAATCAACCCTACCCTCCTTGGCGCCGTGACCCAAATTTGTTGTCAAGAATCCCATAATTTCAGAAACATCCCTTACTTTTTGAGAAATTGTGACTCTTGCACTATCCTTTGAACTTAGGAGTTGTAGCCAGTATGTAGCATTTTGGGAGAAATAAGAACTATTATTTTAGGCTTTTAACAATTCCCTGAATGTTCAATAATTTAAAGTAGCTCTTTTGTTCAGTTGCAATGAAGGATGTCCCACTATTGACTTCTTGGTTAACCTACCTTTTAACACCTCAAATCTGTCAGTTCTTTCCTTAAATCCAACCACTCTAAGGTAGCATGTAATAAGCACATTAATCCACTGATGTGTTGCCTTTAGCATCATGCCCAGTAGAAAAAAATTTTCAGGCCTTGCTGGAAATGGTCCATTGAATCTGGCACAATTCAGTGACATTGTACAAGGGAGGCTAGCCTTCCCAGATCACACAGGCACTTTCAGGCCTCATCAGTTTGGATATATGAGGTTGTAGTTTATGATGTAAACTATGAAAACTGCTTTAGTTCTAAAAACAGGACATTTTAGTCCTACAGATATTCATAAATCAGGTCCCATGTCAGAATCTTAGCAATTACATTAATTGAATATTGACCTTTAAAGCAAATCCTTTTAGTGATTCAACTCATCTCATTCATAAAAGGATTTTTCATGAGATAGTTTTATTTTCACTTGAAAGAAATGCTACCTTAAAAATATCATTATTTTTACAAGTATTTCTTTCTACATTTACAAAGATAATTCTCCCTTTAAGCTGATTTCATTTTTTTAGAAAATATGAAACAATCCCCTCCATTAGACCATTTTTATGGTTCCTCCCCCCACCCCTGGCGTGCTGTCTTTGTAGGAATATTTTTCCATATTACTGTCGGCCAAACAGTACTTAGCTTGTAATTTAAGTTGTTTTATTCATTCCCTATTTGAGTGTTATCTTCTCTGTGGTGGGATTATATTTAAATAACAGTGGGCAAGTATCATCTGAAATAATGGGCTATTTGAGGTATGGGCACTGCTAATTAAGGTCTTATTGGTTGAAAGTGTGTAAAGGAAGAGGTAACATATCTTTCAAGAAAAAACAGAATATAAGAAATTTGAGACTGGAAATCAGCCTTGTGGATATTATTCTTGCTTGAATTTTTGTTATCTTCAGTATTTCATTGAACAAAATAGGTGATATAACAAGATAGATTGAAAGACTTCATATATTACCTAGCTCCCAATTCAACACAAAATGTGAATGAAAGCTATTACAAGGTTGTTGATGTAATTGTAATTCTTCCACTAATCAGCTTTACCTTGGTGAAGTGAGGCCATCTCTGAGTTCCCTCTCCTCATGTGTGACATGTGCTGATTGCCAGAGATAAGCTCCAATTTCCTTTTCCAATTTAGAAATACCTCACATTCATTAAAATATATGCACATCTCTGGAAAATATTTTAATTCCTAAATATCTCCCTAAAATATGCCTCTTTCTTTAGGTGTATCAATTCAAATCTCTCTTCTCTTATTGCCTCACATTTCATCCCCAATGTCATCACCTGTCATTTTAATTTTCTCCCTAGTTTTGCAATTATCACTTTTTAATTTCCCTTTTTGCATAATGTCATTCACCCCTTTATTACATGAATTTTTCTGCCTCTGTTCTAAATCCTGTTTTGTGTTTTTGTTTTGTTTGATCGCATATTTGTTTTCTTACACAGACCAACTCTGACATTTCCAGTAAGAACTAGCTACTTTTGTGAGCTATGTAAGTGTAGCCTTCTCCTTCTACACTATAAAAAAAAGAACATGATAAGAAGAAAAGTCATCTCAGAAAGTGTGAGGGATTGTAAAACAGCAGTACAAAACCTCCAGTGGCTGCAAGCCTGGCTCTGCCATGGATCTGGGCATGAGTTCAGGTTAATTGCTGAACTTTGTCTTCCAGAATTAACCCCTGGTTACTATGTAATTTCTAAAGCTTATTGCTTATTAATCATGTGTAACTTATTTGATATGAAGTAATTTTAACTCATCAACTAGGATATTGATACTGAGTGACATAAATAAACATTGTGTGGCCTATAAGAATCCAGAATCCTTTGTGCTGGATGCCATCTGGTCATTAGAACAGCAAATGGTGTCTATTAACCTTAGTTTTTGTGGTCTGGTCTTCACATGCAAGTTTGGGGATTAGATAAGAGAGAAAAGATGAAAAAGTCTGTTTTTTTTTTTTTTAGTTATCTGAGCTTACCCGTTTCAGAGGGAAATAATTGTAATTACAGTAGACTTGTATTAAGTAACTTGATATTTTTGGACCATAGTTTTGGAGGTGATTTCTCATACATTGGCTGTAGTAAGGACAAATGCAAGGATTTTTATCCAATCCTGTGGAAAAAGGTCCCTGCAAGAAGGTCCCAACGTAGGGAACTTTGCTTCATGAGCACAAATGTATTACTCTAAAAATTAAACAAAATATGAATAGTCTAGAACTTTGCAGTTTATACATGATTTTTGAAAACATTCCCTTACACTGTGAAACATAGTACAATGTAGTGAAGAATAGAATTTTTATTTCTTGATCCTTGTATCTTTTGCAGTTTTTAGTTGCAAGCAATAGGAACTAATTCCATATGTTTTAAGCAGAAAATAAATTTATTAAGAACTTATTGAATACCTATGGCCAATGTTTATATAGGCCATTATATGCCAGGAATGACTCCAAGCATTTTGCAGATATGAACACATTTAATAATCAATACAGCCCTTTAAGGTAGAAACTATTATTCCTACTTTACTAATGAGAAACTGAGATATAGAGAGATTAGGTAACTTACAAAATAGCAGGCATTCAAAAATGAGATCTGAATCCAGATGCTTAGCCCTAAACCCTTGCTCTGGACCAGTGGTTCTCCAATATGAACCTACATCAGAGTTACTGGAGGACTAGTTTAATTACGTATTTTGGCCCAATCCCCAAAGTTGCTGATTTAGTAGATCTGAGAGTTTACTTTTCTATCACATTCCCAGGTAATTCTGATACTGCTAGTCAAGGGAATGTTGACAACTTCGGCTCTTGAAAACTATAGAAGAAGGGCCAGAGAGCCAAACAAATGGTGTGTACCGAAGGAAATGGCCCAAATCACAAAACAAGTTTGCTCCAACCTGGGATCTCTTCCACCACCACCACCACCACCATCAGGTAATAAAGTAAACTGTATGCTGCTCATTAACCTGCTGTCCCTACCCACAGAGAAAAATTAATGCCACTGCAAGCCCCATTCCAAGTGATCTCCTGGGATTTTAATATTTCTTCAATAATACTGCCCAGATAATGCTTTTCTGTGGTTTTTGCCTCTTTGCATCTTGTGTTACAGATGGGCATATCTGATAGGGTGGAGCCTAGGTTACAGTCCTTATCCTTGCTGAAAAAGATTTAAAAGGTGACAGTTTAAAGACAAGGTATCCAAGAGAATGACAGATATCCACTGTGATTCTCTCATCTACTAAGCATCAGTTAGAATATAGTTTTAATCATATTGTAAACTTTTATTGATCAAAAACCTGTGTGCCAGAACCATTAGGCAGGTGGAATACAAAATCTAACAGCATACAATTTTTGTTATCCCCATCAAAGAATCAGAAATGTGGTTTTATGACTTACTGTCCCATATGTAGCAATGAACTGAGCTGGGACCAGACTTCCAGTTCTAATCCTCATGAGTTCTAGCCTCCTGGAAGCAACCTTTGGCATTTTGTGCCTACCTGCTATTTTAGTGGAGGCACATAAATTTGTTCAATTTCATTTATTTCTGAAAATCTGATTCTTTTTTTTTATTAAGGTCCACTGTTTGTGTTGTATAGTGTAGTACTTCTGTTATTATACTATTAACTATAAACTGTAGTTCACGGTTTACATTAAGGTTCACTGTTTGTGTTGTATAGTCCTATGGCTTTTTAAAAATTATTCTGGTCACCACTAGACCTCCACTACTAGCAATGATAAAGGGAGTTCTTCAGAATGAAAGGAAACAGCATCAGACAGTAGATCAAAGTGACAGAAAGAAATAAAACCTCTAGTAAAGGTAACCATGTGAAAATTATAAATGTGGTACTATTGTATCACATTTTTAGGTATGTAACTCCACTATTTATGTCATAGAGATTGCAAAGTGCAAAGGCATAAAAAAGTAATGATACATCCATGGTTATAAACATACAATATGTGAAAGCATAATTTGTAACAAGCACAACAAAAATATGGGAGGACAGAGGAGTATATGAGTGGTTATTATGTGTATGTAGTTGAAGTTAATTGGGTATCAAATCAAATATTATTATAGATTTTAAGATGTTAAATTTAAGTCCTATGGTAAGCACAAAGAAAATATCTGAAAACATATACACAGAAAGAAATGAGAAGGGACTAAAATGTCATATTACAAAAAATTGAATAAATTTGAAGGTAGGGGCTAATGGGAGAATAAAGGGGAAAAAGAAAACATGAGCCTTACAAAGATCAAGTAGTAAAATGGCAGTAGAGAATCTGGCATTAACAGTAGTTACTTTAAATATAAATGGATTAAACTCTCCAGTGAAAAGACAGAGATGGCAGATTGAGTAACACAGGATGACTCAACTATATGATGTTTACAAGACTCCTCTTAAATTCAAAGACACAAGTACACCTAAGAAAAGATGGAAAAAAATATAACATCCAAATAGCAACCAAAGAGAACTGATTCTTCTCCCAAGTATTTCAGAAGGAATGATTCTATGTATCCTAAGGTATCACTTAGGATTATTTAGTTAAAGGAACCAAATCCAACTCTGGTCAACTGAAGAGGAAAATTCATTGGAAGAACATGAGTACTTGATAAAATTCATCTCAGGCCTGGAGAGAACAAGAACCAGGATGGCTCTAAAGTAGTGTCTTTTAAGGATACCATCATCATCAGAACAAACTTGTTCCAACTATGTTTTGGTGCATGGTTCACTTTGTTCAATATTTAAATGTCAAGGGAAGGGAGTCCCATTTTCCTGGCCTACCTTTAATCAGGAGAAAGCCAGTGCTCTGGGTTACAGGTCCAACTCAGACTTTATGGAATTATGAAAGGATAGTTGCTCAAAGGAAATCTGGATACCATTTCCAGAAGAAGGGAAGAGACATGGTAGGCAGGTAAAAGCAACAAAATTACTGCTACCCTGTACCATTTCTGACACAGGATATTAAGCATCATTAACCAAAGAAAAGATTGATATGCTAAACTTCAAAATAATTCTTTATAATGGTTATTGCCTCATCAATTTTCTCCATATATTTGCTTTCTCTGGAAAGAAAAGTTTCACCCCAGGAATTTTCTTATGGAACTAAATATTTCAAAAATTCATATGCTGAGGTGGGGCAATAGGGCAGCACAGTGAGGAGTGGAATTTAATTTGTCTTCTAGTGGGGCTAGTAAATAGCTAGGAGCTGTATGAGTCAAACATTTGGAGGTCGTTAGTGATCAGGCACACATTGTACACTGGTCTGGTATTGTGGAATGGTGGAGATCCTATTTATAAATGTAACTTTCCCAAGTAGTAGAGGCTGGCATCCTTCCCCCGTGGGTGTGGCAGACCAGTTCCCAGAGGTAATGAGGAGCCCAGCTCTACGCTCGGGAATCAGCGGCTCTGCTGGGAAACACAAATAACCATCCTGTGTCCTGGTGCCAAGAATAGTGCGTCCCCACCCTCCACTCCCATCACTGAGCACACACACCCCACTGGGCACAAGCAAAGCTGCCCTGATAGGTGCAGAGAATAGCCACCCCATTGGGAGCCAAGAATAGTTGTCCTACCAGGTGCACAGAATAGCTGCCCCACCAGGTGCTGAGAACAGCCATTCCCCAGATGTTGAGAATAGCTGCCCCCCCTCCCCACCACCAGGCACTGAGAACAGATGCCCTGCTGGGCACAAGAAAAGCCACCCCAATAGGCACAAAGAATTATTGTCCCTTTAGGCACTGCAAAAAACTGCCTAGCCAGGCATGAAAATAGCTGCTTCCAAAAATATCAACTAATTCCACCCCCTACCATAAACCAACAATATCCTTTCTGAATATGCAAAAGTTAGAATTGGCATACCCCAAAGACCCTTATAGATTGAGAGTAGGATCAAAGGAGAAGAAGTTGCAAAAAGAGAAGATGGTGTTTAACAGACGAATATGACTGCTGAATCACTGTATCGATGTTCGTTTTGGCCTCCGGTGTTTTGGAGCAGCTAGAAGGTAAAACCTGAAGTTGTGGAATGGTAACCAGTACCAGACTTTGAAATCCGTTTTGTAACTACTTGTTAAAATGTACTCTGAAAACTACTGCTTCTTTATTTATTTTTAATTATTTTTTGCTTTTTGTATATATGTTATATTTCACAATAAAAAACATTAAATCACAAACTACAAAAAGAAAAACAAACCTCATATGCCTGAAACCCTAAAACCCTAAATCAATTCAGAAGGGAAAATATAGAACATAAAATTTTTAAAAATGTTGGTTCCTTCACTAGTAGAAACAATTAATAGTACTTTGTTTTTCTTTTGCATGGGCAGGCACCAGGAATTGAACCCAGGTCTACAGCGTAGCAGGCAAGAGTTTTGCCTGCTGAACCACTGTCACACTGCCCATTACTTTGTTTTTAACTAACTTTTTGTGAGAATAATTAAACCATTCATTTCCTTAGACAATCTAATAGCACACATAAAAACTCTCAGGCAAAGTATTTAACCAAATCACAAAAATGTGCAATAGAATTATATCCCATTACAAGTCTATCCAGAAACCTCTACTGAAAGCACCTATCACTGCTAATGTGGTTATTAGTTTTGTACCCCACAGGAAATTTTTTCGAAAGGGCAAATCATTCTTCATTAATATTCTTATTTTATACATCTCTGAGTCCAAAAAAGCAGAAAAAAATGATTAGAATTTTAATTGCTTTAAAGCAATCAATCTTAATGAAAAGAGATTATACCATTCCTAGAATGCTTTACCTTTTATTGTTATTATCAACTTTGTCAGGCAAACAGAGATCTCAGAATGCAAATGCAACCAAAGCAGTACATTTGCAACTATTTATTTGTTAATATTCAGCTTAATATGTTTATTTCTCAGGTTAATTGTTATAGTATTTATTTAGTCACTAAGATTTAAGTTTAAATAAGAAGAAATGGAAAACCATGGTCTCTATTTGTTGTACTAGAACAAGAGCTAAAAACAACCATAAGTTCATACCATATTTGAAATGAGTTGTAAGGAAATGTACTTTCATCTACAATCTATTAAGTTACTATATTTTTCAATAATATTAAAGTTTTCTTATGGAGAATAAAATAGTAAAATAAAAATAAGTTAAAATAAGACCAATAAGTTAAAAAATTTGAACCTGACAATTTAAAAATAAAGATTTTTTTAAAGGAAAAGAAAAGTAAAGTAAATTACATTAAAAGATGCCATTATAACTTCTTGGCCTTGATCTTCAATTATGGGCGTTGACTGATCAAAAAGCACTTCCTCCAAAAAGTCCTCCAAAGCATTTTAAATCAATAATGTCCAATTGGGAAAATAAAACCTGTGTTGATATGTTCTAGCGTTTTCAGCCAAGGAGTTCTGTCTGGGGAGAGGACCGGCAGCAGAAGTTCATGGGTGGTGGTTGCACTGAGGAGAAGAGCATCTTGGTATAAGAACCCTGTTGGTAGGTGTATATTACCTGTATGGAAGTGTGGATGGAGATTGCCAAATGAAACAGAATCCTAGGTTGGAGACAAAGGGAAAAGGACACATCATCCTATGGGAGGCACTCTATTAAGTTAAGCCAGTTGAAACATCAATCAGAAACATGACTCAATACCAAGGTTAGAACTTAGTTTACAAAAGGAGATTCTGGACCTTCTTGCATGTTTCTGGCTTAAGGTAATAGAATATGCTAGCATTTCACCTTCTAGACATGGTCTTATAATGTATACTTTATATTTTTCCTCATTGGCTCAGACTATAGTTTGACCTGAGTCTGTATAAATGAAGGTCTCTGTAGTTAGAAAGGCTGGGGTCAGAAGAGACTGATAGAAGGAAAGAAGTTAATTGATACACTCTATTAGTTACATTTTACATTTTTAGACTTCCAGGAACAATGAAAGCAATGGTTGTGTGTGGCTTCTCAGCAGAGCCAATTACCTTGCTACCATTTTTCCTGCTCACGTTGGATTTGATTAGTGGCGAGTTAGAGAAATGTATTTGATTAGCGGCAAGTCAGTAAATTAGAGACCTGAATGATCTAGTGGGGTCCTCTCTGTCTTCATTCTGAAAATTCATACTTTCTTTAGATCTCAAAAATGTGTCTGCTTCTTTTTCTCCATTTCCATTGTGAAAACTCGGCCTGGGCTGTCACTGGATCACCGTGTGTACTCAAGGACACAGTTCTGTACTTTCCCGTTTCTCTGTCCCTATCCTTGTTTATCAAATGTCCAAATTCACATTATTTTTCAGCCATACTTAATTGTTCACAGATCTTCAATCAACTCTTTTACCTCTTATAACTCTGTGTTTTTGAACTGTTTTTTTCTCCTGGGATCAGCTTTTAAATGTTGCCCTCTTTGTAAATAATTGCTAATCTTTTAAAATTCAGCTAAAACTCCTCCCCTCACCTAAAGTCAGTTCATCACTCCCTCTTTGTATTTTGTGCATGAATCTACTGAGCATTTAAGTGGTAAAATTATTATTACAGGTCTGTTATCTTCATGTTAGTCTAGAAACATTTTGGTGCACTGTGCTTTGGAATTGAATGGACCTATATTCAAATCCTAAACCCAAAATTAGTATCTCTGACTCTTGGGAAATTAAATTCTTCAAATAAAATAACTATGATAAAAACTACTAGCATTCTATTAGTATAAAGTCTAAATGAGTTCATGTACTTTAAGTGTACATCAATAGATATGAGGCTAGTAATGCTATTTTCGATTTATTAACGAAACACACAGTTTGGTATATTTTGAGCTGGGAATAATTGGTTGCAGGAATGAACAAAAGAGAAAATAAATTTAAAAAGAATTGGAGGTTAGGAAAAGTAACTTGAAAAAATGAAAGAAAATCAACAAGACACTAGAAGAGACCCTCAAAAGTAACAGGACACAAGACCTCAGGAAAAGGTCGAGATGGTTAGAGTTGAGTTATAAATTAACTTCTCAAGTTGTGCATTGATACATTTAGTCCATTTTTTTCCCTCAACTTAAACCCTAATGGAAGCTTTTGCAATGAACATGGGTAACTTATTATTTATTGCAATGAAATATCCCTCCCTCTCATGTATGTACTTTCCTGAAACTCATTTCCCTTCACTATGGTGAGACAGTCAATACTCCAGAGAGTGCATGAGGATGATTATGTTTAGTACCTATAAACAATTAAACAGCATTTGAAAAAAATTCCGGAGGGGCATATTTTGGTTGCTAGAACAGAAATATCAGAAAGTGGAGGTTTTATCTTTGTTTGTCTTTTTAAGACACAGTAAAAGAACTTGATCCAATAGTGTTCTTTATTTGCTTGACAAGAAATCCATTTAAACATTCAATGATAGGAGATTATTTTACAAATCTGTAGTATGAAGGAATAATTTACAGTTCTTCCTCTAATGCCTTTGAAAAATGTTTAAAAATTTTCCCTACTCCCCAGAAGCATTAGCTAACATTTTAACTCTACCTTCTTTTTCCATCTAAATATCATATGCAACAGAGCAGTTATCACCCAGTATTTGTATTTCAACTGATTGGCTAATTTGGTGGCTTTGTATGATATTGACCTGACCAGCCTGAAATACATTTTGCATTTTTCCCTTGCTGTAAGTTGCTGGGTAGCATAGCCCACAAAAAAGAATTTGGAATGAAACTTTAAGGGCGGAAGTAAAACTATAGCCATGCTGTAGTGCACACATGTTGTCCCTTATCTGAGTACTTGCCTCATCAAGCAACTGCTCCACCTTTCCTTGGGTCCTCCTTTCAATGTCTCCAACCCCTGAAGTAATTATATCTGTTTAGCTGTGTTTAGCTCAGGGTCTCCAGAATACCCATATCACCAAATTCAGAGGAAACAAAAGTTTATATAACTTGCAATACATTCTCTTGGGCTCCAAATCACGCTTTGAAAAATAACAGAAAGGTTTTTCTCTTCCCCACTTTGTATGTCCCAGCTGCCTGCCCATGTATTTCAAGCTCCCTCATCAGATGTGAAGACAACTGTCTAACAGCGCTAGCTTAAACAACGCCCACAGTTGCATATGGTTAAATCCACATAACAAATATCTTCACACACACACACGGAGACCCACACACAGACATACATACACACTTGCAATTCCATGAACATGCATGTATGCATAAGTAATGTATATTTATAAGAGAATCAGAACAAAGACATAGATAGATAGATAGATAGACCGACAGACAGACAGACAGACAGACAGACAGACAGACAGACAGACAGATAGATAGATAGATAGATAGATAGATAGATAGATATAAATCTCTATCTACATTTATAATGATCTGTATCAATAGTGGTTTGATTGTCTGAGAAAACTAACATTGGCCCTCAATTTCCACACTTGAAACTGCACTGAAGATTGAATTGTCTCTCCCCTGCAGAAAAAGATATGTTCAAGTCCTTAGCCCCAGCCCCAGCCCCATGAAGGCAACTCCATTTGGAAATAGCATCTTTGGAAATGTTATTATTTGGATAAGACCAAACTGGATCAAGGAGGCTCTTAAATCAATATGACTGGTATCCTCACAGAGGAAATCAGCAAACAGTTAGTAAGAGAGAGGCAAAGAATTAGAGAAACAATCATGTGACAGACACAAAGATCAAATTATGAGGTTACCAGCCAAAGAACACCATGGATTGCTGGTTCCCCACCAGAAATCAGGAGAGAGTCCTGGAATGGATTCTCCTCTTTCAGAGGTGTTAACACCATGATTTCACAATTCTCACCTACAAAATTGTGAGACAATAAATTTTTTGTTGTTTAAGCCAACTAGTCTGTGATACTTTGTTATAGCAGCCCTGGCAAACTAATGCAGGCTGTAAGCTTTTGAAGCTCAGACCTCTAAATTGTTCTGTTAAAATCATTGTATCAAATCATGTATCAAACATGACTAACACATCTGACACACAGTATTTGTTACATAAATGTATTTTGAAATGAATGACTTCACACCTTCATTTTTCCATGGAAAGTTCCCATAAATAATATAAGGCTGTATCAGTGGAATAAAAAAGTAAAGCATAAGATTGAAGTGCTAATAGAATAACTGTTTAGGTAGCTTTTGGATGTGCACTGATTGACTTCAGGAGAGATCAGCACTGGGTATGCAGACGCATAAATTGTTAGAATATATGTGGTCACAAAAGCCAAGGACACTAATAAAATTTACACAGTGAATATAATTGAGGTTTAGGGATTGAAACTTATGAATAAGCAATATTGAAGGACATAGAAAAAAAATCCCCAATGTGTATTTAGAATGAGGGACAGAGGAGCTGGAGAAGAAATAAATAAAAGATAATTGTGCAATGAAGGTCAAAGGAGGAGAGAGTGTAAGGACAAGGGAGTAGCTCATAGCTTTAAATATGGCAGAAAGAACACATGAGATAATTGCTGAGTATCTTCCATTTGGTACACATTTGTGGAACTTAGAAAGAAGCATTTTAGTGTGATGGCTGAAATCCAGATTATTTTGGTTTATTGAGTGAATTAGCAATGAACCTTTGATAACATGTATAAACTGATTATTCTTTAAATATATGTTTGATGACAAAGTGAAAGATATGGCATACTGCACTTGCAGGGTTAGGAACATTTAGTGTTAGTAATTTTTAAGATAGGGAATACTTAAACATCTCTATTTTTGTGCTAAGTGAAAGCAAAGCCATAAAAGCAATGTGTTAAAGAAATTGAAGAGAGAAATGTTCAACAGAGTAAGAGCTCAAAAGATGCAGGGAATAAGTTATAAATGTCTTGGTTTTAGGAGGGTAAATGAACTTTCTCTCTTATCTGGCAGTCATCACCATAACTGAATGATTGAACAGCCTCATCTGCGGCAGGGAAACATGATAATATGAATCCCTTGATGTGATACAATAATACATATCCAATGTTAGGATATAATATTCTTGCCAAATGGTTTAACTTACATCTAACCCTGAATAAACCATCAAACAAATCCAGAATATAGTGCAGTCTACAAGTCAACTGGCCTGTATGCTTCATGAAAAGCAATGAAACTAACAAACTAAATAAATGAATAAATAAAGATAGAGTGATGGTTCTCCACAAAAACCTGCTTAAGAGACATAGTAACTGATAGATTTCTTGACTGGGAGGGATGAGAATCAATTAAAGGAGCTTTATTGTGAGGCTATGCACAGGGAGGCTGATGCTTAAGATGGCAACAACCCCTAACAAGGGAAGGGGTAAGGTTATATAGGATGATTGGTGGGAAATAAGGCAAGGGAGGCCGTGGGTTTTCTTTGTCTAGCTTGAGAATGGGAAGTTGGCAGGTTTCCATTGGTTGGTTTGGGAAGCAGGGGGCTAAGTTGGGAGCTGACAACTCTTCATTGGTGGGGTTTAAAAGTTAAATGCTACTGTAGTCATGCAGGGTTGTAACTGTTCAGAGAGGGGATGTTGTATAAGGGAGTCATCACAAGAATGCAGCTGTCAGAGGGTGGATGTAGGGACAATCCTGTGACTGCCCTGTGAGTTGGAGTGGGGGAATGGGGGAAGCTTTTTGGAGTATTTGCTAGGGGTTGGTCACATCATGGGGGGAGGGGTTCTGCTTAACAGTAACCATATGCATGTGAACCTTGACTGGGTTCTGGAATAAATGTTTTATTTAAAAGACTATAACATACACTTTTAAACAACTGGATTAAATTGAATATGGATGATATAATGCAACATTTTTTTTAGGTGTGATCATGGTCGTGTGGTTAAAAGGATAAAATACTTATCTTTAGAAAATGTGCACACAATTTTGGGCAGGTGAGGAGGTGAAATAGTTTGAGGTCTGCAACTTATTTTCCAGTGGATAGGCAAAATGTATAAACAGTTGTATAGATCAAGCTATGGATAGATGGGTAGATGGAAGGATGGATAGATGGATGGATAGATAGTTGATATAGACAGATGATAGAGAGTGATATATACAGTCAGATGATATCTAGCTAGAAAAAAATGAAGGCCGAATTATCATATGGGGCAAATAGCAACATATGGTAAATCTTGGGGAAGTATATATAATGGTGTTCATTTTACCATACTTTGAACTTTGTGTCGATTTGAAAGTTTTCAAAATAAAACCATGGGAGGAAAATAAAATCTTTCTTCTCCTTTCCCTCTCTGAATTCTGGTACTAATTGAGACATACTAGAAAGAGTGGGCATTGGTGGTTGTGGAGGATTGACTTATTAATAATGTACACACAGGTAAACTTGGATTTAGAATTGTGACCATATTAGTTTATATATACCGGAATATTTATCCATATAGACCCTTGATATCCCCACAATACCACCAAACAAACAAGAAATGACATGGGCAAAGCTTTCCCCACTAAACTGACCACAGAGCAGAAAGTAAACCAGATTACACACTTCAGGAGGTCTGCGTAGGGAAACCCCAGCAGAGTCTGAGCTGGGCATGCCTTCTCCATGGGGAGGCATGAAGAGGGTGCAGGGGTAGGGATATCACTCTAGCAGACAATCTTCCTAAGGGAAACACAAGACCCAGGGAGAGCAGCAAAGTCCCCTTAACCCAATGCTCTGGCAGTAGGAGCATTTCTTCTTCTGCCAAACAGTGAAAGGCTGTAGTGGAATACTCCACAGTTATAATAATAGATATAAACCTTCTACCTTGGGTGCAACCACAAGAGGGTGTTATGCAAACAACTTGTGTGATGTAGTCTCTGACCTGCCTGCTTCCCTTTTGACTCCCAGTGTTGGACTGACCAGACACGTACTGACAAACCAAATGAACCGATTTGCCTGGAGGCCAAGCTGAGGTCTGCAGTGTCCTGCAGACATATTTGCCCTAAGGCCTCAGCACAGATGCATGTGCTTAAAACCCATGTTTCTTCTGTTAAATTAGAGCTGTGGTCCCCTAACACCTGAATGATTAGGCCAGGCAGAGGTGATGAATATCACACCATGGATGCCTCATAGGATGTGTCTTTTCTTTTTTTTTCCATCTACCCAATTTATTTTACCCCTTGTTTATTTTGTAGCCATATTTTTTTACTCTTCTGTCCATACCTTGGATAAAAGGGGCATCAGATACAAGGTTTTCACAATCACACAATCACATTGTAAAAGTTATATCTTTATGTGACTGTCTTCAAGAATCAAGGTTACTGGAACACAGCTCCAGTTTTAGGCACTTCCCTTCAGCCACTCCAATACACCATAAACTAAAAAGGGATATCTATATAATACATAAGAATAACCTCCAGAATAACCTCTCTATTCTGTTTGAAATCTCTCAAACACTGAAATTTTATTTTGTCTCATTTCTCTCTTTCCTCTTTTAGTCAAGAAGTCTTTCTCAATCCCTTAATGCTTAGTCCTGGCTCTTCCAAGATTTCTGTCCCACATTCTCAAGGAGATTTACGCCCATGGGGAGTCATGTCTCATGTAGGCGGGAGGACTGTGAGTTCACCTCCTGAGTGGGCTTAGAGGGAGAGGCCACATCTGAGCAACAAAAGAGGTTCTCTGGGGGTGACTCTTAGGTCTAATTTAAGTAATCAGGCCTTGCCTTGACAACAGTGGAATTCAATAGAGATTTTTCTTTGTAACTTATTTTTTTAAGAATTTCTGACCTAAGGGTTTCCCATGGGTGTGTTTTGAAAGAACATTGAGCCCTCTTTCTTAGCTTGGAGGAAACTATTTTTTTTTTAATATCTATGAGATTATTTCAAATTCATATATGCTTTGGGCAGAAAGAGGGTGGCTTGGCTTTAAGTCTAGATATTTTTAATGAAAAATACCTCTTCTTCTCTTTTAAGTACTTCTGATTCACAAGTTCACACAGCAGGAGGTAGACCTCCCTCTGGGTTTGTATCAGGTAATTCATTATTCTTTGGGGTTCATCATGTAGTAGCAGCTAGGTACTTAACAGTTTAGGCTCCACCTTGATATATAG
Source organism: Tamandua tetradactyla (assembly GCF_023851605.1). Taxonomy (NCBI): domain Eukaryota; kingdom Metazoa; phylum Chordata; class Mammalia; order Pilosa; family Myrmecophagidae; genus Tamandua; species Tamandua tetradactyla. Next base: position 75,199,697 of record NC_135327.1, read on the forward strand.
GAATTTCAAAAGAATTTTTTCAGTGTAGACTTTCCCTGGCTCTGCCCTCACTATTCAGTTTGTACCTCTCTATCCTGTTATATGTATTCATTAGTTAAATGAGCAAGTCACAATTAAATGCCCTAGAACTGAAAGAAATCAATAACCTGGGATTAAAACAGCCTCTAAATAATTTTCCTTAAAAGAGCTTATTTGTTTATTGGATGTGACAGATAGAGCTGGCTGTCCACCCAACTGTCAGTCTCCTCCTGTACCCAGTTGCCCCATCTGGTCAGCTTCTATCTCATATAAAGGACTGTCTTCAAGAATCAGGTCCATGGTCATTAAGAGGATTGATTTAAACCATTCTTCTTGCCAGGGAGTTCTTAGTCTAGCAAATAACCTACCCTTGGACCATGGACTTTGAGAGCAAGTCTGCTGAAGAGGTTCTAAGGGAGTTTTTTCCCGTTAATCAAAGCTTCCCCTGGAAGCTCACCTCTGCTGTTCTGTGGGTGCTGGAGAAAGTTAATGTGTGCTGGGAACTGCTGCAGCTCTCGGTGTCCATTGGTGACACACCCTCAATCACAGGATGACAGAGCACAGAGCAGTCGAGCCTTTGGGTCCTGGCTGCCATCACTGTGTCCCCAAATTCATCAACCCTGAAATAACAGCTTTGAGATTTCTGGTGATAAGAGATGACAAACTCTTATTTTTAGCCTTCTTATAATTGGGTCTTCTGGCACTTGCAGCTGAAAGCAATTTTACAAAGCACAGATGAGTCTTTTGTAAGAAAGAACAAAGGAAATAGGCATGAACAGATAACTTACTCTGTTTCACATTTGTCTCATTGCACTGATAATTATCATGTACGTGTCTCTTAAGTTGAGATGTTATCTCAGTTAAGAGAGAGGATGCATTCAAGTTACAAAGTTCTTGTTCAGAATCTCCATATTATAAGCTCCCTCAAATATCTTGTAATGTGTATGGATGCCAAAAATGCCTTTAATAGAGTATAGTGTATTATAATTTTTAAAATACATTTTAAAGTTTATTATGGTAATATGTTGACTAATAAAGAACTAATCCTTCTGTCACAATATGTGTGTGTGTGTAAATCAAAGATAGCAGATGCAATTTTTTCATAACTTAGGTGAAATATCAACTAAAAAGGGAAATTGTGAAGGAAATAATGCTTATTAGCATGCAGGAGAAAATATCTTTAAACCACATGGATAAATAGAAGCCATTCACAGAAGCACTTGTGCCGCAATGCTTCACATAAAAGTTTAAGATTTTTTACAGTAGATTTTGTTATAATAGAATTTTTATTACCTGAGATATTACCAGACTATCCATAGATCCATTATTTTTCTAACTTCTGCTGATATTTGTTTCATTTTCTTTTAATTCTTTCTGTCCCTCTGTCTGTTTTAAAATATTTTACCATTATTTCTATTTTTCAACTTCCCTGATTCCTTTCATGTTTAGGTGCTGCTCTTTTGAAAAGTTAAATTACTTTCTCCTTCATTCCTTCCTTCTTTCCTTCTTTCCTTCCTTCCACCCTCCCTCCTTTCTTTCTTTTCTTTCCCCTATCATTATCCCTTGATCAGAGACAAAAATGCCATCTACTTGCAAAGCTCCACATGCGATTTTTGTATTTGGGAGTGAGCTCTCCAGTATTCTTTCTTTCCATCCTCTGTTTATTTCTTATTGTGCAGAAAAGGGTCAGGCCTCATTCAACTCTGCTTCTTGGTTTTTAGGAATTATTTGAAATGGAACAGACAAAACTTTTCATTCTGGAATTAAATGTAATTTTAGTGGCTATGCAAGGAAAATTATTCCTTTTGTTTCAAGTCACTTATGTATAATGTGTTGGGTGTCAAAAGTAAAAGAAAAAACTTATCAAATCCATCTTTGATTTTTCTGGTATTATCTAAGATCAGTTTGTCTTACTTATGACCATACTGAACCACCCCACCTAAGCTCTTACTTCAGGCATTTATTCCCATTCCTGTTTGAAAATTCAGTTATACTTACTATACAATACCAGTTGATATAGTTATTTTGCCCACTATTTGTAAGATTAATTACTCAAATTGGCTTCAAAATATCATTACATGACTCATTTCATTCATTGTTACATTTCATGATTTAAGTATTATTAAATGCTACTTCTTAAAGCCACAGGAGTGGTTAATTTTATTAGTCTTGTATTGTTTTCTATCATTAATATCTGCCAGTCTCTTTTTTTTCCTCTCTCAACCACATTATAAGCTCCTAATAAGGACCATGGCAATTATGTCTGAACTTAAATGTTCAGACAGAAATGCAGCCGTTATAAATGCATCCTTTTCTCTTTTAAAATGCACATCATCATATGGCAGAAATTGTCCCTTTAGTGCTGCTGGAATTCAGGTTACCAGAAACTACTCTCTTTTTTGGCTCTTGAATATAAGACAAGAGTGGTTCTCAACTAGCCTGGGGGTTTTTGGATTTAACATAAATCTAGGTTTTTACCAGCCTCCAAGGCATGTATGTAGCCAACAGATCATCTTTTCTTCTATTATCCAAATTACTGTGACTTGACCTCCCCAATAAAAACTTAGCATTTTACAAGCATTCTCCCACACCTATTTAGCCATTTTCCCAGAGTGATGCATTAAGTTAGTTTTTGGAATTACCTTTGGTTATGGCCAATCCAGACAAGCTTTCTATCCCTGTGGCTGCCTCTGTGGCTGCTGAAGCCCAGGTAAAACTGCTGTGTGGACCCTGCCCTGGTCCCCTCCCCTACCCCGAGGAGGGAACCCACCTCCTTTAAGTGCCCATTGTAAGTTGACAGCCAAATTTTATAATTGCTTTCTGAAGCCTGAGAATATCAGTTTCAAAGCCTAAAACACTTAGTGGAAGTGGTAACTGTTTTAGCTCACAGGCATAAACCAAGACTCATAGAGACGTTCTTGCCTCTGTCAGGTTCTGGGTGAGCAGAAGGAAGATCATGCCTCACCAGTAAGAAACTGCAAGTATGTTCAGTTTTGATGTTTTGACCAAACTGCATCCCAGATCTAAAACAGGAGTTTTGGGGATTGAATCCCATCTCCCACAATGGGCAGGTTCAGGTCCCAGCTCCTCATCCTATGATGTGAACCCATTTGGAAATAGGACTTTTGAAGATATTACTAGTTAAGGTATGCCTAAAATGAATGCGGAGGGCCTTAATCCAATATGGCCAAAGTTATTAAAGGTAAAGGAAATTAGTCAGAGAAAGAGAAAAGCCAGAGAAAGTAAAGAAGTGAAAGTCAACAGAACCTGGGCAAGAAAGATGATGTCACCATGTGCACTGGCATATGGAAGAAAACCAAAGGCCATGGATCATCGGCAGCCAGCCACAGAACCCCTCAAGCCTAACCTTGCTGATGTCTCAATTTTAGACGTCTCCTAGTCTCAAACCATGAGACATAAATTCCTGATGTTTAAGCCAACCTATTGTATGGTATTTTAGCAGCTGGGAGACTAAAGCAAGAAAACCATCCCTCTTCCTCCCCATTGCAAGCTAAGTCTCTTTTAATTTACACTTCACACATTCTGGTATGAAGGTGGTAGATAAAGACATTCTGGTATACAGGTATTATACAGTTTCTTACAGGTGGTAGATATCACAAAATGGTGATCTCACTTCTATGGCTTGAGACAAGGTATCATTACTCCAGAAACTTGGTTCCGTAGAAGAAAGTGATCTGGCTTTAGGTGGCTTCCTATTAACATTGGAAGCCTTACTATGTGCATCTCATTTAAGATGACAACTTCCCTATTTTTTAAAAAAGTAGATACTAGGGCTTATGGAAGTTCACATGGCCCTACCTAGTTATATATTAGGAAGGGACATGCAACACATACTCAGTCTGCCAGTCTTAAGGCCAGTGATTTTCTTCCTTGCATGTCCTGATTGCTATGTGAGTGGATGTCTAAAATCAAGGTATGGGCAGGGCTTCACTCCCTCCAGAGCCTCTGAGAGAGAATCTTCCCTTGCTTCTTCGGGTTGCTGGTGGCTGCATCATTCCCATCTCTGCCTCCATCTTCACATCTGGTTTCCCTTTGTGCATCTCAATTCCCCTGTTTCTTTTGTAAGGTTACATGTGATTGCATTTAGAGATCACCCACATAAGCTCCTTCCTTCAAGATCCTTAATTTTATTACATCTCTTGCCATACAAGGTAATACTCACTTTTTTTTTTGCCATATAAGGCAATATCCGCAGGCTTGGGAGTATTAGAGAATATAACTTGAGGAGGAGGGGAGCATTTTTTAAAAAGCTCCACAACGGTTAAAGAAAATAGGATTGGGAAATCTTTACAAGATTTGAAACCAAGCCATTATCTTTGCTAGCTCTCTGGATGGGATAAGAGGTGCTTAATGTTTGTGCATCAGGGACCCCTGAGTCCCTTCTGGCAAGTGCATTCTCAAATCTGCCTGACGCATGAGCCTTTCTGGAGGTAGAATTTTTACATTACAAACTCCCATTTTTTTTCATATGTATCATATCAAAGAAAGTAAAATAATCAACCTCTGCCCCTGAATTGCATAAAGCATAAGAAAATGTGACTTGTTCTCAGAGCATCTGGTTGAGGAAAGAAATCTTAACAATTTTCTTAGAGCAGCAGGATCTATATTCTTTCATTCAATATCCAGTCCCCTACCCTCAAATGTTTCCAATTTCTCCTTTGGTAGCAGGTGGGATTCTTTGAAAAAAAGGAAGGGCTATTTGTCATATAAGGTTCACTTAATGCCAAAAACTCAGTGTGGACTCACTGTAATTTCCAGATGAGATTTTAGTGCATTGTAGGTAGCACAGAAGAGAGAACCAGTTCACTGAAGCAGAAATCATAATTATTGTCCCCACCTGTCCTCGAAACTTGCTTACCCTCTTTGGGGGTTTCCAGAAAGCATTGTATGCTAGAATTATTGAAAATCAGCAGGGTTTTCACTTGCACATCATTGGAAAAGCTACGAAAGGATGCAATTCATTTCTGGACATGCACCTGGATTTTTATTTCAATGGAAAATCAAGACATTAAAAAAAATTTCCCCTTTACTTTAGGCAGCAAAACTTTCTCCTGTGTTGCCACCTATTTTGTGCAGAATTTGAAAAATCTGTAATATCAGAAACTCCCAAGGGCAGTATCTTATAATCATATTATGTGCAATAATGCCCAGAAGATTAAATGAGTAACTGTTGTCAGATTCTGAAATCAAAGAAAATAAAATGATATTTTTCTGGACACCAATGAACAATCATTTATCACGTTACAACTCTTGCTGGAACCCAGTGTGGATTTGCACCAACTGCTGGTCCAATAACAGCATTTTCTGTTTCCTTGAACCCAGGTTTCCATTTGAAAATTTAATAATATTGCCAGAACATTACTTATGCAAAGGTATTACAACTGGAATTATTTCTAAAGACTTATTAGCATTTTAATGTCTTCTAAAATAATTCTTGCCAGTAAGACAACTGATTACAAAACTTCTGCATCAATTAGAAGTTGGTTGGGAAAAACAGAGGCAGGATGCAATATTTTCTTGAAAACAAGAATAAATCATTTTCAGCATGACAGGATAAAACTCATATCCGTATTTGGGGGCTGGCTATGTTCTTACAGCCTATGCAAGGAATTTTAACATTGATTATTGGTGAAAAAAATTTGTAATCTGACCCTATGAAATTACCATAACATAATAATTGAGAAGGGATTGATGGAAATAAAATAGAGTTAGGTTCTGAATATGCTCATTAGGTCAAATTCTTCATCATCAATAGAATTTGTATAAACATTATTTTCTGTCAATAAATCAGTAATGCAGAGAAATTCTCCAGTACCTTGAGAATACTTTTGAGTCTGTTTGATGGTTCATTCACTCTCCCTTTACATTCCACATCAACCCCCTCCTTATATTGTAATTTTCTTCTTTCACCAGCACAGAACCTACACTTAAGTGAAACAGTCATACAATATCAAGGATAAAAGCTGATTCTGCAAGTGATTTTTTTACAGAATTTTAATTTTAAATTAATATATGTACATTTAGAAATATTAACAAATACATCAAAAAAGAGAAAAGTGTAAATCAATGAGCCCACACCATCCATATTATTTTCCCCATTGAGTAATATCCTTGTTTATACACACCCCTCTCAGTTTCTTTATATGGAAAATAAAGATAATAAAATTTACCACTCAAGATTGTTGGAGGTAGAGAGAATAGTTAAATGAAAAAGGACTAAAAAAATGACTGAGTAAATGCTGAATTGGGAGGAATGTGAACACTGTTGTTTGTGTATGTGTGTATTATGTGCCTATGTACATCTATTTTCAGCCTTCACACTCTATAATTCTTGCTGTCCCACTTCATTACAGAACTGTCAGGAAAATACTTGTGCTACTGCATTGTGGTTTAGGGTTGTATTACCACTTCATTTTTCTTTGCACTGAATCATTTACTCCTTTATTTGAATTGTTTCCTTTAAATTTTTAGAATAACATTCTTCTTCTTTAGAATATATATTCATCATAACTATATCAGGCCATTTTTCAATAAACATTGAAAACATTTATTATACATTGAAAATATGCACATATATGTTATGCACCAATTATCTTCAATGTGCACTGAAAAATTCCAAGGCATCCTGATTTCAGGAAATATATAGTTTAATATGATGACATGCATATTATTATATTAATGATAATGTAAAGAATTCTGAGAGGAGAACAGCATTACACAATATTTTATCTAAGTTCACTGAAAAGAATTTTTTTATTGAGAGGGTAATTTTTTAACTAGAATTTATGGAATTAGAAAAAATAGTGATCCAGGAAGAAAGATTGTCATATGCAAATTCTCAAAATGAGAATGCATAGATACATACCAACATCATAAATGGACCAGTTTGAGCAGAGGCCACATAAAACAGTGGAACTGGCAAAATGAAGGAAGAAAAGTCAATCAGAGTCTATGGAAGACCTTCAATCAGATATTAAAGTTTTCTTAAAGAAGAGAAGAAATATATGACAATATTTAATGAGACTGATCTGGTATACAAAATAAGCAAGGCAAGAGGAGAAGTCAGAGGCCACTGAAATAGCCCAGATAAAATAAAATTATATGCTGAGCTAGCCAAATGTCAGACCTAGTATAGAAGATGAAATGCATGTAAGAAAACACTGTGGTTATATATTTGATAAGAATTCCACGCAATAGAATGGAGTCACAAAGGAGATTTAAGTTTAGATTTACTCTGACATTTTCTGTTCAGTTTACAATGTTGAGGTGTAATGATTAACAGATGTATAAAACAAAATAAAAAATCAGAAAAGAGACAAAGGGTGCTTTTTTCAATATATATTTTAAATTTTTAAAAATATTTTATTTTTAGTTTTAGAATTTTTTTGGTATGCTGTTGTGGGGGCTATACTTCATTCTTATTTCATGTGAGTATCCCATTATTGCAGCACCATTTACTCAACCAAAGAGGGGTTGGAGAAGTACCTGGGCCAGGAATTAAACCCAAGTCTCCTGTATGGCAGGCAAGAATTCTACCATTGAACTATCCTTGTGCTCCTAAGTTTTAGAATAATTTTTACAGAAAATATGCAAAGATAACACAGAGTGTTCCCACAGAATCTGTTCTAGTTTGCTAGCTGCCATAATGCAATATACCAGAAACGGAATGGCTTTTAAAAGGGGGAATTTAGTAAGTTGCTAATTTACAGTTCTAAGGCCCAAGAAATGTCCCAATGAAAACAAATCTATAGAAATATTCAATCTAAGGCATCCAGGGAAAAATATCTTGAATCTAGAAGGATGATGAAATTCAGGGTTTCTCTCTCAAGTGAAAAGGCACATGACAAACATGGTCAGGGTTTCTCTCTCACTTGGAAGGGCACATGGCGAACATGGCATCATCTGCTAGCTTTCTCTCCAACTTCCCAGGAGGTGTTTTCCTTCTTCAACACCAAAAGCCTCTGGCTGGTGGACTCTCTGCTTTTGGTTCTGGGGCATTCTCTGTTGTGGCTTTCTCATGCCTCTGTCATTCTTCTCTCTCTGAATTTCCTGGTTTTCCCTCTTGTCATTCTCTCAGCTTCTCCAACTTTTTCCAAAATGTTTCCTTTTTTATAAGATTCCAGTAAAGCAATCAAGACCCACCTAAAATGGGTGGAGACCTGTCTCCACCTAAACCAATTTAACAACCATGCTTGAGTGAGTCACATCTCCAGAGAGATAATATAATTAAAGTTTCAAACATGCAGTACTGAATAGGGATTAGAAGAAATGGCTGCCTTTACAAAATAGTATTAGGATTAAAACATGTTTTTTCTAGGGTACATATGTCCTTTCAAACTGGTACAAGAAGCCCATATCCAGTCTTTCTTATTATTTTTAAAATATATTTATTAAGAAATCATTACACACATACATTCCAACTGTGGTATATGATCAGTGGCTCACAATATAATTACATAGTTGTATATTCATAACCATGACCATTTTTAGAAGATTTGCATCACTTTAGAACAAAAAATGAAAAGAAAAACTCATATATCCCATACCATTATCCCTCCCTCTCACTGACCACTAATATTTCAATAAATCCAATTTTTTACCCTTTATCACCTCCATTATTTATTTATTTTTATTCTTATTTTTTTTATTCATCTGACCATACCCTAGATAAAAGGAGCATCTGACACAAGGTTTTCACAATCACACAGTCACCTTGTAAATACTATATAGTTATATAAGTCTTCAAAAATCAAGGCTAGTAGAATATAGTTCAATAGTTTCAGCAGCTCCAATACACCATAATACAAAAAGGGATATCTATATACTGCATAAGAATAAGCTCCAGGACTGCTTCTTGACTCTGTTTGAAATCTCTCAGCCACTGAAACTACTTTGTCTCATTTCTTTCTTCTCCCTTTTAGTCAAGAAGGGTTTCTCAATTGCTTGATATTGTGTTATGGCTCATCCCCAGGAGTTAGGTCTCATGCTGCCAGGGAGATTTACATCCCTGGGAGTCATGTCTCACATAGGGTGGAGGGCAATGAGTTCATCTGCTGAATTGGCTTAGAGAGAGAGGACACATCTTAGCAGCAAAAGAGGTTCTCTAGGGGTGACTCTTAGACATAATTATCAGTAGGCTTAGCTTCTCTTTTGCAGGAATAAGCTTAATAGGTGCAAGCACCGAGATTGAGGGCTCAGGGACAATTTGTTGTCTCCACTGCTTGTGAGAATATCAGGAATTCTCCAGATGGGGAAGTTGAATATTTCCTCCTTACTCCCCAGTCTCTCCAGTCCACCATAGGGACTTTGTAAATACTTTCTTTGTTCTCTGCCCAAATTACTCTGGATATATTGGGACATCACACTAACCTGTAGAAACCAACAAGATCTCATGCCCTATTCACGATTCCATGTTATTATGGTGTTCAAGTAAACTGACCAAACAAGTTTAACTAGATAAAGTGTTACCAAAAATATTACTTTTATACCAAATAAACATTTCTCCCTTTGATCTTGCACAGAAGTTGAAGTTTGAAAATACTTTACCCAGTATTCTGATTTACCTTAGTCCTATCCGAATCAACTTCACTCATATCTCTAGTTGAGGTCTGATCATTTTTTCAGCTTTTAAAATAGTTGCCGAATGGGGTAATGCTGACTTTCATAGCTTCAGTGCTCTAACACTGTGTCTTATGTGTCACATAAATACCCAAGGTTTCAGGGAACAACCAGGTTATATACAAATGCTCAGTATCTCAGAATTCAGAAATAACAGCTACAACTCCTGAACATATGTAACTGCTGTAAGAGTTTACAATCTGGGACCCTTTGCAATAGCCCCCAACCTGATAATCCTTGCTCTTGACTTCAGTTCTCCAAGTTTTTATGTTATAGAGTGAGGCATGATAATATCTGTCTTTTTGGTTTTAACATTTCATTCAATATAGTGTCCTTAAATTTTATTCACCTAGTTCCATGCCTTACAACTTCATTCCTACTTGCAGCTCCTCAGTTGCCCACTGTATTTAAACACAAGTTCCCACTTCCATTATTCAGTTGTTGTACCTTTAGGCCATCCCCACCCATTGGAACACTGCTGCTATAAACACCAGTGTGCAATTTCCATTCATGTCCTCACACTAGTTCCTCCAGGTATATACTGAACAAGGGGGTCACAGGATCATATGGTAACCCCATCCTTAGCCTCCTGTGGAAATATCATTCTGCCTTCTGGAGGAGCTGTACCTCCCAGCTTCCCTACCAACAGTAAATAGGTACATCTCTTTCTCCACATTTTCTCTAGCACTTGTTTCTCTCTGTTCATGTTTAGTTTTATTCATGCATCACACAATCCAACCTAGAGTAAATTGCCTGCCTTTACCACCATAATGTGTATGAACACTTTTCATTTTCTTTCACAAATAATCCTCTCCTCTTGTTAACAGCCTAAATTGATATGGTACAATTGTCACAACTAATCAAGCAATGCTGATCATTGCTATTAATTAAAATCCACATTTTATTCAGACTTCCTTAATTTTTGCCTAATTTCCTTTTGCCTTTGTCTTTTCCAGGGACATGATGACTAAATGATGACACGATTTAGTCATCATGTCACACTGGGTTCTTCTATGTTGTGAGAGTCTCTCAAATTTTCCTTGTTTTAATCACTTTGAGAGTTCTGAGGATGACTGCTTAGGCATTTTATAGGATACCCCTTGTTTTAGTCTGCTAATGATGCCAGAATGCGATATATGAGAAGTGAGTTGGCTTTTATAAAGGGAATTTATAAGTTACAAGGTGACAGTTCTGAGGACATAAAAATTTGCAAACTAAGGCATCCAGAGAAAGATATCCTGATTTAAGAAAGGCTGATCTGGGAAAGCATGTGGCTGGTGTCTACTGGTCCTTTGGTGTCTGGTTTCAAACAGCTTCCTCACAAACATTTTCTTTTGCCTCCCCAAAGGTCTTTATCTGTGTCAGCTTCAAAGATTTTTCCAAGATGGTTCCCTCTTAAAGGACTCCAGTAAACAACCCCATCTTGAATGGGTGTAGACACATCTCCATGGAAACCACCTAACCAAAAGTTCCTCCCACAGTTGGGTGGGTTACATCTTCATGGAAAGAAACTAATAAAAATGATCTCATTCCCACCCCCCCCACCCCCAGAAAGATCCCACCCAACAATACCTAATCAGGATTAAAGAACATGGCTTTTCTGGGCAGACAAGAATTTCAAACTGCCAAATTGCCACATACCTCTATTGGACTGTGATATTTTTCAAATGAGAGAAATGTCATTTGAAAATATGGGTTATGCAGAATGATTTGAACAGTGAATAAAAAAGTATTTGCAAAGTCCCTTTGGGGAAATGGCAAGAAAGGGGGAAAATCCAACTTTCCCATGTGGAGAATTCCTGATATTCTCACAAGCAGTGGGGACAACCAAAGCAATAGGCTGAGCCCTCAACCTTGGGGTTTGTTCATATGAAACTTATCCTTACAAAGGATAGACTAACCCTACTTTAAATTAGGCCTAAGAGTCACCCCCAGAGAACATCTTTTGTTGCTCAGATGTGGCCTATCTCTCAGCCAACATGACAAGCAAACTCACTGCCCTCCCCATCTCTCCATGGGACATGACTTTCAGGGGCGTAAACCTCCCTGGCAATGTGGGACAGAAATCCTAGAATGAGCTGCGACTCAGCATCAAGGGATTGAGAAAACCTTCTAGACCAAAAAAGGAAAGAGAGAAATGAGACAAAATCAAGTGTCAGTGGCTGAGAGATTTCAAATAGTGTTGAGAGGTTATCCTGGAGGTTATTCTTACGTATTATATAGATAACCCTTTTTTAGTTTAAGGTGTATTAGAGAGTCTACAGGGAAGTGCCTGAACTGTAGCACTGTGTTCTGGTAGCCATATTTCTTTAAGATGATCATATAATGATATAACTTTCGCAAAGTGACTATATGATTCTGAAAACCTTGTTCTGATGCTCCTTTTGTCTATGGTATGAACAGATAAGTAAAAAGTATGGATTAGAAATAAATAAATAATAGGGGGAACAAATGTTAAAATAAATTGAGTAGAGGGAAATACCTGTGGTCAATGAGAGGGAGAGGAAAGGGGTATGGTAGGTATTAGCTTTTTCATTTTTCTTTTTATTTCTTTTTCTGGAGTGATGTAAATGTTCTGAGAAATGATCACGGTGATCAACATACAACTATGTGATGATGATATTGTGAGCCACTAATTGCACACCAAGTATGGAATGGTCAAACCTTAAAAATGTTCATGTTGCATGTTGATTGATTTTATTAATAAAAATTAAAAAAGAAAGAAAACATGGGTTATGGGTTATTAGGAGGAATGCCACAGAAATAAAGTATCATTTTCATCATATCAGGAGAACATACTGTCAACATGATGGATCACGATGGTTGTTACATTTGATCACCCGGTTCTGGTAGGGATGTCAGGTTTCACCACTGCAAAGTGACTCTTTTTTATTCCAAGGAAGTGACTATGCACAGGTCATCCTTAATGAGTGAGGAGTTGTGTTCCACTTCCTGAAGAGGGTAAATTGGATGTTTAACATGTTGTATTTCAGAATGAAAAGATGCCTTACATCAATTTATTTCTTGACCAGATCAGTGATAGGTCTAAATTAGGCAATCTTCCATATAAGACATGTGATTAGCACAGTTGAGAACAATTTCAACCCAATGTCTGGGCTAAATTGGGATTCAGTTTTCAACTCTAACAGATTCAACATCCCATTTTTACAGGAAATATAGTGCAATACACCACTAATTTTTCTGATGAAATTCACAGACCATATGGCTTTTATAGAAACAGAAATTTGTATGGCTAGATAGATGCAAACGTACATACACTTACATACACACACACACACACATATATATATACACATATATTCATGCATGCATATATATAATTACGTAATTGGAATATAAAATTAGAATAAGTTTTATTATATGTAAATACTAAAGCATGATTATAATAAAAGACGTATTGAATTAGTCTGAAATTTATACTTTGCATTAGTCAGGATAAGTAATACCAGCTGCTGAAATAATCATTTCTCAAGCCACAGTAGTGCTACAGGACAAAAGTTGGTTTCTCTCTCATGTCAGTTCAGTTATTTTGGCACACAGGCCTCATAGAACTGGTAACTTCCCCACTCCTTCGGCCTTAGTGTTCACAGCAGCCTCTGCCTTTTGCCTGGCGATAAGTGTAAAATGCATGTTCTGAAGGCATACCCATTTTTAAATCCCTGGACCCAGACATGGCATCCATTCGTGAGGACTTGTCATATGCCCCACATTCCTCCAGGGAAGGCTGGGAAATGTAGTTTAGCTGTCTGGCAAGGAAGAGGAAAAGGAGACAGGATTTGGCAAACACATCACACCGTTGTTTGCCCCTCACATAGAAGCAGAGAATGCTGCATCTACAAGTGCAAATATAGACTCACTTTTATAAAGTATTTCTGTTACTGGGGTGATTTTTTTCTGAAGTGATGGCCAATAGTTGTTAAAATGTAAAATAAAACAAAGTATAAACTCTCAATTTTCATGGTATATGATGAAAAATGCATGGTATACCATGCATTCATGGAAGATCTAATTCATTAAAATTGTACTAGATAATTTTTGTTTATATAAAAACAGAGTTTGGTACTGTGCACAGATGATTATAAACATTTTCAGCACAGTTAATTGTCTGGCTGTACAACTTTTCCATGCAATACAAGCCACTACTTGTAATATAGAAATAGCCATGCATTTAAGCATGTAGTATCTTAGGGTTTGTTTCCAAAATGCAAGCACACTTCCCCTTCCCAATCACTGTGACAAACTAAAACACACCTTTCTGGTTTCAAATGTCCCTCAGATGTGGTGTGTCCTTAATTAAGAACCGCAAAATTAGGAAAAGAGAAGCAAAAATGGGTGTGGACAAACAGATAAATGAGAAAGCAGAATGGGGAAATAATGATATGTGGCAGAAGGTGAATAAAAGAGAGTTTAGGGGGAAATGAGACAATTCTGTGGATACTTGGAGACAAAAACAATTAGAGGAGAATTTCAAATTTATTTTTACCAGAAATTAACTCAACCAGAATGATTTCATTTACACCAAATAGCATGTTGAATACCTCTCAGCTATTGATGCCAGTAAATGATTTCCAACTGTTGTAGTCTGCAATGGAAATCAACCTTGATCCAAAATGTCACTGTACAAGTAAATTTTGAGGAAATCCTTCTAAATAGAGAACATTATTACAGAGGGCAAATAAGGTCAATTTTGGTCATTGGTACAGTTAACAAATGCCATAAGTGCTGCACTTTTTGAGTTAAAACACACTCAAATTGCCACCAAATATTGCCCCAAAGAACCCATTATTATCATTTGGATCTCCTGATTAAGTTTCACTCCTTCAGCTTCAGGCTTTGTATAAGCTTCAGAGGAAGGTGATGTGATATATTTTATCACCACATCACATTCTTCCCTGATCTTTTTCCGATTCACTTCACATTCCCAAACAAAGACCAAAGAATACAGACTTCTGTTACATGATTCATATCAGGGAAAGAGGGTTTTTTTTTTTTTTTTTTTTTTTGCTTTGCTTTGTTATTATTTGTGTAATAAGAATTAGGAAGTTTTTAGCAACATGTTAAATATAAGTATGAATATTCTGGTTATATTTTAAAACTCTCCCTAATTGCATACATTGTAAGGCTCTCTTCCAACTCATCACCTTCAGAATTCTGTGAATTTCGCTTGACCCTTAAGTTCTCCCTTCACCTAAACCACAATATCTATCCTCAGATCTTGATATGACTGAGAATTAATGGATTTCAATTCAGCCTAGCAGATGCAAATGAAACAGGATTACCTGCATGTGTTTTGGAGGGAAAACAAAGACACAGGGTTCTTGGAGCATGAAGAAAGTGAGTGCAGACCAAGAGGTGAGGGGTGTGGTTCTGATGTAACTCTGAGAATAGGCTGTGGGGCACCCATGTCACAAGGACTTCCACCCTGCAGGAAAGGACAGAGCACAAGGAAATGGTTCATTTTAGAGTGGAGCCATCCTAAAATTCTTCCATTCCAATGATTCTGTAGCGAATCCTGTCTTCTCTGGAGTTCTCAGTGTTTGATTAATGCATGAACAAGAAAGACAAAACTGTAGCTTTCCCATAAAACTCTGGCTGTTACCAGTGCAGCAGATGGTGGATGGTGAGCTAATTGATCTAAATACAGTGGAGCAGGTTTATTTGATCCAAAGATGAGCAGCCCCAGGCCTCACTTTGACCTCATGTCAATATAAGAATATTAGAAAAAAATAAATGAAATTCCAGCCCACAGATGCTATTTCATTAAGTGGAACAAGATCTCACTATTTCAGACCCTACTGATACCTACAAGCCCTGCTTTCTTCCATGCTACTACCCCTTTGCAGTTACACCCTAACTTTTGCCCCTGGCAACTGCTCATCTGTTCTGCAAGGAATTTTATGATATGTATTAACATTTGAACATGAGTTTCTATCACTCTGCATAATACCTTTGAGAGTTGCCTTATAGGCTGTTTAGTAATAGTGCATTCCTTTGCATTGCTGTGTAGGATTCCATTATATGGATGTACTACAATTGTTTTTCTGTTTGCCTGTTGAAAGACATTCAGGTGGTTTTCAGTTTAAGACAATTATGAATAGGGAGATGCTATAAATAGTCATGTACAGATTTGTGTCTGCATGTACGTTTTACATTTTCTACTATAAATACTTGGGAATGAGATGGCTGGTCACACATTATGTATTTGCCAAAATATTTTCCACAGTGGCTGTACCATTTCACGTTCTCACCAGTAATATTTTAGAGTCCCATTACTCTTCATTCTCACCAACACATTATACTTTTAGTACTTTATATTTTTGCCATCCTAATAGACACATAGTGTGGTCTCCTTATGATCTCGATTTGCATTGCTACTGAGATTGAGTTTTTTTTCCATATGCTTATTTGTCATCCATATGTCTCCTTTGTGAAGAGTCTATTCAACACTTCTGCTCATTTTAAAAGTGGTCGTTTCATTTACTGTTGTGTTTTGAGCGTTTCTTCTTAAATTTATTCAGAATATGTCATTTCTGAAATACGTGATTTGCAAATATTTTCTTCTCATTTAGAGATTGTTTTTTTCGTTCTCTCAGCAATATACTTCACAGAATAAACAGCTTTAATTTTGATACAATAGTATTTATCATTTTTTAATGGGTTGTGCTTTTGGCATGACTCTTTGCCTAACTCCAGATGTGATGTTATTCTGTTTTTTTTCTAAAAGTTTTGCAGTATCCTCTTTACATTTAAATATGTGAACCATGCTGAGTTAATTTTTGTGTAAAATATGAGATATAAGTTAAATTTCATTTTTTTGCATATTGTTGGCCAGTTGTTCCAATAACATTTGTTAAAGAGAATATCTTTCTCCATTGAATTGCACTTGCACCATATCAAAAACCACTTGGCCATATTTCCATGGGTCTATTTATCAACTTTCTATTGTATTCCACTAATCGATGTGTCTTTGGGTGAGCAGTACCTCCCTGTCTTGTCTACTGAAGTGGTATAGTATCTTCAATCCAGATGAGGTGATTGTTCTAACTTCATTTTTCTTAGAATTGTTTTTTAATATTCTAGTTCCTTTAGTTTTCATAGAAATTTTAATATCGGCTTGTCTATATCTACAAAATTTCATCATGGAATTTTGTTTGGAAGTTTATTAAATATGTCATTCAATTTGGGGTGATTTGTACCTTTACTATGATGAGTGTTCCAATTCATAAAGACAATGTCTTTTGATTTGTTTAGGGCATTTTTATTATATTTCATTTGCGTTTTGTACTTCCCAGTGTACTAGTTGTGTTGCTCTATATTTTAAATTTTTCACCTAAATATTTCATTTTCTAGAAATACTGCCAATGGTAGTTATTTTATTTTAATTGTTTCCACTTTTAATGGTAATATGACAAAATATAAAATTATGTGATCATGTTTCCTGCAACCTTATAAGCTCATGCATTGGCTCTAGGAGACATTTTTGTGTATTCTTTAGGATTTTCTTCATAGGCAATCACTTTATCTGTGAACAGCATCAGTTTTATTTCTCCCTTTCCAATCTGTATGCATTATGTAATGGCTAGCACTTTCATTATGATGTTTAATAGGATTGGTGAGACTGAGTATCCTTGCTTTATTCCCAATTTTAAGGGAAAACATTGAATCTTTACCTTATGCTATTTTGATGCATTTTATCAGGCTGATGAAATTCCATTCTGTTACTAGTTCACTGAGAGCTATTCTCATGAATGGACATCAAACTCTGTCAAATTTTTTTATTCTTTTTTTTTTACATCATTTGATATGTTTGTGTGGTTTCCTTCTTTAGACTGTTAATAGAGTAGATTGAATTAATTCGTTTTAACAAATGTGGAATGAGACTTGCATTCCTGATTTTAACCAAATTTTCTTATTATAAATCTAGATAAGAAGACAGATAAATAGATGATAGATAGATAGATAGATAGATAGATAGATAGATAGATAGATAGATAGATAGATATAGATAGATAGATAGAGATGGTTTCTGGATTTGATTTGCAAATATGTTGTTGAAGAATTTCTTTTTTTCTAATGTTCCTGAGAGACATTAGCCTACAGTTTCCTTTTCTTTGTTAGTTTTGTTATTGGAATATATTAGTTTTTCATTGCTACATAACAAATAACCATAAATTTAGCAGCTTAAAACAATTTTCACTTATTAGCTCACAGTTCGCAAAGTTAGAAGAACAGACAAGGCATATTTGGGCTCTCTTCTCAAGGTCTCAGATACCTAAATCAAGGTGTTGGTGAGCTGAATTATAGCCTGGAGACTCTGGGGAAAAGACTGCTTCCAAGCTTATTCAAATTGTTGCGTATTTCAGCTCCTTGTGGTTGCAGGACTGAGGACTCTAGGTATTTGCTGGCTGCTTTCAGGTATTGGAGACTGTCAAGATACCTTGCAACCTAGGCTCCTTCATCTTCAAATCTTGCCGCAGGAAATTTTTCTCTTTCAAAATCATCTTGTACTTTGAATCTGTCTACCTGCTCCATTTGCCACTAGCCAAAAACAATTTTGTGCTTTTAAAGGGCTTATGAGGGGCAGGCCATGGTGGCTCAGCAGGTAGAGTTCTTGCCTGCCATGCTGGAGACCCAGATTCAATTCCTGGTGCCTGCCCATGTGGAAAAAAAAAAAAAAAGCAAAGAAAAGGGCTTATGTGATCAGGTCAGATCAACTCAGATAAACGCTCTATCTTAAGGTAAACTGATTAGGGACCTTACCTACATCTGCAAAATCCCTTCACAGCAGTTCTTAGATTAGTGTTTAGTTGAATAGCTGGGAGAAGGTATATGAACAACAGAGGATGGGAATCTGTGGGGGAAAGGGTGGGTTTGTTGTGACTGGAGCCTCCTTAGAATTCTCCTTACCACAAAGAGTAATGTTAGTTTATAAAATGGGTAGGTGGTACTCTACGCTCTTCTGTTTTCTGAATGTAGTTGCGAGAGTTGATGTTTTTGCTACTTTAAATATGTTGTAAAATTCATTAATGAAAAGCCATTGATTCTGGAGATTTATTTGTTTTTATAAGATTTTAACTACAAATCCAATTTCTTTAATACTTATAGGACTATTCGGTTATCTATTTTATCCAGGATAAGTTTGTGATTCTTGAGGAATGAGTCCATTTCATATAAATCATCAAACTGATGTACTAAAAGTTAGTCATACCTTCTCCCCTCTCTTTCTCCGCCGGCCGCCGCGGGGCACCCACGCCCCGCAGCAGCCCACCCGCCCGCCCTCCTTCTCCCCTCTCTTTCTCCGCCGGCCCGCCGCGCGGCGCCCACGCCCCGCAGCAGCCGACCCGCCCGCCCTCCTTCTCCCCTCTCTTTCTCCGCAGGCCCGCCGCGCGGTGCCCATGCCCCGCAGCAGCCGACCCGCCCGCCCTCCTTCTCCCCCCTCCTCCCCCTCCTGCTCTGGCCGCTCTCCAACCACCACGGTGCCCTCTTCCCCCGCCTTCACCAGCTCCTCCACCACCAGCCTCTACAGCCTTGCTGCCCTCACCTTTCCTCCTCCAGAACAGCTACTGGGGGAGTGGAGATAATACAGAGCAGCTCCCGGAGCCACGAGGGAGAGCAAAGGGACGGCGTACCCCATCCTGGAACGGCTGACTATCTGGGAGAGCAAGCTCCGGTGAGATCACCAAGGGGCACGGGCTTTCCTGGGTGGGATGGCAAGCGACCGGAGTCCCTCCCTTCCACCTTCCCAGGCCAGCTGGTAGAATTGGACAGGCGGTCCCCTTAGGCCGCGGTGGCTGGTGCCCCCACCACACGAGGCCCCCCGGAACAACTGAGATAGTTGGGTCGGAAATCCCCAGACTGCGGAGAACAGTGACCGGGGGATCCCTTCCAAACATGTGACTCCCCCGTCGGCTGGGAATAGTGCACTCTCCTGGGCTGCGACAGCTGGCGCCCTCCCGCCACGCTTGGTGCCCCGGGCCGACTAGCTAATTCGGCTGGACGCTCTCCCGTGCTGCGGCAGCCGGCGACCCTCCCCGCATTCGGAACCCCAGGCCGGCTGGCATTCTTCCAAGACGCTTCGGCTGCCGAACCTCCCCTACGGCGAAATTTTCCAGAATTAAAGGACCCACAGCAACTTTCACTGGTGGAACCCGTAGACAAACGTGTGCCATGAGCGCCACCTACTGGGCAGGATAAGAAAAACAGAACTCAGAGATTGCACAGAAAAATCTTTCAACCTGTGGGGTCGAACACCCAGGGAAATCTGACTAAATGCCCAGACGCCAGCAGAAGATAACGGATCACGCTCAGAAAATTGAACATATGGCCCAGTCAAACGAAGAAACCAATAGTTCAAATGAGATACAGGAGCTGAAACAACTAATGCTGAATATACGAACAGAAATGGAAAACCTCTTCAAAAACGAAATCGATAAATTGAGGGAGGACATGAAGAAGACATGGGCTGAACATAAAGAAGAAATAGAAAAACTGAAAAAACAAATCACAGAACTTATGGAAGTGAAAGATAAAGTAGAAAAGATGGAAAAAACAATGGATACCTACAACGACAGATTTAAAGAAACAGAAGATAGAATTAGTGATTTGGAGGATGAAACATCTGAATTCCAAAAAGAAACAGAAACTATCCGGAAAAGAATGGAAAAATTTGAACAAGGTATCAGGGAACTCAAGGACAATGTGAACCGTACAAATATACGTGTAGTGGGTATCCCAGAAGGAGAAGAGGAGGGAAAAGGAGGAGAAAAACTAATGGAAGAAATTATCACTGAAAATTTCCCAACTCTTATGAAAGACCTAAAATTACAGATCCAAGAAGTGCAGCGCACCCCAAAGAGATTAGACACAAATAGGCGTTCCCCAAGACACTTACTAGTTAGAATGTCAGAGGTCAAAGAGAAAGAGAGGATCTTGAAAGCAGCGAGAGAAAAACAATCCGTCACATACAAGGGAAACCCAATAAGACTATGTGTAGATTTCTCAGCAGAAACCATGGAAGCTAGAAGACAGTGGGATGATATATTTAAGTTACTAAAAGAGAAAAACTGCCAGCCAAGACTCCTATATCCAGCAAAATTGTCCTTCAAAAATGAGGGAGAAATTAAAACATTCTCAGACAAAAAGTCACTAAGAGAATTTGTGACCAAGAGACCAGCTCTGCAAGAAATACTAAAGGAAGCACTAGAGTCAGAACTGAAAAGACAGAAGAGAGAGACATGGAGAAAAGTGTAGAAAGAAGGAAAGTCAGATATGATATATATAATACAAAAGGCAAAATGGTAGAGGAAAATATTATCCAAACAGTAATAACTCTAAATGTCAATGGACTGAATTCCCCAGTTAAAAGACATAGACTGGCAGAATGGATTAAAAAACAGGATCCTTCTATATGCTGTCTACAGGAAACACATCTTAGACCCAAAGATAAATATAGGTTGAAAGTGAAAGGTTGGGAAAAGATATTTCATGCAAATAACAACCAGAAAAGAGCAGGAGTGGCTATACTAATATCCAACAAGTTAGACTTCAAATGTAAAACAGTTAAAAGAGACAAAGAAGGACACTATATACTATTAAAAGGAACAATTAAGCAAGAAGACATAACAATCATAAATATTTACGCACCGAACCAGAATGCCCCAAAATACGTGAGGAATACACTGCAAACACTGAAAAGGGAAATAGACACATATACCATAATAGTTGGAGACTTCAATTCACCACTCTCATCAATGGACAGAACATCTACACAGAGGATCAATAAAGAAATAGAGAACCTGAATATTACTATAAATGAGCTTGACTTAACAGACATTTATAGGACATTACATCCCACAACAGCAGGATACCCCTTTTTCTCAAGTGCTCATGGATCATTCTCAAAGATAGACCATATGCTGGGTCACAAGGCAAGTCTTAACAAATTTAAAAAGATTGAAATCATACACAACACTTTCTCGGATCATAAAGGAATGAAGTTGGAAATCAATAATAGGCGGAGTGCCAGAAAATTCATAAATACATGGAGGCTCAACAACACACTCTTAAACAACAAGTGGGTCAAAGAAGAAATTGCAAGAGAAATTAGTAAATACCTAGAGGCAAATGAAAATGAAGACACAACATATCAAAACTTATGAGACGCAGCAAAGGCAGTGCTAAGAGGGAAATTTATTGCCCTAAATGCCTTTATCAGAAAAGAAGAAAAGGCAAAAATGCAGGAATTAACTGTCCACTTGGAAGAACTGGAGAAAGAACAGCAAACTAATCCCAAAGCAAGCAAAAGGAAAGAAATAACAAAGATTAGAGCAGAAATAAATGAAATTGAAAACATGAAAACAATAGAGAAAATCAATAAGACCAGAAGTTGGTTCTATGAGAAAATCAACAAGATTGATGGGCCCTTAGCAAGATTGACAAAAAGAAGAAGAGAGAGGATGCAAATAAATAAGATTAGAAATGAAAGAGGAGACATAACTACTGACCTCACAGAAATAAAGGAGGTAATAACAGGATACTATGAACAACTTTATGCTAACAAATACAACAATTTAGATGAAATGGATGGGTTCCTGGAAAGACATGAACAACCAACTTTGACTCAAGAAGAAATAGATGACCTCAACAAACCAATCACAAGTAAAGAGATTGAATTAGTTATTCAAAAGCTCCCTAAAAAGAAAAGTCCAGGACCAGACGGCTTCACATGTGAATTCTATCAAACATTCCAGAAAGAATTAGTACCTACTCTCCTCAAACTGTTCAACATAATCAAAGTGGAGGGAAAACTACCTAATTCATTCTATGAAGCCAACATCACCCTCATACCAAAACCAGGCAAAAATATTACAAAAAAAGAAAACTACAGACCAATCTCTCTAATGAATACAGATGCAAAAATTCTCAATAATATTCTAGCAAATCGTATCCTACAACACATTAAAAGAATTATACATCATGACCAAGTAGGATTCATCCCAGGTATGCAAGGATGATTCAACATAAGAAAATCAATTAATGTAATACACCACATCAACAAATCAAAGCAGAAAAATCACATGATCATCTCAATTGATGCAGAGAAGGCATTTGACAAGATTCAACATCCTTTCCTGTTGAAAACACTTCAAAAGATAGGAATACAAGGGAACTTCCTTAAAATGATAGAGGGAATATATGAAAAACCCACAGCTAATATCATCCTCAATGGGGAAAAATTGAAAACTTTCCCCCTAAGATCAGGAACAAGACAAGGATGTCCACTATCACCACTATTATTCAACATTGTGTTGGAAGTTCTAGCCAGAGCAATTAGGCAAGAAAAAGAAATACAAGGCATCAAAATTGGAAAGGAAGAAGTAAAACTATCACTGTTTGCAGATGATATGATACTATATGTAGAAAACCCAGAAAAATCCACAACAAAATTACTAGAGCTAATAAATGAGTACAGCAAAGTAACAGGCTATAAGATCAACATTCAAAAATCTGTAGCTTTTCTATACACTAGTAATGAACAAGCTGAGGGGGAAATCAAGAAACGAATCCCATTTACAATCGCAACTAAAAGAATAAAATACCTAGGAATAAATTTAACCAAAGAGACAAAAAACCTATATAAAGAAAACTACAAAAAACTGTTCAAAGAAATCACAGAAGACCTAAATAGATGGAAGGGCATACCGTGTTCATGGTTTGGAAGACTAAATATAGTCAAGATGTCAATCCTACCTAAATTGATTTACAGATTCAATGCAATACCAATCAAAATCCCAACAACTTATTTTTCAGAAATAGAAAAACCAATAAGCAAATTTATCTGGAAGGGCAGGGTGCCCCGAATTCCTAAAAACACCTTGAGGAAAAAAAACGAAGCTGGAGGTCTCGCGCTGCCTGACTTTAAGGCATATTATGAAGCCACAGTGGTCAAAACAGCATGGTATTGGCATAAAGATAGATATATCGACCAATGGAATCGAATAGAATGCTCAGATATAGACCCTCTCATCTATGGACATTTGATCTTTGATAAGGCAGTCAAGCCAACTCACCTGGGACAGAACAGTCTCTTCAATAAATGGTGCCTAGAGAACTGGATATCCATATGCAAAAGAATGAAAGAAGACCCATCTCTCACACCCTATACAAAAGTTAACTCAAAATGGATCAAAGATCTAAACATTAGGTCTAAGACCATAAAACAGTTAGAGGAAAATGTTGGGAGATATCTTATGGATCTTACAACTGGAGGCGGTTTTATGGACCTTAAACCTAAAGCAAGAACACTGAAGAAGGAAATAAATAAATGGGAGCTCCTCAAAATTAAACACTTTTGTGGATCAAAGAACTTCATCAAGAAAGTAGAAAGACAGCCTACACAATGGGAGACAATATTTGGAAACGACATATCAGATAAAGGTCTAGTATCCAGAATTTATAAAGAGATTGTTCAACTCAACAACAAAAAGACAGCCAACCCAATTACAAAATGGGAAAAAGACTTAAACAGACACCTACCAGAAGAAGAAATACGGATGGCCAAGAGGCACATGAAGAGATGCTCAATGTCCCTGGCCATTAGAGAAATGCAAATCAAAACCACAATGAGATATCATCTCACACCCACCAGAATGGCCATTATCAACAAAACAGAAAATGACAAGTACTGGAGAGGATGCGGAGAAAGAGGCACACTTATCCACTGTTGGTGGGAATGTCAAAGGGTGCAACCACTGTGGAAGGCAGTTTGGCGGTTCCTCAAAAAGCTGAATATAGAATTGCCATACGACCCAGCAATACCATTGCTAGGTATCTACTCAAAGGACTTAAGGGCAAAGACACAAACGGACATTTGCACACCAATGTTTATAGCAGCGTTATTTACAATTGCAAAGAGATGGAAACAGCCAAAATCTCCATCAACAGAAGAGTGGCTAAACAAACTGTGGTATATACATACGATGGAATACTATGCAGCTTTAAGACAAGATAAACTTATGAACCATGTAATAACATGGATGGACCTAGAGAATATTATGCTGAGTGAATCCAGCCAAAAACTAAAGGACAAATACTGTATGGTCCCACTGATGTGAACGGACATTCGAGAATAAACTTGAAATATGTCATTGGTAACAGAGTTCAGCAGGAGTTAGAAACAGGGTAAGACAATGGGTAATTGAAGCTGAAGGGATACAGACTGTGCAACAGGACTAGATACAAAAACTCAAAAATGGACAGCACAATAATACCTAATTGTAAAGTAATCATGTTAAAATACTGAATGAAGCTGCATCTGAGCTATAGGGTTTTTTTTTGTTTTTGTTTGCTTGTTGCTTTGTTTGTTGTTGTTGTTTTTTACTATTATTACTACTTTCATTTCTTTTCTTTATATTAACATTTTATATTTTTTTCTGTTGTGTTGCTAGTTCCTCTAAACCGATGCAAATGTACTAAGAAACAATGATCATGCATCTATGTGATGATGTTAAGAATTACTGAGTGCATATGTAGAATGGTATGATTTCTAAATGTTGTGTTAATTTCTTTTTTTTTCTTTCCGTTAATAAAAAAATAAAAAAATTAAAAAAAAAAAAAGTTAGTCATAGCATTCCTTCAACATACTTTAGCGTCGATGGGTTCTGTAGTGATAATCTGCCTATCATTCCTGATATTAGTATATTGTGCCTTCTCGTTTGGTTATTACTGTGAGTTTGGTTGATTTTCTCTATTATTTTCTTTATCTAATTTTATTGTTTTTTGTTTTTTACAATTTTCTTCTTTCTACTCACTTTAGGTGATTTCTTTTGCTCTTCCTCTAGTTTTTTCACAGAGTAGAAGTCTAGATTCATGATGTGAGATTTCAAAAGAATAATTCTTAATTATTTCTAAAAGTATATCCCACTAATAGCTGTTTTCCTGTTGTATTTTTATTTTCATTCATTCACATTGTTTCTTAACTTCCTTGATTACTTCTTTGTTGACCCATGTGCTGGTTTGAAAGGATCTAGGTCGCCTAGAAAACCCATGTTTTAATCTAAATCCCATTTAATAAAAGCAGAATAATCCCTATCTAATTCTGTATGTTTGAAACTGTGATCAGATCCCTGGCTGGAGATGTGATTTAATCAAGAGTGGTTGTTAAACTGGATTAGGTGACGACATGTCTCCAGCCATTTGAGTGGGTTTTGATAAGTTTCTGGAGTCCTATAAAAGAGGAAACATTCTAAAGAATGAAGAAGATTCAGAGAGAGCAGAGAATGCTTCAGTACCACAAAGCAGAGAGTCCAGAAGCCAGCAACCTTTGGAGATAAAGAAGGAAAATGCCTCCTGGGGAACTTCATGAAACAGGAAGCCAAGAGAAGAAGCAAGCAGATGATGCCATGCTTGCCATGTGCCCTTCCAGATGAGAGAGAAACTCTGACTGTGTTTGCCACAAACAGGAAGCCAGGAGAAGAAGCAAGCAGATGATGCCATGCTTGCCATGTGCCCTTCCAGATGAGAGAGAAACTCTGACTGTGTTTGCCACGTGCCCTTCCACTTGAGAGAGAAACCCTGAACTTCATCAGCTTTCTTGAAGCAAGGTATCTCTCCCTGGATGCCTTTGATTGGACATTTCTATAGACTTGTTTTAACTGGGACATTTTCTTGGCCTTAGAATTGTAAACTAGCAACTCATTAAATTCCTCTTTTTAAAAGCCTTTCCATTTCTGGTATATTGCATTCTGGCAGCTAGCGAATGAGAACAACCCATCAGTTATTAAGTTGTGGTCTCTTAATTTCCAGCTGTTTGGTGATTTTCTTGTTACCTTTTTTGCTATTCATTTTTATCTAATTTTATTATGGACAGAGAACACAACTATTCCTTTAAAAATGTATACCCTTTAAAGTTTGTTATGGTTTGCTTGATAAGGCAAGATATTGTCTATTTTGACTGATATGGCATGTGACAAGAATGTGTATTTTGCCCTTTTGAAGTGGCAGGATATATATATGCCAATTAAATCCATTTGGCTGGTGGTATTGTCCAATTCTTCTGTGCACTTTCTGGTTTTCAGTCTAGGTTAAGTCTATTACTAAGAGAGGGATGTTGAAATCCATAACCATCATTATGGACTTGTCTATCTCTCCTTTGGATTATTTTAGTTTATTTTTCCATCTGTTTCAAAACTCTGTTTTTGAGTTTATAGAAATATCCCATTTTTGTTTTTTGGCAATTTATTTTTTCTTGAGGCTAATTTGTCTGATACATAGCTACTTCAGCTTTCTTTTGAATAACACTTTCATGGTACAAATTTTACATCTTTGACAATGGTTTGCTAAAGCTGCCAGAATGTGATATACCAGAAATGGGCTGGCTTTTTCAGTGGGGATTTATTAAGTTACAAAGTTGTGATTGTAAGTGGAAATGGAAATGTTCAAATAAAGGCACTAACAAGAGGATATCTTCACTGAAGAAAGGCTGATTGTGTAGAGGCTCCTCTGTAACATAGGAAAACACATGGCAATGTCAGCTGGCCCTTCTCTCCTGGGTTGGTTTGAAAAATGGCTTTCTTAGCTCCTGTGAGTCCTCTGGCTTCTTCTAGGGTGCTTTCTTTCTCCAAGAATCTTTTGCTCCACTCTTAGCTTCTCCAGGGCAAACTTTGGATTTCATCTCTTAGATTAGCAACTTCTGAGATATTTTCTGTCTCTAACAATCTATGCTTTCTCCAAAATGTCTCCCTCTTAAACGCCTTCAGTAAGTTGGTTAAAAGCCATTTTGAATGGGTGGGGTCACATCTCCGTGGAAACAACCTAATCAAAAGGTACAACTCAACAATACATCTGCCTCTACAAGATTGGATTAAAAGAACATGGCTTTTCTGTGGTAGATAACAGTTTCAAACCAGCACATGTATATTTTCTATCAATGAATAGCATTGTATTTGAGCTAAGTTTCTTGTAAACAAGTCATATTTCAGTTTTATTTAATTTTTAGTGGATTGACTATAATCACTGCCTTTTATCCTATGTTTAGATCACTTTTACTTAATATAATTATTGAGTTTGGATTAAGGTGAACTTTATACTTCCTAAAATAGTTGTTCCCTCTCTTTCTCATCCCTTTTCTCCCTTTTTTTTTCATTCCTTTCCTCTTTTCCCTGCATTCTTTTGGGTTATTTGAACATGTTTCAAAATCCAATTTTAATTTAACTAATGCATTTTTAAATATATCTCTTTGTATAGAAAATATCCCACTTTTGTATAGTTTTTTTAAGTTGTTCTTCTAATAATTTCAATAAACCTACTTAACATTTCACAAATTGGTTCTGTTTAGTTTTCAAAATGAATTGATGCTATTTAGGGTCAAATCTATGCATATTCAGTTTGGAGATGAATCCAGGTGCAGGGATACCTGAATTAGGTACCCCAATTTAGACATGTTTTAGTTTAATCTACATTCATGTGGGTGTGAACCCAATGTAATTCAAATATCTTGAAGGTGCTATTCTAGTTAAAGTATGGCCCAATTAAATGATGGTGGGACTTAATCATTTAAAAGCAGAAGAAATTTAGACATTAAGAGAAAACCACAGTGGAGAACCAGAAGATGGAAGTCAATGAAACCCAGAGAATAAAGGAAAGGACAACACCATGTGATGCAAGGCAGGGAACAAAGGAACCCCAAGGATCAATGGCAGCCAGCATCAGAATTTGGAGAGAAAGAATTGCCTTGCTGACATCTTGATACTGGACTTGCTAGAGCAAGCTTCAAAATTTTGAAGCAATAAATTCCCAATGTTTAAGCCAATCTATTTGTTTTATATTTGTTATATCATCCTGGCAAATTCAGACATCAAGAATTCACAGTCAATTTTAAGGCATCACTTCCTCAAGCTCCACTCTCTTTGAAATTTCCCTACTATTTTTGAGATCCCTAGGTTTTAGCTTTGATAGTAAGGCCAGAATACTTTGGCTTTGGTTATACTACTTTGTGCCTTTACTACAACTTCATCTGGCCAAGTGGAAGGTGGGCTATGAATTAAAGAAACAAAAGAGTTTCCCAGTGCTTTTTTGGAATCACAGCTCCTCTGATGGGGAGGAAATTTCCCTTTCCTTTAAGTTTTGGGTCTGTTGCCTTCAACACCATGGGAATACATAGAGACTAAGGCATTACAAAATGTGGTAAAGGTGTGAGAGATGAAAAGAAAAACAATTGCAGGCATTCCTCCACAATTTTACTCCTCAGTGAAGTAAGTAATGAACCTGAGATCTCGCAGGCTGCAAGTGACCAATGATTAATGACGTAGTCAGCCAATCTGTGCAGTAGGAAGAGGATGGTGATTGTGTCAGTTAGAATGACCATTAGAAAATAATCTATTAGAGATTCTTCTGTCCTGGGGAATTTTCATCAATTTCAAAGGTTGACTATTATTCACTCCTAAACAGGCAGCACCTTGTTAGAATGGGCTGAAAGTAGAATTTGAGAATTTAAGATGAGGTATGGGCAATCAAAAGATACATGTAGAACTTCTTAATAAAGTTTTTGCTGTATATTCTAATTCAATTCTGGATCCTAGAGAGTAGTGATTTTGCCAAGTTCTAGTATCTAGCTCTATAAGCAAAATTCCATACTATGTATATATGTTTGCGTAGACATAGTATATAATACAATATAAACATGTATGCATATTTATGTATAAATATGCCAATATATATATGTATTTATACTATAAACATATATGCTATAATTTTTGCTATATTAAAAACATAGATGCATTGCAAACATGAATTTCATTGTGAGAACAGAGCAAAAAAAGTATTTGTTTTGTATCTATGACTAGGGATTATTTTTTCCTTTTCTTTAATCTTCTGTTTTAAGATAAACTTATGTGCAATGGATCTTCATTTGTTATATGACTTATTTCTTGACATAATATGTGCACCATATGCCATATTATATTGTGCATGTTCCATGTATTTACATCTTCAAATATGTCAATTTTGTAATTGCACTATCCAAATATCAGTACTCTTTAACAAATCAGTAACTGTGCATTCTTGAAAAAAATTGTTTCATTATTCATAGGACTCTTATCTATTAATTAAATCAGGTTATCTAAAACAACAACAATATCAGGAAAACTTCAGAAATGCATTTACAATTTGTATGATCTTAGAGGTTGTTTCCATTTAAAATTATTTAATTCTAAAATTGGATGTCTTTCCACTACTCCGGAATTCAGATTTTTAACTAATTCACTCTGTCATCTCATTAGTCTGAATTTCACAGTTTTGATTGTATTTACCCTGAATCTCAGTTTGAATGTTTCCAAAGAGTAATTTGATGCTTTAGTAAACATTGTTCTGTCGGTTTGAACCTCTTGAGTCTTTCTTTTCCTACTTTAAAGATGTCATTTCTAGCAGCAACTGCTGTTTGACTTGAGCAAGAGCTTTAAGATCTTTTTCAGCTGCACTGCCTGATTTCTAAACCATCACCTCTGGTCAAAATGTAGAATTTAATGTCAGGAGTTTCTAGAAAGCTGAGAAAAACAAATAAGCAAGAAAGTTTGACAGTTTCCTAAAATTATTTATGACATGAAAAGGACTATATGTCATCTGCAGTGCCATTGGCATCAAGGCAATAGCAGCCCAAATCTTTTTATGCTGCTTGGTTAAACTGTCCCAGGGTATGAGTGAGAAGGCCATGCTGCTGCAACATTGCTTCTTGGTATCATTACCTTTGGAAATATCTCCTAATTTGACAGTTAAACTTTGACAATTAAAGAGAAAAATTATTTTAATTATATTTTCTAGTTTTTAAAAATATATAAATACAAACCTGTCTAACACACAGCCATTATAGCTAGCTATTTAGATGCTTTTCTTTAAAAGAATGCAAAAATAAATAAATATACCAGCTCATTGATTAAGCTTTGTCCACAGGCAATATTTTCATTAATTCTCCTGACATTCTTTTCAAAATTCCAATTTCAACTATTAATATCTACATTGGTCAGTGTACGGAGGTCCTTGAGGCTCAGAAAGGTAAGGGGGGTGGCATCTGAAGAGGGTTCAGACAGAAGGAGGGATTGATTAGGGCAGGTGTTAAAATGGGAAGAGATGGTAAGAACCTGGGGAGGTAATGTGCTAAAGGAACTTCTAAGAAGGAAAACAGCTGGTAGGGGTGTAAAGTGTATTTTGCTCCAGTTTACTAGTGGACATTAGTAAATTAATGTGGTTCTGAATAAAGCCAGACTTCAGGATTTCATGTACGGATGATTAGGCTATCAGGAAATGTCCTTTTGTCTCCAAAAGGAAGACATGAAAAGATAGATATTTGGGTCATTCAAAACAGAATAAAGTTTTTAAAGTAGAGTTTCTTTCTTCCCTGAGTTTTGATTTGAGGAGTTGGTGAAAGTTGATCCAAAATATTTAGCTGTGGGAAAGGGTGTTCTCTTCAATAGGAATATTTGCAGACTCTTTATGGCTGAAATTTTCATACATGTTTGCTCCAATATGAATTACATCTAAAGATGTAATTTATTTGATGGAAAGTTATGTACCTTGAATTTTCTAAATTAAAATAGGCAAACAGTGTTTCAAGTTTTTGTAAGTCTACAAATAATGTTCTCACAAATATGAGCATAATGTACTTTCAACAAATTCATGAAATGATTTGGTAGTCCAAGAGGTGGGTCTTAAAGGGTCAACTCACAGCACACTCTCTACTCACCATGCATTCAAAGCTCTGTAATTTAAATGCACGTTTAAAAGGTTAAGTTCAAAATGGATGGAGTGCATGGTGATTTCTCAGAATAACCATTTCATTGGATCAGCAATTAGAAACAAACAAAACTAACTTTTGTAATCCCTTGTCTTTATTTCATTAGTCAATGTTCCCAGGGAAACAGAACTGACAGGACATATGCATATAGATAAATATTACATGATTTATCAAAGGAATTGGCTCACCTACCATATTTGGCAAGTTCAAAGTCAGTAGAGCAGGCATCAAGCTGGGAACACCAATGAAGTTTTGGGTAAAAGAATTTATGTTCTTTCTGACTGCTGAAAGCATCAGTTTTCCCTTCTCAGTGCTGACGTCAATCTCCTTTGTTGATTGTAGATGTAATCAATTATAGACTCAACCAACTGAAAACTGATTTAAATCCACAAAATTTCCTCAAAGTTACAATCAGTGCAGTGCTATCTTGATCAAACACCTGAACAATATAACCTAGCAGAGTTGACACGTGAACTTAACCATTACACTTGTCATTTATATCTAAGACTTTGGTTGTGCATGGAATTTGAGAATTTCATTTTTATTAGACTTTCTTTTCCTTGTAAGCTAACAATGTTATTTTCTAACAGCTGTCTGATTTCTCCTGGAATAATCAGTAATGACTGATAAGATACATTTAAGGTACTTATTTTTGAATTTTTAGCTTGAAAATGTGATGTTTCAAAAGAAGGTGTTTTGAAATGTTACAGACTTTAGAGAGGGTGGGAGGAAAGAAAATAAGCAATAAGAAAAAGCATTGGCAAGCTTATAGGGAGAGTCAAGACAGTTCAGAGAATGGAAGGAGAAATACTTAAGACAATTTTAAGTGCAACAAATGTTTATGAGTTGGAAAAATACTGGGTAATAAACACAGAGCAAGATGAACTAACTAAAATTAGATCAAAGACAATCTCTTAAAGGGGTTGGATACTAAAATAAATCACTTTTTAAAGTGAAAATAGAGAGTGTGAGGTGGGGATGGAGATGGGCTATGAAAGGATTAGGAGCTACATATAACACAGCTACCAAATTTCAAGAGAAAGAAATATTGGCAAATAAATGAAGGTATAGAGTGGCATTTATTAATGGGGAAGAAAACCATCACTTCATCCTTTTTCTATATAATGGAGTTAGGTCATTGTGAAAAGGTGAGAAATGAGAAAGTGGAGTGAAAAAGCAAGTTGGGTGAACATGGATTTTAATTATGTATGGAAATGGAAGGAAATTCAGTTAAGAATAGAAATTGGGTTTCAGGGAGCTAAAGGTTGAAATAAAGCTTAGATTCTCCATGTCAACTCAGCTTTGAGGGATAACATCGATAAGAATCATAGAACTGTCTTAGACACAACTTCTTAGACTTGACCACGATCTTTGCCTAAGAATAGTTTCATAATCTCAGGATTTGAGCAATCCTAAAACAATAACTCTTGGTAACATAAATAAAGACAGAAATGATCAGAGTTATTTCTGTTCATTCTGTGGTTGAATTAAAAAAGATAATGAGAAAATAAGGAACCAAGTTTGGAAAAGGGTCAGTAATCAGGGAATCAGCTCAAGTCAAAGGAACAAACTGAAGAAGAGGCAGTTGCTGTCATTGCTGAAACCAAGCTTCTCCTTTGCAACTTGCTGCTGGGTTTCAGATACTCAAAGCTTCTGAGAAGAGTAGGAATTTCCAACAATTTCAGCCTCCTTGTACTTATCCTATATTTATATTTCTTTCCTACAGATTTCATTAGGTCTGATTTCAGGACCAATGTTTAGGTGCAGTTTCAAGGCAAACAAATATTTGACTTTTTGATTCTAGAATGGGAAGAGTGGCCCTGACTTTGACTGAGTCACAAACAATTTTTGATTTACAACATTCAAAGAAATGATGATGCTAAAAAAAAGAAAATGCCTCTATAAACCCACTGCACTTTATGAAATATACAGCTTTTAAATTCTTTTCATACTCACCATCCCCCCATAAATTTCTCCTAATTTGCATCTCAGTACCTTCTTTTCCTCTTTCATCTCCTGCCAAAGGGAGATCCAACTTGCCATAAGTGACTGCCTCCATAAATACATACAGAATATCAGTGTGACAACCAGTTCTTGCATATTTGTGCTATCACCCTGTCTCAAAGTCTGGAAAACACAGTGAAGAATGGGGCTGAGGGAACTTCATAAGAATTCAGGGACAGATTTTTTTTTTCCTTTTTGAGTTTTATTTTTTCACTGTTAGCCAATTCCCAGGACTTTGGGGCATAACTTCTTTGGCTTTCATTGCTTCCTCCTTTTCTCTCTCTTCACTGTATTCTATATCTATGGAATTGTCACTGGGGATCTTTGTTCATAATCTAGCTAAATTTATTTTTCAAATGTCTCATTCTAGATTCCTTTTCCATGTAGAAATGAATTCAAAAGACTTTTCAGGCACTTACCCCATTTATGAGGACCTTTTTTTCCTTTGAGCCCTCTGACTTTTCTTTCAGTAGAAATTGCAGAGATTGGTGCTATGTCCCTTTTTATAGCACATTAGAACAGAATCATTGCCTATACCACTCTCTCTCATTTATAGAGAATAAAAATGTTTACTGTAGGTGATGCTAAGGCATGCTATACCTTCAGGAAGATGTTCCTTACTAGCTGCTGACCATTCTTGGTCAAGGGCCTCTCTTATAATTGCCCAGGGTTGAAGAGATCCTCCTTGCCAAAAACTACAACTCCTCCTGGGGGCAGACTAGACACAGTGATAGGTCCATTGGGACCCTCACTTTAACTCCTCAATTTAAGACAACTCTGATCGCTATGTGAGAGCCAGGGCTGAGACCTCCATAGCAATCGCAACTCAGCTTCTCCCACAACTTGCTTTCCTCACTTGTTTAGTTGTGCTTACAAAGGACATCATCACAAAGCTTATTGTGTGCACACTGAATTCCCAAATCAGCAATAACCTCAGATTATAGTGGAAAAGTGATTAATGAATAAATAATATCTATAACGTTATTCCCTTTCTCTATTAGGCAGGCTAACGTATCTGTTATTATTTTAATGATGATGAATCCCATTAAAAGTTGAAGGAGAAAATTAAACAATCTTGTGTTAACTTCTTCTAATAATGGGGATAGAAGAAATACTCCCCATCTCACTTTATGAAGTCAATATACTCTTAAAACTAAAACTTGGTAAATGTGCTTTAAGAAACAATTATAGGGTAATATTTTTCACAAACACAGATGCAAGCATTGTAAACAAAATACATAAAATGTGAAAATATAAGAAACAAGTTGATTTCATGCCTGACATTCTACTTCTTGGCAAATACTTCACAGAATGACACACGTGCATTAAAATAAATGAATGATAATAGTCATTGAAGCATTCATTGACATAACCAAAAATGGAAAAAAAGAAATTACAATGGACAAAAAAGGCCACACAAAATGTGATATATTCCAAAGGGAATAGCATGCATCACATGCACCAGTGAAAATAGACAACTACAGCTATGTAGAGAAATGCAGATGAATTTCACAAAATAATGTTGAGTGAAAGAATCCAGAACAAAATATGTACATACTATATGATTCTCCATTTCTGCAGAGTTTCAAAACAAACTGAATTAACCTATGGGGGCAGCAGTAAGGAAAAGAATGCCTTTGAGTAGAGGGTGGTTACTGTGATAAGAAGGTGGCTACAGGGCAAACAAATTAAAGAAAAAGCCCTACTCATATTGCTTGTCATCCAGATGGGGTTGACAGGCAATAACCAAGTAAATAACTTAACATATTTAGGCTGCCAGTTAGTGATAAGGGCTGTAAAGGGAAAATATATTAGGTAACTAGGATGAAAGTGTCAAAGTGGGGGATGTGGGTGGTGTACATGTTTCTTACTTTAAATAGATTGTCAGGAAAGGTCTCACTGAGTAAGTAAAATTTGCCAGAGACCTGGAGGAGGTGAGGGAGGCAGTTGTGAGTTCATTGTAGTGGGGAGAAGAGAAATGTGATTCATGAAGTTTAGTTTTAAAAAGCTTTACTCTGGCTTGTCTGATGTCAGTGACAGAAATAAGCTGGAAACAGGAAGCCAGTGAAGAGGATATGACAACCATCCAAGTGAGAGTCTAGGTAGAGGTTAGAGTAGTTTGGGTCTAGATAATGAGGCAGGAGGTCAAAAGAATTAGATTCAGGTTGTATTTTGAAAGTCTAGCTGGAGGGATTTAGCAATGGGCTGGATATATGGGATCAATGAGATTCATCAGGAATGAACATGAGTTTTGTTTGGCCTGAGAAACTGGACTGATATGGTCCAGATTTCCTGGCGAAGGATCAAGATTTTGATTATGGGTGGGTTTGAACTGAGATGCCCAACAGATGTCCTAGGGCAATTATCAGGGTTGTTATTGTTTACATGATTTGAAACTTAGGGAGAGGGTCTGGGCTTGAAGAAAATGTCAGCAATCAGCAGCAAATCTATGTTTTCTTTAGTACTGTGGACGACCTTACCCAGAGAGTGAGCAGAGATGAAGAATTGAAGAAAAGAACTGAGTTGTGACATACTCTGATCTGAGATGGAGGGGATGGCGAAAGGCCAGCCTGTGGGAGTGAGAGGAGCAGACTGTGAAGGAAAGATAAATAAATAAAATAAAATAAAAAGAGAGAATGAGATGCCCTAGAAGCCACATGGAGAAGGTCTTTCTAGAGTAATGAGCCATGGCAAATACTGTCAGTAGAGCAGTAAAATGAGAATGGAAATTGACCATTGGATGGAAAGTGAAAGTATGGAAATAACTACTGCACCCTACAGAAATGGGTTTTGTGCAATGATATAGATTGAAAAAACTGAGTGTAATGGATTTAACAACAAATGGGAATAAATTGAAGACTGAGAGGTGACAATATTTTCAAGAATATTTGCTCTCAATTGAACAGAGAGATCAAGTAGGAGTTAGAGGTACAGGACCAGAGATTGTTTACACAACATGAAAAAAAATAAAAGCATATTTGTTTACTGATGGAAATTATCCAAAATTGGAGGAGAAACTGATAATATGGGGGACTGAGAACAGAGTATCTGGAACAACGTCCCTGAGGAGGAGAGAGGAGACATAACTTGTGCAGCAAGAGAGGAACTGGTTTTCAAAGAAGCCTAAGGAATTCACACCCGGTAACTGGAAATATAAAGCCATTAAGATAGGTGGGTTGTTGTGGTGGCAGAAATTGTAGGTAGTTTCTTCTAATTGCTCTGTTCTCCCTGACTTACTTTTCTGACTTCATCATCTTCTTCTTGCCCATCTTTCTTTGCCTCTTTCCTGCCTGTCAAACTAATAAGATTTTTTCGAATAGCAGGTCATCTGTACTCATTGTTTCTCTGTAGATATTATGTACCTTTTTTTTCATCTCCTTCAAATTTTGACACATATGCTACCTGTTCTTTAGCACTCTTCCTTACTACCATATCAAATAGATATATAGAGAACAGATACTCATTATCCCTGGATTCTGTATTTGCAAATTAGCCTACTCACTAAAATGTATTTGTAAACATAAAATCAATCCTTAGAGTGTTTTCATGGACATCAGTTAGTAATGGTTATCCCTGGGTTAGAAACATGTGGGGTGGGTTTGGACTTTTTATTTTAAAAGACTTAATTTTTTTTTCCTGAGTATTTATCTATTTGAAAAAAATGAAATGAATAAAACACAAAAGGTCAGCATATGCATATAATTTGTCTCTTTGCTCCCACAGCTGCCATGGTCAGTTTGTAATCTGCACTTTCATTGTCTTGAAGCCCTAACCATCACTCTCACATTTCACTGGTTCTTTATTCCATGCAGACACTCTTGTTGGGGCAAAATTTGGAGGAATATGACATCAGAAGAAATTACCTCCAAGGCTAGCAGTGGTGAAAATCCTTCACTAGTATGTGGAACCCACACCATTCTGAGAATTCCAGTCGACCAGAATTCTTACTTCACCCTTTGGCCCCAATGCCTCATCAAAAAGTAAAGTGATGGTTATTCTCCTTTGCCGTGATCCCTGTGCAGAAATTCTGCTCAAGACCTTCATATGGCTTGATGTCTCTTGTTCCAGGGGCAAAAATCATTTAATAACACCTGATTGTCACCATTGCTTCTAACAATATTGAGTGTTAGGTTATAATGGGAATATTTATTTATTTATTTTCTATTATTCAGTAGAAAAAATCTGGTACTCACAAAATCCTTGGGAGATATTGCAGCATTGATTTGAATAATTTGTGATTTATAGCTTATTTTTTAACACAAGTGCAGAGTATTTCCCTATCTTATGAAAAACATCCTTCACTAGTTCTAATTAACGTAAAATTCTTCCGTTCAGTGAATTGAAAACAATCTAAGATGACCAAAGCCGGTATAGTCTCTTCCGTTGCAGGACAGATATTCAAGTGTCTGAAGGCAGCTATTAGGTAGAGTTCTCCCTTTCCTGGGTTCCCCTACCTGGTTTTGTCAACTGCACTTTTCTAACATCCTTATTCTTCTGCCTCCTTTCTTTTTATGCAATATTCCTCCCAATGTTTTTTTTTTTTTTTAACTTTTGAAATTGTGTAATATAACATACAAAGCAAAGAAAGAAAAAAAGCAATATTTTTCAGCACATTCCTCAACAAGTTCTTGCAGGACAGATCTTGGAGTTTGTTATGGGCTACCATACCATCCTCTCAGATTGTTCCTTCTATCTGCTCCAGAATATAGGAGGTTAAAAGGAATAAATATTTTTTTAATCATCACAATGGACTTTTTTTTGTGTGTGAAAAATAACATATTTACAAAAAAGACAATAGATTTCATAGCACAGTACAATAATTAGTTATAGAATAGATTTCAGAGTTTGGTATGGGTTACAATTCCAAAATTTTAGTTTTTTACTTCTAGCTGTTCTAAGATACTGGAGACTAAAAGAAATATTAATTTAATGAATCAGCAATCATATTCATTTGTTAAACCCTACCTTCTCTGTGTGACTGCACCATCACCTTTGATCTTTCTATCCTACTTTTTAGGGATACTTGGGCTATGGCCATTCTAACTTTTTCATGTTGGAAGAGGTTGTCAATAATATGGGGTAGGGAAATGGAACTAGCTGATGTTCTGATGAGGCTGCACCCTTTAGGTTTCAGGACTTATCTGGTCTAGGAACCCATCTGGAATTTGTAGGTTTCTGGGAAGTTACCCTTGAGGATGGAACTTTTGTAGAATTTTATATATTGCCCTAGATGTTGTTTATGATTGACTGGAATGGTTTTGGTTAGGGTTTGGCAAGCTTTTATAGGTAGCAATGTCTAATGAAGCTTGCATAAGAGTGACCTCCAGAGTAGCCTCTCAACTCTATTTGAACGCTCTCAGTCACTGATACTTTACTAATTACATTTCTTTTCCCCCTTTTGGTCTTGTTGGATGGAATTGATCCCTTGGTATCAGAGCCAGACTCAACCCTGGGAGTCACCCCCCTTGTCTTCAAGGATACTTTCACCCCTGGATGTCATGTCTCACGTAGTGGGGGAGGGCAATGATTTCACTTGCAGAGTTGGGCTTAGAGAGAGTGAGGCCACATCTGAGCAACAAGAGAGGTCCTCCAGAAGTAACTCTTACACACACCTATAGGTAGGCTGAACTTCTTCACTATCTACAAAGGCTTCACAAGAGAAAGCCACAAGCGTAAGGCCTGCCTTATTGATTTGGATGTCACTAATGTTTGATACAATCAGTTTAAAAGTTCCATATTTTTTCTCCCATCCCTCAAGGGACTTTGCTAATCTTTTTTGATTATCTGCTTATTATATTCAAGAT
Organism: Tamandua tetradactyla; assembly: GCF_023851605.1. Classification (NCBI taxonomy): domain Eukaryota; kingdom Metazoa; phylum Chordata; class Mammalia; order Pilosa; family Myrmecophagidae; genus Tamandua; species Tamandua tetradactyla. The sequence continues at coordinate 75,238,967 of NC_135327.1, forward strand.
GTATCCAAGCATTACATTAAAGTATTCAGGATTAAAGGCCCTCATTCTTATTCTTGGTTCCCTGTGTTTCAATTGTTCAAATGAGTTACCCAGATAGGTTGAGTTAGATTATGTGTTACAGGAAATTTAGATTCCAGACACAATAAACTTTCTTCCTTTGGTCTCAAATAGGAGTTGTGGTTCTAAAATGTAGACAATGTTTTCCTCACCACCATGTTCTGAATTACCTTAATCCCGACTTGCTCAGCTTCATTATTATCTCTAAATAACAGGTTATAGATATATGAAAAAGCCTCTCAAATCCAGAAATAATAATTACCACTCAAGACTAAATGTGTCTGCTATAAGAGCTTGCAATCTAGGCCCCTGTTTTCATATAAGCATTTTCTAAAGGTGACCATACCATAATTTTCCTTTCATTCCTGGCTTATTTTGCTTCACCAAATGTCCCACAGATTCATTCACATTATTGCATTCCTCATGACTTCATTCCTTTTTGTAGCAGCACAATATTCGGTCATTTTTATACACCATCATTTGCCAATCTAATTCTCAGTCGGTGTACCCTTCAGCCACCTGCATTCATTAGGCATCACGTATAATGCCCAAAGTCCTCAGTCCATCAACATGCTCAAATTTAGATAATTTCGTTATTCCCAAGAGAAAGATAACCAACAAGCACATCCTCACCAAATAAGAAATCTAAACTTCCCCATAATTCTTGTCCCTCCCCTCATTATTTATATCTGCTGTTGCTGTGTTACTGATGATGTTTTCCTGTTAAATGTAGCCTATAGCTATAGCAAATAGCAGTTTTTCCCCGTACCCTGTACTTAAAAACTCTTTGTACACAAATCACACCTTTGAAGTACTTCTTACAAAAACTTATTTATATTTCTAGTATTAATCAGTGAGACAGATGGGTCTATACAACCCCTTGCAATCTGGTTCACCTTCAATATGGTAATATTACTTTTAGACCCAAAGTGAACTGCCTTCACTTCTATCTATTCCTTTACATTTGAGTTCAACCTCATTAGCTAACCATTCACTTATGTCTAGCTTCTATGTATCTCCACGTCCCCTATATTCTGTATTATAAGCCTCTGATTTTACCTTTACTATGGTCATAGAAGTGTAGTCATACATGTCTAACTTCTGTGTCTGGATTAATTCACTCAGCATTATGTCCTCAAGGCTCATCCCTCTTGTTATGTGCATTAGGACGTCATTTCATCTTATTGCTCCATAATATTCCATCATATGTATATACCACATCTTGTTAATCCACTTGTCTGTTGATGGGCATTTGGATTGTTTCCATCTTTTGGCAATTGTGAATAATACTGCTATGAACATCAGTGTGCAAATGTCTGGTTGTGTCACTGTTTTAAACTTTTCTAGTTATATACTGAGTAGTTATTGTTGAGTCATAGGGCAACTCAATATTTAATTTCCTTAGGAAACTGTCTTTCATAGTGGCTGCACTATATACATTTCCACCATCAGTGCAAAAGTGTCCCAATTTCTCCACATCCTCTCCAACATTTGTCATTTCCTTTTTGTTTAATTGCAGCCATTCTTATAGGTGTGAGCTGGCATCTCATTGTAGTCTTGATCTGCATTCCCTTTATAGCCAATGAAAATGAGTATCACTTCATGTGCTTTTGAGCCATCTGTATTTGCTCTTCAGAAAAATGCTTATTTATATCTTTAATTCATTTTATAATTGGGTTGTTTGTTCTTTTGTTGTTGTGTTGCATGATTTCTTTATGTATACAGGATATCAAACCTTTATCAGAGGTGTGATTTCTGAATATTTTCTCTGATTGAGTTAGCTGCCTCTTCACCTTTTTGACAAAGTCTTTTGAGGTGCAGAAGCATTTGATTTTGAGGCGTTCCCATTTACTGATTTTTTCTTTTGTTGCTTGTGCTTTGGGTATAAAGTTTAGAATGCTAACTCCTATTGGTAGGTCTTGAAGATGTTTCCCTACATTTTCTTCTAGAAGCTTTGGTGGTGCTAGCTCTTATATTGAGGTGTTTGATCCATAATTTTTACATTGGGTGTAAGGTAAGTGTCCTCTTTCATTCTTTTGGCTGTTAGTATCCAGTTCTCCCATGTACATTTATTGAAAAGAGTATTTTGTCCCAGTTCAGTGAATTTGGGGGCCTTGTCAAAAATCAGTTAACCATAGTTTTGGTGGTCTATTCCTGTACTCTTGATTTTATTCCATTGGTCAGTACTTCTATCTCTGTGCCAGTACCATTATTTTTTGACCACTGTGGCTTTATAATAAGTTTTAAAGTCATGCAGTGTCAATCATCCCACTTCATTTTTCTTTTCTTAGGATGCTTTTAGCTATTCAGGGTTTCTCTTTCTTCCAGATGAATTTACTAACTAGCTTTTCCAAGTCTTCAAAATAGATTGTTGTAATTTTGATTGATATTGCATGGAATCTGTCGCTCAATTTCAGTAGAATTGACATCTTAACTATATTTAACCTTCCTATCCATGAGCAGGGAATGTCTTTCCACCTATTTAGATCTTCTTTGATTTCTTTTAGCAATGTTATGTAGTTTTCTGTGTACAAGTCCTTTACATCCCTAGTTAAGTTCATTCCTAAGTACTTGATTCTTTTAGTTGCTATTTTGAATGGAATTTTTTCCTTAACTATCTCCTCAGTTAGGTCATTGCTTGTGTATAGAAACATTACTGATTTTTGCGTATTAATTTTATATCTTGGCATATTGATGGATTTGTTTATTAGCTCAAATAACTTTGCTGTAGATTTCTTGAGATTTTCTAAGCATAGTATCATGTTATCTGCAAATAATGAAAGTTATACTTCTTCCTTCTAATTTGGATGCCTTTTATTTCTTTGTCCTGCCTGATTGTAGCTAGAACTCCTAGCACAATGTTGAATAATAATGGTAACAGAGGGTATCCTTGTTTCCGTCCTGATCTTAGGGGGGAAGATTTCAGTTTCTGTCCACTGAATATGATGCTGGCTATTGGTTTTTCGTGTATGTCCTTTATCATATTGAGGAAGTTACCTTTGACTCTATCTTTTGAATTGTTTTTGTCAGAAAAAGATGTTGAATTTTGTTGAATGCTTTTTCAGCATCAATCGAGATGATCATATGATTTTTCCCTTTCAATTTGTTAATGTGCTGTAATACATTGATTTTCTTGTGTTGAACCATCCTTGCATTCCTGGCATAAACTTCACTTGTTCATGGTGTATAATTCTTTCAATGTGTTGTTGGATTTAATTTGCTAGTATTTTGCTGAGAATTTTTTGCATCTATGTTCATTAGGGAGATTGGCCTGTAGTTTTCCTTTCTTATGGCATCTTTACATTGTCTTGGTATTAAAATTATATTACTTCATAAAATGAGCTAGGAAGTGTTCCTTTTCCCTCAATTTTGAAACATCTTATTCCATCTTTTCACTTTCAATGTATTTGTTTCCTTGTGTCTAAGATGAGTGTCTTGTAAGCAGCATAAAACTGGATTATACTTCTTAATTCATTCTGCCAATCTGTATCTTTTAATTCATAAGTTTTGTCCTTTAACTTTCAACAATATTACTGAAAAGGTGCTTCTTGAATACACTATCTTATCTTTTGGATTTTATTTGTCAGATCTATATATTCTTTTCACTCTTTCTCTTTTTATTCTTTCAGTTACCCTTACTGGTACTCTTCAGTTCTGTGCCCTCCTCCAGACCACCCTCTCAAGTCATTTTTTTTTCAACTGGCAGAACTCCCTTTAATATTTCTTATAGGGCCAGTCTCTTGTTGACAAGTTCTTTCAGAATTTGCTTGTTTTTGAAAATTTTAATCTGTCCTTCAGTTTTGAAGGACAATTTGGCTGAGTACAGAATTCTTGGTTGGAAATCTTTCTCTTTCTTTTATCTTTTCAAATTTGCTGCCTTCGTGACATGTAAATATCTTGATTGATTTATTTTGGAAGTTGATTTCCTTCATCTAAAGCCTTATATTTGGATGTGGACCAGGATGCAGCAGGTGGGGTGGGACATGACAGTGCAGTGATGTATTGCAGTGCAGATATAGGTGAAAGTTTAGAATGCTACACTGGTACTTGGGAGCATGGGTGCCCAGAGATGGAGAGGATGTGGCTGTGCAGGTCCACGCGTCTGGGGAGCAGGGTCTTTGTTCACATGCATAGAGGTATGCAGTGGGTCAGTGTTGCGCCTGAATGGGCTAAGGGTGGATTTGGCCTGGCTGTGCCAGTCAGTGCTTTCCCAGAGCTGGGGGGTGTGACTGGGGGTCGTGTGCATGCCCAGATCTGGGAGGGCCATAAAGTGATGTACATGTGTGCAGAACTTGGTAGGGAGTAGGGAAGGATTGCAAAATTGTATGGGTTGGATGTGGGTATAGCCTCAGTATGGAGGTAAGCACCCACAGGGATTGACCAGTAGGGGGCTCTGGAGGGGCGGGGCAAGATTGCACTTTTGGAAGAGAGGTGGGTTGGGCTGGTACAGGTATGCACATGAATGGAGTGGGGGTGGGAGGCAGGTGTGCACATGAGGGGTTGGTTGGTGGGGGCACTTGGAGTGCAGGTGTAGGGAGGGGGCAGGTGACAGGATTCTGGTGCATGGGGTGTGGGGTGGATTGCAGGTTGTGGTCTGTGCTGGTGAAGGTAGTGCATTCAAGGCATGCTGTTTGGTTTACTTCCTGCTCCCTGTCTCCTGTCTGTGCACTCCTGAGGGTTCCAGGCTTCCATGTCAGGCTGTTAGCACCAACCAGATGGTCCCCAGTTCTCTGCCTCTCAGTTCCTAAGCTTTTGCAATCAGAACCACCCTATGTGGTGCAGAAGACTCTCCTAGGTCACTTACACCCTGGAATCATCATCTCAGTCATCATCCTGTCCCTTCTCTAGCTGTTCTGTGGAGCAAGGTTGAACTCGATCTATACTATTCTGCCATCTTCCCAGAACTCCTCGGTGCTTTTAGTAAAATCTGAACACAGGTTCTTTGAGTTAACCCTGAGAAATGAATATTCCTTGTTCTTTATAGACAAGGGATGAAGGCTAATGAAAATGGACTACAAATCTGGAAGCTCATATAACAAATTAAGCATAATACACACATGGCAGGGTTGCTGCAATGCCCTCATAAACAGGCTCTGGCCTTTTGTCAATCCATGGAGAGGTATGTATATACTCTATAAGTCTTAACCTCAGCAGAAAATGAAGTAGTTGTCATTCAGCTTTAAGGGACCTCTGCACTGAATTGGGCATGCTTGACAGGCTCTGATGCTCTGGCTCACTGGGTTAAGCAGCAGGGGCCACACTGTGGGAACTCTTCTGTCCCCTCCATGCCTGTGAGGTCTGAATAGAGTTGGCTTCTGTTCATCTGTTTTCAATGCAGCCTGTTTGGTTTTATTCTAAAATTTCTTTGAGAAGCAACAAGTTAGCCTGTTACCCTGTAATTACTTCCTGATCAGGGTGAGGTATTTGTCAGTCTGTGTCTGCTCTCCTCAAAGCTCCTGTCACCAAAAACACCAATGTCTAAACCAAAGTTATGACTGTGTCCTATTAATAATTACCAGAGTTAGTCAACATGTAATATCAGCTTTTATGGCACTTCTCAAAGTGCTAGAACAATCTTCTTCCAATCCAGGATTCTATATTTGTGTTCTCTGCCAATATATAGTTCTTAGTAATGTAAAATCTATGGCAGTCCCATTTTTTTAAATAATAAAGGCTTTAGTTTCATTTCAATTGTATGCTGGACTTCTATCTCTTTTTGTAATCGCAAATACATTATAACTTTTCTGTTGTTTTGTTGAGCAATAGAGTGATTCTCCATTAGTGGGGCACCATATGTTTAAGCAATTAAAACTTGTTTCCCAGACGTTGTATTTCTTTAAGAATACAGAAACTAATTCATTTACATGTGAAGACTTCGTAAATATTGATTCTATAATTTTTCAAATAGGAAATACAATTATCCCTCCCACTTAAAAATATTGTAAATCAAACCATTGAAAAGGATGAAGACAAGCAATTTGCATTGTGATCTGGGCAACTGGACTAGAAAGGTGCCTGGATGAAAAAAAAATTACACAGTATATTTGTAATGCTGTCTTAGTCAAACAGAAAACTGGATGTAAATTCTAGTCCTTGACAATACCTAATGAAATAAATTTAATCCTATTCCCTTCCTGGAAAAACTGGCCAGGGTTTTAGCATATTAAATAAAACATGCACTGACCACCCTGCCAAAGAATGCCCAGAAGGAGGCAGAGAGAGGGTCATAATTGGGACTGTTTCTGCCCAGCTCCACTGCTCGATCTCTGGTGTAATTGAGGTCTGGGGGTGGAGAGGAATTAAACAACCTCTTCCAAGAAGGTACATGTGGAGAGAAGCTCAGGGCACGTCCAGGATTGATCATCACTGTAGTTCCTTTATGTCCCCTCTCTTAAGGTTGATTCTATTGCTTCAGCTTCATTTAATTCTAGAAAATTACAGCCAGACTCTTTTCTAACAAGTGTCCCAGTAGAATTCTAGGGACTTCCCTTCATAAACCCTTCCTGTGTGTCAGCTTATTCTGTGCAGATAGACAGCTAGTTGTACAAGTGGGGAACAGAGGTCCAGGAACATCTTAAAACCCTAAATCACTCTGCCTTGACAAAAGAGGAACTGTAGACTCATAAAAGAGCAAGCAAATGAAATTATGAAACTATAGTTACTCATCTTTTAAGACACAGTGACCAATCTCTGAAGAACAAGACAGAGTTGATGGAAAGCTCTAGTTAAGGGCATTAATCTGTGCCAAAAAGGCTGTAAAACTCTAGAAGGGAAATAAATGATGAATCTTGCCCATTAAGGCTAATGGCTGTGATACTTAGTGCCATTAGAAAGGAAATCTGCAGTTCCATACTCGACATAATCAAAATAAGATAAAAGACTGCAGCCTATATCTAGCCTCCAAACCAGATGGCACAGAAGCTTTAGTGGCCCATCAACCCTAACCAAATTAAAAATAAAATGTGCCAAAATTTTCAGTCTCAATGGCTTTATATTATATTGATGGTCATGACACCTATTAGAATCACTGAAATGATATCTTTTGGGGGTGGAAATAGTAAAATCTGATATTTTGAAATAACCAAGAATCATTACCATTATTATGTCCAAATGTTTGCATGTATTATCTCATTTAGTCCTCACAGGAACCCCATGAGATAGGATGTTATTTTAAGACCCATTTCACAGGAAACTGAGACATAGTGAGGTTAAATTGCCCAAGATCTCAGAAAATTGACAAAAACAAAATTAAGCAATTTAAGGTTTCATCAAAGAGAGACACTTTCTTGGAGCAAAGTGATTAGAATGGGTGTAAAGAAGGGGGAGAAGTAGCTTGGGTAGGCTTCCAGGTACAATCAGAAGGCATTGGATAGATTTATATCAGAGCAAAACGTCTGCAATGTTCTAGACAGCAGTCTTTTAACCACTGCCTTCTTTTGCTTGCACCTTTCTATGATGTTGTTTTTCACCTGACAGCCAATTTAACATTATGTCTAAGCTAAGACATAATGCTCTTTTGGAAGGAAAAACATTTGGCCTTTCTTTTCACATGCCTATGAGTGTGGCCATTATGTAACCTTGTTTCTTACGAGTGTTTCTATAAATGATCATGGAAATGATTGAATATATCATATGTTACTTTCATGGTGAGCCTTCTATAATTTCAATATATCTGTTACAATTTATTTCTCTTCTCCTTCCATCTTTAAACTGTTGAGAGATAAGGAATCATTAGTCAACACTATAATGAAACAGAGAAAAACAGGGTGAGGGGAGTGGTTCTTAGCCTTGCTGTGCCTCTACCAAATTGAAGGATACAGGAAAAAATATTTGTTGATTGCCTTTGCTTATCCAATGCACTAAGCACTGTCAAAGGCACTGGGCATAGCACAGTGAGAAAGTGGCTTGGATATCGCCCTTGGAAACAGTCTTCCTAGTGTTGTTGGGAGAGACTGATAGTGATGATACTAATGAAACCCCACACAAGCACTGAAACAGAAAATTACTCAGACTTTTGTGAGCATATCCTCAAAAGAATTATCCTAGTGAGGAAGAACTTCCTAGAAGGATTGATCCTTTAATAATTCAAATAAGATGTTAAGAAAGAGCAGAACTTAATTATAAGGAGGTGTTGAAAGTTGAGCAAAGAGGACTTTAACATAATTAAAAAAAAATGAGTTCATAATTATATAAATAATAAATAAATAAAATAAATAAAGGAAAAGAGACAATTCTTCCTTACAGAAAAATTCCAAATAATAGTTCGATTACTTCCCCAGAGCTGCAGTTCAGTCTCCTGTCCTTTGATTATTGTCTGAACTTAGGACTTGCTTCCACAGAGTGTAGTGTAGAAAGTGAAAAATATTAACTTTACAGTGGAAAAACCTGGCAAACGCAACCTTAACTAAGTGATCATGGTTCACACACCCCCCGTGATATGATGTGAGAAAACCACTTCACCTCTCTTGAACCATTCACTCTGGAGGAAGCCAAGTGCAATGTCGTGAGCCATATGGAATTGCCCATGGGGTGAAGAGTTAATGCCTCCTGTCAACAGCCAACACCAACTTTCCAGCTACTTGAGTGAGCCACAAAAACAGATTCTCCATCTCTGTGAAAGCTTCAGAAGGCTGCAGCTCTTGTCAATATCCTGACTAAAACCTAATAAGAAATCGTCAGCCAAAGCAACCCAGGTAAGTCTCTCCCAATTTTTTCACCAACAGAAACTATGAGATAATAAATTATCATTTTGTAAACACTAAATTGGGAAGATAATTTATTACAGAGGATTAAACAACTGAAACAAAATACAGGAGAGAGTGTTTATTATAGAATCCCAGGCAAACCTGAAGAGGTAGGGAGAGTTTGAGGGTCAAGTTCACTTTTTGACAAAGATGATTATTTTAGTAACATGAAATATTCCTTTCGACTGAAATATTTTGTGGTTCCATTTCCTTTTATAGTGTGTGAAATGCACTCACTTTGATATTTACTTTTGGTATTGAAAGTTGCCTTTGTACTATGGTTGATGGTAAAGTAGTCTTGGATTTAAGCTTTATGTTGTCAATAGAACATTTCTGTTTTCATTCTTTTGTTTGTGTTACTGTAATCTAAATCAGTTATTGTCCTGCAGTGCAGGGGCATTGTTCTATGGTATTTTTTTTCATGGGAACGAAAGAATGAAAGGTTAGTTTCCTTGTACTGATTGGTGATATAACCTACAAGTGTGATGAACATGTGACTCTCAGTCAGAATTTGATGATGTACAATATAAGGAGAAACTAGGCTGGAAAGGCTTTTACATTTAAGAAGGGAGAGAAATTATTAAAGAAATGCTTTATTTATTTTCTGCTAATTACAAATAAAATAGCAGGATTGTTAGGGTCTTTTTTTTAAATGTAACTTTATTGAGATATATTCACACACCATACAATCCATCCTAGTATACAATCAGTGGTTCACAGTATCATCATCACATAGTTGCTCATTTATCACCATGATCATTTTTTAGGATATTTGCATCAGTCCAGAAAAGAAATAAAAAGAAAACCCCAAGCATCCCACATCCCCATCCCTTCGTCTTATTGACCACTAGTGTTGCATTCTACCCAATTTAAGAATTTTATAAGTAGGTTAACTAAGACAGTACAGTATTGTCAGTGGAATGGAACAAAACATCCAGAAGTAGATCCATTAAAAACAGGCAACTGACATTTATTTTTTGCAATATAGTTATACAATCATTCTCAAAGATCATGATCACAGATCATGCAATTTAACAACTTCAAGCAATTATTTCTGGCTATTTGAAAACCCTAGACAATAAAAATAAATATCTATATAATGAATAGTAGTCACAGTCATTTGCTATATCCTAATTTGATCTCTCTCTCAATCTTTAGGGATATCTGGCAATGACCATTTTAAATTCTTTGGCTGTAAAGAGGTGCTGTCCTCATGAAGTAAAGAAATTACACTGATAGATGTTCTTGGGTTTCAGGATTTAACTGCCTAGGATCAATCTGGAGGTCTTAAGTTTCTGAAAAAAATAAACTTACTAAGAAAAACTTTTTTTTTTTTGCATGGACAGGCACTGGCAATCAAACCCTGGCTCCAGCATGGCAGGCAAGAACTCTGCCTGCTGAGACACTGTGGCTCTCCCTAAGAAAAACTTTTATAGACATTTAGATACAACTCAGGGCATTCTCTAGAGTCTTCAGCTGGGACTTGGCATACTCTGGTAGTTTTCAGTATCTGGCTGAATTTTGCATAAGAGAAACCTCCAGAATGACCTCTCCACTCGTTTTCAAATCTCCTAGCCTCTGAAATGTTATTTTGTTACATTTCTTTCCTTTCTTTTGGTCAAGAGACATTCTCAATTCTAAGATGCCAGGGGCAATCCCATCCCTGAGAGTCATGTCTCATGTTGCCAGGGAGATTTATACCTCTGGGAGTGATGTCCCATAAGGACAGTGAGTTTATTTGCAGAGCTGACAAAAAAAGGGAGACTGCATTTGAGCAGCAAAGGAGGTTCTCTGGGGATGATTCTTAGGCATAATTACATGCAAGCCTAACTTTGTTGAAATAAGTTTCATAAGGACAAGCTTCAAGATGGAAGCTTGCCTTACTAAATTGTGAGTAACTAATACCTGAGAGAATATCAGGGATTTCCAAGGTGAGGAAGTTAAATAGTTCTACCTGTTTCCCCAGTACATCTAGGTGACTATGAAAATACTTTTTTTATTTCCTGGCCCCAAATACTCTGTAATGTATCCGGGTATTGTATTAAACTATACAAAACAAGATCTTGTTCCCTATTCTATGTGTCATTCAATTAAGTTGTTTAAGCAAACTGTCCAGTTTAAGTTATAAACTATGCTACAGAAAATTTAAATTTTGAATCAAATAAACATTTCTTCCTTTAGTCTCCCACAGAAGTTGAAGTTTTAAATACAAGCAATATTTTCCTTTACACTGTATTCTGATTACTTTGTCCTAACCAGGTCCATTTTATTTATGCCTCTAATTGGGCTCTGATCTCTTTTTTAGTTTCTTTAATGGCTGTTGTGAGGAGCAATGCTGACTTTCAGAGCTGCAGGACTCAAACTCTGAGTCCCAGATGTCACACAGATAACAATATTCTGGAAAACTACCAGTTATACATAATGAGCACAGCATCTCGAAATTTAGAAATAACAGTTAAAACTCAGGAACCACTGTGACTGCTGTAAGAGCTTACAGTCTAGGAACCTTTACAATGAGCCTTATTTGAATACTCTGTATTCCTTAATCATAAAAGCCCAATCTTATCTGAACAGTATCTATCCCCTGATAACCTATGCACTCAAATTCAATTCTTAGAGTTTGTGCCTAAGAGTTAGCTTATATTAGTGATAACATACATTATTTGTCCTTTTGTTTCTGGTTTATTTCATTTAACATAGGTCCTCAAGGTTCATTCACCTAGTTGTATGCTAGAGGACTCCATTCCTTCCTGTAGCAGTTCATTATTCCATTGCATGTATATGCCATGATCCACTCTTCCATTTCATAGGTTACCTCCATCCATTTCAAGTCATGAATAATGCTGCCATATAAACCAGTGTGCAAATGCCTATTTATGTCCCTACTTTCATATCTTCCAAGTGATTACCTAACAACGGGGTTGCAGAATGATGTACTGACCCTCTACTTTGCCTCCTGTGGAACCACCACGCTGCTCTCCAGAGGGGCTGTACCATTCTACTTCTCTCCCAACAGTGAATAGGTATCTCTCTCTCTATGTATATATATTTTTTTCCAGCACTTGTATCCTTCTGCTTATTTTTTAAACAGTTTTAGTCACACAACATACAATACATCCTAAGTGTACAATCAATGGTTCCCAGTATGGTCACGTAGAGTATGCATTCAACACCATAATCTATATGAGAACATTTTCATTTCTTCTGCAAAGAAAGAAGAAGAGGAGAAAAGAAAAGAAAAAAAGAAACAACACCAACACTAAGAATCCCATGCTTCTCATTATATCCCCCACTTATTGACATTTAGCTTTGGTGTATTGCCTTTGTTACAATTAATGAAAGAATGCTAATGTTACTGTTAGCCACAGATCTTAGTTTTCATTAATTGTATTTTTCCATGTACTATCCAATTTTTAAGAACTTGCAATGGTGACATCCAATTGTTCTCCTTCAAGTAATAATTTTCTTGTATTTGTACATTTAATCACTATCAATTGCCTACTCTAGGTTTTGTTATCTTATACACTCAGTTTTTATCCTGTGTTTTGCCTTCTGTTGTCATACATGCCCCTAGCCTACGTCTTTCAACCATACCCACATTTAGTGTTGTTCATTATTCTTACAATATTGTCTAACCATTGCATAGTATTGTACTGTCCATTTTTTGGATATTTACAATCAATCTTGTTGAACATTCTGTACTCATTCAGTATCAAGTGCCCAAATGTTAACTTCTTTCTTTCTCCTGATGACCTGTGTTTGCAACTTTAACTCTCAGAGCTTGCTCATTATAGTTAGTTCATATTAGTGAGAATATACAGTATTGGTCCTTTTCTTTCTGGCTTATTTTGTTCAACAATGTCCTCAAGGTTCATCCATATTGACTTGATTCTGTCTTACAGTTGGGTAATATTCCATCATATGTATCTACTCATCCAGTGGTGGACATCTGAGCTCTTCCATATCTTGGCAATCATGAATAATGCCACTATAAATATAGGTGTGCAAATATTCATTCATTACACTGTGTTCAGTTCCTCCAAGTATATACATAGGAAAGAGATTGATGGATCATAATGGATCATATGACGATTCTAGACTTAGCTTCCTGAGGAACTGCCAAACTACTTTCTATATACCCACCAAAAGTGAATAAATGCACCTATTTCTCCACATCTTCTTCAGCATTAGTGGGTTTCTATTTTCTTTAGCAATGACCGTTTTCGTAGGTGTGAGACAATGCCTCATTGTGGTTTTTGTTTGCATTTCCCTTATCACTAATGAAGTTGAGCATCTTTTCATATGTTTTTAAGCAATATGTATTTCCTCTTTGGAAAAACATCTAACCATGTCTTTTGCTCTTTTAAAATTGGGTTGTCTTTTTGTTGTTAAATTGTAGTATCTCTCTTATATTCTGGATATTAAATTCTTATCTTATATGTGGTTTCCAAATATTGTCTCCCATTGCATAGGCTGCCTTTTTACTTTCCTGACAAAGTTCTTTGATGTGCAAAGGTATGCAATTTTGAGGAAATTCCATTTATTTATTTCCTCTTTCATTACTCACACCTTGGGTGTAAAGTCAAGGAAAACTCCTCCTGTCACAAAATCCTTAAGATATTTACCTACATTTTCTTCTAAACATTTTATGTTCTTAGTTCTTATGCTTAGGTCTTTGATCCATTTTGAATTAATTTTTGTGTAAGTTGTGAGACAGAGGTGCTCTTTCATTCTTTTGGATATAGATTACCAGTTCTCCAAGGAACATTTATTGAAGAGGCTGCTCTGTCCCAGTTGAATCAACTTAACTGACTTATCAAAGATCAGTAAGTGATAGATGAAAGAGTCCACCTCTGGACACTCAATTCAATTCCACTGGTCTGTACTCTATCTATATGCCAGTACCATGCTATTCTAACCACAGTGGCTTTATAATATGCTTTAATGTCAGGTAGTTTAAGACATCTCACTTCATTTTTCTTTCTCAAGATATTTTTAGCTATTCAGGGCATACTTCCCTTCCAAATAAATTTGATTATTGCATTTTTAAAAAATTTCTCCAAAGTATGTTGTTGGAATTTTATTGGTATTGCATTGAGTCTATAGATCAATGTCATTAGAACTGACATCTTACCTATATTTAATCTTATCCATGAACACAGTATGGCCTTCCATTTTTTTTTTTAGGTCCTTCTTGATTCCTTTTAACAATGTTCTGTAGTTTTAAGTTTATAGGTTTTATATATCCTTGGTAAATTTCTTGCTAAATATTTTATTCTTTTGTTGCTATTGTAAATGGAATCTTTTCTTGATTTCCTCCTTAGGTTGCTCATTGCTAGTGTATAAAAACACTACTGATTTTTGCATGTTGGTCTTGTATCCTGCCACTTTGCTATACTCATTTATAATCTCTAGAAGCTTTATTGTAGATTATTCAGGATTTTCTACATATAATATCATGTCATCTTCAAACAGTGAAAGTTTTACTTTCATATTCCTTTCACATTTGGATGCCTTTTATTTCTTTTTCTTATCTAATTGCTCTAGCTAGAACTTCTAGCACAATGTTGAATAACAATGGTGACAGTGAGCATCCCTGTCTTGTTTTTTATCTTAGTGGGAATGTTTCAATCTTTTCCCATTGAGTATGATGCTAGCTGTGGGTTTTTCTTATATTCTCTTTATCATGTTGAGAAAGTTTCTTTTTATTCATATTTTTTGAAGTATTTACATCAAGAAAGGATGCTGAATTGTGTCAAATGCCTTTTCTACATTGAGATGTTTATGTGATTTTTTCCTCTTTAATTTACTGATGTGGTGTATTACATTAAATGATCTTCTTGTGTTGAACCAACCTTGCATATGTGGAATAAAACCCACTTGGTTATGGTGTGTAATTCTTTTAGTGTACTGTTGGACTCAATTTGCAAGATTTTGCTGAGGCTTTTTTGCATTTATATTCATTAAAGAGATGAGCCTGGAATTTTTGGTGTACAATTTGTTCAAGTATCTTCTTATAGTCTTGTAAAAATTTCTATAGGGTTGGAATTAATGCCACACATTTGTTTCTGATTTTAGTTATTAAGTCTTCTAACTTCTTTGTCAGTTTACTTAAAGGTTGGATATTTTATAGTTCTTTTCAAATAACCAACTTGTGGTTTCACTGCTTCTGTTTTCTCTAATTCTCTATTTTATTAATCTCTGCTTCAATATTTGTTATTTCCTTCCTTCTGTTTGCTTTGGGTTTATTATTTTTTTTTTCTAGAATCTCTATTTGTGATGTTATGGCTGATTCTGCTTCTTTTTTAATATATGCAGTTACTGCTATAAGGAAAAGAGTGATTTGGTATGTCTTAAAAATAGAGTATTATGGAACTTATTGCAAGAATGGAGCAAAAAGGACCAAACCCTTTAGTTAACCATGGAACATTCAAGAATCTGGTGGACCTCAAAGATGCCCTTGTCTTATTTTCCAGAATCTGCATCATTATATTATACAGAGAACTAAGTTTGCAGAAGAGCTTAAGCTTGCAAATAAGCTGAACTTAAAATAAGGTTGTCCTGTAGTACCAAGGTGTAATTGATAATGAAAGTGTTCTTTAAATGGAAACAAAAGAGACAAGTTTTCAGAACCAGAGATTTACCAACATGAAAAAACTCAAGCAGCCATTGTTGACTCTGAAGGCTACAAGCCAAGGAGTGCAGGGAACCTTTAGCAACTGGAAAAGACCATATAATAAATTCTCTTCTAGGAACTACAGAAGGAATGAAACTTTCCTGATACCTTTATTTCAGTCCAGTGGGAACCATTTTGGACTTATAATATACAAATGATAAGAGGTAAATTTGTATTGTGCTAAGCTACTACATTTGTGGTACTTTGTTACAGCAGCAATAGGAAAATAATAAGCAATAAAAACCATTTGTTTATCAAATATTTATTGTTATGGAATACATATTATGCATATACTTGAGGTTCATAAATAAAACATATATATGTATAGTCATAATAAAGTTTGGCAATTCCATGAGCACAATATCTCTTGGATAATAGGATCATCTCGACAAAAAGTCTGAACACACCTATCATGTCTGTAGTTCTTGACTTATTTTTGTTATTATTGTTTAAGTCAAACCATTGAGTAAGTCAATATAAAAAGTACTATCATCAATTGCATGAAATGTTCCACACAAATATAAAGTGTTAATAATAGGGTGGTATATAGGAATCTGTATTTCAAGCATGAATACTTTGTAAACTTACAACATCTCTAATAAAGAAGTAAAAAATCCTATTGTCACACCTAGTTTTTACTCCAAATTGTCAGTTTTTAGCAGTACTCTGGGAAGCCTCTGGCTTGCACCGGATATATCCCCCATCTTAAATTTGTTTCCGTATATTATGAGAGTGTCATTTGGTTTCCCCACACCATGAAGTTCTTGCAAACAGAAAAATTTCTGGGATGTTCCCAGGATCAAAATGTGTTTATTTGATTGAAACATAAGCTACATTGTCAAACTTGGATGTAATAAGGTTACTCAACATAAACTTTACCCTTTTCATTTTCTACCTTATTAGTTTATCTGATATACTTAATTATACATCATCATATCAGTAATTGCATTTTATGGTAAAAAAAAAAAACAAGAAAGGGAAATAGGGAAAAATAGGGAAGTAATTTTGAAAAAGTCACTACACTGGAAAACTGCCTTCACTTCTATATATTCCCTTATATTTGAGTTCAACCTCATTGGCTAACCATTCACCCATCTTTAGCTTCTATGTGTCTCTAAGTCCCCTTTACTCTGTATTATAAGCCTCTGATGTTACCTATACAATTGCCATAAAAGTGAAGTCATATAGTATATGTTATTTTGTGTCTGGGTTGTTTCATTCAGCATTATGTCCTCAAGGCTCATTCATCTTGTCATGTGCTTCAGAACATCATTTCATTTTACTGCTGCATGATATTCCATCATATGTATATACCACATTTTGTTAATCCACTAGTCTGTTGATGAGCATTTGGATTGATTCCATCTTTTGGTGATTATGAATAATGCTGCTATGAACATCTGTGTGCAACTGTCTTTTTGTGTCACTGATTTCAGTTCTTCTGTGTATATGCCAAGTAGTGCTATTTTCAGGTCATAGGGCAACTTGATATATAGTTTGCTAAAGAACTGCAAAACTGTCTTCCATAGCAGCTGTACTATTTACATTCTATCAGCAGTGCATAAAGGTTCCAGTTTTTCCACATACTCTCCAACATTTGTAGTTTCCTGTCTGTATAATAACAGCCATTCTTACAGGTGTGAGGTGGTATCTCATTGTAGTCTTGATCTACATTTCCCTTTTAGCTAATTAAAATGAGCATCCCTTCATGTGCTTTTGAGCCATCTGATTTGCTCTTCAGAAAAATGCTTGTTCATATTTTAGCCATTTTATAATTGGGTTGTTCTTTTGTTGTTGAGTTGCATGATTTCTTTATATACACAGGATTTCAAACCTTTATTGAATTGTGTGATTTCCAAATATTTTCTCCAATTCAGTTGGTTGGCTCTTCACCTTTCTGACAAAGTCTTTTGAGTGCACAAGCATTTGATTTTGAGGATTTCCCATTTATCTATTTTTTTTCTTTTGCTGCTTTTGCTTTGGGTGTAAAATGTAGGAAGCTACCTCCTATTACAAGATCTTGAAGATGTTTCCCTACATTTGCTTCTAAAAACTTTATGATACTAGTTTTTCTATTTAGGTGATTGATCCACTTTGAGTAAATTTTGGTGTAGTGTGTAAGAGCTCTCTTTCATTCTTTTGGCTACTGATACTCAATTCTCCCATGCCCATTTATTGAAAAGACTATTTTGTCCCAGTTCAGTTGATAGGGAGCCTTGTCAAAAATCAGTTGACCATAGATTTGGTGGTCTATTTCTGCATTCTCAATTCGATTTCAATGGTCCATACTTCTATCATTGTGACAGTACAATGCTGTTTTGACCACGGTGGCTTTATAAGAACCTTTAAAATCAGGAAGTATTTACCCTCCCACTTCATTCTACTTCTTTTTTTAGGATGCTTTTAACTATTCAGTATCTCTTTCGCTTCCGGATGAATTTGGTAACTAGCTTTTCCATGTCTTCCAAGTAGGTTGTTGGAATTTTGATTGGTACTGCATTGAATCTGTAGGTCAGTTTGCATAGAATTGACATCTTAACTATATTTAACCTTCCTATGCATGAGCAGGGAATGTTTTTCCACTATTTAGATCTTCTTTGATTTCTTTTAGAAATGTTATGTAGTTTTCTGTATATGAGTCCTTTGCGTCCCTAGTTAAGTCTGTTTCTAGGTACTTGATTGTTTTAGTTCCCATTTTGGATGGATTTTTTTCCTTAACTGTCTCCTCAGTTAGGTTATTGCTTGTGTATAGAAACATTACTGATTTTTGTACATCAATTTGTATCCCATCATCTTGCTGAATTTGTTTATTAGCTCAAGTAACTTTGTTGTAGATTTCTCAGGATTTTCCAAGTATAGTATCATGTCATCTACAAATAATGAAAAATTTACTTCCTCCTTTCTAATTTGGATGCCTTTTATTTCTTTTTCCTATCTGATTGCTCTATCTAAAACTTCCAGTACCATGTTGAATAATGGCTTCAGAAGACATCCTTGTCTCTTCCTATCTTACGAGGAAAGCCTTTAGTCTCTGCCCATTGAATATGATGCTGGCTATCAGTTTCCCATGTATGCTCTTTATTATATTGAGGAAGTTACTTTTGATTCTTTTTTTTTTTTTTGAAATGTTTTCATCACAAAAGGATGTTGAATTTTGTCAAATGCTTTTTCAGTATCAATCAAGATGATCATATGATTTTTCCCTTTCAATTTGTTAAGGTGCTGTATTACATTAATTAATTTTTTTGTGTGGAACCATCCTTGCATTCCTGGTACAAACTCCACTTGATCATGGTGTATAATTCCTTTAAGGTGTTGTTAGATTCAATATGCTAGTATTTTGTTGAGAAATTTTACATCTATGTTCATTAGGGAGATTAGCATGTAGTTTTCCTTTCTTATGGCATCTTTATCATGTTTTGGTATTAAAATGATTTTAGCTTCATAAAATGAATTAAGTAGTGTTCCTTTTTCCTCAAAGTCTTGGAAAATTTTGAGCAGTATTGGTATTCTTTTTTTGGAATGTTTGATAAAATTCCCCTGTGAAGCCATCTGGCCCTGGGCTTCTCTTTGTAGGAAGATTTTTGATAACTAGTTGAATCTCTTTACTTTCAATTGGTTTGTTAAGATCTTTTATTTCTTCCTGAGACAGTATAGCTTGTTTGTGTGTTTCCAGGAATTAGTCTATTTCATCTAAGTTGTCTAGTTTGTTGACCAGTGGGTCAAAGAAGAAATTGCTACAGAAATCAGTAGCTATATGGAGATGAATGAAAATGAGAGTACAGCATATCAGGACTTATGGGATGTGGCTAAGACTGTGCTGAGAGGGAAATTTATTGCCCTAAATGCCTATATTAAAAAACAAAGAAAAGAGCAAAAGTTGAGGGTTTAACTGCTCACCTGGAGGAACTTAACAAAGAACAGCAAACTAACCCCAAAACAAATAGAAGAGAAATAACAGAGATTGAAGCAGAGATAAATGAATGGGATAAGAAAAGAACAATAGAAAGAATCAATTCAACCAAAGTTGGTTCTTTGAGAAAATCAATAAAATCAATGGGCCACTAGTGAGATAGACAAAGAGAAAAAGAGAGAGGATTCAAATAAATAAAATCAGAAATAAGAAAGGGTGCATTACCACAGACCCTGAAGAAATAAAAGAAATCATAAGATGGTACTGTGAACAACTATATGGTCAACAAAATGCTAGCTTATTGAATCTAACAACATCTTAAATGAATTATACACCATGATCAAGTGGAGTTAATCTCCCTAACCTTTTACTCTTCCCTCCTCCCTCTTGGATACCAATGATCCTTATAGTTGTGCACTTTATTTTGTCCATCACTTCCCTGAGATCCTATTCAAATCTCTGTATATTTGTGAAAGTTCTCATTCATTGGTGGTTATTGATATCCAGTTTCATTTCATTGTGATCAGAGAAAGTGCTTTGAATAATTTCAATATTTTTAAATATATAAAGACCTGTTTTGCACCCCAGCATATGATCTATTCTACAGAATGTCCCATGAGCACTAGAGAAGAATGTATAGTCTAGTGCCATAGGGTGTAATGACTTATATATGTCTGTTAGGTCTAATTCATTTATTGAGTTGTTTAACTTCTCTATTTTCTTGTTGATCTTCTGTCTGGTTGTTCAATCTATAAAGAAGAGTGGTGTACTGAAGTCTCCTACTATTATTGTTGAAACATCTATTGCTCACTTAAGTTTAGCCAATGTCTGTATCATGTACTTTAGAGCTTCTTGATTGGGAACAAATATTTATGATTGTTATTTCTTCTTGATGAAATGTTCCTTTTATTAATATATAGTGTCCTTCTTTGTCTCTTATGATGTCTTTACATTTAAAGTCTATTTTGTCTGATATTAGTATAGCTACTCCTGCTTTCTTTTGGCTACAACTTGCTTAGAACATCTTTTTCCATCCTTTCACTGTCAATCTATCTGTATCCTTCGGTCTAAGATGAGTCTTTTGCAAGCAGCATATAGAAGGATTATATTTCTTGATCCATTCTGCCAATCTGTATCTTGCAATTAGTAAGCTTAGTCCATTAATATTCACAGTTATTACTAAAGACTTTGAATATTATATTCAAGTAACTTGAATTCACCATTTTGTCCTTTGGGTTTTATTTGTCAGATCTCTATATTCTTTTCCCTCTTTCTCTTTTTTATCCTTTAAGTTACCCTTACTGGTACTCTTCAATTCTGTGCCCTCCTCCAGTCCTCATTTTACTGTCTTTTTTTCAACTGGTAGAACTCGCTTTAGTATTTCTTGTAGGTCTGGTCTCTTGTTGACAAATTCTTTCAGAATTTTTGAAACTTTTAAACTCTCCCTCAATTTTGAAGGAGAATTTGGCTGGGTACAGAATTCTTGGCTGGAAGTCTTTCTCTTTCAGGATCTTAAATATATCATGTCACTGCCTTCTCACCTCCATAGTGCTAGTTGCATAGTCTGAGCTCAGTCTTATGTGGTTTCCCTTGTGCGTAGCAGATTGTTTTTTCTTGCCACTTTCAGGATTTTCTGCTTTCTGCAACATTTGACAGACTGATTAGTATGTGTCTTGGGGAAGGGCCATTTAGATTTACTCTGTTTGGAGTTTGTTGGGTGTCATAGTTAGGGACACGTGTCAACTTGGCAACGTTGTGGTACCTGTTTATCTGATTGGGCAAGTGCTGGCTTGTCTGTTGTAATGAGGACATTTCATAGGATTAGGTCATGATCATGTCAGCTGCATCCACAGCTGATTCCATTTGTAATCAGCCAAAGGGGAGTGTCTTCTGCAATTAGTGATGCTAAATCTAATCATGGGAAGCCTTTTAAGGAGGACTCAGAGGAGACAGGTTCCATTCCTGTTTTTACTAGTGAGCTTCTCCTGTGGAGTTCACCCAAGCCATCCATCGGAGTTGTTGGCTTCGCAGCCTGCCCTGTGGATTTTGGACTCTGCATTCCTGCGGTCACGTGAGACACTTTTATAAATTTTATATTTGCAAGTGTTCCCTGTTGATTCTGTTTCTCTAGAGAACCCTAACTAATACATTGGGCTTCTTTGATTTGCATTTTTATGGCCTTTATAAGTGTTGGGACATTTTCCTCCATTATATCCTCAACTCATCTCCCTAACCCTTTACTCTTCCCTTCTCCCTCTGGACACCAATGATTCCTATAATTGTGCACTTTATTTTGTCCATCATTTCCTTGAGATCCAATTCAAATTTTCCATCTTTTTTGCCATTTACTATTTTGAGTGTTCTTAAGACATCGTCCTGTCCTCTAGTTCACTTATCCTTTCTTCTGACTCTTCAAATCTAATGTTGTGTGTCTTGAGTATATTTTTTATTTGGTCTATAGCATCTTTAATCTCAGCAATATCTGCTATTTTTCTATATATTCTTTCATGTTACTCTTTATGCTCTTCTAGTGTCTTCTTGTTCTCCTTTATGTCTTTAGCCATCCTGTTTATTTTATTTAGTAGAGTTATATGAACATCCTTCACTAGTTGTTCCAAAGTTTATGTCTGCCCAGTGCTTTATTTTGGTCATTAGGTTGGGGTAGATCTGTCTGCATCATGATATGCTAAGTGATCTTCTATTGTCTTCAAGGCATGTTAATATCTTAATAAGTTTTCTTTGGAAGTTGACTTCCTTCAGTAGTCTAAAGCTTTGCATTTGTGGGAGGATGTGGAGCATGATGCAGGACATGGGGCAGGGCACATCAGTATGGTGATGCATTGCAAGACAGTTATAGGCACAAGTTTGGAATGTTACACTGGTGCCTGTGAGTATGGGGTGCAGGTCACAAGGTTGTTGAGGTGCAGCTCAGGCAGAATTTGGAGTGCAGGAGTAGGGTGCAGCATGGGAAACACAGAGTTAGAGGGCAGTGGGAGGTGACAGGGGTTGGTGTACAAGTAGGATGTGGGTGGGCACATGGAACATGCGGGTCATGCGTATCAGGGTGTAAGGTAGATGACACAGAGGTTGGTGGACAGGGGCAGGTAGGGAGCAGGTGTGTCTTTGTGTATGTGTGTATGGGCAGCTCAGCGGGCCCTGGATATAGATTTGGGAATGTGTAGGGGTAGGCCTAGGACACTAGGGTACAGGACATGGGTCAGGGTTGGTGGCATCAGGTGGGCAATACCCAGTGTGGTTGTGCAGGTGTGTAAGGGGTCAGGGTAATTGTTCACATATGCTATGGGGGCTATGTAACAAGATTCACCTGTGAGCACCTGCCAATTGTGGGAGCAGGTTGCTTGTGCCAAGGGGTGGGGCAACTGTGCACATTTGTGGGGCAGGGGGTTGGGGTGCAGGGATCAAGAAGTCAATGTATGAGTGCATGGGCTGCTGGCAGGAGGGAGGATGTGGCTGGGCAGGTGTACTCATCTAGGGGTGAGGGGTCTTTGTATGCACATATGCAGAGTTCAGTGGCAGTGGGCCAGAGTTGAATTTTCATGAGTTGAGGGTGGATATGGCACAACTGCACATGTCAGTGCTTACCCAGAGCTGAGAAGTGTGACTGGGGGTTATGCACGTGCGTAGATCTGGGAGGGCTGTAAATTGATGGACTGGGGGGACAGGGTAAGGTTGCTTGACTGTATAGACTGTGGGCAGGTTTGGCTTGGGTATGAAAGTAAGTGCCTGCAGCCTTTATGCACTGGTGACTGCCTGCAGGGGCCAGAGAGGGGGGAGGTGAGTCTCAGGAGGGGCAGGGTGAGACTGCACTTCAGTAGGAGAGGTGGATTGGGCTCTGGTAGGCATGCAGATGCTTGGGATGGGGGTGCGGGGTGGGTACGTATGGCGGGCAGTGGCAGGAGGCACTTGGAGTGTAGGGGGCGGGTGATGGGGTTCAGGTGCATGGCATGAATCACAGGTTTCAGGGCTGCACTGGTGAGGGTAGTGAGTTTGAGCAATGTGGCTTGGCTTACTTCCTAGTCCCTGTCTCCCCATCTGTACGCTACCAAGTGCTCCAGGCTTCTGCATTATGCTAATTTGTACCAGCCAGATGGTCACTGGTTCTCAATTCTTCAGCTTTTGCAAGCAGGGTCTCCCTATGTGGTGAAGAAGACATTCCCTGGTCATTTACACCTTGGAATCACTGCCTCAGTTGCCTTCCATCCTTTCTCTAAATGTTCCTTGGAGCAGAGGTGAACTCAACAGGTCCTGTTCTGCCATCTTAATTTTTCTTTAATGACCACAAATTCTTCCCTTAAATCTTTTAGCTACTCAATAGATCTGAACTAGAAATTGCTTGACAAAGTTTACTTAGGAGCTCTTTAATATTTGTATAATCAATATATTAAGTAGCAATTGGTTTTGTCTAGTCATTATTGCCATTCCCTGCAAATGTTGATAAAATGTCCACTCACATACTATTAAAAAATGTTAAAAATTATGCTTGGCTTTTCATTATTAATTTTATTGGCACACCAAGGATTCCTAGGGATGTAAGGACTTCAACAGGATGACTAAAATTTGAATAACGTTAAACAGGATTGCTTAGTGCTTGATTGTTTAGGACAAGGAATTTGTGCAGAGAATAGAGGGCAAAGAGAGAACAAGGACACACAAATGGGTCAAGAGATATTCCAACATTTTGCAGTTGTTGGGGACAATATTTAAGAAGGAAAAGAGTTTGTTTAAAGTAAAACCTAATTTAATTTTAGACAAAATTTGTTGGATGTTGGAAGATACAACCTGGTATGACTATTAAAATGTTACTGGAAACGTAGAGATAGAATACAGAAGATAGAGCCTGGATGGACTTCATAATAAAAGAGGATAATATACAGCATCATTTTCTATCAAAGAAAGGAATTGAGGAAGGAGAAAGATGAGTGCAAAAATAGAAGTAACAAGAAAAAAAATGACAACATATTTTAGAAAAAAATAATTGCATGTTAATATGTTCTTCTCCTAACCACATATAAAATTTATCGCTGCTGAACCATACATCTTTTTCTGGGAACTTTCTCTCTCTCAAAAGTTCCCAGAGAAGGATGTATGTATGTATATGTATATATGCACACACAATGATCCCCTGAAGCCATAGTTGCTCAACTTTCCAAGCTCTACCTGGCTAAAGGTGAGTAGTTCAGAATTGAATACTTAGAGCAGCAATTCATTGATTGGACTTTTTCCATCTGTATTTGGAATAAGGACACTGAAGATCTATATTTAGTGACTGTGTAAGTAATTTGAAGTGATTTGAAGTGCATGTTGATGGGTACCCTTTTCTGTGGGAAGGTGCAGGTCAAAATGCAGATAAGTAGTGAAAACCAGGCTGAAGGAGCCCCTGTATTAATTCCTAATCACTTTCCCTGTCTACAATACTAACCTCCCTCTTGGGTAACTTCAAATATCCCTGGTACTTTAAAATACCTCCTTTAAAATTTTTTCTTTGGGTTAAGGTCTCTCATGGGTGTCAGTTTATTTTAAGCAACTTAAATTTAAACAGAACAAAACAAAAAATAAGGAAGGTTTATTAGTGCAATTTCTAGAGGAAACAACAGAACCAACAGGATTTATGTATGTAGTTTGAACCAATGTATGTAGATGTGTGCATATGTATTTAAGTGTGTGTGTGTGCGTGTGTGTATATAAAAGCATTTATTTTAATCAATTGTCTCACACATGTGGTGACTGGCAAATCTGACATCCATAATTAAGCTGGCAGGCTGAGTGTTTTGGTAAGAGTGATGTAGTCTTGAGTCTGAAATCCACAGGGGAGACCAGCAGGCTGCAAACTCAAGAGAAGTAGATCATCTAGTCTTGAAGCAGAAATATCTCTTCCTCTGGAACCCTCAGTATTTTCTCTTAAAGCCTTCCACTGACTGGATGAGGCCTTCCCATCTATGGAGGATAATCTTCTTTACTTAAAGTCAATGAATTGGAGGTGCTAATCCATTCTACAGAATACTTCCACCCTCCGTGGCAACATCTAAGTCGGTGTTTGAAAAACAACTGGTTTCCATTACCTAACCAAGTTGGCATGTAAAATTAATCATCACAAATGGGAATAAAATCTTCTAGTTAAAGTATGGTTTGAGTTTACAGTTTCTTTTAACATTAAAGGAAGAAACATATTTTGTAAAAAATACAAGCATGGGTTATAGTTTCCCTCAGATATTAAACATTGCAAGATTATGCAAGATAAAGCAGTGGCCAAATCATCATTTGTTTTAATTACTCTATTATCCTGGTTTGCACAGAGATTGGGGACTAGAGAGGAGAAGTAGGCAAAAATATTTCACTTCTCATGTTCCAATGTGAATAACCAACTAATGAAACAGAAAGAAGGAGTTCTTTGAAGCCTGTCATTTCTTGGGGAAAATAATGGACAGCATTTATTAAATGCTGAATTTGAATAAGATACATCACAAAGTTTCTGATTATTGAAATCTATGATGAGAAACACGTGCAATGCACAGACTTTAAAATTAGACAGTTCTTTAACTCTGTTATGTATCCAACTCAGTAAAAACTTCTATCATTTAAGGAAAGCCAGTATTGCTTATTTAACATGTTTGAAACAGTGAATACATTCCCCCTAAATGATATATATTTTCATAATTATTTTATCAATCCTCTTCACTTTGGCGATGCCTACCAGCTCCAGGGCTTCCCAGTTGAACATTTTGATGTCTGTGCCCTGCAGTTTCCACAAAACTAGGCTTTGGACCCTGAGCGAGATCTGCTGCTTCTTCAGGAACTCTCTTTCTTCAAGAAGGATCTTGAAAATTCTTTGCTTGCCATATGTGTTGGTCAGTGATAGATTCGTTACTATGGGTTTCCTTAACGTGAACTCCGAATGAGTCTAAACTAGCTGTCAGGGCAGAGGGGGTAAGAAAACCAGACAATGAAGGGGATGCAGACTTCAGCTGATTTCAGTAGTACTGAAAAACTAAGCCAGGTAAAAAAGTGGACATTTTACAGTTAGTGAAGTCATCCCATTTGTAAACCTCAATCTTATGGGGTACAGTGGGCCACTCTGAGAATACAGCATCTAGCAATGGTGAAGGAAGGGTGGATCAAAGTGGCTAAGGTTGGAGAAGTAAACAGATATCAGCTTACCGAATCTTTGTGCCTAAGGCCAGAGAGCTCTGGCTTTGCACTAGCATTCTGTTTGGTGTTTTCTTTCCTTGTTTGTTAACCAAGCTATTTGTGACCGTAGGACAGGGCCCCCATATAAGACAACAATTTCCCAAAGCTTAATATGTCACTTCTTTTGCTTTGAAATATCAAGGCACAGATAATGGGCAATACAATGAGAAGTCAAAGCAGATATTGTATTAAAGAAGGCATTTGATTAACTTTAAAATATTTAAAAATTTATATATGTAATTTATCTGCCTCTGTGTGTCAAATAGTCTGTGCTGAGGGTCTCAGATGCATGACTGAGCTGGGATAAGCTGCCAGGCTTTTTTTGTTTTTTATGGGAAGTACATCATTCTTTGATGATTGGGTTCATTGTCTAGAATGCATTATTTTATTTTTCCATGTTTCTGTAGTCACTCAGGTAATGATGAAAGTTATAAGGAAACCACCATACTGACTAAAATAATACTGTATCTTTTTGTCTCTCAGAAATGTTCTATGGACTTTGATTTGGTATGGCTTCCTGACACCATGAAATTATAAAAGTGGTCTTGGGAGGTCTATAGAAAAAGTCAAAGTTTGTTTGGATGAGTTTAACTACCATCATAATTCTTTGTGGTTCTTGTTGAGGGAGTATCAACCACAGTATGAATTGTTTACATGGACAAAGCTTCAGCTAGAGTTCCAATGTGCTGCATTAAAAAAAAGAAAATAGAACATGTTAGCTGTGGTGTCATTTATTTATCTCATTTCAGCTTCATTTCCCTCTTTCTATTTCAATTCCATGTAATCTCCTAATATTTCTAATAAATGTTAAAATCACTATGTTTTTAAATAGTGTATCACCTTTTTCATAATCGAGCTAAATCAAAATGAAAATAATGACACTTTCTCATTTATCACTAACAGTTATAACATTTATGAAATAATAATACTTAATTTCTTAATAATTCAATGTAAGC